>NC_047661.1:3131347-4331347 GCF_011762505.2 Arvicanthis niloticus
TCTTCTTTCTCATGGCTTCCTCCCACTAATATCCTGGCTATAGATCCAGGGTGAATAGATTAGAAAGAAAAGCCAGGGAAGCAGATTCATAACAAGGTCACAGCCAGAGAATGGAGGGGAGACTATTCTTCTTATCACCCCATCATCTACATCCTTTTATCTATTTAAAGTCTCCAGATTCAAAGTTCTGTAGCTGAGGCACAGTTAACTCTGAGTGGAGGGGTTGTAGCCTATCTTCTGATAGCTCTGGGAAGGCAGAACACAAGTAGGAAGAATAAGTTTCTTTCCAGGGCACAGAAGTGCTGCAGAAAAAACAAAACAAATGAACAAACAACAACAAAATCATATCTGGAAAGGGTGGGCAATGACCAATGCCCAAAATATGGAACAAGAAGGAAATTATCTTAATTCCTGATAATAACAGTGACAGTTGTGTAAGAAACTCTGAGCTGCCTGAAAACATGGCCAAACTGTAATCTCCCTACTCTTCTCAAGCCCTGTCCACCTGTGAGCTTATCTGTAGCACTCTACATGCACACTTGGGTGGGATTATAGTACACTCAAATTTCTAATACCAAGGGAAGTTTTTCTCTTTTTTTGGTGGGGGGAGGGTTTCTTTTTTATGTAAAAATCTTTATTGGATATTTTATTTACATTTCAGATGCCATCCCCTTTCCCCATTTCCCCTCCCTAGAAAACCCCTATCTCATCCCCACTTTTGCTTTTGTACTATTTTTTAATGTTAATCAAAGGCTTTATAAGTTTGGTAACTTTCAATATCAATCAGAAGTGTAACCTAATACCCAACCTAGATATATCAACTATCTTTGACTGGCGGGGACACGCAAAGGGGGGGTGGGTGGGAGAGAGGGGATGGTCTCGAGACACGGTTTCTCTGTGTAGCCTTGGCTGTCCTGGAACTCACTCTGTAGACCAGGCTGGCCTCGAACTCAGAAATTCACCTGCCTCTGCCTCCCAAGTGCTGAGATTAAAGGTGTGTGCCACCACTGCCCAGCAGAAAGTTTTTCCTAACCATTGTGGCTACTAATTTTTGTATATCTCTGACTACCACACAACTGAACTTCTTGAAGAAACCACATTCTCTTTACAACGTTCTCCTGAAATCACTCTGAAATCTTGTTTCTTCTTTGGTCAATCATCAGTTCACTAAAATGGCCCTTGACAAATGAAAATGATTAGCTAGCCTTTTCCAGAACAGATGGGCTCGTTTTCCTCTTCATCTCATGTAGACTTCCCTGGAACAGTCACTATTTTGACCACTGTGTTTGTGCTGGCTAGTTTCATGATACCTAGAAGCATTTGAGAAGATGGAAAGTTGAGAAAATGCTTGTGGGCATGCTTGCCATGTATTTTCTTTACTGATTGTTGATATAAGTGATCTTATCCAACAGAAGAAGGTACAATCCCTGGTTTGGGGTCCTGGGTAATATAAGAAAACAGGCTAACAAACCATGACAAGCAAGCCAGTAAGGATAGCATCTGTATCATCTCCTGCCTCCATGGTCCTGTCTTGAGTTCCTGCCGTGACTTCACTTAGGTGATAGACTCCAAGCTGTAAGATGAAATAAAGCCTTTCTTGACCAGGTTGCTATGTATGATGATTTATCACAGCAATAGAATACCAAGACACTCTCCTCCTGGAAGGTCTTTTAGCTGTGGTATGAATTTACTTGTTCATTCTTTTAAACTTCTTTATGGAGGATTCTTTAATTTCATTCTTTAGCTCCTTTTTCCCTTGTCAATTGGTTTCCTAAATGCTGCCATCACCCAGAAGTTTACTATTTTCATTCCATGCATTCCATTTAGAATTCAGAACACTTACCTGGCCACAAACACCCAATCTGTCTCCACCTAGGGGTTCCATTACTCTCCCAAACTGACAATTTTGTATTTAGTTATCTTACTGGTACTCTGTGAAAATATCCACAGAACATTCATTTTTACTGTGATCACGTTCATCTATTTTAATGAAATGTTGTCTTCTTATATAAGCCAGAAATATCAGAGCTATTCATGTCTCACTGTTCTTACTCTATCCTTCTAGCCACGGAGTCTTACACACACTTTCTTTGTAATATAGCTGACATCTGTCTTGTGTAGACTCTTATTATTTTTTGCCAGAATTATTTCAGTGACTTCTTAAATTCACCCCCTCCAATCTGTACCATTCTCTATTTTGCTACAACATAGCATTTCTAAAATGCAAATTTGGTCAATGGCACATCCATTTCAGGATGGAATTAATGCTGTTGAGTATGGCACACTAGTCTGTGCAATGAAGCTCTCATTATTTCTTATGTCTCATTCTTCTTGTTTGGATTCCCAAAATTTTTCAACTCAACAATGTGAAAAAGGTCTATATGGTCACTCAAATAGATCAAGGGATTCTCTGCCTTCATCCATGCTGTTTGTTGTATGTTTCTTAAATGCTGTCTGAGTGAGGTTAAATGGTATTCCTTAGATTCTGGGTCTACTTGTGAATGTGATATTACTTGGACACATATTTCTTATAGATATAATCAATTTCAGATAAAATCATTCTAAGTTAGGATTGTTTTTAATCCAGCATGAACAGTGTATTCTTAAACATAGACACGTGGGAGAAAATCTTATCAAGACTGAGATAGACATTAGAGCAGTGTGTTGACAAATCACTCAGCCAACAAAGCCAAAACAGCATGGCATGGTCTCTCTAGATTATGAGGACAAAATAAATGTGTGTTATCGGATTTCAGTGTTTTATCTCCAAAATCCAAAGGTTGTCTTGACTTTATTTCATTGCTAACCTCAAGAAAACTCAGCATAGTTTACTGTAGGAAAGAAAGTCCCTTGACTTGTCCTATCCCAACTCCTAACTCAGCTGTCCATGTCCTTTCAATGAATTTGTGTATGACTCTATGAAGTTATACTGCTACCTTATTATCTGCTTTGGTCTTTATAATTCAATAATGAAGTTCAAGGAAAAAAATGAATGTGTATTGCCTGGCATTTTCAGTGTATTGTACAACATGGGCAAGAAAAGAAGAAAAGTCTAATTAAGGTTTTGTGAAGTCAACTTGTCTCAGAAGAAGTGTAATTTTACTTTCTTCAATGGACTCCTACAAATCATTAAGTAGATTGGATGTAAATTAATGGGAAAAGTAAGCAATCACAGAAAGTTAACAATATAGAATGCATTGCAACAAATTACTTTAATATAAAACAATAGCCATTTCTATTACTGTATTAATTTTTACTACTAATGATTAGAATTATGTCCATGGTATGTCAAAGAATGAATTATTATTTACTTTGAATTTATCTTTTTTCTTTAAAAAGTAATTTGTAAGAAAATACACACAATGAATATTTAAAATAGACATATGTTTGTAAATAATAGGCTAAGTGGAAATCAGAAATATTTACAACAGAACTTGTTAGCTGCACTACTGAAGAATTGTGACTTCTCACTTGCTTCTGTGGCATGCTTCTTTTGTGGGAAAACAACTTGGGTTTTTAAGACCTCATTTGGAAATGAACAATACAAACGTAGAAATGTAGCCTGATGATCTGCTTGTCAGAAGTATAGGCACTGTACTCCCTACAAGACACCTCTCCCTAGATCATGATGAGTTATTTCCACTGAGTTGTCATGGGACTTAAAAATCATAGCCACAGACTTTACATTAGAGATATCACCAATTTGTGAAGATTCTCCTAATAAAGACATGATGGTTACATACTGTTTACTTTTTAGAAATCATCACTTTTCTTATTTCTTGTGTATGTATGATGTTGTCCCAGGTGGTAATGGGGTCTTTCCCCCTAAAAGTAATAATAATATTTTTTCTGTACAGGCACAAGAAGATTACCATTATTGAGATAAGCAGAGCTGTATGGTGGGGAAGAAGGGCTTTCCTCCTTCACTTATAAAATCTTTTGTTTAGTTGAGGGTCATGAGGTGAGAAAAGACACAGACTGTTGTTAGCAGGCAGAATCCATGCACTAAGCATGGAGAATTAATTTTTGAGCCGTGCCAAATTGTTTAACAGGTACTCTGTGCCAAGGCAATGTTGGGTTGCAGGTTGTAAGTTGTCAGGGAGAAAGGGAGGGCTCAGTCTTGGTCTTGAGAGGCTCATATCTACTAAAATGCAGTTTCATTGGCCAAGATTTTTAACATTATACAAGAGCAGAATAGACCATTTCTGTGTTCACAATTAGAAAAAGTTTCCTGGCCAGTAGGGGAGATCCACTGTAAACTCCTAGAAGCAGAACCATCAGGAGCAGCACAAGTGCCCAATTGGTCATAATACATATGAAGGTTCTTGAGAGTTGGTGCCTAGTGGCTGAAAGGAAGGGAGATTGGAAAGCAATGCAGCCAGCTCTTGGATAGGGTCAAGCACAGACCGTCAGGGGGCATACACTGTTACTATGTACAGGAAAGGGGCCAGCCAGGGCCTTTGAGTACAGGCAACCTTGAATTTGGGCTTTCCAGAGAGAGCAGAGGGCATTTCAGGTGCATATGAACACATGTCCAGACACAGTGACAGCTGGCTGGCGGGGTTGGGTGGTGGTTGAGGGTGTAGTTGGGATGGGAAATAAGTAGTTGGTTGTTGTTGGAGCTTCCCATGCATGGCAGCCATCTGTTAAGGGAGGAGGCTAAAGGAAGCAAGTAAACCAGGCTGTAATAGGCCTGGATTATGGGCAGTCCTAGGTGTGGCAGGTAGGGAGGCATGTGAAGACAGAAGACCAAGGCCCATGCAGAAGGTGACTGGGGAAGATTCTAGTGTTAGATTTTGGTGGAAGCAATGGATTTGGAATATATATGAGGTCAGTTTAGCTATACCCTATGAGTGTAAAGAGAGGAATGAAAATTAAGGTTTGCTAAGGCAAGGCGAAAGTTAATACGTTATATAAGTTAATATGTTAATAAGTTGCTAATAATGTCTGCTGACATATAGGCTGGTCAGTGTAAGTCTGAGAGGCACAGGAACCATCCCACCCTGAGGGGCCTGGACAAATGTTATCCTTGTTGACACCTGAATTTTAACCTGAATGTGAGGATTTAGTCAAGTGAGGGAATGGCTATGTGGACAAAGTCTGCTAAGGCCAAGGAAAGGAAAGGAACTGCAGGACAGCAGCAATGACACATGGAAGATAAACCCAGGAACTATTTACTAGTTGTTCATAATGACCATGTGCCTGATAGGAATACTCTCTCTGAGAATGTAGCAGCTACAGGTATGTCTCCAGGCAGGAGTGTTTGGGGCCACACCCAGCCTGCCACAGCCAGCTGTGTGGCCTGAGGTGAATTAATTCCTTTGTGCCTAAGGCTTTTATTTTTATTTTTTTCTTAAACAGGGATGAACATACCTAAATCATAGGGCTAGTGTCTGCTCTTAGGAGGGGATTGGCACATACGAATGAAATCAATTTGGCTGCCTCATTAGTGATAAGGGTTGGATAACTACCTAGGCTCTTTTACTAAGAAAACTAGGCCAGCTTTTTCATTCCATCGCATATCACCACTCTCTCGTTTCTTACGGTATCTACTACATTCTCACAAAGTAGATTGTGGGCCATGATTGGCATTTTAACTCTAAAAATACATTGGGAATTTTAGGTGACATTGCATAAGCTACAGATCTTTGTTCTGGAATCCAATGGACAGCATTTTACTTTTCCTAAAGTAGGACATATATTCCCTTCTGCATAATAATTCCTAAAGAAATTAACACTGATGGGGAAATGAAATATAAAGAAAACCAATGTATGCCAAAGCACTGTGTGTGTGTGTGTGTGTCTGTGTGTGTGTGTCTGTGTGTGTGTGTGTGTGTGTCTGTGTGTGTGTGTGTGTCTGTGTGTGTGTGTCTGTGTGTGTGTGTGTGTCTGTGTGTGTGTGTGTGTGTCTGTGTGTGTGTGTGTGTGTGTCTGTGTGTGTGTGTGTCTGTGTGTGTGTGTGTGTGTGTGGTGTTGGGAGGAATTGTTATTTGCAAGTGGCTGTGACACAATACATTCATTTGCCTAAATTTCTACCTGATATTTAGTTAAGGGTGAGATATGTAGTTATGTTCTTCGATTTGCCACTCCCCTCATGAAAATTTTTGCCGGGCGGTGGTGGCGCACGCCTTTAATCCCAGCACTTGGGAGGCAGAGGCAGGCGGATTTCTGAGTTTGAGGCCAGCCTGGTCTACAGAGTGAGTTCCAGGACAGCCCGGGCTACACAGAGAAACCCTGTCTCGAAAAACAAACAAACAAAAAAAAAAAAAAAGAAAGAAAGAAAATTTTTCTTCCCTCTACTTATTTATGGTTCCATTTTGTTTCCAAGTTCTTCAGGTACTCTAAATTAAGCACACAAATCTGAATATTTGGCACTAAGATCCACATATGAATGAGAATATGGAATGTTTGTGTTTCTGAGTTAGGATTACCTCACGTGGTGTATTGTTTTCTGGTTCCATCTAGCAGTGCATGAAGGTTCTCCATTCCCAACATCCTCTTCAGCACTTCTTATTTTTTGTTTTCTTGATCTTAGTTTTACTGGCTATGATAAGATCATAATGTAGTTTTAACTTGCATTTGTCTGATGGCTACGATTGATGAACACTTTTAGAAATACGTCTTTGTTATTTATGTTTCTTCTTCTGAGAATTCTGTGTTAATTTCATAGCCAACTGCTTAACTATTTCTTTTCTTTCTTTTTTAGTCTTTAGTATTTTTGGTTCCATGTATATTCTAGACAATAATTCTCTGTCAGATACATAGCTGGCAAAGATTTTTTTCTTTATTATGTAGGCTGCCTCTTCAGTCAATTAACAGTTTTCTTTGCCTTCCAGAAGCTTCTGAACTTCATTAAGTCCCACTTGTTGATGGCTGGTCTTGTTTTCAAGGTGACCAGAGTCTTATTCATAAAATCCTTACATAAGCTGATCTCCTGAATCTCTAATCTTTTTTTTTTTTTGAGAAGTTTCAGAGTTTCAGGCCTACCATTGAGATTCATTTGAAAGTTGGTTTGTGTGAAGGGTGAGAGAGAGAGAAGAATCAAGTTTCACATGTATCTATTCAGTTTTTCCAGCATGATTTGTTAGAGATGCTCTCTTTTGTCTAGTGTATATTTTTGGCATCTTTGTAAAAATCAAGTGGCTACAGGTTCATTGAGTTATATTCTTGAGTCTAGTCTCCTGAGTCTATTCCACCTTTTTTTTTTTTTTTTTTTTTTTTTTTTTTTTTTTTTTTTTTTTTTTTTTTTTTGGTTTTTCGAGACAGGGTTTCTCTGTGTAGCCCTGGCTGTCCTGGAACTCACTCTGTAGACCAGGCTGGCCTCGAACTCAGAAATCTGCCTGTCTCTGCCTCCCAAGTGCTGGGATTAAAGGCGTGCGCCACCACCGCCCAGCGATTCCACCATTTATTGTGTCTGTTTCTGTGCACGTGCCATACTCTGACTTTTATGACTTTGTAGTATAACTAGAATAATGTATAATGGTACATTTGGAAGTGATTTACTGTTCATGGAGGACAGAGGAAAAGATAAAAGGACAATCAGAAAGGACATACCTATTTTATAAGAAAACATGTTTAATTGGAATTATTCTATGCAGGGTATTTTGTTTATCCTGGAAGCCATAGCAGGCCAAATTAAGAGGCCAACACAATGCTTGAGATACCATAATTCACGTTGTTGGTCACAAGTATCCCAGAGACCACTGAAAAATACAAGCAATTGCCATTGCTTTTGGTTGCCCACCAAAACTTGTAAGACCTCATGTGTAGTGATATCAGAGATGCTGGTCACAGGACAAGGAAAAACCAATATTGGTATTAACCAGGGTGCTTTCCAGCTCTCACAGTATCAGAAGGTATTATATGGTGGCTGGGTAGAAAGGAAGTCATCAACAGACTGAACCAGTTATGAACCATAATCAGTGGCATGATGTCTTAGATACTGTTCTATTTCTGGGAAGAGACATATGACTGTCAGGGACAGCCCTGCTTATACACTGAAGGCCTGAAATAAACCGTAGGCCTAAAAACAGCAATAGGCCTGACATACATGCATGCTAACACAAAGTCTTGGGTCTCTGTGGAAAAACACTAAAACAGATGGCTAGAAGCTATTGTAAACAAGCAGCTTTGGTGCAAAATCGCCAGGCTGAATAATCATAGACCTTGTAGATAGGCAGCCTTGGTAGATAGTACCAACTTAGATAAGGACAAGTGAATCATAGGCAGAGTCATAGTGACCTGTCCCCTGAACCTTCAGACAGCTGAAACTCTTTTCTGAAAGATATCAGTACTCCCCCTGAACACCTACACTCCTGCATCATCTCCTTCCCCACATCCTGCTTTTTTTTGTGTATATAACCCCTGTGTGAAAAAGTAAAAATAATGATTTGATCAGACTATAGACAAATCATCATTCTTTGCATCTTTGCCTGCCCCCCCCCCTTTCAGGTGACCTCTCTGGACCCCTGTTTAATGCCCTGCTGGCCAGGACACATAAATAGACCAAGTCTATTTATAGAAGAAAACATTTAATTGGAGGCTTATTTACAATTCCAAAGAATTAGTTCATTTGCCTCATGAAAAGGAGCATGGCAGACAGGTAGATATAGTGTTGGAACAGTAGCTGAAAGCTTGAATCCTGATTCACATGATGGAGGCAGAAAGAGAATGAGACTGGACATGGCATGGGCTTTAGAAACTTCAACACCCACTCCCAGTTACATACTGTACTGGCTGGTTTTGTGTGTCAACTTGACTCAAGCTGGAGTTATCACTGAGAAAGGAGCTTCAGCTGAGAACATGCCTCCATAAGATCCAGGGGAAGCAAGCCAGTAAGTAACATCCTTCCATGGCCTCTGCATCAGCTCCTGCTTCCGGATCTGCTTGAGTTTCAGTCCTGACTTCTTTTGGTGATGAACAGTGATGTGGAAGTGTAAGCTGAATAAACCCTTTCCTTCTCAACTTGCTTCTTGGTCATGATGTTTGTGCAGTAATAGAAACCCTGATTAATACACATACCCTTTTTAACAAAGCCACACCTCCTAATCCTTCTGAAGTAGTCCACCAACTGAGAACCAAATATGCAAATATATGAGCCTATAGGGGTGGGGTATTTTTATTCAAACCACCACACTGGGCAAGATATGTTCATGGGTGCAGTAGTGTCATGAATGTCATGAGAATAAGTAACCACTTTGTACAATTTAAAGTGAGTTCTACAGAAAGAAACACCTACCTGCTATTGTAAAGTTAACCAAGAACCCATGGTTGGGGAGCTCAGTTCTCCCATGGATGAACTAACTACTATTATTTTTCTAAATGGACACAGAATCGAACTGTTCTATAAATTGATTATCTCTATCCATTGATTACTGCAGTTTATCGGGAAAGCTTTTTTCATGCAGTGGATGGCAGTTAATAAAAAACCCACAACTTGTAAAATTAAAAGATGTCTGTGGATTGTTCAGCCATAAGTGGTACATCTATACAATACTCCCCTTTCCCCAAAAGGTTCAGGGATCATCATAGTTGATGGGTCAGAAAGAAAGATCCAGAGATTAGAAAAGACTGGAGTGAAACAATGTCTGAACTCACAACAGCTGGAGCTCCCTGCACAAGACCTACATTGTTAACATCATCGTAAATATGGAACAACTTAAAACAATCTCACTAAAATCAAGAATAAAAGACAGGGCTTTCCATTAGCTCCACTCGTTTTCAATATAGTGCTAGTAAGACAAAAGAATGAAATTAAAGGGATACTTTCTGTTTGCCAATGGTATGTTTTGTACATAAAAGATCCCAAAAATTCAACTAGAAAACTCATATAAATGATAAAACTTTCAGCCAAAAACCAAAAACAAGAACAGGGCTTCTTATACCAGATTTCAAAAACATTTTATAGAGTTATAACAATAAAAACATCTCCTTGGTAATCACACAAAAATAGCCATGTATATTGAAGACCTACACATGAGTGCATCTAACTATAGCCATTTGATTTTTGGTGATGGTACCAAAAATACACAGTGGAGGAAAAAAAATAGCATCTTGAAAAATTATGCTGAGAAAATAGAATGTCCACATGTAGAAGAATAAAATTAGACATATATCTATTACTAAGCACAACATGAACTCTAAGTGTATCAAAGACTTCAATGTAAAACTTGAAATTCTGAAACAGTTAGAAGAAAATATAGACAGTACCCTACATGTTGTTGGTATAAGAAAGGACTTTCTGAATAGGACTCTGTTTACTCAAGAATGAATCCCAAAAATTGTCAAATGGAACCTCATAAAATTAAAAGACTTCTATTCAGCTAAAGAATAGTAAATTGTGTGAAAAGGTAGCCTCTAAAGCATGGAGGTGAGCTTTAGCAGCTAAACGTTTAATAGAGTATAAACATTTAGAATGCCCAAAGAACTCAAATGACAAAGAATCAAGAAAACAAATGAGCCAATTTAAAAGTGGGCCATGGGACCCTTTATTACACCTGTCAAAGCTGTCAAACAGACCACCAGCAGCCACAGTAGTCTGGAATTCAGGGACATCACAGCCACCACAAATTAGTTTTTACCTAGTGTAGGCAACAGAAACAAAAGAATGTAATATTCACCCAACAAAATCAAGACCAGATATCTACACCAAGAAACACCAAACCTGGTATAAGTCTAGGTATCTAGTTCCCAGTACAAAACCACAAACATGAACAACCAAGACAATATATCTCTTCCAGAAACCAGAAATCCTTGAATAAGGTTCTGTAAAAGAAACATTTAGCTGAAGCATTCAAAAAAGGCTTTAGAATAGCAATTATGAATGTGTTCAAGGACCTTAAAGAGCATTTGAATAAATGCCTCAATGAAGACTGTGTAAACACAGTTGAATGAGTTAATGAAAATAATTTAAGACATAAACGTATAACTTAACAAAGAAACAGAATATCTGAAGAAAACCTAAACCAAAATAAAACTGGAAATAAAAAATGGAGGAAGTCAAATAAATACTTCAGAGGTAAGCCTCATCAATAGAGTAAAAGACATGGAAGAAAGAGTCTCAAGACTTGCAGATGAAGTACGAGAAACAAATAGATCAGTATTAAATCTTAAAAATCTAGGCACAAGACATTCAGAAAAATCTTGGCAACTATGAAAAGACTAAACCTGCACATAAAAGGTATAGAGGAAGGAGAAGAAAATCAGGGCAGAAGCATAGAAAATAAATTTTAAAAAATAATACAAGGAAGTTGGAAAGATGGTTCAGAGTTAAAGAGCACTGGCTGCTCTTTCAGAGCCCCTGAGTTCAATTCCCAGCAACCACATGGTGGCTCATAATCATCTATAATGTGATCTGCTGTCCTCTTCGGGTATTCCAGCATACATTTAGGCAGAATACTACACACAGTAAATAAATAAATCTTTAGAAAAAAAAATATAAGAAAAATGTTCTGAATCTAAAGAAAGAAGTGCCTTTCAAGATATAAGAAGCATTCAGAAGGCCAAATAGACAGAACTAGATAAGAAATTCACCACAACACATAAAAAAATAAACAAAAACAAAAGATTTGAAAGCTACAAAGGAAAGAAGACCAAATTACATATAAAGTGATCCCATTAAAATAACACCTGGTCTTTCAATGGAATCTCAAAACCAGAGGGCCTGTACTGATATTATACAAGTTCTGAAAGATCACAGATGCTACCTCATGCTATCATAGCCAACAAAATATAAGCAATTCTGTTCACCACTGAAGCTTTATAGAAGAAAAATTCCAAGCAGTAGAGACTGTTATCTACACCCAAGAGGGTACAAGAAATAACTAATCCCAGAACAGTAAATCAAAAGATAGGGGGAAAGGGGGAACCTCACACCACAACAAAATAAGGGAAATGAATAACTATTATGCATTAGAAGGTCTCAGCATTAATGGTCTTGATTTCCCAAATAAAAAGACTGGATTAGAAAGAAATCATCACTTTTTTGCTACATCCAAGAAACACACCTCATCATCAAGAACAGATTTGACCTTATGATAAAAAGATGCAAAAGATCACTAATCCTACCTCCACAATGGCTAATATCCAAAATATATAAAGAACTCAACAAAGTAGACTTCAAAAAACAAATATCTCAATTAAAAGATGGGGTACAGGGCAAAACAGAAAATTCTCAAAAAAGGAATGGTTAAGAAGCACTTTAAAAATGTTCAACATCCTTAGCCATCAAGAAAATGCAAATTAAAACAACTCTGAGATTCCACCTTTCACCAATCACAATGCCTAAGATCAAAAACTCAAGGGAAATCACATGCTGGCAGGGATGTCCTCCATTGCTGGTGGGATTGCAAACTTGTACAACCATTCTGGAAATCAATCTTGTGGTGCCTCAGAAAATTGGAAATTGTTCTACCTGATGACCCTGCTATACCACTCCTGAGTTTATACTCAAAAAGATGTTCCATCATACCACAAAACCTGTGTTCCACTATGTTCATAGCAGCTTTATTCAAAGTAGCCAGAAACTGGAAACAATTCATATGTTCCTCAACCAAAGAATGGATACAAAAATGTAGTATATTTACAGCTATTTAAAACAAGGTAATGATGAATTTTGCAGGCAAAAGTGTGGATCTAGAAAATATTATATTGAGTGAGGTAACCTAGACCCAAAGGGATGTGTATGATATGTATTCACTGCTAACTGGACATAAAGTATAGCATACCCATGATATACCCCACGGACCCAAAGCAGTTAAACAAGAAGGAAGGCCCAAGCAACGATGCTTGGATCACAGCTAGAAGGGAAAAGAAAATAGTCATAGGAGGCAGAAGAAGAGAGGAAATTGGGCTGGAGAGGGTATGCGGGTGGGGAGGCATGATCAGGTGTGGGGAGAAACAGGAAAGAGGACCAGATGGCCAGGAGAATGAATGAAAATCTGGATCTGCTGAAGTGGGGTTGGGGAAAGGGAGTAGGGACAATCTCTAGGAAGTCCCAGAGACCTGGGATAGGAGGGGCTCCCAGGAGTCAATGCAAGTGACCTTAGCAAAGATACCTAACAGTGGGACATGGAACCTGAAGAGGCCACCTCCTATAGCCAGGCAGGGTCCCTGGTGAAGCAATAAAGATAACCACCCAGAAAACTTTTGACTCAAAATTTTTCTTTTCTAAAATAAATGCAGGGATAGAGCAGAGACGGAAGGGAAGGCCAAGCAATAACCAGCCCAACTCAAACCCCATCCCATGGGTAAGCATCAATCTCTGACATTATTAATGGTACTCTGTTTTGCTTGCAGGCAGGAGCCTAGCATAACTGTTCCCTGAGAGGCCCTACCCAGCAGTGGTAAGAAACAGATGCAGATACCCACAACCAAACATTGGATAGAGGTCAGAGACACTTATGGAAGACTTGGGGATGGACTGAAGGACCTGAAGGGGATGGGAACCCCATAGGAAGACAAACAGAGTCAACTAACCCGGACTCTTGGGAGCTCTCAGGGACTGAGCCACCAACCAGGGCTCAACCAAGAACATACAGGGTCTGGAGTGAGACTCCTGGCACATGTGTAGCAGACATGCTGCTCAGTCTTCATGGTTGCCTTGTCTGGCCTCAGTGGGAGAGGATGATCCTAATCTGGCAGATAATTGATGTGCCATGATTGGGAGATACCCAGGGAGGCCCACTCTCTGAGAGGAGGAGAGTGGGTTTGAGGGGAGAGACTCTGTGGGGGAAATACTGGGAGGAGGCACCATTTTTTATGTAAATAAATAAATAAAAAGAAAGAAAGAAAAGGATATTCTAAAGAAATGGACCCAAGAATCACACAATGCCAGTGATTCTAAGAGGCAAGTTCACAGCATTGAACACATATATTAAAAACTAACAAATAAAAATGCTGGAGAGATTTCATATTAGTAATTTAATGACAACCCTGAGAACAATAAAAAAACAAGAATAAATAATATCTAAAAATAGTACCTAAGAAAGATGAGAAGAAATAATCAAACTTAGGGCCAAAATTAATAAAATATCAAGAAACAAACAAAAAAGAAAAAATCCAAGGAATCATTGTAATAAAGAGTTTGCTCTTCGAAAAAAGTCAACAAGATTGCCAAACCTTTAATAATTTAAACCAAAACACAGAGAAAGAATATCCAAGTTAATAATGTTAGAGATGAAAAGGGAGACATTGTAACAGAAGCTGGGGAAACTCAGAGAATCATGATAATAAACTTTAAAAATCTATACTTTATCAAACTTGAAAACAGATAAATTTCTTGACATATATAACCTAACCAAGATGAAATAGATAACTTAAATTGGCACATAATCCCCAGGAACATAGAAGCATTAATTAAAATCTCCCAAAGAAGAACTGCCTAAGACCAGATAGACACAGCACAGAATTCTATCAGATTTTCAAAGAAGAACTTATGTCAATTCTTCTGGAATTATTCCAAAAAATAGAAACTGAAGGAACATTTCCTGATTCTTTTTATGAAGCCACGATTTATCCTGATATCAAAAGCACACAAAGATTCAACCAATAAAAAAATTACAGACCAATATTTCTGATGAACAAAGATATAAGTGTTCTCAATAAAATACTTGCAAACTAAACACATGAACACATTAAAAGATTATGTACGATGATCATCACAAAAATGAAGGGATCATTCAACATATATCAATCGATTTATACAGACTAAATACACAGACTGAAAAACAAAACAAACAAGCAAAACCAATGAAACAAACAAAAAACCCGACCCGACTATCTCATTAGATGTCTCATTAGAAAAGGTCTTTGATAAAATCTGGCATTTCTTCATGACAAAAGTCCTGGAAAGAGCAGATATATAAGAGACATATCTTGACATAATAAAAGTAGTTTACACCAAACTCATAGCTAATGTCATTCTAAACTGAAAGAAAATCAAAGTGTTTTCACTAAAATCAAGGACAAGACATGGATGTCCACTTTCTCCATAGTTATTCAATATAGTACTTGAAGTCTTAACTAGAGCAATAAATAAGTCAAAGAAAGGAGACCAAGAAGATACAAATAAAAAAAGAAGTCAAAGTTTCTTTCTTTGTAATTGATATGATTTTATACATAAAATACCCCCCAAACTCAAGAAAACTTTAACAGCTGATAAACTCTCAACAAAGTAGTAGGATACAAAAATCAGTAGCCTTCCTACATACAAATGACAAATGTACTGAGAAAGACAGTAGGGAAAAGTGGCTTTCACAATAGCCATCCCCAAATACCTTTGAATAACTCTAATCCAACAACAACAACAACAAAAACTTGTATAACAGTCTTTAAAACATTTAAGAAGGAAATTGAGTAAGACAGTAGAAGATGAAAAGAGCCTCCATTCTCATGGACTGGTAGGATTAATATTGTTAAAATGGACATCTTAATGAAAACAAACTACAGATTCAATGCAACCATTATTAAAATTCCAACACAGTTCCTCATAAAAATTACAAAAGGATATCAACTTCATATGGAACACACACACACACACAGAGTGCACATACACAACCAGAATACACAAAACCTTCCTGAATAATATAAGAACTGCTAGAGGTATTTTTATTCACGATTTCAAGATGTATTAAAGGGCTATCGGAATCAAAACAAGCAGCATGGAATTGATATTAAAAACAGACACAATAATCAATGGAATCAACTTGAAGACGAATACATAATCCCACACAACAAAAACATCTGAGTTTTGACAAAAATACCAAAAATACACACTGGAGAAAAGACCACATTTTCAACAAATGCTGTTAGTCAAACTGTTTGGCTGCATATGGAAGAATGTAAATAGATTCATATCTAGCATTTTGTACAAATCTCAACTCCGAATGGACCAAGGACCTCAATTCATGACCAGATAAACTAAAATATGATAGGGGATAAGGTGGTGAATAGTTTTAAACTCATTGGTACAGGAAATGACTTTCTAAACCTGTTGGACACCAACAGCACAGATACTACAACCAAGAGTTAATAAATAGGACTCCATGAAATGTTTCTTTATCACAAATAGCATTCAGTCAAAGAGGCACTCACAGAATGGGAAAGATCTTTATTGATTATATGTCTGACAGGGTTCCTATATAAAATATATAAAGAAATAATAATAATAATAATAATAATAATAATAATAATAATAGTAATAATAATAATAATAATAAATAATTATTATCAGTATCAACCAACTGTAAATCCTGTGACCTAAATATTATGGAAGAAACCAACCATCTTTTAATTTAATTTAAGGTTTACTTCTTGAGATGGAACCCATATCCTTGTCACTGCTAAAGTCGTCTCAAACCTGATTACAGGCCCTGGGGGAAAACTCACTACTGCTATTATGCTAAAACAACATGGCAATAAAATGATGCAGCAACATACTGATATACTCTTAGAATTGGCATCACTCAGTCCTCATCAGAGAAGCTTCTTCTTGCAGCGAGATGCCAACTATCACAGAGACCAACAACTGAACATTAAGAAGAAGGCAAGAGACTTTGGGGCACTCATGGAATGTCTTTATCAAACCCTCCCTTCAAAGATTAGGGATCTATGCAGAAGAGGAGGCAGAAAGACTGAGAGACAAAGTGGTGAATGACTCTGTGGAAACAGAGTCTTCTACACACAAGGGTGATACAGACATGAACTCACAAATGCTGTTAAGTCATATACAGGCTCAAACCAGAAATACTTCCAACACTGACAAGGGGAAGTGGACACTAAGTCCCACCCCTAATCAAGAAGCAACTTATAATAAGGTGCCTGTTAGAAACGGGAGATTCAGTTTTCTCCAGTGGACTGAGTATGTCAACCAGACTCTAGGTTGTTTTGTTTTGTTTGTGGGCTTTTTGTTTCAATTTGCTTTGATCTGGCAAATTTTTTTTTTATCTTATTGGTTTTTTTTTTTTTTTTTTTTTGTAGTTTGATTTGATTTAGGGAGAGAAGGAGAGAGAGAAAGAACGTGATTTGTGGTATGTTGGGTAGTAGAAAAGAAGCTGGTAGGCACTAGGGGAGGGGAAAACATGACTAAATATATTGCATAAAGTTTTCCTAATTAAACGGAAAAATGTGTTAAAGAGAATTCTCAAAAGACAAAATAAAAACGGATAAGGAACATCTCAAATAGTGTTCAATACCCTAAGCAGTTAAGGAAATAAAAATACAAATTATGCTGAGATCTGATCTTATTCTATTCAGAGTGGATAAGATCAACAACTGACAAGTGCTGTTTGTGATGTGAGTTAAGGGTAACTAACCCTCATTCACTGTTGCTGGGATTTAAAACTAGTATAGCTGTGGACATCAGTGTGGAGAAGTAGCAAAAGCTAAATGTAAAACTACCATATAGCCTAGCAATATTGGCCCTTGGCATATGCTCAAAGAACTGGGGATACTACTCCATAGATCGTCTCTTTGCCATGTTTATTGCTTCTGTATTGATAATAGCTAAAAGTGGAAGCTATCTATATGTCCTTCAACAGCTGAATGCATAATGAAAATGTGTTACATATATGTGGAGTGTTATTCAGCTGTAATAAAAAAAGTGAAACCATGCAGTTTGCAATTAAAATGCATGAAACCAGAAAATATTATGTTGAGTGGAGTAACTCAGATGCTAAAAGACAAACACTGACATTTTTATTTTTATTATTTTTCACTTATATCTCTAAACCTTTAGGTATAATGTAAAATAACTGCAGAAGCAAGAACAGTAAAAAAGCAACCATGAAGGAGGGGACAAGGAACCTTAGAGGAGATGCAGGGACACAAATGGTCTGCAGGATGCAATGAGAAAAATGGGAGGGCTTAAAACAGGAATGGGGAGAGAGGTTAACACAGAGGAGAGGAATAAGGGTGTTTGGAAATACCTTGGAAATATATTATTTTACATTTACTTAAAATATATAAGAAAATATATAACTGTATAAACACACAGTCTAAATGAAATCACACCATTTGATGTGCTATTGTTCCCTACAAGAGACATAGACTATCTAACAACACTCCAGGGCCAGGACTATGAAGCCTCCCTTTGAGTTGTTGGTCATGGAAGTCCAAGAGACTCTGAAAACAATATGGCTATTGTCATTGCCCATTGCTGCCTCTCCGCACTTCAAGGTATGACCTAGTTGTTGAAGACACCACATGCTTCAGGCACAGGACTTGGAGGAAGCAAGCCGGAAGTGACTTGGAAGCCTCATCCCTGATGACTAGCTCTCAGAATATTTAAAGGTGCATTGCAAGTTGCCAGGAGAGAAAGTGAATAAATATTTCTACCCATCTGTGAGGCTTAGAAGCCACAATCGCCAGCACAGCAAGACAGCACTAAACCACAGGGACAATAGTGGCTATTACTGGAGTAACCATCAGTTATTTAGTTACACTTAACTCTTGTGTGGTAGGAGGTAATTCATGCCTGATGCTTTACACAAAACCAACTGATGAGATCATGGACCCTAGAGAACCTAATATCATCACTTTCTTAAACCAGTATAACTCCTGACTGCATCCAAATTACCTATCCTGATACCCACCAGTAAGTGTAGCTCTTAGTCATCATCAAAGAAGCTTCTCGTTGCAGAAGACGAGACAATTACAGAAATCTATAATCAGTCAAAATGCAGAAGACAAACGGTCATGGGTGCTAAATATTAATTTATACAATACAAATCCTACGCTTAAGGCTCATGGAAGAGGGTCAGAAAGATTGTAAGAGCCAGAGGACTAGGATGTCTGATGAGAGACTGTGTCTTATGTTAATGACAGGGAGCTGCATCTTTGACATATTAACAATATGACTGCCTTAATAAGGTGTGACAATACATGTAACTGTGGATGAGGAAAATCTCCCAGGGCCCCACACCTAGATGAATAACAAGGAGTGCTAGAGAGGAAGCGTCAGTCTTGCCCAGGGACAAGACCCCTAATAGGTGATCTAATTTAAGTTGTCAGAACTAAACACATATACATACTAGCAATACAAAATGAATACATTTGAGAGGGGAGAAAGAGGGATAAATGATGTAAATACAATACCTATATGAAACTTTTCAAAAAATGTTTTAAAAAAGTAACTCAAGAATATGGTGGCACGCGCATGTCGTCCCAGCATTTGGGAGTGTAGACGGGAGTCAGTTTATGGTCATTCTCAGCAGCTACATGATGAGCTTGAGGCCCACTTGGGTGCCATGACACCTGTCTCAAAATAATACTAATACTACTACTAACATTAATAATAATCAAACAGTAAAAGAAAATCAAGGAATTGATGGAGAAAAGTTTTCTTACTGCAATTAAATCACATTAAAATATTTAAAAGCAACAACTGCCACTAAAAACATATTGCCAAAGCAAACTAATTCTCTAAATACATTAATCCAGTCTCAGAATTTTGAAGAATTCAAAACTAAACTCACTAGAAAATGGAAATGAATTCAGTACATATATATTGAGGCTTCTCCTTGTACAGAACATTGTGCTAAGTTCTGTAAGAGCTACATAGATATATTAAGACATTCAAAAGCTGGATGCTCTCCTCCAAATTGAAGGGAAGATATACTTGTAAGATAACTCTTGTATGAGACATCTAAAGCATAAAGCTAGGCAGATGCAGAAGCAAATGTTTTAATCACCTGTACATTGAGCAAAGGCACTCATGACAGTTTTTAAGCTTGCATACTAATATGAACTGGAGGTATAGCTCACTGCTAGAACAGGTGCCTAGCATGCAGGAGGACCTGAGTTAGCTAAACAGCATTGCAAGGAAATTTATATATATATATATATATATATATATATATATATATATATATATACACATGCATATATTACTTTTACTTTCTAAAGCCATAAATGTGTATCTGTTGTGATTAATACACCTAAATTTATCAACTCAACTGTGTTGAGTTTTAAATGCTGATCTTCTGATCGGACAGACAAAGCTAAGATTAAAGACAAACTTATTGACTCACTGTGGTCTCCTGTTTCCCAGAATTGAAGACCTATAAAGGAAAAGCTAGGTGGGTGGAAGTGGTGTGGAGGCTAGAACTATCACTGGAAATTAAGGGTGGATGCCCTCATCTGTTGTAGGTAGATATCAATGCTATGCTAAAGATTTGACTCAATTCCAGAAATTATTACACAAAGCTGTATTATACCTTGAAGTGAGCAAAAAAAAAAAAAAAAAAAAAAAAAAAAAAGACCGTTAAAGGACAGAATAAAACAATAAAGAAGGAAGTTTAACAAAATCACAATAAATTCTAGTATTAAGAAAACCACCAATAGGATGATGTCTTCAATATGCATCCAAATCACTTCTGCAGGTATAAAAGTGCATCAGCTTGGGCATTGGCAGCAGACAAGATGTTTATGCCAATTTACTTGAGAGTATGCATTTTCTAGATAAAATTTTATTGGAAACCATATACATTGTATTTCTTGTGTGTGTGAACATGTGTATGTGCATACATGAGTGTGTATGTATATATATATATGTATATATATATATGTATGTGTGGGATGATTATATGTGTGTATATGAATGTCTGTGTATGGGTATATGTGTATATTCTATATGCTCATACATATGTATGTGAGTGTGCATATATGTATATGCAAGTGTTTGCACATGAGTGTGTATGTGTGTGCATGCATGTGGTACATATATATGTGTGTGCATGTATATGCATGTCTATGTGTATGCACAAATTATGTGTGTATGTACATACATGCATGTGTGTAAAAATGTGTATGTGTGTGCATATGTAAATGTGTGTATGTGTGTGCTTACATGTATTTGTGAACATACTCAACTATGTGTGTAAATGCATGTGTGTATGTGTGTGTTTCTGTCTACATGTATATGCATTCATGAGTATACATATATGTATGTATATGTGTATACATATATAAATGGTGTATATGTGTATACATATATAAATGGTGTATATGTGTGTGCATCCATAAGTATATGTATATGTATGTTTATGTGTGCATATATAAATGTGTGTGTCTATTTGCATGTATGTGTACTTGCATACATAAGTTGTATGTAATAATGTGCCTGTGTGTGTGCATATGAGTAGATGTGTTTCTGCATGCACATTTGTGCATATGTATGTGTGTACTCAGCATGAATGTGCATATATGTAGGCATATTAATATATGTGCATTTGTGCGTGTATATAAATATGCATATGGATATGACTATGTCTGTGTGTATATGTGTGTGTGTGTGCGTATGCATGTGTGCGTGTCCATCTGTAGGACAAAAATAGACATCAGTGTCTTATTTTTGCTCTCCAACTTACTATTTTTTCAGATAGGGTCTCTCACTGAAATAAGATTTTACCAGTTGGCTAAGCTGGCTGGCCAGTAAGCCCCAGGGATGCTCTGGTCTCTACTTGGCAGTCTTGGGATTATAAGTGTGCATTGTTGTACTGGCTTTTGACCAGAATGCGTAGGATATCAACTCAGGTTTTCATGCTTGCATAGCAAGTACTTTCCCAACCTAACCATCTTCCTAGTCCTGGGGAGCGCCCATATTTTTTGATGAGTCATTTATGCATATCATACTGTACTGTGCTGGGGAAAAGTCAGTAGAGAGCACAGAAGCCTGCTTCTTGCAGTGGTTTCTCATGAGGAAATGCAGATGTCTGGAGTGTTTGCTACATCCTCACTGATTTCTTAGTTGCATACATTTTTTTAAAATGGCTGATTTGCGAGAGAAAAAAAATTGATGGTCCAGGAAGAGAGATGCTTCCCAAATCGTTTCCTAGCAAAGCTAACTGGCATTTGTTAGCATCAAAGTAGAAACGCTCAGCCTCTTGGGAGGAAAACAGCGCAAACAGACTGGATGGCGTTCCTGGGCCTCACTCATGCATAGGAAACTGTGTTTGCTCATGCCATGCAACCTTCTGTTTAACTTTTCTCTTTGTGAATTATTTTGCCAGTTGTGTTTTCATGAAGGCATGCTGCTGCCATTGTCAGGGCTGCTACTGAGCTTTAATACACACTACACAGGAAAGAGGGACGCTGTCATACGTGTTTCTCTTACTTCATGTAACTTGATGGGACTTGGCTTCGGCCTGGTTGAGAGAAATTTGTTTTTCCAAACAGGGCATTTTCAAGAGAGCTACAGGAAAACAACCTGCTCTGTCAGAACTACACAGTTCTTCTCAACCGGGGTGAACGACGTCATTTTACCTTTTAAAGGTCAGGAGATGTTACTATGCAATAAATTTATCTGTGATTTATTTTTTAAAGGCAGCATCACACAGTACCTCCATAAGGTCTGGGTTACACTTTTTAAAATCTCTAAAGGCTGGGAAGATGAGTGTGCCCTCTCACTGACAACCTAGTAATTGCTCCTACTTTTATACCTACTGCATGTGGAGCTGCATTCAGTCCTGTGTCTTACTTCCTTTCCACAGCAACCCCAACCATGTTCCTAATTGTGATGATGTTCAGGCATCATTTTGCCACAGCCACCTCTCCTTCATGCTCCCTCTCATTGGCAGAGGACCTCTTTGTGCCTTTGACCTCAAATTCTCTTTCTGTGACTCTGAATTCCCTTTATGAAGACTCCAGCTTCCTGTCCTTGGCATCCCCACGATCTAATGATGCTGGCCTTCATGAGGCAGTTTGAGGCCTCTCCCTCAATCTCCTGTTGAGCACTCCACCTGTAGTTGGCCCATATACCACACACAGCATCCACCTCTGGATCTAGTGCTGTTCTACTCACACAGACTCTTACTCTTGCCATCTCTAGTTCTGTTAATAGTATCAATGTTTTCTCTGCCTGTTTGGTGGGTCTGGTACCCTTTCTGCCTGTAGCCATGAAGTCACCAATTTCTGTTTCATCTTTGCCAGGAATATTTGTAACTTTGTTTTCTACAGTTACAGCTGAGTCTCAACTATCTTGGCACAACTCTCAGCCCCATAGCTTTCTTGGGTCCTCTTCAGACTTTCATATTGAATTCACAGATACCCATGTCTTTAGACAGTATGGTTTACTGCAGTGCAGCAGTCAAATGAAGAGCACTGTCCCAGGCCTTCCCTCCTGCTCTCTAGGTAGAATAGTGCCATGATCCCCAGTCATGCCTGAGATTGGAGTACTTCACAGTCTCATAATCACGGTGTCAAATGAGATCCGGTTGAAACCATTCTGATCCAATTAGTCTGAGCCCAAAAACCACTTAGTGGTTCCTTATGGTGAAAAAGCTGCAGTTGTTCATGGTGCTGCCAACACCGATTTGAAACATTGCTTCCAGTAATCTGCCTGGCCTGCATCCAACCAGAATCATTCCACTTTTCAAATGTGGCTGGGGTCTGGCTTGTACTCCTCAGGCTCTGTCACAAGTACTGCTTGACTTGACCATGCTGGTCTTCCCTGCCTCTCTCCGTCCTCTCCATCCCAAAGTACTGATATATCAATTGTACACAGAGACTGGCAATGTGTGGGAATAAAAGAGACTGGCAGGTGAAAATTCATTTCTTAAAGAGCTTAGAATTATTGAAATTTAGGTGTCTGGGAAAATGCCAGTGTGTCTGAAATAATCTTCACCTGGTCTCTTTTCATCACCTCAATACAGCAAGGCAACCTTGTTACAGGATTTGCCTTAATCTGATTGGATGATAATTACTGAGGCCGGTGTCTTGCTCTCCTGCTGGGTTAGAAGGCTCACATCTTATCAGGACTCTAAGTAGCTCAACATTTCGCCTTTAGGATACAAATCACAGCATTTTTTTGTGAGTCTACAAGATGGGAAGGCATCTTGTTCTTGTCTGAATGTGCATGTAGACCAGGCATGCCCAAATCATAGACACCAGGGGATGCACTAAGCATGATGCTCGTACATGTCTCACCAGAGCAGTAACATGGTGCTATCTTAGTCCATGGAGCTGTCAGCTCACATCTTAAGTCCATTTTAACATGGTCAGGGTAAGCGTGTTCTCCTGATGACTCACACTTCTGGCCTCAGAACTAGGAGGATGCTATGCTCTGGGCCAAAATTCTAAGCTGGCTTTTATTGTTTTTAATAATGAAAACAATTCACACACAGTTATATTTACTCTTTTTTAGGAGTACATGTCTATGAATTCTTAGAAATGCTTAAGGTATGACTATCACCACAACCAAAAGAATAGATAGTCCTTAATTGACTGACTCTGTTATTTTACATTGCTGATTTTGAATAGACATTGAATAGAAACCATGTTTCAAATTTGGGTTCTGATCTTCATCCAGGGTAAAAAGCATGTAATATTCAACTGTTCTAAGATTCTGAGTGGCAGCAAAGAGCTATAGGTCAGTCAGCTGTGTGAGCAGGGGAGGAAACAGCTGGCATACTCTATGTTGCCAGTATGTACAACATAGAGTATGTACATACTCTATGTTGGTAAGCCACAATAGCTCCTCACTTAGTGAGCTAAACACATTTCATCCCAATGCTAATTTAGCATAAATGGATCTTTATAACTGCACAGGAATCTAGGAGCTGCTGTAGTTTCAGGACCTCAGTTACCCACTAACACCATAAGAGAGCCCCTGACGTTTTTTTTTTTTGTTTTTTTTTTTTTTTTTTTTTTTTTTTTTTTTTTTTTTTTTTTTCTGCTTAAAAAAAAAACCTTCATATTATAAGCATAAAATTTGAAAACTTCATCTTTTTAGACCCATAACATTTCTACTTCGATCATAAGGCACACTCAGTGCTCCCTCTCCTCTCTCTTTGGTTACTTCTGTTCTCCAGTCTTTCTGGGTAAGAAGCACTGTTGCCAAATTTTACCTCTTTGGCACAGCAAACAGAGTTCTACTAAACCCTGTACTTTCTTCCTGATTTCACGTGTTTCTAAATTTTCAATGGTTTTCATAGATTCTTGCTTAAATAATACAATTTATTTGCTTATTTTAGAAAGGAGCTGATTGGATGATATAAATGAAATGTTAAAATATTTCACTGAAGGATTTCCTGAGATTATAGAAAAGATAAAAGATACACTAAATGGTTGAAACCCAAGGCTGTCGTGATCTGTCAGATGAAAACCTTAGAATGGATTTACCATTGTATATCATCATAGCTGTTTAGCTTCCATAATGATTTCCATTAAATATTTCCTGTTCAGAGTATGTGGTGAGTTATAAATATTTTCTATGCATGTCATTAAAAATTATCATAGTGGCAGGAGAGATGGCTTGGTAGCTAAGAGCACTTACTGTTCTTGCAGAGGATTAGGTCCCAGCACCTACATAGCAGTTTACAAGTCTGTAACTACAGTTCCAGGGGCTCCAATGACTTATTTTGTTTTCCTCAAACACTGCATACATAAGATACACAGATATATGTGCAGGCAAAGCACTCATACACATAAAAATAAAGCTTTAAAAACTATGGCAATATAAAATGAGATAATGTAAAGTTATTAACATATCATTTCATTTTTACTTTTTTGTGACGGAGGCCTTTTTCTTTTATTCATATAAAAAATAATAGACGAGAGCAGAGGAGATGTCTCAGTGGTAAATATGTTCATAAGGAACTGAGTTTGAAGCCCTAGCACTTGATGTAAGTGTGAAAAGCCAGATATAGCTGCTGTAATTTCAGTATTAAAGGGCAATCAGGTGGATCCTGAGATCTCACTGGACACCAGTACAGCCAAAACTGTGGGCTTCTAGTTGAGTGAAAGACTCTCCCGAGGGACTACAGTGACTACCAACAGGAGAAGGCAATGGTTGTCCTGCTTTGACCTTTGCATGCATGTATACCTGCACATTCATGGACACACACACACACACACACACACAGACACACACACACACACCAAGAAATGAGCTGTGGAACTGGGAACCTGGTTTGCTGCCAAAATAGTTTGTACTTTAAAAGCTCTCTCTAGCACGGAATGGTGGCGTAGACTTATAACCATAGCACTCAGGATGCTGAGGCAGAGAAAATGCAGTAAGTTCTATACAGTCTGGGCTACAAGAAAGTCTAAGACCTGTTTGGGTTACAGAGTAAAACCTTTTCTCAAAAATGATCAGCCAACCCACCAATCAACACACCTAAACTACAAGACATTACGAGTTCTTTCCTTAAAATATTTCCCAGCATGACACTACTTTCAGTCATGTTTACTACCTATAAAATATAACATTAAATAACTGGAAACAACTTTAATTAATTGGGCTTATCACAGTGTGTGTCTAGTACGAGCAGATTACTTCCGCTGTGGCTGCTTCATTTTCTTTGTCTAAGTGCTTACTGCTTTACTTTCTTTGTTAGAATTTTACTCCTTAAAGGCAGGACCTTCTTTTTATTTTACACTCTCCACACTGGTACATGAATTTGTCCTTACTGAACATAAGTTGAATCAGTTAAGTACAAAAGTTGGCTTCCTGTTTGTTCACTAAAGAGAGCAGCAGTGTGCACGCCGGCAACCACAGCGACCTGTGTCGACTCCCGCTCCTCTCACCACTGCTTAGAAACTCCAGCAGGAAACCACTGCTATTTCCCCCTCACCAATTCAAATTACAGGAATTGTGAGCCCGCCTAAAGCAGATGTAACACAACGCAGATGTTCGTGAAGATGTATGGTCACGGTGCTCAGGTGCCTTGAAACATTCAGCAATGTTTTCCGAGGGCAAATTCCCAAGGAAACACAGCCCTAATAATAGTTCTGCTATAATCATTCACTTGAGGGTACTTTATGTGGAAAAGCACTCGAATACTACTCAAACCTAGTTCCCGTCTCTATGTAGCTGATTTTTCAAATTCCAAGAAACCAATATGCTAAACTTCCACATCTGATTCAGCCTTATAAAAATCTCCACGTGAATAAAAACATACTAGCATTTACCCCTAAGTTTCTGCCTTTGTGTGTAAAGTAGCTTCGGAGTCTCTGTGTCTAGCTATGAAAACAGAGCCGCTTTGTCTATGCTCATCATACTGCCCCTCAG
Organism: Arvicanthis niloticus; assembly: GCF_011762505.2. Lineage (NCBI taxonomy): Eukaryota > Metazoa > Chordata > Mammalia > Rodentia > Muridae > Arvicanthis > Arvicanthis niloticus. Next base: position 3,158,355 of record NC_047661.1, read on the forward strand.
AACACACCTTGAAGTCTGTGATAGGAGTCTCTGCAGTGCATGTTATCAATGAAGGAACTTCCTACCTAAGATCTCTAAGCGTCTAGGAAGGACAAAGGAAGGATTATGGCAAAGGGCTCGAGTTTTCAAGAGCTTTTTATTCAGCATGCATGGCAGATGTTCACACTCCCTGAAGGCTGCAGGCAGCAGCACAGAAGTCTTCAGCTTTTCTGTGTCCCTACTCCCTAGAACACTGGTTTCAACCTTCTAAATGCTGTGACCCTTTAAAATAGCTCCTCATGCGATGGTGACCTCCCCCCACCACCACAAAATTATTTTCATTGCTACTTAATAACTGTAACTGTGCTGCTGTTATGAATTGTAATGAAAGCATCTGTGTTTTCTGATGGCCTTAGGCGAGCCCTGTGAAAGGGTCGTTCAACCCCCAAAGGAGTTTACAACCCACGGGTTAGAAAATGCTGCCCAGACATCAAAGTGCAAGGGGGCATCTCCTTACAAATCCACCTATAAATGAATGAAAGCAAGCTTGCTAGTGAGCAGAAGGGTGTAGGTACGGACGGTTTATATCGGAAGAAAATGTCAAGGGCATCTTAACTTCAGGAACCTGGAGCAAGGCTACAGAGAAAAACATAAAGAACTGGGGAAAAGAAAACAGGCATTGGCGCTGCAATCCTCAGTAGGAACTGAATGGAGACTGGGCTGTGAGACCCACAGCGTGGCCTCTTGAGCCATGTCCATATTTCTGTCTAATTTCCATAGATCTGATCTAAATCAATTTTAGTGAATATTTTTATTAAGTGGACTCCTGACCTATTTAAATAGATCAGCCTCCACATAAGAAATATTACCTGTGAAATCATAGCTTTGCCCTTCCAGCCACATATATTTAAAAGAGAGATACCCATTCTTTTTCATAACTATTTAACTAAGAAGTATACTCATGACAACTACGTTTATGTCACGGGTCAGTCTGGTAGCCTCTAGACACAGCAACACACCGTCCTGTGCCATGACCTCCTGCAACAGACAGGGTTTTGACTTGATAATTGTGGTGAAAGACTACCAGAGGGTTAGGGGCAGGACAAGACCAACCCAGAAGAGAACTCCTTCAATTTCTTATTTACTAGGAAAATATCAATGACGTTTAAAAATCAGTAACTTTCATCTTCAATGCTGGCTGAGCTCGGTCTGTTTTGACCTCACTACTGCATCAGAACCACAGATTGGTTTGGGGGATGTAGCTCACTGAATGTGTCAAGCCCTGGCTCAAAAGTGAATGCCACAAAGGTCGATAATAAAGGTCTCAGTGTCTGCCTGGCACTGGAGTTTAAAGACAGTCTCCAGCCTCCTGTGCAAAAACTGTTCAGTTTTCAGTTTCATGTGGAATACTAGGCTAGAAGCTATCATGGGGCATTGCTTAATGTTTCTGAGTAATGAACGTCTAAGATTAAAACATCAACCTCGGAAACACTAGTTCTATAAATAGTTCCCAAGTCCAAAGTCCACAGCCAGTTCAACACAGGCCTGGCTTTTTCTTGCTGTTCATGTGGGTGTTCACGTGCTTGTGCACATGTATGCACTGCCTATGCACGTGACTTGAGGGAATGAACTCACTTTTGCTTTTGAGAAACAAAGAAATGCTGTTTGCGGAACGTATGCGTTACCTGGATATTCTGATAAAGTCATGTTTGCGGGTTTTATTGCCTATACAATGATGTGTGGACTTAAAAGGCTCTTCCTTGAAATTACCCACTTACTCAAAATTATATCTTATCACTATTTCAGAAGTTCTTCTCCTATTTATTTTTAAAGTGACACGAAATGAAATCCAAGTTGAAAGAAAGCTGTTTATAAAACCGGCTTAATCCTTCCTACTGATAATTTCTGAGGGACGGTGTGGCGTGGCAGTGGGAAGCACAGAGCTTTGTGCTGTGTGACTGAAGGTATAGAGTGTCCTCCAGGACAGTTTGTGGAACCCCTTTCCTCATTTTGAAATTCAAGCTACTGTGAGAAATGGGTGCAGCAGAGTACCGCTGACGGGGAATCTGATAACATCCTGAAGGTTGTATGAGCTGCACTCTGTTATCTCACTCATATTTTAATAAGTAGCTGGTTGGGTCTCAGTGGGAGAGGATATGCCTAGGCCTGCTGGGACCAGATGTCCCATGGTGGGATGGTACACAATGGGGGCACTCCCCCGTCTCTGAAGAATTTGTTAGCCTGAGATTGGAAAGAGAGGAGGGAAGGGGGCCTTGACAGGGGGTGTAAACTGAATTAAAAAAAAAAAAAAAAAAAAAAAAAAAAAAAACAGGAAAAAGGGAAAACTATAAAGGAGAACCAGAGATCTCTTACTGCCTGGAGCCAACACTGCATTGTGCTTGCAAGGTTCCTTTCACCTCCTGCTCCCTCTTCACCCCACCTCATACCTACCCCACAGGGATAGTTGCTCTTTCACTACAGACTGGCATCCTGCCCTTTAATCTCCCCTCCTACCACATGGGTGATAAGGCCAGGGCACCTTCCTCCTAGTTTAGGTTCAAAACAGTCAGTCAGTCACCCTGGGAAAGTCCCAGAGGCCAGAGGTGTGCATTGTCACTTCACTTACCTGGGTTGTGGCCTTGCAGAGGAGGCCCACAAAAGAGGATGAGCAGCACCAGTCGGGTGGGATGGGGGGCAGGGGTGGGAGTGGACACAAGAGGATCTGGGACAATGGAAAGCAAGATATCTCCAGCATTCTGGAAGGGGAGCCCCAATGAGGAGCTTCTAAGATAGAGATTGTCCCTAAGTCTAAGAATCTGTCTAAACCATGTTCTCTAAACACTCTTTAACAATCAAATATCACCAGCTACTCTAGCAATGGTTTATCAGTATAGTGAGTCTTCTCTAATGGCTGTTATATTATTTATGTTATATTATTATAGCATCTTGATAATGAAATGAATTCTGTAATAATGTCCCTCTGGCTTCTCTTATTTGTAGCTATTTTCTTGAAGTTTCACCAAGGCTGTAACAAATTCATACCAGAGAGATTTCCTGTGCAATAGCTAGACATCAGCCGAAACTGGAAGGTCTTTCTTGTGTCTGCCTCACTTTTTCACTTTGCCCTGTTTCTTGACTTCTAGTTTTTTAGGTTGACCTACCAGGGAAGAAAGGAATATGGATAAAGCCAACATGCAGTCAAACTGAAGATGTGCAGAAGTTACTGGTGCCTGCAAGGAAGGAAGAGATATGGGGGACAAAGGAAGAATGCCTGTTGTCAGGCTACAAGAGGAATTCCTGAGATCTTGGCCTGGAAAATGGCCCACTGTAACTTTGGTGAATCATAGTTACCGATAGCAGTATTCCAGGAGTCTGGGAATTATTTAAATGGTTATACTATTTCTGTCAACTCTGGGATCCCTAGCAGACAGTGAAGGTTCAGTATGCTTGGACTAATGACCTAATGAATTTCACTTACTCCAATAAGGGTCTTCCTCAGCCACATTTTAAAAGCTAACTCCAGAATAATTCCAGCAATGCTTTTCTTTAATATACGAAGCAGAGGAGCTGACACATTTCTGGTCCATCCCTCCTTACATTATTACTCCAGAAGCCCTTCACTTAGAAGTCTCGAAACCCACAGTGACAGTCTTTTAATCAGTCATCATTGTAGTTTCAAATATCAAAAGAAATCACTTGGAGATCTAGAGATCATTTTTTTTCATAAAAATATTACTTTTTTATTACTTTTATTGAGAAAAAATAACTCTGAAGAATTTTGTAGTTCATGATTGCCTACTTGTTAACAACACATCTCAGAGGGCATGGCACCTTCACCTGCACACTTCTTTTGGCACAAGGAAATGCTACTTCTCCAGAGAGCTCAGAGTGGATATAGTATTGTGTCCTCAGTTCCCTACAAATGATTCTATTCTCAGCACTGTCTTTTTGGCATAAAGCTGCTGAGGTACCAGCGCTTTCAGGATTAATAATTAGATGAGAAGATGTTTTTAGAAATAAGGTAGGAGGCCTGGTGTGGGGGAAGCTTGCAAAGTGTTCATGAAAGTTGAGAAAGGATGAAAGCCATCAGACCTATTAAGTAGCTTTTGCTACTTAAAGATTGGCCTGAGATTAGCATTCTGTTGTCAGGAGAGTGCCTAAAGAGAACAAAGCCCTAGGTTTGATTCCCATTATCACAGAAAATCTGGTTGTGGTAGTGTATACATTTCCTCAACATTTTGGATGTAGAGGCAGGAGGGTCAGAAGTTCAAGGTCATCTCCAACTATACAGCCAGTTAGCGAGCAACCTGGGATACAGGAAACCCTTTCTTAAAGACAAACAAAGCAAGCAGAGGGGTATTTGTCTTTCTGTGAAACACAAACTCATCAATCCTGACAAAAGTCACTTCTTACCCATATCAATAGCACAATTCTGCCATCCAATGCCAACTGCATTAGTGATGAGCTTTGGAGAAGGGCTGCATGCACAATCACATACCATCTTAGAGAGCATATCTCAGTCTTCAAGACCCAGCCAGGAACTGGGATCTGTGTCCATGCTACTTTTACAAGTTTATCTCAAACACCCATACTCAAAAGACTAGGACTTGCTCTGGGCTTTCAGAAGACTATGCAAATATGGCATATAAACATATGATGCATTTAAAATTATGTAAAGCAATTCAAGATAAAATCTTATCCTTGGCTCTTTTCAGAAGAAGAAAAGATAAATTACTATAAAAACTGATAATGATTTCCATTTTAAGACAGTTAAAATAAAGCAAGCAAGGAACCAAATGAAAAAAAAGAAGACTCTGTTACTAATATATAGGTCAACTCAATTTGCATTCATTAAGCTTTTATATAATCTACATATTTTGAAGATGGAAACTTTTGAAGCTTACCAATTTAAGGGAGTTATCTCACAGTGTATGTGAGATAATTATCTTTCTGCTCTGTTGAGACATGAAATTTTAGAGTCCTATGGTACCTTAGGAATACCCAGTGCTGAGTTCCAAGACCTGTATCTATGAGGTTTAAGTGAATTTCAGAATAAAGCGGAAGGGTTAAATACAAGAGAACCCTGAAGGAAACTTCAAGGTCACAAGTATGGCACCCGGAAGTGGAGACTGTAGTAAAGCACAAGCAACTGCTTTTTGTCAGTCCAGACACTTTGGGCCAGTATTTCCTGTTTTTATAATAGATCTCATCCTTGAAAAGCAAATACCTTGACTGTGGGCTACAGTGCTTTTGCTGGGTTGCAGACTGATGAGTTTCAGTTTCTAAACTGGTATCTATGTGCCCAAGCCTGAGACCCATGAAGTGAAGATCTCTGGAATGCTTTCTTCTGTTCTGAGAATCTGACAAGAAATCATGGAGGTAGTGGGGATTGAAAAGCCATTTGACACTCCTCCTCAGAGCTCAGCATTTATCCCCCTAACTGACAGATGTCACTTCTCTGACTGCTTTCAGACAATGTTCCACATGAACACAAAACCAACATTCAACTATTTACTTCATATTGATTATCATCTTAAGGAGAAATTATGGAAGAGTTTTCTGAAGGGCATGCTCAAATAATGATACACTAAGCACATGTTGAAACATTCATGCTATAGATCCAACTATGCCATACCCAGTGCTGAAGAATCAAGGAGGATTTGTGGAAATAGCCAAGCATCAACCTATGATGTGTGCACTGAGAAAACTGACTTGGAGGAAAATGAGCATTTATATATAAGACCAAATTTGAACAAAGTAGAACTCACAATAAACAGCACCTGCATTTTTGAACAATTTATAAAAGCTTATCATGGGAAAGCACATTCTTATCACAGGCTAACATAGAATGAGAACAGCAAGAAATGCTTGTTTTATTCAGTATCTTTCTTCTACAGGGCCACAATTCAGAATGAAAATCTGGAATCAATGCCAAATTCTGCAGCATGTAAAATTTGTATAGTGTACTCACTAAGAGCAGGGTATGGGCATAGCTGGTTACACTTCAGAAATCAATGGTCCACAAGTACTGAAACAAACATGCTCTGATTATGCAGAAAATAGAGTTAATACAAGCATTCTACTCCCTTAAGGACTGCATTTAAGCTAAGTTACACACTAAAAAGAACTTACCATTGACACAATATGACTACTTAACATTTAGGCTATTTATAATCAATAACCCTGAAAATAATAACGAATACATCAACATCTTGTGCCTCACAAAGTAGATGCCCCACTTCGATGGTTTGTTTGCAATTCGTGCTTAAAATATATTCTCTGAATCTTTCATTCTCTTCATAACATTGTTAAATGCAAATGTGAATTTTGCAGGAGGCTTGAAGCTCTGATAGCTGTTACTCAGTCAACAACACCAGATCCAAGAGACGCTTGTAGCTTAGTCTTCTTCTGCTGTCCTTAAAATGGTTTTCGTGGTTCTGAAAGTGTCAAGGCTGTGAATTCTGGCTATAGCAAACTTCCTAGCAGTAGCAAGCATGATATGCATGCTCTTTGGGATCCAGGAATTAAGCATCCAAAACGGAACCTGTTCTCATTGACCTCTTCAACATTATCCAGCTGGTCCCCACACTTTTATTGACACCTCAGATCATAATAACCGAGATGGTTTAAAGTATTCTCAGCTGGGCCCACACACTGGCCTTAGTGAGTATAGTATACAGATTCTCCCCACTGCAAAATTCAGCATTTTCTTCCAAATTCTCATTCTGAATTGTAGCTCAGTAGGAAACAGATACTAAATAAAACACAGAGATATTTTTCATCTTCCATTTTACCGTATGATAGGAAACCTGTCCTTCCCTCACCCTCAACTTTAAAGGAGAAATTACATAATTAGGCTCTTCTGCCTCCCAGGAGGGGACTCTAACCGCACACACCCACACTCATCTCCCCAGCCCCAGCCATCCTCACCCTGTGCCTGGGTTCAGGGTGACTGAATGTGACTGAAGATAAACTACCAACTTCCCAGAGACTCTTCTGTAATTTTATAATTCTCCAAAAATCTTTTGGAATATAAACATACACATCCACGTATACAAAGATTTCTAAGCTCCGCCTCTGGATTTGGTATTAGGAACCACAAGATTATTTCATTTAGCCTTCTTGTCAGTTACTACTGTCTACAACTAATGGTCTGAGCTTAAGTTATGATGGGCTTCAAGATAAGGCATTGTAATTTAAACACTGGAGTGTTATCACTGTGTTGCTAATTCCAACATATGCCCAGTGAAAAAGCTGTGAGTGGTGGTCTCACTGGGATTCAGCACACTAAGTCATTTAAACTGTAAGATTATATATACATTTTCTTATGGAATTCAAGAATGCCTTTTTTTTTTTAAAGAATAACTTTTCAAGTCAATGCCTTCAGTATTATCATCCCAAACGAGACCCGAATGCTAAACCACCAGGTTACTGCTAATCTATACGCTCTACTATAGGAAAGACGAGTGAGCATGCTGTCCAGGATGGAACAGGAAAACACATAAGTTCTTATATTTGACTCCAAATCAATGAATTCATGCTGCTGAGTCTGTGTCCTGGCACTGTTGTTCTGAATAAAGGCATTGCTTCATTCAGAAGGTCTCAATACCACAGTGTGGCTTTATTACAGAGCAGAGACAGCAAGAGCTTGGAGAAAATCAAAGAGTTTTCAGAGGCTCAAAACCTTTCTGCTCTGACTTTTCTCCCCACGATAAGCAGTAGGCCACCTACAGGAGAACATGTAGATGCTAATTGCCTTTTTAGTTTTTAATCTTTATTACACTTCATTGATTAATTGATTGATTGACTGGCTGAGGATGTGGGGGCGGCAGGGTGCACTCTCTGAGGTTCCCTCCTTCTAATTTGTGGAATAAAACTCAGATCATTAGGATCAGATCAAAGGCTATCATCCTCTGAGCCATTTTGCCAAAACTAGACGTTCACACAAACATTAAACCTTACACTAAAATGACAGTGAAAACACAAAACAACTGAAGGAAAGAAAATATGTCCTATGCTATGCTTCTGTTTGGTGCTTATGTCTGCTAAGTGATGGTTCCTGGTCTGGGATTCTGCTTGCTTTTTCAGCTTGTGACAATCACCTGACTACCCCCTGTCCCTCTGTTCCAGTGATTGGATCTGTGTTCTGAGAAGTGAGTCATGTTACACTGTGGTACATCTTTTAAATAGTCAGTAGTTCAGTTATCATATTCAACTGAGTCCAGGTCCAACCAAGAAATGATGGCAACAAGAAAAATAAAATGTGAGGACAGGACAGATTCATGCTGCCATGGCCATTCCCACTAGATTTTCTTAAAGTAGAAGTATTAAGAAGATAAATTTTAGAAATAAAATAATTAAAAACACAAAGGGTTCTATATGTAGAAATAGAGAATAAGATAGCAGTTGTAGGGAGAAGAGGAGGAATGGGAAGCTGTAGGGCAAACAACATACAACAGAAGACCTAAGACCTGTAAGAAGAACAAGTTTAAAGATCATGGGTACCACATAAACGCTGCCGTTAGTAGCGACATGAAGTACCCCAGAGTTTTGCTACGTTAATGAGTGTTGCTGTCGCCAGGCAGGACAGCTTGGGGAATGGAGAGTAGGGAATGAGAAGTGGGCATCTGGGGCCTGATTCATGAGTGGATGGTTTCTCTGTAGTAAATATCTACTTTCTACATGTTTACGTATCACCCTTGTCTCACACCCACTCAATCCAACCACCACTCACAAACTAACTCAAGCCCCATTTCCTTGCTGAGGCTTCTCAGATGAATTCCACACTGAGGGTCATGCCCTCTGGATGTCTGACATATTTGGTCAGTTCTGGGGGTGGCTGTTTCAGTCTGATACAGCTCTGTTGCTCATCAGAGTGTGTAGGAGCCTATGTGTGTGGATCTCTTACTTCAACTGCTGTATCTTGCACACTGGAAGCCTTTCTATCACCTAAGGCAGTAACACCCAGACTGCTCAGGACAGGAGGTACATACTTACACCATGGTTCATCACGGACATACTTGCAAACGTACCATTTAAAAGTCCCCTGGGTAGCATCTACTCTGGTATGTTTTCTTGCTCCCTGGTATAGTCACAAATCAAAATACTGACCACATTCACTAAATGTGATTACATTGTGAGTGATTACATGGTCATTTGGTATCTGAAATTTGAAATATCCAAGTCTAGATGGTCACTTACTAATCACTATGGTGTTGATAAAAGTATTTCTTTTACTTAAACGTTATTGAAAACTTTCATGTATCTTTTGTGCTCTCTTTGGTCCATTTCCTAGAGTTAATTGTTAGTTCTTGATGACATTTGGTTTTTGGAGTCATTTGGGATGTTTACATCCTTTATGTAGTCACTAGTATCCATGCTGTATCCCTGATTGATTTTTGTTATCCTAAAAATAAGATTGGCAAGCTGGGTTTGATAGTGAGTACCTTATATTCACTTGAGAGGCTGAGGCAGGGGGATTGTGAGTTTAAGGGAAGCCTTTGCCACAAAGGAAGACCGTGTCTCAAGGCAAATGAGTAAAGAGGTAAGAAATACAGGTTAAAAATGAAACCAGAGAAAGTTTCCGGAATTTCTCAAAGTCATTTCTATAAATTCAATCTTTCCTCCCCCAGTTACTTCCCAGCACGCAGAGTAGCAATGGACACTGGGGACAAGCAGCTGAGGAAGTCATGACTTACTCTCCTCTGAGCAGACAATTGCAAATTGAGCTAACTATCGTTTGTAGATCTTTGGAGGATATAATGTAGGTAAGCACGATCAATCTAGAACTGCCTCAATATGAATGGATTCATTGTCTCAAAACAGAAGGGCTTCCTGAAAGCTAAGGTAGAAGCCCTTCTAGACTGAGCTTGGGGATAGACTCTGTTTCCTTCTCTCTCGCCATCTTTTACCTTTATGTACTCACAGGATTGCCTTCCTGTGCCCCTCCCTACTAAGACCCTTCCAACTCCTCTTAACCAAGGCAGCAGCTCTCATTGTCCTGGTTCCTAGGAAACCTGTCTTGTGCTCTCCTCAGCCTGGCTTCTGAAGCTCCTTCCCACAGCACCTTGGCTATCACTATCTGTCTCTTCATTACATGTTGTAAGCTCGGACCAGGTCTTATTTATTCTTGTATTTAACATCTGAGGGTCACACCTTGCTCATTGAAATATATGTTGACTAGTTGAATGAAGGAGCGCATACAGGAGAGAAGCACCAGCCATGGAGAGCCCCAGTACAACGGTGAGGCAAAGTGTGCCCTCCATTTCTGAAGCCAGTATTGTGCCATTCTGTGATTCCATCCCTGGTAGTTAAAGGCTTCTTTGTACATTGCGGATTTGTGACAAAACTCTAACAATTAAGGATAGCTCTGTCTAAATACATCTTTTCTAGTATATTGCAGGCATAATCAAGAAAAATTTACAGGAACAAATAATTATGCTGCGAAATTCTTTTGAGGCAACAAAAACATTGAAATTTTAGTGCATCCTGCTAGAAGCTCACTTCCTCCCCAACAACAGCTGACCTGACTCAGCTGGTATCTCAGCCCTCAACCCTGTGAGGGTGCCATGCTGCGCCATGCCATGTCTACAACAGTACTTGGGGATTAGGTGACGCCCTGGCACATCACAGTGGACAAGGGTGTCTCCTTGAGTTCCTAGCCTGTTTCTGAAACTCCTTTTAATAACTGAACATCTAGACTGGTGAGAACAGTGGTGATTACTACCTTGTTTCCTGTTAATACAGTCCCTCCACTAAACATATGTGCAGGGCACACAAATTTGACAGAAACTGAACGCATTCTCTGTGACTCTTTTGTCAAAAATCATTCTCTACTCTGGCCACTGGAGGAGAGCAACAGAGAAGGCGCTTCTTTGCCTTGTGACTCATGTGTCTTTATTCCCACCGCTGTTACTCAGGGCAGGCCGATGATGAACACCATGGGAAGAAAAGAATAGTTTATAACTGGAAACCCCATTCCGGAGAAGTATGCTCAAAGCATCATCAAGGTAAAATATGCAGCCGCGCCAACAAGACCAAACAAAATCCCACGCAAGAGCTGTGTAAATATTTCATGAAGCTCAGCCTTAATCACACTCTCTCCAAATCTTTCTGGTGGTGTAAACACTTTTGTTTCTTCCAGTCCAGTCATGACCCAGATTCCATGAAAAAAATAAAATGAAAACATGGACCTATGGATCTTGAACAAATGTGTTGTAAAAACAGAAGGAAGCAAACACCTCCACAAAGGTGGCTCCAAGCTGGATGGCTAGCTAAAGCTCTGTTTCCACCCCCACCTCCCAGGCTTTTGCCTTTCCCCCACCCCAGCTGTTCTCCCATCATCCCAACCTTGAATTACCTAAATGCAACCAGTGACTTCCCTCAACATCCCTTCAAAAGCCCTTGAACTCCGGTGTGCCTAGGTTGCCTTTCCTCTACCCCAATTTACTTTCCAGTGGCCAAGTCTGTCCTCCCTTTCTGTCCACTGTCTAGAATCTTGCTTACGTCTTTCCCATCTGTCTGGGAAGCAAGATTTGTTGTGTACTGGATGAACATCTCAGGCCTTTGCTATACTATACCCAGAGAAGGGTTTATCATCTCTAGTGGCTACCTTGATTTAATGTGGTTCCAAAGTTCACCTCTAGACACCGAACATGCTCTACAATGACTTCCTTTTATCAGCCTCAGTCCGACCTTCCTGGTCTCTCCCTTCTGACCTCAAGAAGAAATATATATGCAAATATATTAATAAATACATACATATACGCACATGTAAATGAGCATATTGTACACGAGTGAGTTTTTACCTTACAGCAAATAATCATAGGAAAATAATAAAAAAGCAAACACAGACACACAGACACACAAACATCTCTTTGAATATTCGATGTGTGCATATCCTACCGATTAGGATTCCCAGCTCAGAAGCAGCAAGCGGCTTCTCATTTTTACCTTCGGGTCAGAGCTTAAGGGAGTAATAACCTTGCAGAGATACACATCACCTGCGGGGCGCACGGCCCCTCCTGGGAAGCAGGATGGCAGAATGGGCTGGGGACATAAGCAACAGGCAAAGGATCCGCGAACAAAATGTGGGACCTAATTCCTCCTTCACCACCACAGGCACATCGCCAAGCTCCTGTCTCCAAGGCTGGCCACTGGGCCAGTTGGCCGCGGGGGCGGCTCCTTTCCGGCTACAGCTTGCTTACCTGCTCCGGAAGGGTGTCCCCCGCTGGGCCGCTGTCTGCGCGTTGCTGGGCTTCCAGTCGCTTCCCAGCCCTGGTTCCTTCCACCACACCGCTGCTGCTGGGGGACTCGCGCGGTCCGCTGCAGCCAGGAGCCAGTCCTGCGCGATCAGGAACTGAGATTACTATGCCAAGAGCTGAGGCGGCGCTGGAGTGGGGTGGAGACCGGCAGCTTCACCGCTCGGCGCCCAGCCAGCAAGGAGGTGGAGTTCACGTGCCGGCAGATCCGCGCCAGCCAGGCGCGCCCCTCCGCGGTGGCCAGGCCCCAGCCGCTGGGTCCCGACTGCAGCACGGCAGGCAGCAGCCTCCCTGTGAGCTCCGCCCCAGCCAGCTCGCTGGGCCTCCGCTCAGGGAGCATAGTGCCCCGGGGAGCTTAGAGGACTGGCTGGCCGTGCTTCTAATGCAGGGGAACCAGTGACAGATGGAAAGTTAAGACCGGAGATTAAGGAAGAGGGTTGGGGACCCAGAGCGACTCAGCAGGAAGTCTGGCCCTTACTCCCTCCAGCAAGTCACTATACCCACTGTATAGAGTCGGTGGCTCCTCATAAAATCATGTGCAATGATATGAAAGCAAGCAGACAACGGGTGTTTAATATTTTGTAAAATGGACACTATATTAAGTATTTAGAGTTGTCACTGCAAAATGTTCCCGTCCCTACATTACTACCTCCAAAAGTGTAGATGGCTTTGGACACAGCCACTCTGAGCTGCTGCTGCCGCCACACTGTGAAGTCTAGTGAGCTGCTGTTAAGTGGTGCGAAAATAACACCACAAGAAGTATTATAACTGAATGTTTGTAAAACTTGCAGCTATAATTCTCACAACTACTTATTAAGGGGGTGTTACTCCTTGTTTAGAAACTTTGCTTAAGAGTGGGGTGGTAAGCAGCCTGGCTGGCATTCCAGCCTCTCAAAGATACAAATTTTCAGCTACTACCCGGGGCTTACCCAAGGACCCTGTTGAGATGATGTTTGTAGCAGGGCTCAAGAAACTGAGTGTTTTAAAAAACAGATTACTATCCAGGTCATGCTGAGAGTTAAATAAGTTTTTTTGGTGTTGGTTGTAGATACTCCCTGAAGGTGCATTAAGAAAGATTTTCAGAAGTTATATCTTGGCTCTTGAGCCAAGAAGTGGAAAACAGTTCTCAAGTTTCCCTTGGTTGAAGTTAGAAGGGAATGAAAAGGTGGCCCTAGGTCACCCCTGAAGTAGCTTTCTCAGAAGAGTGGCTGGAGTGTAGGTGCTGTTTCCAGGTTCTTAGCCTCTTAACCAAAGAACTGAAAGTAAGGGTCATATTGAATAAGATGACTTTGAGTTGTGGATAATATTTAAAACGATGGCACCTGATGTGGCTTGTTCTTATGGGGCCGCCATGTTCTCTACTAGACAAGGCCTGAGGCCAACCGATCTTGGCTCTGTGCAGGTTCAGGCTGGCCAGAAGCACTGGCCTTGAACTCATGAGATGCCAGCGTGGTGGCTGGATCTGTAAATCCACCACGCTGTCCACAATGTTCGACTAAACCCCAGACAATACCAGCCATGCCCACAGCCTCCTGGTAGAATGAAGACTCTCATGTTTAAAGATCATCCAATGGCTCTATATATTTAAAAATGCTCAATTAACAATTTGCCCACACAATTACAGTTGTTTCCCAATATCTAACCTTAACTTATAAATCGTTACCCAGGACTGTTCTGGACCCATCCGTAGTTGTCCATGGCTGCTACATCTCTCTTGTTCTTCCTTCGCCTCCTCCCACATTAGTTCCTCCCAAATTACCGAGCTTTATTGTAAAATGTAGCAGCGGGGGAAGGGGAGGGGGAGATATCCTGCTATAACTTTGTGCACAAGGAAGTGGCAATTTGGAGTCCTAGATGGACTATAGCCCAGCAGACCACATGAGTGAGAGTGCCCACAGCCTAATTATCGTTTGAGACTTCCTTTAGTAGACTTGATAGAAGAAAGGTCTGGTTACTAAGGGGCATGATTTGGTTGGCTATTTTGATGGATAAATAGGTTTTATATTCACTATAACGCATATTCTTTTAATCATACACACTCTCAGTTAATACATAATCAAAGTCTCTTCTGCCATGCAAGGTAAGACACAGTAACAGGTCTCTATGGCCAAGGAGTACACATGGTCTTTATTCTGTCTTCTGGCTGCACAGAGTGAGTCCTGATGCTTCAGCTGAGCTTCTCTCCTCTGCTCATGTTCCGACTGTTAGGAAGTTTCTTCAACTTTAGCACTCACTGGAAAATCATTCAACAAATGAGTACTGGCAAGGAACACTCCCTATGGACATACTGGGTTATGGTCAGTACAGGACAAAAAAGATTTAGACACTTAGGTGATTTTTAAGTAGTTCACCGAATGCCGCCGGAATCCTGTCTCAGCAACACAGGCATTCTCGTGCCTCTGTCCTCAACAGCACACAGATGCAAGAGAAATGAAGCCATCGCAAATGCAAACCAATCAGTGTGCTGACAATCCAGTCAGAGAGAAGAATGGTAACCCAAATACTGGACACAATAATAAGCGTTACTTAATGCCTCTTATACTCAAGCTGTTTGTAGACAGGAGCCGGTGGTGTTGCGCAAGATGCAAAATTAATGAAAAATGGAAAATCCGAAAGGTTTTGGAGAGGAAAATCAGAGGTGACAGGTGATGACCTGGCACTCTTTGGAGAGTCTGTAGATCCTTTTAATCACAAGTCCTTATGAGCAGCAGGCCTTGAGGGTAACAGTTCGGCCCTGTTTACAATTGATCTCTGTTTCTTTCCTCTGTCAGTTAGGGTTTCTATTGTAAACAGACTGACCACTGCCAGTCTTATAGGGACATATTTAATTGGGGATGGCTTACAGTATGAGGCTTTGTTCATTATTGTCATGGTGAAAGCATAGCAGATATGTACTGGAGAGGTAGCTGAGAGTTCTGTATCCAGATTGGCTGGCAGCAGGAAGAAAAAGTGAGCCACTAGTCTTGTTGTGAGCTTCTGAAACCTCAAAGATCAACAAGGCCAACAAGGCCAACAAGGCCATTTTTACTCCAACAAGGCCACACCTCCTAACCCACCAAGCTTTGCTCAAGCTGTACTCCAAGGTGCTATCACCCAAGGCTGAAATGTCCCACCTGCCATTCCTTTATATTCGTGGGAGACTTCACCTTCTAAACTGTGAGCCAAAATTAACCTCTCCTGACTTAAGCTGCTGTGACCCTATACAAGGAAAGTCCCTAGTGCATGCTGTATGCAGCTCTTTGCTACACATCTGTCTTGTTTTTGTGGCTTGTATGTGTATTTACTGCTATGGTTCTGTCACATAAACACTGTCCAACACTAAAAGGCTCTGACATTTTTATTAAATGAATCATCATCCTTAATTTACTAATTAGAAAACCACATTCTGAAATATTCATAAATGACTTCCCAAAATATACAGTGACCCACAGCTATTTATTGATTTTATCGTGACTAAAATTCAATGCCCAGCCCAATAACTTTTTTGATGTTATACTTTTGATCTGAAAGTCATTAATTATGTGCAGGGGTCAAAATTTTTTTAACATTAGTAAAATTTTAGATTAAGTTATTCTCTAAATGCCGTGTTTTTCCTTGGGTGTTTTTAGTTTAGCTGTACTGACAGGAAGTACTGGCAGTGCAGACAAACACAAACAACACTATGTAAACACACATTGACCACACACATAAGTGTTAGAAGTAGTTTTGTGCACTGTTTATTCAAATGCTGATTTCTGTACCCAGAGTTCTAGTGGTGTTGCAGTCTGGACTTTGGTATTGTCATCATTATAAAGCACAACTCACTATTTGTAAAACGTTGTTCTTCATCATCTTCTGGTTGGACAATTAAAAGCAGACAACGTTGCAGGTAGAGACTGGGGGAGTCACTATTGGGACACAAATGAAGGAGTTGCCAGGTTAGACTAAGATGGCAGGTAACTGGGTGGGGCACGTGGTGGGAAGTACGCCAGGCCAGCATTGTCGGGTTAGAATCTGCCGAGCTATTGTGCCTTAAGCTTTTAGTAAATATAAAGAATCTCTGCATCATTATTCAGAGCAAGGGCAGGTATAGGAAAATTCATACTTTTATACATAATCACAAGCACACATACATTATGTAAACACACATACACATAATATGCACATCCACAATTACACAAATATACAAGCAATGCCATCAGTGGTGCTCTACAGAAGATTGATGGGTGTGATTTTACTCTCTGGATCTCTTTGGCTCTTAAGACATGGATATTCTAACTTTCATATCCCTATACTTTGCTTAGTACTGGACTCTGGGTAAAATTGTTACATGTACAAGATGGCTGGATCTCTCCAAAAGTCATGCTACAAGTCACACCAAAGATGAGCATCTCAGTGGAAAAGAGGCCCTTTTACTTTTTATTAACACCGGAAAATATTATTTTCTAGAACCAACTGCTCTACTACCAAGTCATGTTCTGTAATTTAGTCCTTTGATCTTTTATGAAGTCTGTGAAGGTCAATGGAGGAATGGGCTTGCTTCAATCTCTTGAAGAAGAGAACCTTGATATTGCTTCAATAGAAATGTGTCTTTTATTAAAAAGGGATAGTGAAGAGGTACTCACGGGAATCAGCTGGTGCACTGAAGGCTCATGCTGAAGACAGTTTTAATATTGCTGGGTCTATCATTCTGTCTGTCCTTCCTTTTTTCCTTCCTTCCTTCCTTCCTTCCTTCCTTCCTTCCTTTCTTCCTTCCTTTTTTTCCTCCCTGCTCCTCTCTCCCCCCTCTCTCTTTGTCAATTTTATATAAACAAGTGACTTCTGGGAAGGGGAAACCCTAATTGAGGGACTTTCTACATGAAACTGGCCTGGGGGCAAGGCTGTGGGGCATTTCATTGATTAGTGATTTATATGGTCTAGACCAGCCGACTGTGGGGTGTTATACTGCTGAGTAGGTGATCCAGAGTTGTTTAAGAAAGCAAGCTGAGGAAATCATGAAAAACAAATCACCTATCATGTTTCCCTGTGGTCTCTGCCTCAGGACTTGCTTCAAGTATTCTCTTTGAGTTTTTGCATCAGTTTTCCCCAGTGTTGGACTTGATATAGAAAAATAAGCCAAACACTCTCTCTTCCCCGAGTTGATTTTCGTTAGCGTTTGGTTATAGCAATAGAAAGTAAACTGAGACCGAAATTGGCACCAAGAGTAAGGTATTATTGTAATATCCTGACCATAGTGTTTTGTTTTAGCTGAAGGGTATATTTATGTGGAAGATTTTAGAGATTTCGGCAGGAAACGTCCATTGAGTGCTCAGCGAGTCATGAGTTATTGTGAGAGTTTGGAAGATAAGAATGTTGGGAAAGGTTTAGAAAATGGAGTCCAGACTTGTGAAGTTTCAGAGGGAAGTTTGAAGATTCTCTCAAAAGCAATGTTGCTCTATTGATATGGTATATTTGAACTGATAATCTTTGGAAGTGATACCAGGGCTTCATTGTGATAATAGAAGATGGTCAGCTGAGGCTGACAAATTAGTTGTGATTAGTCAGAGACCAGGTCATTGAGGCTAATTTTCTGAAAACTATTTTCTCTGAGTCAGGATACAGAGGCTATGGTTTAGTAGAGGGCTAAGACTCACTTCAAGCTGACAGTAGAACTTGGCAAATAATGCATAAGAGTCTTTTGCATGGTACAGTTTTTGAAGGCATAGAGGATTCTTGAAGTGTAGCCAAGGCTTGGCACTGTAAGAGGCGATGGGGTGGGGTGTGTATTGGTAAAGGTACAGCCTTTGTTGCAGTAGAGGCTCCAGCATATTTGAGATGCCAAGACCACGGGGTGACCACCAAAGACATAGTAGTTCTGGAGTGAAATGTCCTGAGCTTACCAGATAAGCTGTGTGTGTGTCTGTGTGTGTGTGTGTGTGTGTGAGAGAGAGAGAGAGAGAGAGAGAGAGAGAGAGAGAGAGAGAGAGAGAGAGAGAGAAGAACAAGAACAAGGAGGGTGGCAGAGTAATCAAGGGATGAGGGAAAAGGGACTACCCAAATCCTTTAGAGTATAGAAGATCATGAGTGGATGCATTCCAGATGAGCTGAGCTACAGTATGTGATGTAGACTTCTAGATTTTGCTTTTATCTGATTGCAACTGTGCCCTGGTTGTTTCCTCTTTAAATAAAGTTTAAAACATGTTTTTGATATATGAGTCAAATGTTAAGAAACATAGTGTTTAAAAAGATCTTGGACTTTTAAAATATTGGACTTTTAAAAGACTGTAGGACTTTTAAAAGTTGGATTGTATTTTGTATTGAGATAGTAATAATGAGCTCCTGGGCACAAGGAAAGGCTATAGTTTAACAGTGATATATTATTGAGTCAAGTTGAAAAATGGTCAATTTGTCTGTGAGACATTTTCTTGATTAACGACGGATGTGGGATGACCCGACCTACTGTGAGTGGTTCCATTCCTTGGCAGTTGTTCCTGAGTTTCTTTTTGAGTTCCTGCCCTAGCTTTCCTCAGTGATGAACTGTGACATAGAAGTATAAGCCAAATAGTCTATCCTTCCCAAAGATGGTTTTGCTTAATGTTTTGTTCCAGCAAGGGAAAATAAATAAAAACAAGTACATTTTGGATTTTCAGAAATCCATGACAAGTATATAAATCAGGCTGTCTGCTTATTTATTTCTTCTGCCCCTCTGCACTTTACTTATTCTCCTCCCTCATTTTCTTCTCTCCTTTTTCTCTTTATTAGCTTTGTACTGCCACAAGGATATACCTGAAACAGCTTATCAAGACAAAACATTTATTCAGTGAACAACTGAAGGCCCAAATCAAATTAATTTGATGAAGGCAGCAAGTATTAATGGTGGGAACAGATGCTGGAGTAGGTAATTTTGTCCGTAACCAGGGAGCAGAAGGAAGAAGAGAGGATGCAGCAAGCTTGAACATCAACCCATATTTTCTCTCACATGACCCTATCTCCCAAATATCCTGTTATTGTCTGTAAGTTGTACCTTGGAATCCATGGCTTTTATACATACAGTTTTGGGTGACATGTCTAATTTCTTAGCTGCCTCATTCCTCCACTTGCTTTGATACCAAATGACCTCTCCCAGAACAAATTTTTTGGGGGGCTCGGCATTATGTTATTTTGTCAGTGCCCTATTACCATTGAGATACTCTTAAAATGAGCTCTCTTAGCTGAGTGGATAACTGACCCTCAGATCACTTCTTGTTCTACTGCCCTTTACCTTGCTGTTTCTAACTCACATTTATTATTCTTACAACCTTAGTTACTATAGCCCATTAGTATATCATCCTATACCACCACACATTAACTTTTAGTTGTGTTCAAGCTTACTCCTCACAGAAATCTCCCTTTGCCATTGTGATTTATGTTAGGAATTTTGTGAGAATTTCTGAAGAAATTATTGAAATATGGAGAAAGAGATTTATTATGAGGAACTGGCCTTGTGATTGTAGAGGTCAAGAAGTCTG
The DNA here is from genome assembly GCF_011762505.2 of Arvicanthis niloticus. Lineage (NCBI taxonomy): Eukaryota > Metazoa > Chordata > Mammalia > Rodentia > Muridae > Arvicanthis > Arvicanthis niloticus. The sequence continues at coordinate 3,178,060 of NC_047661.1, forward strand.
CCATCTGCAAGATAGAGAGGCTCAGTAAATCTACTGGTATATTTGCAACTCAAACTAAAGAAGACTGAGAACCAGAGTCCTAATGTAGTAGAGAATGGATGTCCTAGATGAAGAGAAGACCAACTCTTTTCTTTACTATTTTCTTGTTCTATTTGGGACAACTGAGAAATAAATACAGAAATATGCTAACCACACTGTGTCAACTTATGTAATGCCAACTGTTCACACAAAGAATGAAATACTGATACATATTCTAAATGGAAATTAGACAAAACCACAAAAATGTCTCCATAGAAAGTATGTAAATTTCCAATATATCTATAAAAAGGTATTTAAGATAATAATTTGCCAAGGAAATGTAACTACAAACCACAGTGAAGCATTGTCTCCATCCACCAGAATGCCTGTGTGGTGGTGTGAATGCCCCACCATTGTCATATATTTGGAATGGTTAGTTACCATGGAGTGGAAGTGGAACTCTAATAAGATTAAAAGAATAAGGAGATGTGGCCTTGTTGGGGGAGGTATGTCACTGGGGTGTGGACTTTAAAGTTTCAAAAGGCCATGTTTGTGTCTCACTCCTCATACCCCAACTCTGGCCTGAGAATCAGGATGTAGCTCTCCACTACTTCTCTCACACAATTCCTGCCTTTTCTGTTCTGCCTGCTACCATGTTCCTTGTCTTGTCAATAATGAACTAAGCCTCTGAAACTGTAAGCAAGGCCCCAATTAAATGATTTCTCTTATAAGAGTTGCCGTGGTCATGGTGTCTCTTCAAAAACAATAGAACAGTGACTAATACAGCCTGTGATAGAAAATAGGAAAAAAAAAAAGAATTATAGAAGATTTAAAAAAAGCAAAACACTTACTGGTCTGGATGTGGAAAATTGAGACACCTATACTGATGAACTAGGGACATGGAAAACACTGGTGGGTTTCCAAGAAGATGGACCTTAATGTATCAAATCACCCATTAGACATTAAAAATGGATATTAACAACAGCATTATCCATAGTAGTCAAACAGTACAAAATGCTTTCAATATCCACCAGCTGTGGATGAACAGATAAAATGTGGAATTATATCTGTAAATTAAAAAGAACAAAATATTGGTAAGTATTACAGGCTAGGTGCTCCTTGGAATTAACATGACAAATGGGAAAAGTGAAATATGGAAAGTTATCACATATTACAGAATTCTATCAATATAAAAAAAAATCAAGGTTGAGCAAATAAATCAGAAAGTGAATGAGTGGTTGCTTAGGGCTTTGGGAGAGAGATAGGAAAGGAAAGGACAGCTAACGCGCATAGGATTTCTCTATGAAACTATTGTAAAAGTACTTAATATTGATAATTACATAGCCCAGTGTATGAACTAAAATTACTGATCTGTATACTTCAAATGGGTAAATTCTGTGATTTATGAATGATATCTCAATAAATCTCTTTGCTTATATTATTTGCCAAATTAGTTCAGCTTTATGGAATAGTTCTATAAACCCTTAACTCCTGTTGTCATAAGGCTGAGTTTGCAGACTGATTTTTCAATATCTAATTCTATTTACTTGATGTGTTATTTGGGCAATGACGCTTATCCTGCCAAGTATGTCAGTCTGTAGAGATACTGTGATTTTCATGATTTCATCTTATGTATTTTTTCATTCTAAATAATTTTTTCAATTTTGATTATAGTTGGAGTGAACCAAGAGAACTGAATTAGCAAACTACAAAGCTAAATGCAGACCTATGGTAAGCTTACACAAGTATTACATCCCATGGGAACCTGCTTAAAATAGACAGCCAGTCAAGAAGCTGGCCCCTTGCCCTTTGTCTTTCACAGGTCTAAATTATAGTATGCAGGATAGAACTTGTTTTGATGTAGAACTACGAAAGTTTCTAACAGAAGTGTATGTTGTCACATTACAAAAAAATAAGCCAGAAATAAATTATGAGTAAGACATACTTGTAGATTTAGTAATAGATGTGAAAAAATTGCACAAGAAATGATGTAGACATTCACTGTCTATGTCAGTGTTAATAAAGACTGAGTATTGAGTAGATTTGCTCCACAAGTGCAGGGTTGATTGATTTATGGAAATGTTCTTTGTCCCAGATTGGTTAAATTCAGGTAGCTTCTAATGAAACTATTTAACTCAATGGGGCAACTTAAACTATGCTGTAGAGGGATGATGTAGGAGATGGAGAATCTGATGCATCTAGTGGCTACTTGTAAATGGCAGGGAGTTCTGGAGAGTCAAGGACAAAGGTCTTTATATCCTGACTACGCAGAGCATATGCATCCATACAGGAAATCGTAATGTCTAAATAAACAATAGCGTTTTGTTTGTAGAGATTAAATTTATCTCTGATGAAACTATATTTGTCAAAATATTACCAGATTTTATGAAAATCCTACATACATGAAAAGTTAGTTAAAAAAAAAAAAAGTCTTGTTCTTGGGTTGGAAGGCTTGGCAGTTAAGATTGCTTAACTCTTCTAGAGAGCCTGAGTTTGGCTTCCAGTGCCCACTTCAGGTGACTCACAATTATTCATAACTCCCCATTTAGAGGACCCGAAATCTTTCTGTAGCTTTTGTGTACACACACACAGCATGTACATAGCATATACATGCACAAATACACACGACACACAAACACTCATATAGACATGACACACACGTTACACACACATGGCACACACAAAAACACAAACACCAAAAATAAATATAAAAAATTCTTGTTCATTTAACAAAAACGTTTTCCTAATCACTTGTTAGATAATCATTTCAAATAGTTATTTTTAGGAGTAACTTGTCTAATCATTCATTTATCATGGAGAGTCAAATGGACTTTTGTAAGAAAGCATATTAGTTTTTCCCTGCACAAATAATGTTATAACTATACTTGGCTTCTCTGATTAAGAATTGAACAATGAAAATGCTTTAGTTTAAAAATTAACAACATATTATAGAAACAAATACCTAACTATTTACAGTGATTTAAAATAGAATTATGTTTAAAATTCTATAAAATGTTGTAAATAAGTTGTATACGTAAATTATTTGGGGATTCCCCATGTACTATATAACACTAAGGAATTTGAACTGTACTGAATTACATAACTTATTTAAATGGAACACTATAGTTTAATAGCCATTGAATTAATTATATATGACACCATGAATATTTTTTTCTCTTTTATGATTGGAAAGAGTTTAGAAGAAATTGTGTCTTACCAAATTGTTACAAAAACTGCCTAGGAAAGTTTAACTGGATAAGACATTACAACTGTAAGACAAAACACAAATGCACCCAGCACTAAGCAGAATGCTGTGATGCCTAGTCCTGTTCTGCTATGAAAAGGTACCTAGTTGTAAGGGCCAAAGTTAACCTGTAAGTCGCACTTGCCCAAGGACATATAACTTCCTGGAATGCTGGGGACTGTTATTCATGTAAGATAACAAGTCATCTGTTTTCACTTCAATGAATAAAGTTGGTTGTTCCAACTGTACAGGATGTGCCCGATCACACATAGGTGGAAGATACATAGGAGGGAAGTATGTCAAGATGTGTGACTGCCCCTAATGAATAAAGACAGGAAGTGGAAAATATGTAACCTTGTGAGTTTGCTTTTATAAGCACCTGTCTGGCCAATGTAGTTCATGGCCATTTTATCTGGATATGATACTGACTAGTCCATATTCCTGGCTAGTATTTTAAAAAGTTTGCTTTAATTTGGATAGTCATGAATTTGGTCTTTCTCCTCAAAATTCTCAGGTTAAATACTAGCCACATGAACAGTTGGGTTTCAAAGCAACATAAACCAGCTATGAATCAGCAGGCATAAATACCTGGAATTTCAGGGGGAAAAGAAGGTTTTATCAATGACTATTTACAGTGAGAGGAGTTAGTGGAGGAGGAAAATGGAAACAACAGGAGATGTTACAGTATAATCTGGCTGCACTCAGGACTGAGACACTAGACAGTACTCATGTATTTGAAATACTCATTAAGAAACAATCAACTAGCTGGGCAGTGGTGGTGCACACCTTTAATCCCAGCACTTGGGAGGCAGAGGCAGGTGGATTTCTGAGTTCGAGGCCAGCCTGGTCTACAGAGTGAGTTCCAGGACAGCCAGGACTACACAGAGAAACCTTGTCTTGAAAAAACAAAACAATAACAACAAAAGAAACAATCAACTAGATAGACTATATCCTGGGTAGCATTCTAGGTGCTGTCTACATACTGACAAATGACAACATCCTGGAGCTTTAGAATGTTACTTTTGAGTGCAGCAAACATAAAAATTGGATGCACAAAACAATATGCTCTGATATTAAAAATGGATATAATAAAGGAAAAGGGCAGGGGCAGAGATGGAGATTGACTGAGTACTCTTTCAGATGGGATGGGAGTCAGGAGTGCCTCTCTGAATGAGGCGGCAAGTCTAGGAGGTTTTCAGGGAAAACAGCATTGCAGATATTAACAAAATCCTTTACAGACTCTTAATGAGTCATAATATGTTTTTTGTTGTAACAAAACACCTAAGATTAGGCATTTATCAAATAAATATCTTATATCTTATCAAATAAGATATAAGAGAATTTTGGAGGAAGAGTCCAAGATCAAGTGGCTATGCCCAGTGTGTCTACAGTGACATCCCTGTGTCAATAATGGTAGAAGTACTATGAAAACGAATGATGTCCAGATAGATTTCAATATAGGAAAGGAACTAGGGATGGACTGAAATGCCTGTTTCACAATAACCCACAGCTGTTGGAACTAAACAGATCCTGTGAGAACTATGTCAATCCCTTCTAAGGGTGATAGCCATGAGTGTAGTCACCTCCCATGTAGCTTCAACATGAAGAGATCTAAAACCTTTCAATTCTGTTACATTTGAGATCAGACTTGTGATTCATAAACTATAATCACTAATCTTGATTGTCAATTTGATGCCATTGAGGAAATTCAGAAGATTAGTGAAGCACACCCTTCATGTGTCCATATGCTAAAAGGATTAACCAAGGTTAAGACTCCTCCTCAAATAGTAGTAGCATGATTGCAAAGGCAGGGGCCTGGGTGGGGCAAAAAGGAAAAAAGATAGTGGACTCTGTTTCTCAGACACTTAGGTTGTGGGCAGCTGTGGTCTCCCATCATCCTTCACCCCATAGAATCCCTGTGTCCCAGGTCCTTCAGTACATTATTCCTTCCTTTCACCTTGTTTTGTCAGATATTTTTGCCAATGATGTAACAGAAATGTTTCAAACCCAGCAAGAAGCTAAAAATGGTCAAATTAAAATAAATAAGAGAAGAAATGAGCCAGTAGATGAGGATACTAAATGAGGTAATAGAAGACTTTACATAAGATGTTAATATATTTCTATCCTAGGTTATAATCTTTTAAGTATGCAGCCAAATAAAATTACCTTACCAAGCATTCTTAGGAGAAATATATACAATTATACAAATGCTTTCTGTTTAATACTCTTCAGTGGAGGTGTGTATGACTCTTCAGACCTATGTTGTTTGTCTGCCTTGCACTCTCTTCCCTATCTTGGTCATATTTAAAGCCAAATCATGGATCTCTTGCTGACTATATGAAAGAATGATTACTAAGTAGAACTATTCACAATAAATATTTTATAAGCATAAATGAAATTAACTATTGCTAAACCACCAAGTTTTGTTAATTTATTATGATAGCTAGGGATTCTAACAATAAACATTAGTAGTCCTTAGGGTTTAAAAAGAGGTATTTAGTGAATTTAATTTTCACTAAATTATAAATTTAATTTTAGTGAATTTAATTTTAGTGATTAATTTTATTAATCATTCTATTTATTTACATTTCAAATAAACCCCTTCCTGGTTACTGCTCCACAGCCCCACATCTTGTCACTCTTCTTCCCTTTCCTTTGCCCCTATGAGGGTGCTCCTCCACCCATTCTCCCACTCCTGCCCCACGTATCAGTGAGTACATACTATGTGTGTTCTTTTGTGTCTGGGTTACCTCACTCAGGATGATATTTTCTAATTCCATCCATTTGGATGCAAATTTAATTCCTTTTCTTTTCTTCAATCTTTGATAAACTTTGAAGAAGTAATATGGCCCTAGGAGATCAATTTAAATTTTTGTTTTAAGTAGAAGAGAGATAGTCACCTACTTTATCCTAATGATACTGACCATGGTAGCCATTAACTTCAAAGCAGTCCAGAACTCTGTTATTGTAGCTAACCTCCACCCTAAACTGACATTTAAAACCTCCTCCTGCTCATTCCAGAAATTAGCAGAGCTGTAGAAGAAGAAACATATAGTTATACATTAGTAAACTTGAAATGGAAACACTTCCTTCGTAAATAATAAGATCACCCTGGTGTGGATTTTCTTTCTTATTTCCTTCCTTCTTTCCTTCTTTCCTTCCTTCCTTCCCTCCTTCCTTCCTTTCTTCCTTCTCTTTCTTTCTTCCTTTCTTTCTTGTGTGTGTGTTTGCTTGACAGAAGCTAGGGTTATCTGGGAAGAGGGACCTTAATTCATAAAATGTCTCCATCAGACTGGCCTGTATGTAAGCTCATTTGTTATATTTTTGTCAAAAATTTGGGTAATACTTTTTCTTCATCCTCACCTTGTATATAAACTGTGACTTGTAGAGTTATTTTTATAGCTACCAGTAACAGTTTAAATATTTTCTCCAGCAGAGTGCAGGGGAGCTTTTGAAGGCAAAAGCTTTGGGAGAACATTCTCTTCCCAGGCAGTGTTACAGCTCTTGTGACAGACAGATGCTCTCAAACAATGGAGTAATTCTCATAAACCTTTATTCCTTCTGGGTAGGATCTTATATACAGTTTTGGGGTCGGTTGGGTCTGATAGCATGTGCTTTCTATTGGCTTAGCCTCAGATGCCTCCTCTACATGAGGAGGGGCTTGGGAATGCTGCCACTATATGACTGATGGCCACAACTCTCTCTATTTGGGGCTGTGGCTATGTAACAGGGGCCTTGTGCTGGGAGCAGGTATAGCTCCTATTGTCCCTTCAGGGTCCCTGGGACTTCAAGGCTTAGCTTGACCTTACCTCTTCCTTACCGCTTCCTCTCATGGTCCACCAACCTACAATATTTAATTTTTTATTATAGTAGTATGATTTAATTTTATTATTTATTGTAGTATTTAATAAGTTATAAAATAGCCAAGCATTACAAATTTTTAGATATAAACCTAATAGGTATTGAAAATCCCAAAGTTGTAAAATATTTTACTTAAATTAAACTTGATCAAAACAATAAAAGCACATGTTCATCATACAGAGACAGTTACCCAGATATGTGCATGCATGTTTGTCTCCTATTAACAGATAGTAATTTTCAGAAAAGGTATGAAAGTTGCAGAATTTTTTTTCACTTTTTTTTAAATTATATTTTATTTACACTTCAGATGCCATCCCCTTTCCCCATTCCCCCCCCCCTTAGAAAACCCCTATCCCATGCCCCCTTTTCCTTTTTGCATTTATACATTTTTTTAAAATAATGTTAATCATAAGTGTTATAAGTTTGGAATTGTTCAATCAGAGGTGTAACCCACTGACCAACCTAGATATAACAACTATCTTTGACTGGTGGAGATACATGAATATCTGCCTCCCTGTCTCCCCCCAAGTTGCAGAATTTTAAAACTACAGTTACAAAAGTAATAAGGCTACAAAAGTTAGGGTGAATAGTGACATTCCTTCTCCCCCCTTCTTCCTTCCCTGCCTCCCTCCCTTCCTGCCCTGCTGTCTCCCTCTTCACTTCTTCCTTTCTTCCTTCCCTCCATCCTTCCTTTCCTCTCTCTCCCTCTCTTGCTATCTCCCTCCCTTTTTCCCTCCCTTCCTTTCTTCCTCTCTACTTTCTCACCTTCCTTTGCCCTCTTTCTTTTCTGGAGATTGAACTAAAGAGCTCATAAATACACTGACCAATCCCTAGTACTGAGAAATAGGCTGAGCTCTACATGTTGCTTCATACTTGGGGGCCTAGAAAACAGAAATACCATGTTTTTACTCGTAGGTAAATTTATACTTTAGAATAAAACAGTCTCATCTATGAGGGTAAAGATCAGAGTTTAATTCATTACTAGAGTCTGAGAAAAATCACTGGATACAAAAATGCTATTTAAGCATAAGTTAATACTATGCCCTAAATTAATAATTAATTTTACTGCCAGAACAAAGCCTAAATATTAATGTTACAAGATTGTTGGGTAAAACTAGATAAGATTAACTTCCATGTTAATGTACACAACAGGTCAATTTTTATTGCAGGAAGAGTCAACATAATTATATAATATTTTACAAAGAGTTAAGCAATATTTAAAAATCACTGATCCTTTGAGTCTTTGCATATACCTTATTCTAACAGAGATGGTCCTCTGACAACTCCTATTTAAATCTTTTGTTTTAACTTTTTATTGATTCTTTGTGAATTTCATATCATGCACCACAATACCACTCATCTGTCCCTTCATATCCAATTTCTACCTGTGCAACCTGCTTAAATAATATAGAATTAAAAAAATTATGGAAGCTGTATTGTGTCACATGGTATACTTATCCACACATCTTTACTTGCAAATGTTCACTGCAATGAGTCCTCAGTCTGTTTCAAGGCCCCTGGTTTCTGCTACACTAACAATACTGGATCCTCACTGGGACTCTTGGATATCCTGCTGTTGCTCTGGAGGTCCTGCAGCTTTGGGGCCAGCTCGCCTGCTCGCCACAGGCAGTGTGATGAGAGGGTAAGGAATGCACCTCTCTCTTGCCCATGTCACCGCTCTGCAGACTAGTGGAGAGTCCTGAGGGCTGGCTCACTGGTTCTGTTGCCTTCAGGTTCAGCTCTACTGTGCCTCCGAGAGAAGGAAAGGGGCCAGGTCAACACAGTGCCTTAAGTGGCAGTCTAGATCCAGGACATTTGCATGGCCTTTTGTGGTAACTCAGGCAAGAGACATTGACACAGACCTCAATTACTTCAGTGACAGCCTGTGTCAGGACCTTAGCATGGCCTCCTCATACCTACCTGTTCCTCACCAAGGTCGAGTCTCCAGTTTCATCTTTATCCACAGTGTGAACCCCTTAGCTCCACTCTCTCTTCCATCTCTCCAAAGCATACTTTATCTTTCACATCTCTCTATAACAAGTTGTCCATAGTAGTGGCACCTGTGGCAGATGCTTGAGTGAGTGTCTTTCTTATGTTCTCCCAAGGCCAGAGTGGCTGAAGCAGGTGCTTGAGTATTTTTCTTCCTCACTTTATTCTTCTAATAGGGCTAGTAGCTGTGGCAATCTTTCACACAATGGCAAGAGATAATCAATTGCAAGGAAAGGGACTAATAAATACTAGGCCTGTATTTGTAGAAAATGTGGAAACGTTTTCATATTAATATGTCCATTGATACTGCTACCCTTACAGTTTTGTTTATGTAATTATTTCTAGGATAGATGGCTTCACAATAGACTTTCTGGTATTCTGATGTTTTACAATCTTTCACTCTTCTTCCATGATGTTTTCTGATTCATAAATGCAGGAGCTATAGTGTGGATTTACCTGTTGGAGCTGACCTTTGCACAATTAATTGATATTGCCATTGTCTGCAGTTGTGGTTTGATGTATTGGCCTCCATACCAATAAAAAGTGTCTTCTTTGATATGGGGTGGTAGCTACACTTATCTATAGGTATCAGGATAAGACCCTGAATGTAGTAAGGAGTTATACTGGTTTATCAAAGTGGTAGTAGTAAATTGTTTTCTAAGGTCCATGACTTCAATAGTTCCAGAAAGTCATTAAATTTTTTTGTAGTAGACATGATCCCCCCTCTTTTGAGTCTAGTTAGACAGTTGTTGGTTAGCACATCAACATGTGAGTGCCAGTTACTGAACCTTTACACAGATCTTACTGCACTAGTCATTGACCTGGTCCATGGGTCAGCCACTGGGGTCTGCAAGAGAGACAGTGTGGATTGAGGAGCAAGAGACATGAAGAATAGAGCCACGACAACATCCTCTGATCAAGTCTGGTTTATTGAAAGAAAATCATGGGTATATATATATAGCACAAGCAGGGGAGTGCAGCTGGAGACACTTTACTACATGTGACTTGCAGCTGTGGACACTAAACAATAAAGCAAGATATGACTGAGAAAAACAAGATGTTTATCAGAGTATGCTCAGCTGTTGTGGGCTGTTGAAAAACAAGTCTCTTGTCAGGGTATATGGCCTTAGATGGCTGCAAAGATGATAGCTGCTTTCTGCTAGGACTTGGCTCCCAACAGGTCATTGCCATGGTTTATAGGTGAAATTGTTTCCCTTCCTTGTTAGCTTGGATAGTCTTTCCTGGAATTATGAAAGTCTGAATACAGGAAAGAGGCTTTCAGTTAAGATTCAGCTTGTATCATCTAACTCTCAGGTCCTAAGTATGTGATATCATCAGCAGTAGGGGCTTACCTTCATCCCCTGGGAAACAAGGAAGAAATAGATATATAATTATACTGTTTCTGGAATCACATGGACTACTACCTTGACCAACTCTTCAAAATGATGATTCTTCTGTCTAGTACTAAGAATTGTGTAATACTATGGTTTATGGTTCTTATAGAAAGCAAAATAACCCCAAGTTATTTAACTTCTCGGTGTCTCTCTCTCTCTCTCTCTCTCTCTCTCTCTCTCTCTCTCTCTCTCTCTCTCTCTCTCCTGATACTATATATGAAATTATATAATTTTTGAGACCGTATCAAAGAACTTTGGTGTTATTTGTTCCTTCTCTTCCTCCCTATGTATTGGCAGACAAGTGTTTTCTGTAGTTAGATTTCCTTCCCTATTACTCTGTTTCTCATTTCAGATGATGTATATCCTTTTACACCCCTCTCAAGACCCTCACACTCCCATCTATGGTCCATTTATAGTCTTTTGGGTTTTGTGGATTTCTGAGAATTTGGACCTAGGAACTAGAGATGAGAGAGAACATTTGAAGTTTGTCCTTCTGAATCTGGGTTACTTCATTCAGCATGATATAATATTTTCCAGGACTTTTCATTTACCGGCAAATCTCATAATTTCATTTTTTATAGCTGAATATTATTGCATTGTTAGTTTGTACCACATTTTCATTATTTGTTTACATGTTGAAGGACATTTAGGCTTCTATTTCTGGCTATTGTGAATAGGATGGATATGATAATTGCTGAGCAAGTTATCTGTGGAGTAGGATGTTGAATCCTTTGAGCATATGCCAAGGGGTGGGATAAATGGGTCACATGGTGGACTTTTTTTTTTTTTTTTTGAAAATTCTCTTTAGTGGTATCCAAAAGGGCTGTACTAATTTGTAGCCCACCAAGAGTGAACGACGCCTCTCTGACACTTGCTGTTAGGTTATCAGTGTTGCTATTGATCTCAGCCATGCCTCCAGGAGAGGGGATCTCAAATGTTGTTTAAATTTGCATTTCCCCAATTGCTAAGATTGAGGTTTTTGATACATATTTTTGTTTCTTTTGTTGAGAACTTTCTGTTTAGGTCTCTAGCCCATTTATTAATTGAGTCATTGTTTGCATGACTCTTTTATTTTTGAGTTCTGAGTATATTCTGGATGAATTCATTGTCAGGGATACATTTAGCAAATATCCTTTTCCATTCTGGGAGGTTATTTTTTGCTCAGTTGGTTGTTTTTTGTTTGTTTGTTTATTTGTTTGTTTTTGTTTTGTTTTGAGGTAGCTAAGTCTTTAGAACTTATACATCACACACACCAAGGACAGCTGGGTGAATTCTCTTGTCCATCATGTCTGGGAATCCCTCTTCCTTTAATAGAATGGAGCATTTCTTCAGCCATGCTGACATGGTAGTGAAGCCATCTTCCTACTTTTGAGATATCTTATCTTCTAACTTTGCCTATCTGTTTGTCCCCTTTGTACCCCATCTGTCTATTGCACAATTTCCCTATGTCAAGCTTTTTCTTTGGTCATCATCACTCTCACCATTGCCCCATATTTGGCAGGCCTAACCATGCAAGCAAAGAGTATCATGGTAGCTAATTCACATCTGGCAGACATCCACAGTGTCTGTCTGAGCCCCTTCTGCCTCAGCAGTGGGTACTCAGACAATAGCTCTTTGTTTTATTTTTATTTTTTTCTTTAACATGACCGGTAGGTTTTTATCCACTCTCACAAGATATATCTATTTCCCTTCATTTATTAGCTTTTTGTTGTATTGTCAAATTCTGGTTACAGGAAATGGCAAATGAGTTGCTTGGGAGACTAGCAATTTCATAAATACACAAGACATAAAGAGAAGTACTAGGGAATCTGGTTCCCTTTTCCTGCAAGTGGGGAAATGAGTCTTAAGTATAATCCTCTGAATTAGTTCAGAAGCACGAGGAATGGGGAAAGGAGAATGTGGCACTGAGCCAAGGGTAAGCCAGAACACCTCTGGGACATGCTAGACCACACTAGTTGTCTAGCATGTCCCAGAGGGGCAATAGGCAGACTGGAGAGACTTCCATGTGAAGTGTATAATGTTAGAATGGAGGCTTCATACTTCTGGTAAGGAAGACAAAGCTAAGACTTCTCTATCCTTCCTCCTCCATATCATTACTGATGAGATGACCTGGCTCCAAGATCTCTCCAATATATTCAATCAGATATGTAGGACAGAATTAGATCCAAACATCTTAGGAAAAGCATTCCCATTGTTTTCTTCTTGGAGATTTATCCCTAGTATCTTCTCAGAGATGCTGAAAACAGCCACTGTAGAGAAACCAGTTATAAAAACAGTCTTCAGCTAACTTATTTAGCAAAAAGAATGATTAATAGCCTTGGAATGCATTTTTTCAAAAGCATGAATCCACTATAACTTGGAAGAGTCCCTAGAAGTTCTGGTAGGCATCTTAATCCAAATGGGATCAGAGTTGGCCCAGCTTCCCAAATGCTGAAGAAAATCTAATTACATCTTTGTTACTTATGGAATACCTTTCCTCTAGAAAATAGTCTTTTATATCTGTAACATAACATCCTGTGTCCTAACCACTCATCTTGCATAGTTATATGAGGAAATTTAATTGCTATCGTTGAACTCAGAGGATTAGGTAAATTTCTTCAAAATATCTGTCTTTGTATCATGAGACATTGTTGGGTGGTTCTCAAAATAAAAGCTGACGTTTCTCTCCTAGACTGTAAGTCAGAAAATAACACCTAACTTTGTCATCAGTGAGACTAAAACCCTGACTTCACCTAGACATCCTTACTAATGCCTCCTCCCATTAAAGATTATGTACACCTGGTACAGGAAAGTGGCATCTACTGCTAGGAAGGATGGCAAAGGCTATCCTCACTGGCCTTTTATGGGGAATTTCTGAATATTTCTTCTTTTCATGAAAACATGGTACACAATCTGGCTGCATAATTACAATTTATCCCACTAAACATAAAGTATACTAACTATGATAATGAGGAATTGTCCTCATTAACTTTGTCTTTTGCTATTCCCTATAAAGAATAGAAGAAGCTCAATGGGCAACTTCATTGGTAATGAGATTCTTGAAGCTTAAAGCTATGCTGATCTTGTCTCCCATGGGCTGGGAGGCAAAAGAGTTATCTGCCCCATTGATACCTATGGCATAGTCTGTAGAGAGTGATTTGGATAGTTTTGTTGCTATTTTTTTCTTTTACAAATAGTCTTTTAATGTGAGTATCCTCTTAGTAGGAATTATAGTTGTTCTCACAATCTTGCTGATGTTGTGAATCTCAAATACCATTCTCTAATAATACAATACAATATTGGATGGCATTTTTTTTTCTTTCAAATCTACACTGCTGCCTGGACAGTATTTCACCATAGCAGATCGGTCTTAAAGAATTATGCACCCTTTAACACTAACTGTAACTCTAAAGTGATCACTCCATCTTCTAACCCCTAAGAGAGTATTCCTTTAAGGGTCTGTAACTGCCAGCCCACCTAGCCTTAAGAAAGCAGATTAGTCATTGTTTATTCATGCCTAGACAGAAGTCTTCTATTCCCTAAGCTGGGGGTAGGTTAAGGAGGCAGCTAGGGACAGGTAGTCAGGGCAAAGAGGAGAAAGAGATAAAATTCCCATGCAAGGGTTGGAAGCCATCTGTATTACAAGACACTACTATTCTTAGTCATTGAAAGGAATGGTATTTGGGAAGAACAGCTCTAAAAAAGATATAGAGGCCCTATCACAAACGGTGAGCCTAGAGACCCCATTAATTGTGTTGGTGGGAGCCACCACACATATCTGAGATCTGATTTTCTTCTGATGTATGTCTAGCCTTGACAATTACAGTCTATCTGAGTCTCATAGTTCTCATGGATCACAAGCTCTGTGGACCACATTCTTCTGACTGGGTGCTTTCTACTCTTTGCTCTCTGTTTGGTTCCACAAACACCTGATTTCAACTTTTCTTTATTTCCTTTGTCCTTGGGTGTTCAAATCTTTGTTCATCCCTGAAAACCTGGACTCTTGAGCAATTGCCCTACCACCCTGATGTTCTGCAAGCATTCTATCCTGAGCATTCCTGTAGCAACTTTCAACTAATGCCTGTTTTATTGTTTTTGTTGTTGTTATTGTTTTAAACTCAAATATGACGTATTGGGCCTCGCTTAATGCCCCCTCCCCCATACCTCCTCTTATGAAACTGGCTTCTCTGGGGAATAATTATGATATTCAGCTCCAGGTTAGTGCAGAAGATGGTTCTACTCAAGTAGAGCAGAGAGAGAGAGAGAGAGAGAGAGAGAGAGACAGAGACAGAGACAGAGAGACAGAGAGAGACAGAGAGAGACAGAGAGAGACAGAGAGAGACAGAGAGAGACAGAGAGACAGAGAAATGAGAATTTGGAGAAAGAAACCTACATAGATCTATAGAACTCTGTTAGGGAAAGAGAATAAAGAACTGTTGAATTTCAGACATTAGCCTCATATTCTCAGGTCTTACAGTTAAAAGTGTGGTCATTACTAATTGTGAGGGTGTGAACCACAGTCCTCTGATGTATGACTAGCCTTGAGAATTACAATCTATCTGAGTCTCACTGTTCTCATAGACTAGATGGCTACATTCCTTCTTACACTAACATTCTATCAATATCATGAACATTATTGTTCTTCCAGTGGCAATCATGAAATCATGAAGCTGAGATTAGGGATCTCTTAGCAGCACGGATTCTTAATCCTGAGCCTCACTTCCTTGTGAAAACAGTCAGCACCTAGGATATTCTCTCTCTCTCTCTCTCTCTCTCTCTCTCCATGTCTGAGATCAGGCATGTGGCATGTGAGAAAATGAAGGACTGAAGGAGGCCAAGGATTATTTCTGCCCCTAAATTCTCTGGATCATTTTAAGATACTGTTCACCATTATTCAAGCAAAGCTGAAATGATAGCACTTCATGGAATCTTAATTCCTGGTTTTTGCTTAGCTAATTTTGTTTTTTACTTACTGGGTTTCTTAGGGCTTGTTTGTTTTGGTAAAACTGGATATTATACAAAAGTAGACTTCTTATACAACAATTTCCCAGAAATCCAAGAGTCAAAAGCATTCATAGAAAAGCAGAATTTAGCCACATGTTTTGTTTCAGTGAGCCTTGTGTATTTAATAACAACACTTGCTTAATGTTCCTTAGACTTTTGCCCCAATTTGTTAAGATGAGCAAACAGTAGAAAACCCCACCCAGTGTTATACACTATTCACCTGACTGATTGCTATTTCTCAGAATTATAAATGACAATCTTAATTATTAAAGAAAGGCAGTACACTGCTATTCACCACTGAATAATTTTTATGAGAGTACAATTAAGCTCAGGAACCCTTGGGGATTAGAAGGGATGTGCTAATATTTTCTGTTTAGTAGATGAAGATTCCTAGACAAGAAATCAGATTATCTTTGTTCACATCTCAATTAAGCAGAAAGAAAGATAAACAAATAAAGCTAAATATAGATTCTCAGAAAAAATATCTAGTTTTCTTTAAAAATTCCCAAGCTCAGCCTCCCAGCAGAAGCATGAGCAGAAATCAAGTTTTTCGAGTTGTATACAAAGATGCTCCTGGCTTTATCTGAAAGACCATGTATGAATGTCAGGTTCATGGAATAATTAACAAATAATGGCACCATGATTTGTGTGTTAATGAAGAAAAGAATATGCATTAGATTATGACATTTTGAAATATGATGTTAATTCCCAATGATTCCTTTGTATATAGAAAGTTTAGGTCCTGATGAATTCTTTTTATTACCAATAACATTAATAGTTTTTCTATGGTTTTCAGTTTGACCAACTTAACATCAATGTTCTAGAAGTGTCTTTATATAGAATTCTGAACTCATTAAAGCTTAATGAATAATTCACATGTTCTAGAATTTTTCAGATGTAATCTTTCAGGTAATATGCAACCTTTTATTTGAAGGATATAAAGCTAGGCCATTACAACAAAGAAAGAAAACATGAAAAAAAAAAAAAAAAAAGGCTTGCCTGGATGATTCTGTAGGGAATCTCACCCTTGACTAAAACAAGAGTGTCTTCCTCAAGACTTCCAGTTCATAAGCTTTATCTTCTTTTCTTGATGATGTTGTTCAAGGACATGAAACTCAAGTATCACTGTCCTTGTGAGCACTGTTCGGCAGACATTCTGTTGCTAAAAACTTCTTCCCTGGGAGAGATGGAAACATCTACCCCTTCTTCTAAGGTCTCAATATGAAACCGCAGCACAAGTTGACAAATATTACCTGGAAAAACCCATGAGTGTATTAATCTTAGAGAGCAAAGGGAGAGGGGTTACAGACGGTAGCATAGGTGACCTTAAAGTAGCCACACTGGAATGTCCACCTTCAGTAGGGACTGTGGCCTCCCATGGAGTAGAGATAGAACTTTCTTCCTCCATTTTCCACTCCTCCCCCCCAAGGCAACATGCAATCAAGGAAGAATTGAGGGGGTGTCTGGATACTCACATGCATGTGAGGATCCCATGACTCTCAAAGGACACCCTCTTCTATGAGGGAAAGTAAACAGTCAACAGTGTTACCTGTGATGATCTTTTTGCAGACCCAAAAGAACTCTTGAAGATGGTAACAGTTTGGCTCAGAGAAAAGTCCCATAATGCACAGATATGTTGAGACACAAGAATCTTTCTTGAAGGCCTTAGTCTTTTCTTTAATTTTCTGAAAGGTGTCTGTAATTGCAATACAAAAACTTCTTACTATTAGCCTTGAAAAAGATACCAAGATGTCCTCCAAGATACCATTCTGAAGGATAGCATGCAGATAGAAACTGGATTGAACCTATCCTATTATCATACTGCAGGGCTGTAGCCACACTAGGGAATTCTTAAGAATTGCATTCATGCTGCTTTGATTTTCCTGTCTGTTTTAGTCTATTGTTGCGAGGAGACACCATGATCACAGCAACTTTTATGAAAGAAAGTGTTTCATTGGGTTTTACTTATAGTTTCAGTGGTTTTGTCCATTATCATCATGGTAGAAAGGACGGTGGCAGTTAGGCAGACAAGGTGCTGGAGAAGTAGCTGCAAGTTCTGTATCTGAATCCTCGGGAAGCAGGAAGAGAAGGGCACTGGGGCCTGGCTTGGGATTTTGATTCCTCAAAGGGCATCCCCAGTGACACTTTTTCTAAGGCCACACCTTCTAATCCTTTAACAGTGCCACTATCTGTTAACTAAGTATTCAAATCTATGAGCCAATGAAGCATTCAAATCTATGAGCCTATGAAGGTCATTCTTAATTTCCTTTCTGTTGTCCTTCCACCTCTCCACAGTGTCTTGGATTTTAAGAAAAAATTGAGCATCTTTGGAGTTACTCCAGTTGTGGGGAGACAGCCACTAGGCAAGAATTGCCTCTTTCCATCTACAGACAAATTACTATCCAGAAAAGGACACAATTGCAGAATAGTTGACTGATTATATCTGCCTAGACAGAGTAATCAGCCCTTAATAATTCTGCATCACTAAGGTCTGTCAGATGATTCTGCTCCAAAGTTCTGTAGTATAGGGACTGTCCGGGTGTTCAGCGGTCTCTATAAATTGGCTAAGTTTTAGAAGCTATGCTTAGTGCTTCCCATAATTTCAGTTAACTCAGTCATTCTGGATTTCTGACGAGGTTGAAGACCTATAGTCTCATAGCCAATTCTGGTTATTTACTTTGAGAGAAAAGATGGTTTTCATGCTGACATTCACTCTAAAGCCAAGAAAAAAGCCAGGTTCAAAACTAAGTATTTTAGTTAGAAGAGATGACAGAGGTTCTGGTTAGTCGACAAAATGATGACTGGGTATTAGGACTATCTTGTACCTCACTGGTACAAATAGGCATGATTATGCTCTAATTGTATTTTGAGAGAAAAGTTTTATTTTAACAGGAAGGGTGATATGTAGGAGGAGCTAAGGGGGAAGGAGTACCGAGAGGAAGAGAAGGAGTAAGGAGAGGAGAAGAAGGAGAGAAGAAGCTAGGTGATGAGAGAGTGATATATCTAGGTTGGGTATTGGGTTACACTTCTGATTGAGCATTACCAAACTTATAAAGCCTTTGATTAACATTTTTAAAAATTGTATAAAAGCAAAAAGGAAAAGGGGGCATGGGATAGGGGTTTTCTTGGAAGGGGAAGTGGGGAAAGGGGATGGCATCTGAAATGTAAATAAAATATCCAATAAAAAACCAAAAAAACCCAAAAAACAAAACAAAACAAAGAAAAGGAGTACTTCACTGTTAAGGTCTGGGAATTCTGTATTATAACTTTGCTGATGTTGATGCCTACAACACACCAAACAAGCCAGCTTTGCTGCTACTGTTCTCATCCTCTCACATCAATACTTGAACTTGCTGTCATACTTTTACCATGGGTACCAATGAATAAAGGTAAGCACTTCCACCAGCTAATGCTGTCTGGATTATAAAAGAAAGCATTTCATTGGGCTTTACTTTCACTTTCAGTAGTTTAATCCGTTGTCATCAAATCTTCCCCCTCTTCTTTACTAGCTGTTTCAGTTTGCTTTCTATTCCTCTGATAAAGACTATAGCCAAAGGGAATTTGTGGTGGAATATGTTTATTTTAGTTTACAGCTTGCAGTCCATTGTGAAGAGAAGTCAGGGCAGAAACTCAAGGCAGGAGTCTGGAGTGAGGAACTGAAACCCAGACCATGGACAAATATTGATTACTGTTTTGCTTCTTAAAGCTTGTCGGTATGCTTTCTTATACAACCCAGAACCACCTCACCAGGGTTGGTACAGCCCACAGTGAACTGGACCCTTCTACGGCAATTATTAAGCAAGAAAATGTCCCCACAGACCTGTCTCCAGACCAATCTGATGAAAATAATTTCTTAATTAAGATTATCTTATCTAGAATAAAAGTAGGTTTTTGCCAACTTGAAAAAAACCCAAGAAGCACATTAGTGCTGTATTTGGATCAATGCCAAGGCTAACAACACAGCTGACATGTTCCTTGTGAGTGTCTGCTCATGGCACAAAAGCCATGCTTTTGCTGTCTTGTCAGCCAGAAACCACAGCCCTCTCTGAGACTGACTTCTATTGGCTCTGGTTCTGTCTTTTATTTTGTGTGGGTGTGCTTTCATAGTTGTGCTGTAAATATTCCAATTTTTTTGGATGGTATAATCTGATTCTACAAGCAGATGTAGTGATGAAAATACAATTAGTGTTCTATTGCTGTGATGACAATCAACACAGGAAAGAGTTTTATCTTTTGGAGATCTCTAATGTGGTCATAGAGAAGACTTGTTAGTGAGGTGATTCTCTTGGGGGTGGAGTACAGAGAGTAGTATGCTTCCTGCTTATTGTGGTGATATGCAGAACTGAGTTCTACATGTTTTGAAGATTGTGGGTTTTTTTTCCCCTTTTCTTTTACAATATCAGTCTTGGCCATTTCTAGAGGACATACTTTTCAAGTCAACACTTCCTTTCAGGTTAGACTCAGAATCTCTTTACCTTCTCTCATCTCCATTTTCCTTATACATGTCTCCAATCTCACTTTGTGCCTCAAGCTAGCTCTAAGCTCTCAACATGTCTGCCTCAGCTATTAACTGCTGGATTTGCAGGTAAATTACATCCCTGGCTCATGTCATCACTGACCCTATCCTGTTTTTCTGCTATGTTTTCAAGGCTTTATGTGATTATATTGATCTCCTGACTCTGAAGGAATTTATCTTTAACCCCATTTACAAAGAAATTGTTTCAGTGAATATTTTCACAGGTTTTCCTGATTAGAACATAGACCTCTTTGGGCCAAATTGTTATATCTACTGTAGATTCTTCTGCAATCTATGTTGACTTAATATTTCTAAAAAACATATGACTGGCATCTAATGGGAATATATAAATGGAATAGTGGGCACGTGTACACAGTCTTGTAATTCTAGCACTCAGTAGGCTGAGGCAGGAGGATCATGAACTCAAGATCAGCCCATGTAGATAGCTAATGAGTTACAAGCAAGCTGGTACCATATGCTGAGGCCTTGGATATTTTAAAAGGCTACAGAGGGAGGTTCTGCTATATATTAGTTGCCTTTTGATTATAAAGTAAGATAGGAAAAGAAAAATATTTATTATTTCATTAAACAGAGAGGTGTAGATGATGTCATGGAGTGATAGAGCCAGAAATTCAAATATCTCCAGGAATTGTCTTCCTTTATTATTTAGCCCATTTTTCCTCTCTGCCAATTGCAGACTCAGGCAGGCTGTCTTCAGACTTTTCCTTTATCACTTTATATCTCACGGCAAAGAAATACTTCATTTTTTTCCACTAGCTACAAGAAAAGTTTGGGAGATAAATTCTTAATATCTTGCCTTGTTACACAACTATCTTGTAACCAGTTACTCTGTGCCACAGAAATGCAAAGAGTTGATTTGTTAGACCCAATCCAAATCTGGTCTCAAAAATCTAAATCAAAAAACCTAGTTGTGGGACTGGGTGTATAGTTGAGTCATTAGGCTGTTTGTTTAGCATGTGGGGTCTGGGTTCCAACACACAAACAAACAAACAAACAAACAAATCCAGCCCTGTAGCTTGATGAGTGTGAATATTTAAAGGCTGTCAACCTCGGACAGGAATGGCTACCCCATGTCCTCTTTCAGCTAACAATTTATCTAGTATTGTGTGTGTATCCTTCTCTATGTAAGTGCACATATAACTGGGTAGAGGTGTTACCTATAAAAGATTGATTGAAATGGGACACTTAGGGCTTACAAACTGATGATTTTATATAATACCAGTTTTGTTAATCAAGAAAGAGGAGTAGAAGCACTCAGTGAGCGACTCAGAGACAAGAGGACACGCTGACAATGACGGGTCTAGAAACACACCTGTTTTATTGATGCGTATATTACGCTTTGTATTTTTAAGTTATATTCTAGCATGTTAATGTGATGGGAGAGTCTAGGATGCAAACTGCCATTTTACTTCCAAAAACACACTCTTTCTACCCATTACACATGGGACCCCAATCCCTGCTTTCTAAAATTTAATTCCCTGAAGGAAAAGTGTCTGATTGCCTTTTTAAAATTATCACTATTCTTAAGGAGTTTCCAGTAGTGTATGCTTGCAAGCTGTGGAGAGTACTTTTCAGAAGGCTCTCTCAATGTCAGAACCATTCTTTTTAACTAGAATCTTGATCTTGTCTCTTTCTTCAAGTCTGACAGCTTCCTGGACTGTGCAGTTAACTCTAATTAAGTTTCCACTTCTAGTAAATAAGTCCTGTCACTACATGCTCCTTACTTTGGGAAAAAATCCATCCTTCTGGAAGTCTTAAACCCACACTCTCTTTTTATTTATGTATGTATTTATTTATTTGTTTATTTACTGAAAATATTCACATTACTCTTTATCATGAATTCCTGAAAAAAACAGTGTTGCTTCCATTCGGAAAGATGGAATGGCCGTTTGACTACACAGTGTCAGTTAGGTGGCAGCCTGGATGGCTGGAGCAGGGTTCTCCTGAGGGTGTTGGGAAACCAGCTATTAAAGTCATGGTCTACAGTGAGCAGACAGCTCTCTGGGACCTGTGCAAAATGGAGAACCCCACTTTTCATCAGAGCTTCCTCATCACTGCCTGACCTTATCTGGGGAGTCCAACCCCCAAAATCCTCTCCCTGAGGAATGTCTCTTAGTCCTTGTCAAAATTAAAGGTTCAACTCCCTTTCTGTGGAGACCCTGCCCAGCAAATGTAAACAAAAAATTCCCTGTAACCTTAAGCCTCAACTAGTGTAAGTTTACCTGGAAAGCTCTCTCTCTCTCTCTCTCTCTCTCTCTCTCTCGCGCGCTCGCTGTCTCCTTCTCTCTCCTTCTCTCTCCCTTTCTCTCCCTCCTCTTCCTCCTCCTCCTCCTCCTCCTCCTCCTCCTCCTCCTCCTCCTCCTCCTCCTCCTCCTCCTCCTCTTCTTCTTCTTCTTCTTCTTCTTCTTCTTCTTCTTCTCTCTCTAATGCTTATACAGTCCTTGTTCTTGTTAACCCCAAATAAAACATATGCACAAAGCTGTTTCACTGCATATCTTCTAAGAGAGTTGTAACACTGAAATCCTCAAAGAAGGAAGACAAACCCCCACACTCCCCACCGCATCCCACCAGCCCTTACAAAGATCCTGCTGACCAAGCCATTTTAGGCTCCATTTCATCACTCAGAGAAGGAAATGCAATTCAGAACCACAAGAAGGTGGTATATCCTTTGAATCAAGGTTCAAAATATGGTAGGTTTCTCCCATAGCCAGAATCCACAGGTCCAGGAATCAAAGGATGGAAAGAGGAATTTTTCCACTCACTATCACTCCTAGTGACCCACTGGGAAACTTTTTTTTTTTGCTTCTTATTCCTGAAGTCTTAAATTCTGTTGGCTAGAACTTTTGGTTTCAGAAGAAGGAGTGCTCCTGCCAGGAGCTTTAATAAACATTCCACTGTACTGGAGGCTCTGACATGCCCCATCCCCCATCACTTCCACTAAAAGGCTAAAAAAAGAAACACAGTGCTAGGAGGGGTGACTAATCCAGAATTCCATAGGGAAATTGGATTGCTTCTCTACAGTGGGAAGAAAGATTATGTCTGGAATGCAGAAGATCCTTTAGGGCATCTCTTGGCGCTAACATGCCCTGTGATTGAAGTCACAGGGGAACTACAACTTAATTCAAGCTGGATGACAAAGGGCACAGACCTGTCCTGTCAGGAATGAAGGTATAGGTCACTTCTCCAGCAAGAGATCTAAGACCTGCTGAAGTGCTTGCTGAAGTGTTGGAGGAAATGCAAAATGAATAGTAGAGGAAGGTAGGCATGAGACCAGAAAGAGGACTGTAACTAACGTAAATGTTTCTGTGGTATATTGTTAAGGATGTGTTGTACAGATAGTTTTGTTTCCTTTTCTCAATTTTTTATCAAGTGATGTAACATAAATTAAAAGATTATCAATGAAAAAGAAATTATCAATGGTTATATAAAAGAAAAATTTTCAGAGGACATTGCTATCTATTCCAAATATATAATGTGTTTGAGGTTGTATGAGAGATAATTACATATAATTGTAACTTGTTTAAATATATAATATATTTGAGATTATAAATAGCATAGCTATACTATGTTTAGATATTGCTATGACTTGGTTATTACTTTCATTTAGAAATTGATGAGTACATGTGGAGATATGATTGTGTGTCAAATTGACAAGAAGTAAGACTTGTGATGGCTATTTTGGTTGTCAACTTGAATATATATGGAATTAACTAAAATCCCCAAATAAAAGCACACCTCTGAGGGAATTTTGCTTAATTTGAATTAACAAGATCCATTTCTAACTTTTGAGGTAGAAAAACTCACCTTTCATCCAGATCTTTTGAGTTGAGAAAACTCACCTTCTGCTGGAAGCCTATATAAGAACATAGAAAAGAGAAGCTTTTGCTCTTGCTTACTTGCTCTTCCCTTGCTAGCAAGTTCATTCCTTCACTGGCACAAAAGCCTACTTTGGCATTGTGGCATGCACTGAAGACCAGGTGAGATATCTAACCTCATGAACTGAATAACTTCTGGATTCTTAGAACTTCTGTTAGTAGACAGTCATTGTTGGATTAGCTGGACTGTAGCCCATAAGTCATTCTAATAAATGTTCTTTATATAGAGAAATTAATTCTGTAAGTTTGTTTACTCTAGAACCTTGACTAATATATCATATGAATGAAAATGATTATACCTGGGAGGGTGATGTTTTTAGTTAGGGTTTCTATTGCAGCAGTGAAAAACATGAACAAAAAGTAAGTTGTAGGGGCAAGGATTATTTGGCTTACATTGTTTTATTGCTGTTCATCATTCCTATCTATGGATAGAAACTCAAATAGGACAGGAATCTGGAGGCAGGATATGATGCAGAAGCCATGGAGGGGTGCTACATTCTGACTTTCTCTTCTTGGCTTGGTTAGCCTTCTTTCTTATAGAATCCAGAACAACCATCCCAAAGATGCTACCACACACAGTGATTTGGGCTATCCCCCATCAATCACTAATTAAGAAAATGCCATACAGATGGAGATTGTGGAAGTATTTTTTTCAAGTGAGGGTCCTTCCTTTTAGATTACTCTAGTTTGAGTGTCAGTTGACGTAAGACTAGCCAGCACAGATAACTATAAACCTTGCTTTCATTTCAAAAAGGAAACAAAAAGAAACCACATACATGGGCTTATTACTATAGATAACATGAAAATCAGTGCTATGCATTATGCTCAAGGTCCACACGCTTTATTCCAAGAACTGGTGGTGGGGAAGAAATCTTTTCTTTTTTCTGAAATACTCTTTTCTTTCTTAGCTTTTATAGACAACACATAGTAAGGAGTTAATATTTTCATTAATTCTATGCATCTTTCTTCTAAGGTCAGGTTTTGGGTGTGGTCCAGCCTACTTATCAGTGTAATAAATTCAATTGCCTCGCACTCCTCAGTCAGGATTGCCTTTCCTCTAGTCTTCAGTTTCATTTTTCATTGTAAGGATATATGGAGCAGATGAACTAGTACTAGTTTGCCACATGAAAGGGTTTGAAAGTAGATAATTCTGTTCACAGTCATGGCATCATTATCTTCTGCCAGTTTTGTTAATAGAAGAAATTAAATGAGAGGAAATTGTGCAATCATTTTGGAAGAGTGAAGACAATATTATGCTTAGTTGCAGAAGTGTAGAATATGAGTAGGCAAAGCTAAACTCAGTAAATATTGTAAAAATATGTTTGACAAAATGATGTATATGAAAAATAGTTAACACACAAATAAGAAATTTAAGCTTTTTAAAATTTTTTCATATAAGATACATTATTATCTTCTTTTTTCCTCCAACTCCTCTCAAATTGTCCCTTCCCTTCCAACCTTTCAAATTTCATGTTATTTTTCTCTCTTAAAAGTATCAATACAAAATGAACAAACAAACAAATGTGTATACTCACACACACAATAAAAATCAAAACCAGAGACTTTTAATATTAGAAAATGACTTCAAAGCATGAGGCCTGCAGTATGGTTGATATAATTAGCATTGCTTCATTGGAGAGAAATGATTTTCTTTCTTCTTCTATCTATCTTCTACTAGCACATATTTTCTTGTTTAGGAATGCTTAAATCCCCTTCTTCATTGTGGGATTTTGTCTGATTTGAGCTTGTGGAAATGATGTGTTTGCTCTAACAATCTCCTTGAGCTCATCTGACTTGTTATATCTGAAATGCATTGTTTTATTGGAATTTTCTACCACTATGGGATTTTCCAATCTTTTTGTGTAATTTTTTGGGTTGATCCCTAAGCCCTTTTTGAGGGTGTGTGATAAAGGCATCCTATATAGGGTTGAATGCTTTAAAGTATCTGACTTTCTGCACATTTTTTCTAGTTGTGATTCTATGTGTTATTGACTGCAAAAAGTATATGGTACCTTTGTCAATATGGCCTTACCATCAGATTCTGGAGGGTAACCAGTAACATTGGCAATAACCTATAATGTTTAGGGGATATATGAGATTCCTTTTTCCATTGACTCAAAATTATATAAACTAGTGTTAGTTCTGTAGATTTTCTTTGGTAGCATATGCTGTAGCACTTTCTTCCCTGTTATATAGTAACTCCATTTAAACTCTACAGTAGTGGGTTTCTATAGGGCTTTTCAAAGGACTTTTAGTGTTTGTTATTCATCCCTATATTCCCTATTACATTTTAAGCCCCACCTACCACTCCATTTAATCTTCTTGCTATAACATCCCTTTTATCCCTTTATAACACTATACTCTATGTCTTCTTCCATGGAAGATCATCTTCTCCTCTGGTCCATTACCAGCTACCTGACCTCTGTGAATATTCTAAATGAAACACACATATGTCCATCTAACTTGAAAGCTAACATTCATGTATAAAAGAAAATATGCAATGTTTGTACTCCTGGGTTTAGGTTACCAAACTTAGCATGATTGTTTTTAGCACTATCTATTTACAAGAAAAATCTCACTTTTCTTAACAGCTAATTAAATTCCACTGGGCAAATGCAACACATTTTTATTTTCAATTGATCAATTGAAGGACATCTAGGCTGTTTACAATTTTTGGATCTTCTAAATAGAGCAACAGTGAACATGGATGAGCAAATATCTCTCACATAGGATATAGAGTTCTTAAGGTATATGCCTAAGAATAGTACAGTTGTGTCTTGTAGTAAATTTATTTTAATCATTTTGAAGAATATCCACAATGATTTCAATAGAGTTTTGCACTACTTTGCACTTCCACCAGCATTGAATAAATATTCCCCTTTCCTTGAATCCACATGAGCATATGATGTCATTATTTTTAATGCTGCTGCTGCTGCTGCTACTATTAATCTTGGCCCTTCTTACTGGAGAAAAATGTAATCTTATACTAGTTTGAAAATTTGTAATTTCCTTATGGCTAAGGATGTTGATTATTTTTAACGTGTTTATCAGTCTTTTGTTTTTATTTTTGTGAGTGTTTCATTTAGTTGTATATTTGATAAAGACTTATTTTTAAAAAATCTCATTCTGTAGGCTACTGTAGGTTCCGTTTATTAACTATTGGTCTTTATGCCTATGCTCCCAAGTTTTTGCTCAGAAAGTGTTTTTTTGTTTTTGTTTTTTGTTTTTTGTTTTTTGTTTTTTGTTTTTTGTTTTTTGCCAATGAGTTCAACATATTTACCTTTCTCTACTATCAGATTCAGGGTATCTCATCTTACTTTGAGGTCCTCGATCCATTTGAAATTGAGTTGTGTGCAAAACAATCATTAATTGTCTATTTTTATCTTCTGCATAAAACTATCCAGTTTAACCACCACCATTTCTTGAAGATACTGGGTTTTTTTAGTGTGTTGGTGTAGTTGTCAGTATCATTGTCATGATAGTCTTCTTGTTCTTCTTCCTCCTTCTCTTCCTCTTCTTCTTCATCTCTCCCTCCTTCTCCTGCTGCTTCTTTTTTGTCCTCTTCAACTCTTTTATTCCTCCTCTTTCTCTTTCTTCTTCTTTAAAATATGGTGTGCATAAGTGTGTGGATTGTGTCTAGGATTCAATTCTATTTCATATCTCTTCACTGCAGCTTGAAATCAGGAGTCATACCATCCCCAACAGTTCTTTTCATTCAGGATTATTTTAGTTATCCTGTTCTTTTGTGTGTATATGTTTTCATATGAAAAAATTTAAAATTATTTTTAAAATTTCAGTAAAGAATTTTGTTGGAATTTGGATGAAGAATTATTTTCTGAGGCTATTGAGAAAGGTATTGTTTCCCTAATATCTTTCTCAGTATATTTGTCATTGTATATTAGACAGCCACTGTTTGTGTGTGTGTGTTTGTGTGTGTGTATGTGTGTATGTGTGTATGTTAATTTTATATAATGCTATTTTGGTGATATCAATTGTAGATGATCTGTTAGATTATTTAGGGTCTTTTTGGATATAAAACCATATCTTCTAAAAATAAAAATACTTTTATTTATATCCCCCAGCTAAGATTTTCCGTACTATATTGAACTGATATGGAGAGAGTGGATTTCTTTCTTATTTTTAATAAAAATGCTTTCAGATACTTTACATTTAGGATAATGTTGGCTGTGGGATTATTGCAAATTATCTCCATTATGTTGAAATATATACTTCATTTGTGTAGTCTCTCCAGGTCCTTTACTATGAAGGGATTTTGGATTTTGTCACAGTCATTTCTGAATCCAATGAGATGATAATATGGTTTCTGTCATTTAATCTGTTTATATGATAGATTGTATTTTCTGATTCCCATTTGTTGAGCCATCTCTGATTTTATAGAATCAAAAATTTATTATATTGGATAATCTTTTTGATGTATTACTGAATTTGGCTTGCAAGTATTTTATTGAGGTTTTATTTTTGCATCTAAGCTATTGTGGAATATGGGTATATACCTTGATTTTTTTGGACCTTTGTAGTTTAGTATTAGAGCAATAGTTGTAAGAATTTTGGGATGTTCCTTCAGTTTCTATTTTGCAGGATAGTTTGAGGATGATTGGTACTAGTTCTTCTTAGAATGTTTGATAGAATTCTGCTCTGAATCAATCTGGTCCTGAAATTCATTCAGTTGTGATATTTAGTTCTATTTCAGTAGGAATTGTGAGTGTGTTTCAATTATTTATTTCATGTAGATTTACTTTTGCTTAATATATTTCTACCTATTATAATTTTATCTACCATCTATCTATTATCTATCATGTATTTCTATCTATCTATCATCTATCTATCTACTATCTATGGAAAAGAAAGAGAAAGAGAAGAAACAGAAGAAGGGGCAGAGGGGAGAGAGAGAGATCTTTCATTAAAGGTTTGCAAACATTATTAAAATTTTCAAAGAATTTACTTTCTCTTTCTTTGATGCTTTATATTTCTAACATTTCTACATTATTATTTTGAGGCTTGAGTTTGTTATTAGGATCCCTCCAGGTTTTTTAAAAATAGTCACTTAGTGTCTATGAACTTTTCTCTTATAACTGTATTTTGCACCATAAATTTTGGCATGTTGTGTTTTTATTTTCTTTCAGTTTCAAAATTTTTCATTTCCTCTTGATTTCTGCCTTGACACAGTTTTCATTCAGTAGTGAATTGTTTAGTTTTTATTAGTTTGTGTACTTTCTTCCCTTCTTATACTTGTCATCCAGCTTTAATCTACAGTGATTAGACAGGATACACAATATCTCAAATTTTCTAGATTTGTTAAAGATAGGTTTTTTGTTCTAATATGTAATTAACTTTGGAAAAAAATTCCATTGGTTAATGATTACTTGGGTTAAATGATCTGCATTTGTTTGCTAGGTTCTTTTGATTTATGATGTTACTTAGTGTCAGCGTTTCTCTGTTTAGTTTTTGTCTGGATGTTCTGTTTATTGATGAGAGTGGGGTATTGAAATCACCCACTATTACTATTCTGGTTGTTTTAATAAAAATGCCATCAACAGGTTTATAGAGAGTGGCATTATTTGAAAGGATTAGGATGTGTGGCCTTATTGGAGAATATGTGGCCTTGGGAGTGGACATGTACTACTGTGGGCTTTACGGTTTCTGAAACTTAATCTGGGACCAGTAGCTCACTCTATTTTCCTGTTGCCTTCTGGTTCAGATGTAGAACTCTTAGCCATCAGCACCATGATGACCTGTGTTCAACCAGGTTTCCTACCATGACCACAATAGACTAAATCTCTGAATTGTAAGACAGCCCCTTTTTCTTTGTAAGAGTTGCTGTGGTCATGGTGTCTCTTCACAGCAATAGAAACCCTAAGACATTATGTTAGGGCCAACATGTGACTTTTTTATTTTTTATTTTTTGATGTAACCATGTTTGTATTCTGGAACAACAGTAGGTAGATTTTACTATCTAATTCAAGTTGCTAGTCTTGGCCTTTTTTATATGATCTACTACTAAACAGATTTTATTAACTTTTGTTATTTATTGTTTATCTATTATTGTTGCCCTTTAAATATTTTTCCTCTCTTGTGTAACTGGGTTTAGAATTATTTATCTATGCCATCCTCACCTTATCCAGCCCTGCCACCTCATCTTTTCCCAGTGCTTCTCTGACAATTCTATTCTCTTTCAGTCCTAAACAAAAACCCTTTGCTTATGAAGTCACAGAAATGGAATAAACTTCAGGTCATCAGAGAGAACTCAAGTCAAAGGCTGTACACAGCAGAAAACTGTGAGAACCAACTAACAATTGTGCTATAAATCATTTGTTAGCAGTGATTTATTTTGAATATTGGAGCCAACCAAAAGATACAGTTAAAAATAGGAGTCCTCAAGAAACTTAGTGTTCAGGAATCCCAGCACTTACTCAGTATGAGAAGAAATTCCCAGTGCATTTCTTAAAATACATAAACTACATTGATCCACGCTGCTATGATAGATATGTTACAGAAAGGAGGTATAAAAGAAGGAAATACTTAGTAGAATTTGTGGAAACCTGTATCACTAGAAGTTTACAGAAAATTCAATATATCAGCCCATGCAAGTAAGTCAACAGTGTTCTTCCTCTTTGAAGATGGTCTGATTGCCCTTGATATTGTTATAATACCTTTCAAATAATACACTCACACAGGAGGTTCAATTTTGAAAACATCTAAGTGTTTCCTCTAGGTCTCAGCTGATAGTTTATTTCAACATGACAGTTGTTAACAATGAGCATGGACTTTTATGAGGGGTATAAAGAAAGATTATGGTGTTAGGCATGTAGGAAAACTGATGAGGAAAAAGATGCTCAAAGATGCTTTTAGTAAAGAAGGAATATTTATAAAATTAAGATGGAGATGATATGTCTCATTCCATATGATAGAAGTAGAGCAGGCAAGGGGATATATTTATAGCAAATCATCAATGTCGTGCTATTGAATGAAAACTTAAATGTGAACATTAAAACAGGACTGTGGAAATGACTTGGTGGCTAAAGTGCTTAGTGTGTAAGTGTGAGCAACATAGTTTAGAACCCCAATACATAAAAGTGTGGCAGTATACAGTTTTAGTCCCATTGACAAAGAGGTAGACAAAGAAAGTACTGAGGGCTCACTAGCTAGCCAGTATAGCATAAAATATGAGCTGTAGATTTAATGAGAGACCCTGTCTAAAAAAAGTGTTATAAGTTGAAGAGTCATAGAAGATACCCAAAGTCAACACATATACACACGCATACGTGCACACACACACACACACACACACACACACACACACACACACAGAGGGTGTACAGATCTTTATTACCTTGGATAGATAAATATTTTATGAACCTTCGAAAACCTATAAGCATAGGGCAACACCACTTTAGAATTTATTTTCTTAGAGTTTAGAATTTTAAAATAAGCTTAATGCTCAGTCTGTATTTCTTTGGGAACCAAGAATTGAATGTGAAGGTCTGCCACCACAGTTATAGAATGAAATGGACACCATTCCAAAAGGGAAGCAAACTTGCCTGCACAGACTAGTTTATTGCTATTCTTGGATCTCTCGAGTCAGTTCAACATGGGATTAAGAAAGTGATCTAGAGTCCTGTTTGTGAAGGGAGAAATGGGAGGAATCTGGTAACCATTTCATTTATATTATTTGTTTGTTTTTTTCTAGTTAAATATTAAAGGCATCAAAACAAAAATGAAATGCACTGAAAACAGGTAAATGTGTAGATAGGTGCAAAGACACAATACCACAATACTCTTAGAAGTGTTACTCCTAGGAAGAAGATCATAGTTGAAGTGAACTTGAGCAGTGATGTATAATGTTTAATAATCAATAACCAGCTATACTTAGTAAGTGGTCATACCTTTTCAAGTTTTGAATAAATACAGATAACATTTCTTGAGACTCAATTATAGGGTGATTTTCTGTACAAAAACATTTTTATCTTTCTCCTAGGCCACTCATTAGTTTCCTGATACCCATCCTCTTATTATCAGGTGCATGTAGAAGAAAATGGAAGCTACAGTTCACCTATGAGAGGGAACTTTTTTTTTCTGAGCCTGAATTACCTTAGTTGCCAGAACTATGCACATTTTAGAAAATTGCATGATTTCATTTTTTTCATTACTGCTAAAATAGATCCAATATGCCTTTGGAAAAATTACTTCACTCCTTTATACCTATGAACCTTAGATTTGATCTTGATACCTGTGAATCATAGATTTGATCCCACATATCTTGAAAAGTCCACTCATATTTTCTTATCAATTATCTTAGCCAGTTTTGAAATGTTCCAATTCTCTCTCTCTCTCTCTCTCTCTCTCTCTCTCTCTCTCTCTCTCTCTCTTTTTTAATCAAGCTCAAATATGTCCTCCACTTATCCTTTCTTTTATTGAGGTCTTCTATGGAATTTTTAATTTAATTTAGGTTGTTTTCATTTGTTTGTTTGTTTGTTGTTAGTATTTCAGTTTGCTTTCCCTCCAGTATTCATATTTCATTATTGAGTCCTTATTTCATATAAAGTATTGATATTCTCACTATATTTTGCCAGTTATTTATGTTATCTTGGGCTTTTTAGAATAGGTTATCTTCTTTGTGCTCTTTGAATATATGAAAAACCTTACTTATAAGTTGGTTTTCTAAGATTTTATCTGACATACTTTTACTTGGAGGGTTGTTACTTTATGCTTAATAACATTTGGATGAATTAGATTAGTTTGACTTCTCATGTATGTTATGTTTTTGTGTTGGGGCTTGTGCATAAAGAGGTAGGTCATTGGTTGAATTTACTTCCTTTTTTTTTGTTGTTTTTTTTTTGTTTTTTGAGATAGGGTTTCTTTTTATAGTGCAAGCTATCCTGAAACTCACTCTGTAGCCTAGGCTGGCCTTAAAAGAAGCAATCCACCTGCCTCTGCTTCCCAAGTACTGGGATTAAAGGTGTGCACCACCAATGCCCAGTGAATTTACTTCTTTATTTTTGACCTCTACCATTTCTTGTTAATTTTGTTACTCTACTAGTTCATTAACCTGTGGCATACTGTACTATTCCTCTTAAAATTAACTCTGGTATGCATATGCTAATTTAAATAAGAATGGTCCTCATAGACACATATGTTTAAATAATTAGTCCCAAGTTGGAAGAATTTTTTTAGGGAAGGATTAGAAATTCTGATCTTGTTAGAGGTCTTATGTCCTTGTTGAAAGAGGTATACCCTTGTTAGAGGAGGTTCTATCAAAACCAACTAACAGCAGAAAACATTGAATGCATCTCAAATGTGGTATTTCTGTTAAGATATGTTGTTTTGATTTTTACATAAACACAGTAAAACCCAGCAATACATATTTCATTGGTTTGTATAGAATGTACAAGTAAATACCTTTATTACAGCTGAAATACACTGCAGTAGGTAAGGGAAAAACTTTTTGTGAATATTCACAAAAAGAAAACTGTATGTTGTTCCTGCATTTAAAGCCAACCACTGGAAAGCAGAAAACACTAAATTTTATCAAATGTAATGATTCTGTTAAGATATGTTGTTTTGATTTTTACATAAACACTAAACCTTGGACATGGATATTTCATTAATTTGTATAGAATGTATGAGTAAGCACCATTATTGCAGCTCAAATGCACTGTAGTATCTAATTGAAAAACTTTCTGTGAAGATTCACGAAAAGTTAACTATATGGGTTTTTTTGTGTCAAAAACAATTTATTAATGGCAGAAAACACTGATCTCATCACAATTGTGCTGTTTCTGTTAAGATATGTTGCTTTCATTTTTACATAAACACAGTAAAACTCTGGTATGCATATTTTATTTATTTGTACAGAATGTACATGCAACTACCTTCATTACAGATGAAATGCACTGTAGTAGGTAAGAGCAAAACATTCTGTGAATATTCACAAAAAGAAAACCATACATTGTTCCTGTATTTAAAGCCAACCATTAGAAGGCAGAAAACAATGAATGCATCTCAAATGGAATGTTTCTGATAAAATATGTTGTTTTGATATTTGCCTAAACACAGTAAAACTTAGACATGCATATTTCATTGATTTGTATAGAATGTACGAGTAACTACCTTTCTTACAGAGGAAATGTACTGTGGTAGGTAAGGTGAAAACATTCTGTGAATATTCATGAAAAGAAATACATATGTTGTTATGGATTTAAAAGCCAACTAGTAGAAAGTAGAAAACACTTAATCCCTCTCATAGGTGATGTTTGTTAAGATATGTTGTTTTGGTTTTTGCATAAACACAGTAAAAACCGGGCATACATGTTTCATTGGTTTGTATAGAATGTATGCGTAAGTATCATTATTACAGCTCAAATGCACTGCAGGAGATAAGGAAAAAAACTTTCTGTTAAGATTCACAAAAAAGAAATCCATATGTTGTTATTGATTTAAAAGGCAACCATTGGAAATCAAAAAACACTAAATGCATCACAAATGTGGTGTTTCTGTTAAGATATGTCATTTTTATTTTTACATAAACACAGTAAAACATGGGCATACATGTTTCATCAGTTTGTATAGAAAGTATGATTAAGTACCATTATTACAGCTTGTGCAATTCCAGTAGTCACTTCTCTCCAAGTGTATTACGTGCTCCATTGCATTCAGTGTACTCTTTGAGCATCTCAATCTGGTTTCTTTATATATTGCAGGAAGATTTGGTCAACTCATTTTGAATACTCATCTAAATCTCCTGGTCTCTACTGCCCCAGACAGCATTCCCTATACTCAAAACTCCCATCTCTGTCCTGAGAAATTTTACAGAAATCCTAAGCCAGTTACATCTATACAAGTTTACATTGTCTAACTGCATGGAGTATCTTGTGTTGACTAGGAGTCTTACCTTTGGATTGGAGTATGCTTCCTAGTAGCATCCTTAATTTTGCTAGTGTAATAAAAGCAGGTCAGTGAAACAGAGACAAAGAAAGGAGGAGTCAGTTATCGTGGAAATGACTGATATTTACTTTGCAATTATGCATAAAATTGTACCCTATTTATTTTCTTTGGAACAAAAAACATTGCAAGCATTCAAAGCCTATATTTCTTATACTTTCTTACTTTTTGCTTTAAAGATTTCCATTGTTTGTATTCATCATATAAAAATATTTTCATATGCATCTATAAATGTTGTGCAAAGAAAAGATCCTCCAACCTCTTTGCTCCTGTGAGCATTGGTACTTCCTGGAAATGGTGTACATGTCAAAGACTGAATCCTAGTTTCTGATCCCATATCTAATTGGCTCCTGGTAACTTAGGTAAGTTATTTTGTGTCTGGGATGTATCAGTTTCTTCACATAAGCACTCAGGAAATATTACTTGTTTGCTTGAGACAAGGTCTTTTTAAGTACCTCAGGTTTGCATCCATTCTTTGGCTTCCAACTCCCAAAATTTGTTAGTAAAGACACAAGTTCAACCTGTTTATTATTTTCTGATGCTGGGAATCTAGGTCAGTTGATAACATTCTTACTCTGAGGTCAAACTCCAAAAGCCACATAAGAAAAAAAAAATCAAGCATGGTGACAAATACTTGTTGGGAGTGACCCTGCTTATACATTAATGGCCTAAATCAGCCATAGGCCTAAGTCAGTCATACGTGCCTGACACAAAGTCTTGGTCTCTGTAGGAAAGTACTACCCTAGAACAGATAGCTATAGATCTTGTAGACAGGTAGCCTTAGTGGGAAAGTACTAATTTAGATAAGAATAAATGAATAATAGATCTTATGGACAGGTACATAAGTGAACTGTTACACCCTGCTTCTTGTGTGAACTCTTCACCCAGCCAATGTCCTGTTCCTGAGATCACCTGCACTCCCCAGAAACAAAAAAGACCCTATGTCATCCCCCTCCCCGTATCCTGCTTCTATGTGTATATAACCTCTGTGTGGAAAAATTAAAATTTGGCAGTTTGATCAGATTTCCAGACAGGCTGTCATTCTTTTGTGCCCTTGTCCTCCATTCTCTCTTTCAGATGGTTTTCCGGTCCCAGTTCACTGCCCCACAGACTGGGGCAAATATTTATAATTCCATACTAGAGCAGTTTGGTTTTCTGTGTCTAATCCCTCAGGCAGTATAGCCTAACTGCTAAGTTTCAAGACAATGAACCCTTTTCAAAAATAAAAGAATAACCAAAAAGAAAATACTGGGCAGTTTCTAAGGAATGACACCCATACTCTCACTCCCTACTCTTTATACAATAAAGAAATTAGAAGATCTCAGTGAGACAAACTGGCTGCTTTCTGCACTCTGGATATTGCTAGTGACATGCATGAATAGCAAGCAAGATACTGGAGGATATTTATTCAGATTCTCCCTTCCCAATCACGTCTTTTGGGAATCATGTTGTTATTGTTGCTGCTGTTGTTGTTGCTTTTGTTGTGGGTTTAAAGTGAATAACTCAATTAAAAATGTTGAAAACTAATTGTAAAATAAAAGTAAACCTTTCCCTAACACCCCAAAACTTCTATTCTTCTCTAAAATAAGTATTGTTCTTATAAAGTTCTTACAGTTTTTTCAAGTTTCTGAGTATATAGCTTCATACACAAAAGATATCATATTTTACTCCTCTATGTCTTGTTTTTCTAAATCAATGACCTACAATACAATATAACATATAGATTTATTCCATCATTTTAATATCTGCATAGTTACTATATTTCTGGATGTAACACTTTTTTGGACCTTGTTAAAGTTTATGAACTAATGATTACTTTACAAAAATAGTAATGTTTTTATAGAATTTTGCACATTTGAGCAAATATACACATATGATTAATTTCTGAAATTTCACTATTCTTATTGTTGTATTTGGCAACATGAACCTGTGAGAATAGAAACTAAAAATGAGGCAGACTAAAGTCTTATATAATAGCAATATCTGCCCATGTAATGGGAGAAAGTTAGATAATTATTGTAATCAAAATTCAGTTTGTATTAAAGATCCCATAGTCTGCCAGCTGGATGATGATTTCCTATCATTCCATAGCAGTTTGCAAATGAAATTTTAAAATCCATAGTGTTAAGTAATATACTTAGAAACTGGTTGCTAGCTCATGGTACAATAAGCAGTAAATGTCAAAACCATGTAATTGTTGACATCAGTTATTCCCCTAATTAACTCTAGGAAAAAAATAGAGGAAAGCAGTGGCAACACTAGTCCATTTCGAATCCCTGAGAACTTGTCCTGAATAATCCATATGGACGTGAATCCACATCTTAGAGCTGCTTTAAGGGAACCCAACATTAATAACTTTATGATTTAGATAATTAAAACAGAATGTACTTACAGTTTCAGCACATGGGATGCACAGAAACCATGGGTTCAAGTCTAACATGAGCTACCAAGACACAGTTTCAAAAAATTAAGAACTAGAAATGTGACTCAGTAGTAGATTGCTGGCCTAGCATGCAATATGGTCTACCTTCAGTCACTAACACTGGCATAACAAAAAAAAATTCCCTAAGTTTTAAGTTAAATACAACAAAATATTTCAACACAATATTTTTAATTTGTTTCTTTTCTGATTAAAAAACTGTATAGGCTTACC
Organism: Arvicanthis niloticus; assembly: GCF_011762505.2. Lineage (NCBI taxonomy): Eukaryota > Metazoa > Chordata > Mammalia > Rodentia > Muridae > Arvicanthis > Arvicanthis niloticus. The sequence goes on from NC_047661.1 coordinate 3,215,573, forward strand.
TAGAAAAATATTTTCTTGAAACATAAAGATGTCATTTAAAAAACTTTTGATAATGTTCCATACCTTTGTATCTCCATCATTTGTCATTCTCTAACATCAAACCTGAAACTCAGAGTAATCAATAGTGTGAGGTAGAAGGGCTTCTGTTTCTAGCTTCTTTGGCAAAATTCCAGAACCATGTTCATCAAGCATGTTCATAGAGATGACACTGATCACTGTCTTTCCATTGGAAAATTCCATTTTACAAGGTCTAAAACTATCAGGGAAGAAGTCAAATCTCTGAGGTTGAAGATACAGTGCAGTGGTTAAAAGCACTTGCTTGTAGAAGAACAAGGTTCAATTCCAAGCATGTACATGGTAAGTTACTACTGCCTATACCTTCAGTTTTAAGGGATGTCAGATGACCTCCTCTGACATCAATGGATACCAGCCACAGACACACTCAAATGTACAAATGAGTAAACCACTCATATTCTTGAAACAAAAGAAAATTAATACACATAAAAATTAAATATTATGTATGGTCAAGTAACATTGCCTGCTGGAGAAACTTCATGGAGAAAAGTGTTACTCAAAAGCATAGAAATACTATCAAATCCCATCCACAGATATCTGAAGACTCTACCCTAATCCAACTTTACAACAAATGTGCTCAGCAATGCCCTTCCCTCAGTAGCCTGTACCATCAACTACAAAGCCCAAACACTGGATGAAATATCCTCACACATCTTCCTGAAATATATGACATAATGATAGCACACACGCCTCCAGACAATGAATTCAAACTTTGCCGATTCTCAGCTTTCTCTCACTCTGGTTTTTGTTATAACCTTGGTGTCATATATCTTGGGAAAGAAAGTCAAGGATTTTATTCTCCAAGTGATGGTGCTTGGAATTATTGATGGAAGTCCTGATTTATTTATTTCTGACCCAAAAATTCCCTATCAAATAACCCTTTTTATGAATTTGTTCTGGTTTCTTTACTATTGCTGTGATAAAACACTGGTCACAAGAAATTAGGTGAGGAAAGGGCTTTACTTCCAGTTATAGGTACTACTTGGGACAAAGGGCAAAATGAGGTACATATTTATATATCAAAGCCTATTCTGATCACCAGTCATCCTCAACAAAGCAAGTACCAGTTGCAGAATCTTTTTGAAAGAGTTAAAAGTTTTTAAACCTTCCACAGATGGAGTCAAGAGTGCAGATCAGCTTGTTCTGTGCTCTGGGTCCTAAGAAACTAGCTACCCACAAGACAAAATAAATAAAATAAGAGTTCAGAGCTGGGAGTTGAGGACAATGTGACCAAGTGCTAAGGGTACCAGGAACTAAAAACTGACCATAAGATAGATTGAATAGGGTTTGAGCTGAGAGTTTAAGTTAGCATGCCTGTGCACCCTGGATACCAGGAACTTGGCTGACCACAAGATAGATGGCTGATTATGTATAGGCTCTTAGAGAATAGCCTGTTCCTTGTTCCCTGTCACAAACTGAATAATGGGCTGGGACTTTCCACAGGTGCTCTCCAATAGCCCTCCCTTACTCCCCCTGGGTTGTCGTCCCCCCCCCCCCCCCCAGTTGTGGTTTTGGGCTTTAAATTCTCTCTGTCTCCAAAGCCCCGGGATCAGACCCCACTACCCCTGCGTGGGTCATGGATCTTAACCTCAGTATACTGATTAAAATATATCTCTTCCTGATCACATCAAGTTCAGAGTCTTGCAGTTAATGGGTGGCCGAGAATTCCTGAGACTTGGGTGAGGTCCTCCATTGGTGGGGGCCTTACACTGGCTTTTTTCTGAACTTCTCACCCCAGTCACCTGTCCCCCACACCTGAGCCTTCCCTTTCATCCCCCAGCTTCTGGGTCCTATATAACCCAGCCATTTTGGCTAATTGTCCCTTTTGATTCTCCTTGCCCTCTTGGCTTGCGTTTGTCTCCCTAATTCTTCTCTTTTGCTTTCACCTGTCTATTCATTTTCTCATGACTCAGGTTATCTTCTGGACATTTCTGGACACATCTAGATATCTCTGACTGTTCTCATCCTCATATTTAGAATAAAAAACTTCTCCTCAAACATACCTAAGAGCAGTTATGTCTCAGTTTCATCCATCTGGTGCTCAAAACCCAGGGATAGTGTAAGACCCGCCCCCTCCCCCCCATGAAGAGAGGACCTCCCTCAAGCCTCAGGAATTCACAGCCACCCAATAACTCACAAGACATCATTCTTGATGCAACAGCAAGAGGTATATTTTGGGATCAGTTGACTAATGGTCAATTAGTAACCCATGCAGGGGCAGAGGAATTGACAAGAAGACAGCCTGGTCAGGGGCAGTCTTAAATAGGGAAACCTACAAATGGGGGGAGGGGGTGAAGGAGTAACCAAGGAAACATAACATAAAATCTGTGGAAAGTCAGCTAATTCCTGGAACCACCCAGGGGACTTGCATCTTTCTTTGTGGCCAGGAATGTGTCTTCCTGCTTTGGGCCTTCCCCACCCACAGGTGGGTTCTGTTCCCTGAGGTCTGAGGAATGTTAATCCAGCAAGTGTCCTCTGACTCAGGAATAATGTACCCCTCCCAGAATGTGGACTGTATCCCGGGGCAGTGAAGGCCTAAAATCTTATATCTCGTTCTACATTCTTGGAACTAGTGAACCTGCACTCTTTTGCTCAGGTCTAGGGGTCATAAAAACTTTCCATGTTTTTCATAAGTTTTCAATATCTTTCAGTAGCATTTGTTAGTTCCCTTCCAAGGCACTCAGCCTCTCTAATACAATGAGTAGGTTTGAGTCTCCTAAGGTATGTCCACATCATTTTATATGTGCTAGATTCTGCCACCTACCTAATTTAATATTAAATTCTACAATCTGACTCTTCAGCTACTTCTTCCCTCTACCTCCTCTACCCAATTTTCTCTCCTTGTCGACTTGGTAAATAAAGCTATGTCTCTGAGATTCAGTCATGCTCTCCTGGTGTGTCCATCTTGTCATCTCTGACATACTACAACCCTGGGTGCCTCTATACTGAGACACTTATCCGTATCCCTTTATTGGAATCCACACTTTTCCTAAAAGCCTCTTCCAGTCTGCCTCTTCAGTTGCTTTCTCTCTGCCTCCTCTACTAATTAGTGTTAAAAGGGTTAAAAAATTTCAAAAACTCCTAATAGACAGAGCAAAACCAAGAGTGCAGGTCAGTTTGCTCATGAGCTCTGTGTTTCAGGAACTTGGCTGACCACAAGATAGATAGTTGATTACAAATAGGCTCTTAGAGAATAGCCTATACAAAATGTTCCTCATGACTGTTCCTTAGACCCTGTCACAAACTGAATAATGGGCTGGGACTTTCCAGAGGTACTCTCCGATAACCCCTCTTCACTCCCTCTGGGTTGTGGTTCCCCACCTGCGTTGTGGTTTTGGCTTTAAATTCTCTCTGTCTCCAAAGCCCCGGGGTCAGACCCATTGCTGCTGCATGGGCTACAGGTCTTGAGGGGCAACTGGGCAAAAAATACTGGCCACAGTTACAGGAGATAGAGAGAGAGAGAGAGAAAGGGCAGGGCCTAGACCAACAAGGAAATTGGGCAACAAAAGATTGCCCAAAGAAGAAAGAAAGGACCCCTAAGGTCCTGGCTCTCAAAAAACTATGATCCTGACTGTTGAAAGTCCTAGAAAATATCTTGATGTCCATGTTAAAAATAGCCTTTCCACAGAGAGGAGGATGAAGATATGTGACAAATTTACATTGTTTAGCTCACCTAGGAGCTAAACACTTAAAGAACTTGGTAATTTTATGTGTTGAACTTATTTGAAAAAACTGTGAGGCCTGTGACCTGACTAACTCTGGATATTCAAGATGTCCCCCAGGAAGAAGTGTAGAGTGAAAAATTATAAAGGCCATTTTATGAAATATGTGTAGATTTTTCGCCTTATAGAACTCGGAACTGAAAATAAGATTTCAGGCCTTCACATTCCAGGCGAAGGACACTTGCTGGATTACATTCCTCAAGCCTCTCCCACCTATGGGTGGGAGAGGCCCAAGGCAGGAAGGCATTCCTGACCACAGATAAAAGATGCAGCCACCTAGGTGGGGCTATAGCAGGAAGAAGCAAAGATAGTTAATCTGAAATAGTTGGTAAATGGCAGGATAGGACACAATAGCTTGGTAAAAACCACATTTTTGAGAGCGATTTCCACATGACTCTAGATCATTTGGGCTAGATTCTCTGAAATGTTCCACTGTTCTTGGTTACCCCTCCCTTGGTCTTCCCAGTGCTATGTTCAAAATTTGTAAAACAACCAATCATGTGTAACCGAGTGAAAATGCAGCCATTCATGTGTAAGCGCACGAAAATGCCTTCCTTCCCTGACCCCATGCTATAAAAGACCCTTTAACCTACCACTCTGGGCCAAAACCTTGCTCTTGGAGCTAAAGAGCTTGTAGTTTTGACTGCCGGCTTACTTCCCTAATAAAGCCTCTGCTGATTGCATCCAGGTATGGTTTCTTGTGATCTTTGGGTGGTCGTAATCTAAGAGTTGAGGAAGGGTCTCCTGAGTATGGGGGTCTTCAGAAGGCTTCAAAGAGATAGACCTGAGGCCTACTGAGAAGTGGACTTCATGGAAGTCAAACCTGCTAAATATGGTAACAAATATTTGTTAGTCTTTATAGATATTTTTTCAGGCTGGGAAAAAGCCTTTCCTACAAAGACTAAGACTGCCAACGTGGTGGCTAAGAAGATCTTAGAAGAGAACTTCCCCAGGTTTGAAATACCCAAGATAATTGGGTCTGACAATAGACCTGTCTTTGTTGCCCAGGTAAGTCAGCGACTGGCCACCTAGCTAGAGATTAATTAGAAATTACATTGTGCTTACAGACCCCAGAGCTCAAGACAGGTAAAAAAAGACAAATAAAACTATTAAAGAGACCTTAACTAAATTAGCCTTTGAGATTGGCAGGGAATGACTAGACAACCTCCTTCCTTTTGCCTTGTTGTGGGTTATGATTTAAGCTAACACCTTATAAGATTTTATGTGTGTGTGTGGGGGGGGGGGATCTCCACCACTTACTGAGATAGATAAAATATATGATTCTGATGTTTTTCTTTCTAAATCCCTGTTTGTCCACATGAAAACATTGAGGTGGTCCGAAGTGAGGTATGAGAACAGTTAAAAGAAGCTTACGAGGCTGGAGACCTGAGTGTGCCTCATCAGTTCCAGGTTGGAGATGCTGTTCTCATCTGCCACCACTGGGTCAAAAACCTTGAGCCTCACTAGTAAAGACCATACCTGGTACTCCTGACCACCCCCACAGTGGTGAAAGTCGAAGACATCTTTAAATAGATTAGTTAAATAGATTTGTTAGAAAAAAAAAAATAAGTGCTGTTCAGATTTTGATGTTATGCCAACTTTTATGATTAAAACTTTTACATCAGAAGAAACGGGGAAATTAAAGGGTTAAAAAATTTCAAAAACTCCTAACAGACAGAGCAGAACCAAGAGTGCAGATAAGTGTGGTCATGAGCTCTGTGTTTCAGGAACTTAGCTGACCACAAGATAGATGGTTGATTACGAATAGGCTTTTAGAGAATAGCCTATACAAAATGTTCCCCACGACTGTTCCTTAGACCCTGTCACAAACTGAATAATGGGATGGGACTTTCCACAGGTACTCTCCAATAACCCCCCCTCACTCCCCCTGGGTTGTGGTTTCCCCCCTGAGTTGTGGTTTTTGGCTTTAAATTCTCTCTGTCTCCAAAGCCCCAGGGTCAGACCCCATTTCCCCTTCGTGGGCTACAGGTCTTGATCTCAACATGTTGATCGAAATATACCTCTTGCTGATTGCATCAGGTTTGGTGTCTTATGAGTTAATGGGTGGCCACGAATTCCTGAGGCTTGGGTGAGGTCCTCCCTTCATGGGGGCCTTACAGTGTCACTCCAGGATTGTTTGCTTTGACTACTACAAAAGCACACTAGTTTGCCAGAGAATGCCTTTAGCCCTACTCAACCCCATCACATGCAATGCTCTCTTTTATGTAATTTTGGTCATTTCTCTTTGGCAAGTGTGGCCTTCCCAGCCTTGAACATGCCCTTCCCAGTCTTGAGCAATTTGAGCTGACCTTGAGCACTTGCCCCAATGGACTTTATCAACATTGATGGAGTTATCTGCCTTGGTTGCATGTGCATGTTCCTGCAGGAACTTAGAGGATTAGACTGTGGGGTGGTGGGGCGGTGGGCTGTGAGAAGCAGCTGGGTGCTTGGTCAAGCATGGGCTCAGAACTCTGGACCATTATTGGACCGCAGGAGTTCTGCTGCTCCTGGGCCCTGGTTCTTTTCATTTAGCTTCAGCCCTCCACAGCCCCTCCCACAGAGAGGTCTATGGCCATCAGTCAAGAGGAACAGGCCTCAGGCCCTAAAGATAGTTACATACTAATGAGATGCCTGAAGGCCAGAGGGTGAAGCCAATTAAACAATCTTCCCCAGACTACCCCCTCTCTCCCTCCCTATTTAACTCAGGTCTGCCTTGGGTTTTACTGGGGTGCACATCCAGATCTATGTACATCTGCCATGAAAATAAAACCTGTAAAACTCAGACTTTCTTGTGAAAGAAGAAACCATTGGGGCCATGCTGTAAGGAACCATGGAGAAGCTTTTAATGAGCCACTGTAGCCATAGCCACCGTTCCTAACTTCCAGCCTGGAGGAACCCTCAGAGTTCCCAGCCACCCTACCCACATTACACGGCCACACTGACCTTTCTTTGCAACATAGTCTAGCTGAAAACAAAGAATGGGTTCTGTAGGCTTTCCCTATATAAGCGCAGTGCTGAATATTAAACTTGGAGCCTTGATCAGAACTTTGTCTTGGCTTTATTCTTCTCTCTCCCACTGCTTTTTTTTTTTTTTTTTTTTTTTTTTTTTTTTTTTTTTGTCATTTCCAGCCCCTCTTTCAGGTAAACCCAGTTTACCAGCCCTTGGCCACTGGATGGCTACAAGCATGTTTCTCATTCTACATATTCAAATTCTTATCACCAAGATAATTACCTTTTCTGCTTTCTGTGCTCCCAGCTGCTTCCTGGAGCATCCTTACTTCCCCTTGGGAGCTATAGTCCTGCAGCTTCCTTTTATCCTCCCGGGCTTTCAACCTTTTTCTCCTCCTTGGCAGGTCTCTGACTACAAAGTCGGACAGCTTCCTCTTATGCCCCTATTATTGTAGAGGAATACTGGTGTCTTCTGTCATGTAGGATTCCTACCTGTGACTCTATGACTCTCTTCATTCTGGACATTATACTGCATCCTTATGTCCTCCTGGGCCTCTGGGTTCCTTACACAATCCACTGCTCTATATGGCTTTGCCCTTCCTCCTTGGACTCAGATTTTATTAAACACTCAGTCTTTCTGAAAGCTACATGGCAGAATTGCCCCCTACTTCACCCATTGCCAAGGCCTTGCACAACCTGTGGACAATATTTAGTAGCCTGTGCTACCCAGTCTCCTCAAGGTAGACTAGTTTTCCTAGGTTCCTTCTTTATAGGAAACTTTCTTGGACCTTCTGCACCAGGCTTCCAAAGGCCTATGTTGTGCTGTGTAGTCTCTGAAGATATAATGCTATTCTGTGTGACCACTGTGTGTTTGAATATACTTGGCCTATATGGAATGATATTGATAAGAGGTATAGTCTTTTTGGAGAAAGTGTGTTACTGCGGGGCTGGGCTTTTGAGGTTTGCTTCAATTTTTGCAAGTAGCACAATTCTAGCATCACGTTATGGCAAGAATAAGTAAACCTTCTCAAAAAACAGCCAATACACAAACATATACAGAAGCTAGATATTTTCATTTTGAATTATTTTTGTATACTTACTTATATTTAATAATTATATCAAATTTTACTCTATCATTACTGAAGAAAAGTTTTGAAAATGCTGGACTTAAAACTCTATTTTACAACTAAAAATGAGATTGAGAGATGATTTAACCAAATTCCTTACCCTATAAATGAAAAAAAAAAAAAAGGTTAGCCAATTTTTTGTTAAATTTTGAACTCAAGATCAAGACCCAGATTTCATCACATACACCCTAATTTCAATTTTTTCACACTCTACCAAAACCTCGCCCAGAAAACAGTGGATAGTGCACACTTACAATCCCATTTTGAAGGCTGAAGAAGAATAATTGCTGATTGGAATCCACCCTTGAGTTTGTGATGAGATCCTAGTTTTTTTTGTTGTTGTTGATTTATTTATTGGATATTTTATTTCTTTACATTTCAGATGTTATCCCCTATCTCCATTTCTCCCCCAGAAATCTCCCATCACAACCCCCTCACCCTGCTTCTATGAAAATGTACCCTCACCCACCCCCTACTCCAACCTCCCTGCCCCCGAATTCCCCCACACTGGGGCATTCAGCCCTCAGGTGATCAAGGACCTCCTCTCCCACCTATGCCCTACAGGCCATCCTCCCCTACATATATAGCTGGAGCCATCGGTCCCTCCCTGTGAGCTCCCAGGCTGGTGATTTAGATTCCGGGAACTCTGTTTGTTTGATATTGTTGCTCTTCCCATGGGGCCACAAACCCCTTTAGCTCCCTCAGTCTTCTCTCTAAGTCCTCCATTGGGAACCCCAAGACGAGTTCAATGTTTAGCTGCGAGTATCCTCCTCTGTATATGTCAGACTCTGGCGTAGCCTTTATAGAGACAGCCATATCAGGCTCCTGTCAGCATTCACTTCCTGGCATTCACAACAGTGTCTGCCTTTGGTGACTGCACATGGGTGGGGCAGTCTCCAGATGGCTCCCCATACTTTGTCTCCATATTTGTTCCCATGAGTATTTTGTTACTCCTTCTAAGAAGGACTTAAGCACCCACACTCTGGTCCTCCTTCTTCATGAGCTTCATGTGGTCTGTGAGTTATATCTTGGGTGTTAATATCCACTTATCAGTGCGTGCATACCATGTGTGTTCTTTTGTTGATTGGGTTACCTCACTCAGGATAATATTTTCTAGTTCCATCCATTTCCTAAGAATTTTACAAATTCATTGTTTTTAATAGCTGAGTAATACTCTGTTGTATAAATGTACATTTTCTGTATCCATTTCTCTGTTGAAGGATATTAAGATTCTTTTCAGCTTCTGGCTATTATAAATAAGGCTGCTATGAACATAGTGGATCATGTGTCCTTGTTATATGTTGGAGCATCTTTTGGGTATATGCCCAGCAGTGGTGTAGGTGGGTCCTCAGGTAATACTATGTCCAGTTTTCTAAGGAACCACCAGAGTGATTTCCAGAGTAGTTGTATCAGCCTGTAATCCCACCAACAATGGGAGTGTTCCTCTTTCTCCACATCCTTGCCAGGATCTGCTATCACCTGAGATTTTGATCTTAGCCATTCTGACTGGTGTGAGGTAGAATCTCAGAATTTCACTACTCACACAATCCCACAGGGAAGTATTTCAAAGGATGAAATGTTCTCAGCAGGAGGTATTCTTAATTTACATACTCAATGTCAACATGTGTAATGCAAATATTTATGTGTGTTTTAATATTCTTACTTTTTGTTTTTATTTTGGTTTTGGTTTTATAAAGAAGAGCATATAATTCCTGAATTTTAAAAATTTACTGCTTAAATTGTTTTCTGTCTTTCTGTGCCGAGAGGCAGTTGATACATAGTTGTATGTAGAAAGCACCTTCGTTCTAGTCAATATATTTTATTTTCCTACCAGTTACATTATCAATACAGATGGCAATGTTGCAATGTTAAGGGTCATTTTTTTCCTTATTCAGGTCTCTTTTTGCATTTGTGTAAAGGGTGATGCTGAGGATGACCATAGGCATTGCAAAAGTTATTGGCTTTTAAACTGTAAAAGTCTTGCATTACCATTAATGCAAGTGATAGGCACTACCTATCACTGAGAATTCAAATATGCAAGAAAACCATCACTTGCTGATTTTACCATCAAATGTCAAAAAATAAATATTTTAAGTGGATCTTCATTCCTCTGCAGAAATAAAAAAACACTTCTTCAATTTTATGAAGAGGCTTTGTGGGTCAAAAAATTTTCCAAGTGCTAGTAATTTTCTACTGGAACAAACAGTAAACTCAGGACTAATACAAGATTTAGAATAATGTAAAAATGATTCACCAGATCTGTCTGCTCAGACGTGGATAGTAAAATGTCTCCATTGCCAAGCTGGCAACTACACGGGGTATTTGGGATCCAAATGTAGCACTGAAGTTTTTAGGTTAGGCTTTTAAACACAAAACACATGCTTGTGTGCACGTGCACATGTGCACACACACACACACACACACACACACACACAGGCAGACACATACACACAGGCAGACGCACACACACAGGCACACACACACACAGGCACACACACACAGACACACATGTTGCAAGTTGACATACTTCAGTTAACAAGAGCAGTGTGCCAGCTGTAGAAATACAGAAGCTAAAATACTTTGAGATTTTCTCAGAATCATCGACTTTAATGAATGAAAGTTTGTTTCATTTTGTCATGTGTCAGTTTAAGATCACGTGTTGAATTGTATGGGCTAAATGGTACTTCCTTAATGGATTAAGTTGTACTGAGGTCTGCATCCTTATCTTAATAAGATAAGTCTTTGTCCCTATCACATTTATTACTGGTTTTAGTGAATGACTCAAATCATAAAGTTACTCTGATGTACAAATATTTTTTTGGCCCTAAAAACCATTAATTTTGCTGAACTGCTACATAATTTACTATATACTTTAATGTGCCGGACCCTGACAGTCCTTCAATCAGAATGAGAAATCAAGGCCAAGTGTTTTCACCAGGAAAACCAATAGCATAGAGACCGGTAGCAACTATCTATCTGATATGTATCTCTTTCTCTCTCTCTTTCTCTCTCTGTGTGTCTGTCTCTCTACCTCTCTCTCTCCCTCTCTCTCTCCCTAGCTCTCTCTTTTTGATTTCTTTTCCTTTTTTAAAACCACAACAAAGATTTTAAAATTACTACTAGCCAGGCAGTGGTGGCGCACGCCTTTAATCCCAGCACTTGGGAGGCAAAGGCAGGTGGATTTCTGAGTTCGAGGCCAGCCTGGTCTATAGAGTGACATCCAGGACAGCCAGGGCTACACAGAGAAACCCTGTCTCAAAAAAACAAAAACAAACAAACAAACAAAGAAACAAAAATTACTACTATCCAGAAACAGCAAATTTTCCCCAAATCCTAACATACTTTCTTTTATCTCATGAGAAGGATGTATAAGCCCATCCAATTTTGTAAGACAAGGAATCTGTTTGTTTAATTTTTCTAGGTCCTCATCAACCTGTCTCCTTAGTTTGTAAAGTATCAGGAGAAGCACATTTAGTCAAGCTAATGTACATGACCACCAAGGAGTCTCTGAGGACCAGTAATATTGCCATTTCCCAGATGAATTCACCCTTAAAACAAAATGAAAAGCATCAGAAGTGCCTAGTTAAAGGTTTTGAATATTAGATAAATTCCAATCCTTTACAAATCCTTCATTGTTAATTTGGAATGCCCCAGTCACAACGAGTTTTATCAGTCAAGTCTTATTCTTATGTAGTATGGGATCAGAGTGTCTCAGCATAACAAACAACAATCTGGAACAATATCCAAATGGCAACCTCTACATACTGTATCCTTTCCTGTACATAAATTCTATTTCTCCAGGTTTTTCTCATTTTCCTAAACCCAGAATCTTTTCTAAGGAAAATTTCAGGATGCTTTTGTTTCCCAACCCCTGATTTTTGCAATGAGAACTCTTCTTTTCTATCAACTTTGGGGGCCACCTGCAGAGTATGCACAAAAATTTAAACTCTGTATTCCTATATGAAAACATAACTCATATATTCTTCCTTTCTCCACTGCAATCAGACACTTAACTTGGGTATTAATGAGCAAAGGCCAAGTTGGAATATGGATTGATGCTCTCTGCCCACATTATATATCACCTTCCATGAATCTGTATTCCTCATTTTCTAATTCACCTTATATTCATACCAATATGACAAAAATACAGACTCTGAAGGATGAAGAAGGACTTGGGATCTAATAAAACTTGAATGGGTCCATGGTCCATAAGACAGTCCTCTTTGCATTATCATTTATGGATTTGGCTTTTTTGACATGTATGCATTGGGTTCATGATTTAATGGCAGTTTCCTTCATAGTTTTATGTGTGTGGGGAATTACCAGGTAGGGTTCCTTTCAAATTGGTTTCAGTGTCCCTTTGTTTATCAGCTTGATCCAGACAGTATCACTGGACTTGAACAAAAGGAATGTGATGGTGGACTCAGAAGTCTGATGGGTCTCTTGGATAGTTTAATGAATTTGCCATGGGTGGAACTGGATGTCTTGTAGTGACTTCAGAAAGGAATGGCAAGAGTTCTGCTAACAACTGTTCTCTGAGGAAAACAGTGGGAGAGGTCTTCCAAACAAACGTAACTCATGGAGATAAATACCTCCCTACATGAGGAGTGTTGTGCAAACAGAAAAGCAAAGGAAAGGTGTTTGTTCACCCTTTGCTGGACACTAGTGATAGTTGCATTAGAAGAGTCTACAAACATCCTATTTTGATTGTTGCTATTTTTGTTGTTTTGTTTCTGTTTTTTTTTTTTTTTAACATGCCCAGGTCTCTGAGAACTATATGCACAATGAAGTGTCCTTTCTATGTCTAAAGCTTTAGATATTAACAGGCTTTGACTATGCATGTATGGTGGATGGAATAAGAATGTCCAGCATAGGCCCACATTAGAAAGTTTGGCCTTACAGGGGGATGTATGGCCTTGCTGAAGGAAGTGTGTAACTGGAAGCTGGATTTGAGGTCTGAAGATCTCAAGCCAGGATTACTGTGACTGTCCTATTTCTGTTGCCTGAAAATCCGGATGTATACTTTTCAACTCTTTTTCCAGCACTACGTGTTCCTGTACACCACCATGCTTCCGACAATGTCAAAAATGGACTAAAACTCTGAGACTGTAAGCTAGTCCCATTTAAATGTTTTTCTTTATAAGAATTGCCATGAAAATATGATTCTTCACAGCTATAAAACCATAAGTAACAGAGAAACCCAGGCAATTATCAGACCCCAATTTATAACAAGAGACATAAACAGAGGAAGAATTCCTGGAGGAGCTTTTAAGCAATTATTTAAGCAATTTAAAAAACCTAGCAAGTATAAATTTCCTCCCCTGACATGATAAGGACCACATCCTTAAAGGCTTTCCCTGTTCTGGCAGAAGCAAATAACAAACCAGAGAAAGTGTCTACAGACACATGGACAAATGATCATTTTCCAAAGGAAGGAACATCCATTTGCTACAATATGTTAGGCCTAAGGCCTCTAGAATTTACTTCCAGTTGTGCCACAGGGACAGTAGTTGAGCAGGTAGGTCAGGCCTTGACAAGCAGCCTCTCTAGTCAGAAAGAACTGCTGTGTAAGCACATTAGCATTCTGATGATATAAAACATGAGACAGCTGAGCCTCCTTTACAGTGGGCAAGTGAGTCAAATGATCCACAGAAGAATTTCCAAAGGTCAAAGGGCTGTCTAAAGTGGTATGAGCCCACAAGTGTCCAACAAAATAGGAAGTCTGATGCTGCAGCAACAAGGTATGCAACCATTGCATCAACTCAGTTATAGATGTTTTATCAAAATTAATAACAACAGTCTCAATTATAGGAAAAGTGTAAAAACACATTGAGGATATATATATATATATATATATATATATATATATATATATATAATATATATATATTATATGCTTGAGGAAATTTTTCAAAAGTTTTAAGCATAGCAAATAACTACTTTTTGAGCAGAGGCTTTATCCAATGTAAAAACCTTAGTAATCACTTCAGATATTAATACAGCCCTACCTGTCAAAGAACCATCAGTGAATATAGTAACAATATTGACTAAGGGGGTACTTGAATTATTTTTTGGAAAAATATCCTTTTGGGTTGAAAGAAATTGAAGCAAGGGATTCTTAGGAAATCAATACAAAATTGGACCCATAGTGTGCAAAAATGAAAGAGCAGAGGAATTGGAAAAATTAAGTAACCAATCTACCTGCTATGTGGTATAAGGTAATAGTATAATGTCAAAATACTTTCCTAAAATTTCTCTAATTCTTTTTCTGCCTTTGACAACTAGCTATCAAATCAACATAAGCACCCCAAATTTTTGTAGACTACGTATGTTCCCATTCCAAAGGTCCATGATCTTGATAGGATGAGTAGCTATGTAAAGGTCACTTACCAGAATCCTGTCAGTTCTCTCTAGGAGACTGATCTTTCCTTCTGGTGTTCAATTTTTCTATACCAGGAAGTCTCAGAAAGCACAGGTTTGAGGTACGATGTCAAAATATTAGTAGGCTGCACTGGTCTTAGGGCTGTTTTTTGGCAACCAGGTCATTAGCCAGCAGTCTTTGTTCATTAGTACATTAGGACAGCAAATGTACAAAACAGATAACAGACTACCAATCAGGGCAACTATGTAGACTGACATGGTCAAATACCGTGAGCCAATGGAAGGTCTAAGTTGAGTCATCCACAGTCAACTGTTCACTTATGTCTTTTCAGGAAGTGCCATTGGTTTTAGATTTAGGTTCTTCGAGATTTGGATATGAGTGCTCTCTTTCTTCTGGGAAAAGAACCAAAGTGCAGGAGTACACATAGAAAGAGATTCTTTCTTTCTTTCTTTCTTTCTTTCTTTCTTTCTTTCTTTTTTCTCTTTCTTTCTTTCTTTCTTTCTTCTTTCTTTCTTTCTTTCTTTTTTCTCTTTCTCTTTTTTTTTCTTTTCTTTTTTTTTCTTTTAAGACAGCAATGTTCTAGTGGGCTTTGAGAACAAGGGAGCCCATTCTGTGGCTCTGATGAACTTAGTTTAGAGGACTAGGGTCCTGACAACTCAATGGCCACCTGTCACTCTGAAACAGTGGCTCCTATGTTGTCTCCTGACAGCACAGAATGACTAATAAGGACAGCAGTGGGGCAAGCAGAGCTTTGAGATAGAAAAGCAGCTCCTTCAAAGAGCAGTAGCATACTCCAAATTGAGCTGATGTTTGGCTATGACTGGAACTTGACTGGTTAAGCCTGTGTAAACGAGGGATCAAATGGCTCCTCTGCCTGCAGTGTGTAAGTATAAGAACTCTGCATTGGGAGATGAGGTGGGAGGTCATAGCTCAGCCACCTGGTAGCATGAAGGAAAAGCGCCAGAAGCAGGAGAGCAAAGCTGGTGGCCAGCAGTTACTTTCCTAAGTAAGATCATTTTAGAACATGTACTCCCTGAACTAAATTTACAGTGTCAGCTTTGCAATGGAGAATCTGTACTCACACGGACCAGGCCAGAACTCACAAACAAGAGGGCTTCTGCTCTCAACTTGCAGTATTTGACCTAACATTCAGTTTTTCAGAGTCTAGCTTCTGCCTTCTCTGTACACACAGCATGCTTTGGGAAACAACTTCTGCGAGTCAGCAGGTGGACTTTTGAGATTGGTTAAGGGGTGATACCTGCACAGTCATCCAAGAATGCACCCCTGCAGGTGTCTAATGGCTTTGTTTCTCCAGGGACCTCTTATCCACATCCATCAAACTCAAACTCCTTACTTCTTTCTATCACCGACACAAGGGTAAGGAAAGTGTCTATGTGCATTCTTCTCACACTGTCACTTTCTGCCAGGTACATTCCTTCAAATGTAACTTGAGATGATTGGACTGACGGGAGTCAACTGGTCAAGTTACCTTGGTTTCTTGTTTTATTTTGCTTTTCATTAGACTAACAATAGCCACCAGGGCTTTTAAGTGACCAGGCCATCCTGCGGCTACTGGGTCCAATGTACAGGCATGCTAAACATTGTTTTCATGACCCTTAAGTCTGGGTTAACAGCCTTTTTCGAGACATCTGGAAGGGCTTGAAATGAAAAGGAAATCAGAGGCATTTTTAAAGCCTCAAATGTCTTTTGTTTAGTGTAAATTCAGAATAGGGGCTCAATGACCCTCTTTGTAGAGGTGTATAGAGGGCATGATATTCCCATGAACACTATTATCAAGAAATAGTAATAGCTGAATGCACATAGAACTCAGGAATGTGTTGGAATTGGGATCTAAAGGATGGAAGTAGTCTTGTCTTAAAGAGGCTTTTTTGTCTCTCCTCACTTAGTAGCCAAAATAAGTTAACGTCTGAAATACAAAGTTGGGCTTTCTTAGCTAACATTCTGTAACCCAAGGTTCAAAATTTTTACAGCAGTTCCTCTGTATTCTTTTATAGTGATCCCCTTTTCCAGAAGACCTTTGTGGGAAGGGCAGGAGATCTAGTATTCACTTAGTGTATGAATATTCTTTGACAACCTGGTCCAGGTATGTTGCAAATTTTAACCTCACTGTGGGTCTGTATACTTAAAATCAAAAATAATTTGACTTATCTCTGCCAATGTGAGTCTGGTTATTATTTTAGTTCAAGAGAATGTATGCCTGATTATCTGAAAAAATCAGACTCATGACGATCCAACATCACAGGTTTTTCATAGTCAAGAGAGGCATTTTCCAAGGTGATTTGCAGGACACTAGGAAGCTGTCTCTTCAAACCAGGCAATATAAACAGCAATTCTTCCATTCCCCCCGCCCCCCCAGGACTTTTGGTTATTCATTCACCTAGATGAAGGTAGTTGAACTAGTTGGGTGAATGCTTATAGAAGCTTAGTTTTCACCAGTCCTTGGGGTTGGCTTCTGCACATAGCTTTGGGAATCTTTCTTGTCAACATTCGAGCTAGCCCAACTGTATCTTTTCATTAGATGCCAACTTTTAGCTAGCAGATTTCTTATGAAAGAGAGTAAGATAACAAAATTTTACTGGGTATCTTTAAGTCTAACTGGGACTCATCATCAGAGAAGGTGACAATGGCTTTCAGTTTATCTGAAAGTTCGTGTCCCAAACAGATTTCTTCTCTATTTATAAACACCCTTTTACCTACCACCATCAACTGATAATAACTTATACCTTTAAATTTTCTACATATTATAACTTCTTTCTAATGTCTGGGGCCAAACTTTTGACAAAAAAAAAAATCTTTTATCAAATGCCTTTAATTCTTCTGAAAAGGACCTATTGAAAAATTCCTCCTTGGTCAGTATTAGACAAAAGGAGAAATATTTTCTCTCTAGGCTGTACTGTCTGATAGTGATTCCCCCTTTCCAGCCCAGTGGTGGTATTTTCTACCTCTCCCAGTTTCTCAATTATGTGAATCACTCACTGAAAAGGTAAAAATACATAATTCATAAAAAGAAAGGAATAGAATTTTCTCTTCTTTTTAATCAGCTCCAGAGAACTTTTCCATTTTCCTGCCATTATTTAGAGCAATCAGGTATTGGAGCAGAAGTTCAAAGCTGGGAAAAGTATTTCCCCTTCCCTTTGTATATTCAGCTTGGATGGTTTGAGTCCCTGAATGAAAGGCATGGCCCTTCCCTCTTCCACACATGGACCAGCCCTGACAGTGAGCATAGTCAATAATTGAAATAAGCAATTGCCCTCCTACTCATAGTGAGAAATAAGGACTCTCTCCTCTCTCTCTGTCTCTGTCTTTCTCGGTCTCTCTCTCTTTCTTTCCATCTTCTTTCTCTCTTTCTTTCTTTCTTTCTTTCTTTCTTTCTTTCTTTCTTTCTTTTTCTTTCAGTGACTTTAGAAAGACAAAGGCAATTGGGTCCATAACAGGAGGGGGCACACATTGTAAGAGAGAGTGTTCTCACATCAGAGTAAGCCATTCATCAATACAGGGAAAGCAAGCCCATAGGAAGACTTAGACAGTCACACACACACACACACACACACACACACACACACACACACACACAGAGAGAGAGAGAGAGAGAGAGAGAGAGAGAGAGAGAGAGAGAGAGAGAATAACCAGAGAGTGCTAGAGCACATTCGTACACCTGAACAGACAGGGAGGAATCCAATTACATGACAAATTACATTGATCCTGGAGACTATACAATCAAGAGCATGGCCTATATGGCCAAATAGAAAGCACATTAAACAAAATTACCTCTGGAGGTGGCAGACAAGGTGAATTCTTAATTTGATTCATTCCAGGATGAAAATGTCAGACAACTCAAAAGCATATGCAGAAACTTACAAAAGGAGGTCCTGAAATATGCAACCTCTAGGGCCCCTTGATCACCACACTCTCGCTTCCTTTTTTCTCTCTCTCTCTCTCTCTCTCTCTCTCTCTCTCTCTCTCTCTCTCTCTCTCTTTCTTTCTTTCTCTCTGGTTTTCCATTTCTTTTCTTTCTTTCTTTCTTTGGGTGACTTTGCAAAGACCTGCCATCATAAAGTCATGATAACCATCTTGACTCCAACTTTTATGTAGTGCACATTACAGAAAGCCAGAAATGAAAGCTTCATGAGAGAATCATTCCAGAATGTGTGGTTGTTTTAAAGCATTACATCTGTTTTAAAACATTAAGTGGGGATGGAATCAAACAAGGGAGCAAGCTTTAAGTGTCTTTCTGGTTGCTTCATCTTCAATACTCCATCTCCATCTCCCATTAAGCAGCCTCAAAACCTGCTGTGTAGTTATCATAAATTCACATTGCTACAGAGATTGTGTAAAATAACATAGATTACTTTAACCTCAATTACTTCAAACAGAAAAATTTTAGCATGGATTTTTAAATTTAAACATGGAAATTATACACTGTTATCAATACCTCTCCAATATAAGCAATTATATTGAATTCTCCATTTCTCTACAAGAAAGTAAATATTGACTGATTTAATCTCTATCACCCCAAGTAGGAGATGAGCTCTATAGTAGAGTACTTGCCTAGCATGTGTCAGATGTTGATTGGATGTCTAGTAACAATCATCATCATCAAAAACAAAAACAGAAGTAGGTAACAAATGAAGTACATGGTTCTGTAATTTGTATTGTCTAAGAATAATAAATAGAATCACAGGACAGAAGAAAGGCAACTGTGTTGTAAGTTGTAATTATGGTATTGTGCATAATTATGTATACAATTGTCTGATTATTAAACTGATTGAGAGACTTAATCTTTTGAGAAAATAGGTCTATGTGAATCCATTTTAAGAGTAAAAGTCATTTTGGTCCTAGGTGGACTGGCTGGTTCTGTCAACTTAATTTGAGCTAGAATCATCAGAGAGGAAATAGCATTGGTTGAGGAAATGTCTCCACAAGAGCCAGCTAGTGGCACCACAATACTAGTTAGCTATTTTTTCAGTTAGTGATCAACAAGGGAGGTCCTAGCCCATTGTAGAGGGTGATATCCCTGGGATGGTGGTCCTGGATTCTATAGGAAAACAAGCTGAGCAAGACAAGTGAACAACCCAATAAGCAGAATGCCTCCCTGTCTCCTGGACAGCCCCTGCCTCCAGGATCCTATCCAGTTAGAGTTCCTGTCCTGACTCTCTTTGGTAAATGTGGAAACAGCATGGAACTGTAAGTTGAATAAATCTTTTCCTCCCATACATGCTTTTTGGTTATGGAGTTTTGGTGAAGCACTGGAAACAATAACAAAGATACAAGATCAAAATAAACTCATTTTCGCTTTCTGTAAAACATAGGCTTAACCATGACTTCCCCCATTTTTCTGGAATTAAATGTCTTCCACACCCTATAGCCTAACCCTCACCCTTATAAGACAAGACATTCTGTCAAACAATTATAAGATGTTCTTTCAAGTTCTACATAAACAATAACCTCAAGAGTGTCCTAGATTTGCAGTGTTTAGGGCTATGTAAATGCCACTATTTTCTATATTCAATTCCATTTTCTCAAACACATTTTAGAGACATATCCCAGACTGACTTAAAATAAATCTTGCAAATTTAGACCAAAATGTTTGTAGAGTAATAGTTTTTACTCTCATTCATTGGTATTAATAGGCAATCAACTCTAATGACATAAATTGAAATTTGCCTTATTCTATGAGGTTCCTGAATTATTGAGATTTCTTTCTATTTTAAGAGTTGAGACTACTCATTACAGGAAGATAGAAAGGTATGTGTGGACAAAAACACAAGTCTTGAAACATCCTGACATAAAGTCCCCTGTGTTGTCAGTACAACTAGACCTATAAATCTACTCAGGCTGAAGTTCACCCACAGCAGTCCGCTCTGCAGTTTCCTCAGTTTAATAGTTGCTGTATTTACTGTCAGTCACAATTGTCATTAATGCTGTCTAAAAGACAAATTGTGCACAGCCTATAGGCAGAGCCATGTGGTAAGTTCTAGTAGAAGTTCCTTAGATTTCAGTAGGAACCCAGTCACTGTGTTCTTTCAAACAATGAAGATGTCAAGGAGAGACTGACTTCTTTGGACAATATTAACAACATGGAAAACATTGTAGAGTTTAATTTGCATGACAACTTGTAGTATTCATGCATTTACTGCATGGGACAGCCAAGTCTTCCTTGTATTATGAAGTTAGTAATGAATGTAGCTCTGATTTGTTAATGAGGACTTATGACATGCTCTGTGAACCATAATTTATTCATACTGCCTTAATATTTTAGATATAACAAACAAAATATCTGATTATGGGGACAGAAAATTCTCCCATTTTTTTCTTGCCCTCAAGTGTATCATGCTTATTTTCACATTTAGCTTCAGATTGGCAACTTTTTTTGTTTGTAAAACAAAATTTTTCTCTACTACATGTTGACTCCAGACTGCTGAGTAAATCAATTGTGGAAGGTAATTTATGTCAATGGATATCTACATTTTGGTATTCATAACACTCAGAATATTTTTTCTCTCCATTGTATAATATTGCCATAAAGTAAGAAAAAAAAACTTTACACTGTTGGTCTTTAATATAGTTCAATAAGATGAAGAGGGAAAAAGAAGTCATTAGGAACACCATAAAAAGTGATACACTTCAAAGTGCTTTAAATATATGTATCCTCACAGGTCCTAAAAGAAAAGAAAAAAATAGAAGTAATTTTTTTGATGAAAAGAAATTTTCCATACAATATTTAATCATTGTTTTCCTTCCCCACCTACTGCCAGCTAATCTCTACCTTCTTACCAACCCAAAGCCAAACACCTTCTTTGTATTTCTCTTTAGAAATCAAAGTGGTATCTAAAACAAAACATGATAGAATAGAATAAAATAAAACTGAATAAGACAAACTAAACAAACAAAAAGTAAACCATGTTCACATTTAGAAATAGAAATGAGGTGTCCAGGCAGCTCTAAGGGAAGGATTATTTGTGGTACATTTTTAGAATGTCTTAGTTAAGCCTAGCAGAAATAATTCTTATTTTCTTTGAGCTTACACTGGATTCTCTTAGTCCCTAAGGGCAACTTGATGCCTTAGTGACCCTCTAACAGGAATCTATTTAGACCAAGAATGATGTTTCTTAAACTCTCAACTCTGGATCCTACATGTGGATGACTACTGGATTCTTAGTTTATGTAAGAAAAATGTGCCTGAGAGACATTGAGTGATGAATAGGAAATACCTATACTCTTGAATAACCACAGTGGAAAACATTTATTTATGTACTGGTAAATATAGTGCAAGCAAGTTCTAATGAAACTTTTAGGAAGATATATAATGACTTTGAAACAGCAAGTGTGTGTGTGTGTGTGTGTGTGTGTGTGTACTTAATGATTATCTTCATACTGAAGGAGGAAGAACTATAGGATACTGTAAGGAATTGAGAAAAAAAGATAGGTGAGTATATTCTGGTCACAGGAAGAAGCATAAATACAACATGCAAACTCTGATGTTTGTTGAAACCATCTATCCAGAATGTAGTCCCTACTTCCATGTCACTAATGAACAGACCCTCACTCCAGTACTATTCCACTCTAGGCAGATGATTACAGTAGAGGCTTCATGCTTAAGAGTCAACACAAAGCTATTTCCATTCAGACTCAGTTTACTGTGATTAGATCTTCTAAAATTTCATGAAAATAGAACCTAGGAAAATAAAATGAGTGTAAGTTGTGTCAGTCTAGTTTAAACAAGCCCTTTCTGTTGTACTAAGATTTGCACCATTTTAAGAAATATTGCAGGACAAGAAAGCAAGTGGTGGTGAGCTTGGGATAATAGCTACATTCACCAAGCAACCCAGGGGTGTAACCAAGATACATCCTACACT
Source organism: Arvicanthis niloticus (assembly GCF_011762505.2). Lineage (NCBI taxonomy): Eukaryota > Metazoa > Chordata > Mammalia > Rodentia > Muridae > Arvicanthis > Arvicanthis niloticus. The sequence continues at coordinate 3,237,705 of NC_047661.1, forward strand.
GCCCAAGATGATAGGTAATGGCATGGCTTTTTGGAGGATTAGACAAAATAATTCCCAGTAATTGCTCCTTAGCCTACTCAGCCTCTGGATTTTTTTCTGTAGTTCTTGACCTCATTTTGAAACTCTGGAATCTAGAATGTTTCCAGTAGGATGTTGGACAGCAGTGAGTGGGTAGAGGAATATCAGAGAACCTTGGTTCCAGAACCTCTCCAGACAACATTTTGTGTCTTGAATTATTTTAACCACTTTTTGATTCCTCTTCAACAGCTGTAGAAATCCATTACTAACCAGATGTTGCTTGAACACATGTCCTGGTATTGCTCCAAAGCCTAGTCCTTAGAATCTCAAAGTGGGACCAACTGTAGACCCAGGTTTAGATTTGATGCTAGTTTTGTGGAATGCACTTACACCTCAATAGTAGTGCGCTTAACTTGGTGTCAGGTCCTCCAGTTTGGGCATGCAGGCCTCCAAACAAGTAGTTTGCTGAGGTCTTACCATGTTTTTTGGTTCAAGGATTCTATGCAGAAGGGACTATCATTGTCAGTTCCTTTTTTTTTTCAGGCTCTAGCCATTTAACTAGGTCAGTCTGGGCCTCAGACCTACAAGTTTGCATTTGTACATTGTGCTATAGTGGAGGAAACTGAAGCATTCTGGGATACTATAGAACTAGCACAACCTGACTGGTACATAGTGTTCACTAGCCTCCACCCTGGTTCAACTCAGTACCCTGTGGTCATAGGAACACTACTGGGTATAGGTGACAGTAGTCCTTGTGGTGGAGACAGAAGGAGCACAAGTACCTGTTTGTTGATGGTATCGCCTTTTGTTACTAGGACCTAGAGAGTTACCTGTGCAATCATGAAGTGTGGGTGTGTGAAAGCTTCAATGGCCCGTGATCAGATGGGCCTGTCTACTCTCTCCACAAAATGCACCATATTTTCATTGTCTCAGGCTATGTTGATACTGTCCTTCCTTGGTTACCTGCATGTCTTATGACAAGAGGCCCTATTGGATCTGTTTTTCTGGGATGAAATCCCAAGGGTGGATATACTGTTGCCTCAGGCCGCTAATCTGTGCTCTGCTGGATCCTGGTAGACAGGTCAAATGTCAGCTCAGCTGACACAGGGATATTTACTCTTCTCATCCAATCCTTTGAGCCATCTGATTCTCCATGGAGCTGCCCTCTGTCCTAGGACATACTGTGTCCTTCCCCAATCTCTAGATCAGATTAAAGCAACTCCTTGTGTGAATTGTCAACTCTCACTTCACCAGAAGTAACTGGCTGTTACCCTACATCCAATGCTAAACAGAGGTTACTAGCTAGACTGTTCTTAACATTCTGAAGTGCCTCAGAATAACCTAGTACTAGATTGTCCCTATGAAATATAGGCATAAGGATTGGAGAGCTGGAGGTCATAAGAGAAGACCCCTGGTTCTGAGGCATAACCAGGGACAAGCTAAAAGCTGTGTTGCTCTGGAGGACATGGACTTCATGAATATTCTTGGGCTTTCAGAATTCTGCTATACTATAGGTCTTTAGCCTGACTTTGGGATGAGTAAAATTGGATCTGGTATGGGGTAAGTGTACATTTGTGTATCTAGTCTAGGCCAAACATTGCTGGAATTTCAAATGACACTGAAACCATTCTGTATAGATCTAAGGAGGGATGTCTGTGAAGGGAATTGTCTTTAATAGGAATGTAAATAACTAATTAATTAGGCAGCTAAAATTCTTAACTTATTTAGGTAGTAAAATATTTTTCTTTCTTTCTTTCTTTCTTTCTTTCTTTCTTTCTTTCTTTCTTTCTTTCTTCTTTCTCTCTTTCCTGCTTCACTTTATATTCCAATATCAACCCCTATCTCCTATACAGAACATATAAACTGGCACATAGCAAGCCCTCAACAAATACAATAAGATTGAAACAACTCCTTGCATCTCACCATATTACCATGTATTAAGGCTGGATTTAACCAACAACAAAAACAACAGAACCTCCACACACTCATAAGTAACTGAAAAATTCTTGAATCATTGATCACTTGGTCAGAAAAAAAAGTACAGAAAGAAATTAGAGTCTTTGTAGAATTCATTTATAAAAGAAGGCACAACATACACAAACTTATGGAACATAATGAAGGCCTTGGTAAGAGGAAAATTCATAGCATTAATGACCTGCATAAAGAAATTAGAGGCATCTCATACTAGCAACTAAACAGTGTACCTGAAAGATCTAAAATAAAAGAAGCAATCATGCCCAAGAGGAATAGACAGCAGGAAATAGTCAAATTGAGGGCTGAAATCAATCACTTTGCAACAAAGAGAACAATACAAAGAATCAACAAAACCAAGAGCTATTTCTGTGAGAAAATCAACACGATAAACTAAACCTAGTCCCAACTTTCAAAAAGGCAGAGAGATAATATCCAAATTAACAAAATTAGAAATAAAAATGGAGACATAATGAGAGGGTTAAAAATTTTTAGAAACTCCTAGCAGGCTGAGCAGAACCAAGAGTGCAGATCAGCTTGGTCGAGAGCTCTGTGTTTCAGGAACTTGACTGATCATAAGATAGATGGTTGATTATGAACAGGCTCTTAGAAAATGGCCTATACAAAATATTCCCCATGACTGTTCCTTGGACCCTGTCACAAACTGAATAATGGGCTGGGACTTTCCACAGCTACTCTCCAATAACCCTCCTTTACTCCCCCTGGGTTGTGGTTTCCCCCTGAGTTGTGGTTTTTGGCTTTAAATTCTCTCTGTCTCTAAAGCCCCAGGGTCAGACCCCACTGCCCCTGCGTGGGTCATGGGTCTTGACCTCAACATGTTGATCAAAATATACCTCTTGCTGATTGCATCAAGTTTGGTGTCTTGTGAGTTAATGGGTGGCCGCAAATTCCTGAGGCTTGAGTGAAGCCCTCCCTTCATGAGGGCCTTACAATAACAACAGAGATTGATAAAATTAAAAAGTTATCAGGTCTTACTTCAAAAGCTAGTACTTATCAAAACTGAGAAATCTAAAAGAAATGGATAATTTTTCTAGACAGTTACCACTTACCAAAGTTAAATCAAGATTGTGTAAACCACCTACAGAGTCTTATGACTCTTAAGGAAATAGAAACACTCATCAAAACCTCCTAACCATAAAAGGCCAAGGTAAGATGGTTCTATACAAATCTACCAGACTTTCAAAGAGAAGCTCATACCATTATTCCTCTCACTATTCCAAAAACTAGCAACAGAAGGAATACTTCCTAATCTATTCAATGCCACCATGCAAAATCCACACAAAGACCCAACACAGAAAGAGATAATATGACCAGTTTGATTTACTAACATCAACACTAAAATACTCATAATCCTTGCTAACAGAATCCAAGAACAACAACATTATTGAGCATAATCATGATCAAGTGGGCTTCATCCCAAGAATGAAGGGATGGTTCATTTTATGAAAATCCATCAAAGTAATCACTTATGTAAACAAAGAAAAAATCACATGATCATCTCATTATCCTGAAAAATCCTTCAACAAAATCTAACACCATGCTATGTGAAAAAAAATGGAGAGTTCATGGATTCAGTGTATATATACCTACATATAATATAAACAATATATAGCAAGCCAATAAACAATATCATATTAAATGATCCCACAAAAATCATTGACAAAACAAGTCTGCACACTCTCTCCTTGTCTACTCAGCATAGTACATGAATTTCTAGCTAGAGAAATAAGACAACCAAAGGAAATAAAGTAGATACAAATTGGAATGGAAGAAGTCAAGATATCACTATTCACAGATGATATGATAATATACATAAGTGACCACCAAAGTTCTACCAGAGAACTCCTCAAGCTGAAAAACAACTTCAGCAAAGAGGATATAAAATTAACTTAATAAATCAGTAGCCCTCCTTTATACAAATGATAAACAAGCTGAGAAAGAAATCAGAGAAACAATATACTTCACAACAAACACAAATAATATAAAATACTTTTCTGTAAATGGGCAAGTGATCAGTCTATGTGACAAGAGCCTCAACCTCCTGAGGAAAGAAATTGAAGAAGATATCAGAAGACAGAAAGATCTGCCATGATCAGGCAACAGTAAATTTAACATAATGAAAAGTGGTGAAGCAATTCTAAGAAAAATTCCAAAACAATTTTTTATAGACCTTGCCTGAGCAATTCTCAACTTGATATAGAAAACAGAATACTCAGGTCAGCTAAAACAATCCTGACCAATAAAAGAATTTCAGGAGGACTCACCATTCTTGAAATCAAGTTGTACTATAAAGCAATAGTTATAAAAACTGCATGATATTTGTATGCAAACAGATAAGTTGATCAACAAATTTGAATCAGAGCACCAGAAATGAACAAAGAAACCTATGGACAATTGATTTTTGGGAAAGTATTGAAAACTGTACAATGGAAAATTAAAGGATTTTCAGCACATATTCCATGTATAATGAAAATATTTACATCTTTATCACACTGCACAAAACTCAAGTATGAGAGGAACATGGACATCCACATAAAATAGGATACACTAAATCTCATAGAAGAGAAAGTAGGAAACAGCATTGAATGCACTGGTACTGGAGACAATTTCCTTAACAGAACACAAATGGATCAGGCTCTAAGAACAACAATTGATAAATGGGACCTCATGAAACTGAAAAGCTTTTATAAGTTAAAAGACAGTGTCAAAAGGACAAAACAGCATCCTACAGATTGGGACAGGATCTTTGCCTGTAAGGCCCCCATGAAGGGAGGACCTCACCCAAGCCTCAGGAATTCATGGCCACCCATTAACTCAAAAGACACGGAACTTGGTGTAATCAGCAAGAGGTATATTTTGATCAACATGTTGAGGTCAAGACCCATGACCCATGCAGGGGCAGTGGGGTCTGACCCAAGGGCTTTGGAGACAGAGAGAATTTAAAGCCAAAAACCACAACTCAGGGGGGAAACCACAACCCAGGGGGTGTAAAGGAGGGCTATTGGAGAGTACCAGTGGAAAGTCCCAGCCCATTATTCAGTTTGTGACAAGGTCTAAGGAACAGTCATGGGGAATATTTTGTATAGGCTATTTTCTAAGAGCCTGTTCATAATCAGCCAAGTTCCTGAAACACAGAGCTCTCAACCAAGCTGACCTGCACTCTTGGTTCTGCTCTGCCTGTTAGGAGTTTTTGAAAAAATTTAACCCTTTCATGTTAACCCTATATTTGAAAAAAGCAAGTGTCCCAACTTTTAAAAGAACTTAAGGTAAATACCAACAATCCCAACAAAATTAAAAATGGGGCACAGAAATGAGTAAAGAATTCTCAAAAGAGGAATCTCTTTTTTTCTTTTTTTATTAAATCTTATATTTACATTTCAGATTTTATTTCCTTACCCCATCCCCCCCACCAGGAACCTCCTATTTCATTCCCCCTCCTCCTGCTTCTATGAGTATGTGCCCCTACATACCCCCCACTCCCACCTTCCCACCCTCGAATTCCCCCACACTCGATGTCCAGCCTTCATGGGACCAAGGATCTCTTTTTGACCTATGCCTGACAAGGCCATCCTCCCCTACATATACAGCTGTAGTCATGGGTCCCTCCCTATGTGCTCCCAGGCTGGTGGTTTAGACCCTGGGAAGCTCTTGTTGATTGGTATTGTTGTTCTCCTCATGGGGCCACAAACCCTTTAAGCTCCTTTAATCTTCTCTCTAACTCCTCCATTTGGAACCTCTTGATCAGATCATTGGTTAGCTGTGAGCATCCACCTCTGAATGTGTCAGACTCTCCTGACCTTTAAGGAGACAGCTATATCAGGCTCTTGTCAGCATGCACTTGAATCTCATATGACTAAGAAGCACTTAAGGAAATGTTCTAAGTCCTTAGTCATCAGGAAAATGTAAACCAAAACATTTCTGAAGTTCTGTCTTACAATTGTCAGAATGGCTAAGATCAAAAACTCAAGTGAGAGCACATGCTGGTGAGTATGTGGAAAATGAGGAACACTACTCCATTTCTGGTGGGACTGCAAACTTGGACAAGCACTCTGTAAATAAATATGCTGCTTCATCAAAATTTGGAAATAGATCTCTCAGATAGATAGATAGATAGATAGATAGATAGATAGATAGATAGATACTATTATTATCTGATAGATACATAGCTACTGGACATGTACCCAAATGATGCTCCACCAGACCACAAGAACATATGCCCTACTATGCTCATCACAACTTTATTCATTATAGCTAGAAACTCAAAATAACCCAAATATCCCTCAAACCATGAATGGATACAGAAAATGTGATTCATTTGCAGAATGGAATACTATTCCGCTGTTAAAAACAAGGACATCATGAAATTTCCAAGAAAATGGCCAGAACTAGAAAACCTCCTGTATAAGGTAACCCAGATTTAAAAGGATATGCATGGTATGTACTCACTGATAAGTGAATATTAGCCACAAAGTAAAGGATATTTATATATCCTTTACTTATCCTACCCCACAGACCCAAAGAATTTAAACAACAAAGAATGTCCAGGAAAGGATGCATAATTCTGACTTAGAAAGGGGGAATAAAATAGAATGGAAGAAGGAAAGTGGAAGAAGGGACCTGGGTGGGAGAGAGGATCAGGAGAGGATGACAGGGGCCATAATCAGGTAAGGTGAGAGACAGGAGTCAGGTCAGATGGACAGGAGAATGAATGAAAACCTCCAGCTGCAGGAGCTGTGGATTGGGGAATCTCTAAAAAGCCCCAAAGACTGGGATGGAAGGGAGGCTCCCAGGTGACAATGCTGGTGACTCTGTTATACTTCCAGAAAGGTGCCTTGCAGGACTGTTTTCTGGGAGGCTCTATCCAGCAGCTGACTGAAACAGATGAAGAGACCTATAGACAAACAGAATGGAGGTCAGGGACTCTTATGGAAGGGTTGGGGTAAGGATTGAAGGGCCTGAAAGGGATAGAAACTCTACAGGAAGACCAATAGAGTTATCTAACCTGGTCCCTTGGAGAGCTTAGAAACTGTGCCACAAACCAAAAAACATACAAGTCTTGGACCAGAGCTCCCAGAATATAGGACTGCTTTCTCTGGCCACAGTAGAAGAGATTGCGTCTAATCCTGCCAAGACTTGATGGGTGGTGATATTCCCAGGGCTGTGCCCAACCTTTCAGAGGAAAAAAAGAGGGAAATAGGAGGAAGGAGAGTGGAGAACTAAGAGGGGGGACAGCATGTGTGATGTAAATAAATATATAAATTAATTAAAATATTTTGTACTTCATTAATTAATTAATTTACATACCAATATCATACCCCCTCTTCTCCTAGTTCTGTCTCTCATAGCTCCTCACCCCCATTTTCCCTCCCTTTTTCTGAGAAGAGGGTACCCACTATGTACTGTATTACCCTATCCCCAATTTTTTCAACCCCACCCTCCACCCCAAGTCACTGGAATACTAGGTCTTTTTCTGCTGCAATATATAGAATGGGATGCCCAGAATCTAATAGTTTTGCAATGATAATGGAATGGATGATGATAGGTTTTGAGCTGTAGTATCTTTAAAAAGTAATGAGATGTTGGGTTGTTGCTATTGGTTTTGGTTTTTGACTTTTCACAAATTCTGTTGAGATGATCTTGTTTGTATTCCAGTCTTGCTTAGCTGTCAGTAGCTAGTCAGAGCTATATGTAACATGAACCCCATGTGTCATCCTCCTATGCTCTTTAGTGCTTGGGTAGAAAATATACCTCTAATGTGTTCTGTTCAATTAATACATATTGGTATTATCAGTGTTAAAATGATTAATAAAAGAGAATATTGGAATATTAAATGCCTCATGTGTGCATTTCCACCTTCCTGTTTAAATGTAAATAAATAAGATATTTAGCAATTTACATGTATAACTTTTAACATTACAGGACATAGTATTGCCATGTGGGTATTACTTGGCATATTTTCTGTTGCTTTACATCACAAATATTTTTGATCACTTCATATTGATATACTTTTCCACAAGAGAATTATTCTGAGATGCCAAAAAGTTTAATTATAATGGGACATATTTTTAAAGAAATTTCTCTATAATTACATGCATGATGTGATTATGGGTGTATAGGCCATGACAAATATGTAGAGACTGAAAGATAATTGAGTGGAGTGATCTCTCTGCCCTCACTACATGGGTTCTGAATATCAAGATCAAGTTACCAGCCTTTGACATTATATGCAGATTTCCCACTGAGCATTCTTACTGATGAACAAATAACTTTTGCAGTAATATTCTATAAGTAAATGTTATATCTCCTTATAAAACTTGAAACAGTACAGCTATCCAAGAATTCAAGGATGATTTGAATAATAAATGTGTTTGCAAGTCCACATCAAAGAGATACTGTCATTCTTTCATATGTGCATATTTTAAAAAGTAGCTGTAAATATTTGTAATTATTACATTTTCATGAGAACAATAAGTTCCAGAGATATGGCTTAGTGGTTAAAGGTGGTAAGTGCTAAGCTTGATGATTTGAATTAAATTCCTGAGAGACCCACATGATTCTCACAAGTTTTCTCTGGTTTCAACACTTGGAATTTCAAACATTCACATCCATGCACAGTCACTTTATGAAGTGTTTTAAAATCCATATGAGGGCCACTCAAATCACCTACTGATTATAGACATTTGCTGCTAAGTTAGAGTACTTGGATATGATCTTTAGAATCTTGTGGTATAATGAGAAAAGTTATACTTGTAATATGTTCTCTGACAAGAAAGCTAAAGTGCACAAAAATAAACATAATCATGTTCAAATAGCGGATATTTAAGAACCTCAGAAAATAAGCAAAATATTCTATTAGAAAATATGATATAACTTACAAGTTGACTTTAATATGTTAGAATGTTTCAAGAACTATCATTGTTCGCCAAAACAATGACATCTTCTGCCTATGTCTCTACCTATACTTTCATTTTGTGATTCAAAGATAAATTATTTTAATAGCATGTCTATGATTTTGGAAACTTTTTTCTTATTTTGGTCATGTGGGTTAATGTGAGTTTACTTGTGTATTGTTTTGTGATATTTTCTGAGAGGTGGTGTGAAATATTTCATTTCCATGGTAATGGTAGTTGAACAATAAAATTGCAATTTTAGTCTGCAGATAAATAAAAAGAACTTTTTCTGATATCCTACCTATTTTAATTGTTCTGCAAACTGATCTTTTTTAAACTCTATGTGTGTGTGTGTATGTGTGTGTGTGTGTGTGTGTGTGTGTGAGAGAGAGAGAGAGAGAGAGAGAGAGAGAGAGAGAGAGAGAGAGATTCATGTGAAAACCCAAAGAGAGTATTCAGATCACATCAGGTGATGTTACAAGCATTTATGATCCACTGAAATGTGTATTAGTTCAAATTCATACCCTCATGACATCACCAAGTATTATTTATTTATTTTTTTGGTTTTTCGAGACAGGGTTTCTCTGTGTAGCACTGGTCATCCTGGAGCTCACTCTGTAGACCAGGCTGGCCTCGAACTCAGAAATCTGCCTGCCCGTGCCTCCCAAGTGGTATGATTAAAGGCGTGTGCCACCACTGCCCAGCACCAAGTATTATTAATGTGCTTCACATGCTTAGCTCTGGATGAGTTTAATTGATTGTCATTTTTACAGCTGAATTGCCAACAGTAGGAATCCTTACATTCATAATGAGTCTCATGGCAGTATCTTGTGAACTGCCTAAAGAATTCTGGAAGAGAAATAAATTTAATGTTCATTCACACTTGTGAGAGCCAAGGGAATTATTGAAGTCTTGTTATCCAATCTACAAACTAACAAATTTAAGATACAAGCTTATACTGGCTATCCATAAATTTAAGATACAAGCTTTTACTAGATATAAATTCTAGTGAAGTGATTTCAAAATTTTGTCGAGGTCAGGTATTCAATGTCTGAGAATCAGAAACGTGCTGTGGCTGAACTCACAATTTCTTCCATATCAGGATTAAATTAAGGTTGGAGAACAATGAAAGCCCTTATCCTAAAACTGGATGAGTATTGTTATAATTTTAAGGCTCAGTCTGTAAATGATTTAAGAAATTTGTATCAGATTTGAGTGTGAGCAAAAAGAGGTAACTCTCAGATACAGTTACCAAGAAAGGGCATCACTTGGATTTACATGAACTGTCTCTAGATTATGAGAATTCCCCGGAGCAAACTATGGACATCAGGCACCTATGTTGATCAAAAAAAAAAAAAAAATAGGCTCATCACTTAAAAGATGTCTTTCATATCATTTGGAATGAATGAATACTATATGCAAATAAAGTAGAGGGGGAAACCACAATTGCATGATTACTCAAGCTGTCTTTGGCTTTCTGGATTGTATTCTATAAGTTTACCCTTACTTTTAAGACACCCATAGTTTAAAAGTAGTGTCTATCTTTAATAGTTTCTGCTGTTTACTAGTTTGTATGTTTTCAGTTTAGAGACAGGGCTTGGCTGCCCTAGAAATAAAGTGGACCTCTGCACTCACAGAGATCTCTGTGCCCATCCTATTGGAGTACTTGGATTAAACTGAAAGACAAGTATATCATTAAAATTTTTCTTATCTTACATTCAAAATTTTTTGTCCATACTATAGAAAAGTTCAAGTGTTTAAAAGTCCTTCATTTTCTTAAAAATTTCAACACTTTAAGTATTCAGTATTTATTTAATATATCCAGCGTACTAAATATGGACTCTGGAAAATTAAAACTAGGTTACATATTTTCTCTACAAAAAGTTGCAATATAAGCCAAGATAAAAGCACAATATTCTAAAGCACTCAGTGTTCAACACGTCAAACTCCAAATCTTCTATGTAAAAGGGGGATTGTGCAGCTCTAATTTCTGGCTTTGTTCTCTCTAGTACACACACAGATGATCTTACAGCCTCATTTACAATCATCCCCTATCTGCTGCTGTTCTAGGTGGTCTTCTGAATGTTCTGAGATCTCCCGTATGTTGAGATCTCTTTGCAACTGAAGTTACACTTCCACCTTCCCTATGAACTTCAGGTACTGCCACCCTGCCATGTGAAGCCAAGCCTCACCTTCTGTGTGTGACTTTTTCAATCTGTGGTTTTCACTGCAACTGAGGCTGCACCGTCATCAAGGGTTTCTTTTGAGTTCCTCCAACACTAACACACAATGCCAAGTCCATGCTCTCCATGTTACCTTTAATACTACAGTTTTTGTTTTGTGAAACCTATGACATCTTGAATTCCATTCTAATCTATTATCTGTTTCTATTGTCAACTGGCCATCCAGCCTTTGTGTCTTCTGCACCACAACATTTACTTGCTGACCTGAACATATGCTTTCAAGAACTTTTTGCAGGATTTCTGCTGTATCTCTTGAATCAGAGATGATTTCTCAGCTACAGCTATCATGATTATTTGATTCAATAAAGTCAGTCTTTCACTTCAGTGGTGCTGTTTTCTTGTAAATGACAAATTATTTCTCTGTCCACATGACCAAAAATACAGATTTATATATAATTCATATACATCACACAGGTGGACTTGATCACTTCCAAAAAAAAAGTTACAAAATTATGTCAATTAGATTCAGTTTCTAGAAGAGAAGGCAGGCCTTCATGCGGGGATATTTCTAAATTTTTTTCTACCTTTTGTACCTATTCCCCTAACTGAGCCACCTTGTCAGTTCTCAGGGAAGAAGATGTACCCAGTTCTACATGGTGTGCCAGGGTAGGGTAATATCAGGGGTGGGGGTTTTCCATTCTGAGTTGCGAATGGATGGGCAGTTAGAGAGGGGCTGTGTGAATAAGGGGAACTGGAAGAGGGGATGCCACACACAACTGAGATTATAAAATGAAAACAAAAACAAAAAAATGAGAATACAAATGGTTCACTGGAGAATATCTAGAGCTTATTGATACACTAACAGGATTGTCTGAAATTATATTCCCCTTTTGAGTGAGAGTGGGTTGAGATCAATATTATTATGAACAAGACTAGGTAGACCAGAGTGGCCTTTCATTTGTGGATATCAGACTGCCTTTGTCTTCCAATTCTTGGGATTAATGGCATGCACAAACATGCTTAGCAATATTCATTGTTGAAGATGATTTTATGGGTACCAGTGGCAGACACCTGAAATGACCTTAAATGTTCCTTTTTCTCTCTGTTATTCAGGTGTCTGTGTGTGTCTGTCTGTCTGTGTGTGTATGTGTGTGTGTGTGTGTGTGTGTGTGTGTGTGTGTGTATAGGGGTCTTTCTGCTTGTGTGTCTGGCATGCTGGCTTTAAAAAGTGCACTACCATACCAAGCTTAAAAAATAAGTTTTATGGTGCAAGTTGTTTCTTTTCTCTTCTTTTCTTTCCCTTGTTTCTTTTATTTTAATTCCCTTTATATTTAGAAAAAGAATTTGTGTCATTATCTCATGTGTAAAGGTGTTTTGACTATTTATGTGATTTTGCCTCCTTTGAGCCTGGTGAATTAATGCCTGACCTGGGGGGGGGGAGGAGTCAGGAGATTGTGTCAGAACCCCTAGAACTAGAGTTATAGATGGTTTGGTATGTACTGGGTACTGAAACTAGGTGCTATCAAAGAATATTTAATTTTCTTAATTGAGGAGATATATTACACCCAGGTTTTCTAATATTGAAAAATTTTCCAGTTCAAGACAAATTTAGTCATAAGGGGGTGAGACTCCCATTGCTCACTAAAGGGTAGAATTCTTCAAGTTGTGAGATTAGCCTCAGGAAAAGATAAACTCTCTAACTAGCTCTCTAATTCAAACTGATAAAGCCTGAATCCATAGACACACAACTAACCAAAACCAGATTGAGCAGTTTTGCTCAATGTATGATTCAGCACACTTACTCATACCAAACATAGAAGTTTCTTGGATTTTCTGCCCTCTTCTGGACTCTGTGAGTACTGTACACAAAGATCTGCAGACCCATATAACTTAAATAGAAATACAATTTAAAATATGAAAAAGAAAGAAATTCAAGACAGTAATGATGTCAAAATCCCGAGACAAACAGCAGCCAGGACTAGTTAAAATGACTTTACTCTGGTTCACCATGGAAGCAGCTGTGGCATTCCTGTGTGTCAGTCTGCTCAGAGTAAAATAACTCTTATTCTGAAGATAGCTTACCATAGCCATCCACCAAGAAACAATGTTTACAATGCTAATAGGTGGCTTTTCCTAGATGTCTTCTGTATTTGTGTTTTCTGTATTTGTCCTTTCTACTTATCAGAATTGTGGCACTGATACATCTATTTTTTAGATCAAACATCATGATTAATTAATAACATTTCTTTAAAAGTGTGCCCCCAAAATGAATTTGGGGCTGTTTGCTTTAACATGACTTGTGAGGCAGTCATTGGCCACTTTTTGACTATACCCCACTAAAATCAAGCTTGCTTCAAATTTGGCTCAAAATTGTGGTAATGGACTCATTCTTGCTTGGTAGGATTTACACTTTTTCAATTAAGATCTTCTGGTACAAACAGTATACACGGGGGGGGGGGGGGGACCCATGGTTCCAGCTGAATATGTAGCAGAGGATTGTGGGAGGAGATGCCCTTTGTCCTGTGGAGGCTCAATGACCCAGGCTACGGGAATGCTAGGGCATTGAGGCAGGAGCAGGTAGGCATGTAGCAGCAAAGGGGAAGTGGAGAGGGGATAAGGAGTTTGTGGAGGGAAACTGTGAAGGGGGATAACTTTTGAAATACAAATAAAATAAAAAAGAAATTCTTGTAAAAGATAAACATGCCAAAGACATGTATTTCTATCCTTTATGCTTAATATATGTTTTTCCATGACTTTGAGCAAACACAATGATAGGATTTTTCCCCACTAGAAGGAAGCTGGATGTTCTGAATTGTCTTTGCTTTTACATTTTGATGACTTTCAAAACTGGATTTGTTAATTGAGAGTGGGTGGGAGTAGGAAGAACTCTATAAAGCCCCCATGCTTCTTCTTTTTAAAAAAATACATTTTGGGGGGGGGAATGATTCTATGTTCTCCTTACCTTTTGCAGGAAAGACATCTGTCTAAGTTTTTCCGTCTTGACTGTTGTGATGGCCAACCTTTGTAGTCAAACTGACCTTATCTGGAATTAAGTAACACCCACACAGTTGGGTAAACTTGTGAGGGCTTTTTCTTAATTAAAGCTTTTTGAGTGGGAGGACCCTCCTATAATTTGGACCTTTTAAGGTTATGGTAAGATCAAGCTTGGATGTGAACTGCATGTTCTGGTGGCATCCTAGATATATAAAGGACACTGAGGAAGGAAGATCTCTCTTTTTGCCTGCTTACTCTATCTTGGTCTAGCAAGTTAATTCTTTTGCTTTAGAGCTTACTTCTTTGGCATTGTGCTGTATACTAAAGACCAGCTGAGACATCCAGTTTCTGAACTGAACTACTGGATTCTTCAACTTTTACTTGTTAGGCAACCCTTGTTAGACTAGGTAGACTACATCCTGTTAGCCACTCTAATTAACCTACTCTCTAAAAACATAGACATTAATTTTATTAGTTCTATACAGCTAGAAAACCTTGACTAATATACCTGTATTTTTTCCACACTAACACTAAGAAAGAATGCTGCCTAACAATAATGTCCATTAAAGACATTCTCTCTGAGTATTTAAGTTACCAAGGAGATTATACATTATGATTTATTTGTCCAGAGACTGAACTGAATTTCAGGAAGAAAACTCCTATAGGAGTGGACCTACCATCCATCATCCCTGTGGTGGAGAAAGTCCTATCATTGTCTTTGTGATCTAGTTCCTGATTTCTCTCAGGACTGTTTGAAGTACCCTTGCCTACCAGGTTAAATGTAGCTGCAGTTTGCCTAACCTCACCATGAAGGTACAGCGCAAATAATTTGTTTCCTTAATTCTTTCCTTAACTGTGGGCGCTTTTCCACTTGTGGGACAAGAGAATAAGTGCACTGCAAACTGTGTAGTGTGCAGTTCTTAGATCTGAAAAGATCTGGGTCTGAAGCCATCTACACCTGGTTCTGAAACTGGCCACTGGAAACAATGTACTGGGCCTTGGTGCATAAGCCAGTTCAAAGGGAAGACTGTAGCCACCAGCTCTTGGGCTGCGGGCCGATGCTGATTAATATTCTTTTATCCCAAAATCACTGTCATCTCCTAGATGAGCTTGCATCGAGTCAATGTTTACTCAATCTAGACCCGTATCTCACTTAAGCACACTTCCTGCAAACACAGCCATAACTTAGCTAGCATCAATGCTGTTCATTGTTTACCAAGTGCTCTGGATACTCTGCTTCTTCTTCCATTTCCCGTGGAGCTCCACCAAGACAGTGTTCCTCAGTTGGTCTTCCATTCTCAGGCCCCACATTGGGTGCCATTCTGTAGCTGCCAGCGGCTATGGGAACCTGGTTCACCTGAGAGGAAGTCTGGGAATGAAAGGGGAATGGAGGGCGAGAGAAGCATGGGGCCAAGACAAGTATTCTGATCAAGGCCCAAAGTTTAATATTTTGCTTTCACATATAAAGGGGAGCCCTGCCCCCCAGAGTCTCTTCTCGGTTCAGCCCAGGGGCTGGGTGAGGAGATAGTAGCCAGAAGGTGTCAAGGCAAGCTCAGCAGGCAGTCCATTTAGCAGACTACAGGGCACCAAGGCCAGCAATGGCTCCCAGGTCCTATTGGTTTGGTCTATTGTGGTAAACAGCTTGTTCCGGCCTGCTCAGGCTGGCAGGCTGGCAGGCTGGGGAAAGGACACAGAAGACACTCTTGTCACTCAGGCCTATCAGCCAATCAGGACCTCCAGGTGGACTGCCAGTCAAAAGGGGAGGCAGGCTCTTCTGGGCACCTTGCTTCTGGCTTGGTTTAGAAGCTGAGCAGCTGATCACTTTATGTGCTACTCCTAAGAGCTGTGCTGCTTGCACAAATGAGCTAGGAAGCCAGCATTTGGTGAAATGGTGAGCAAATGGCTGTGGACTTGGGAGGAGTAGGTTGCTAAGCCTTGGGACTGTAGGAAGCCGCAATATAATCTGCCACCCCAAGTTGGCGCTAGCCTTGTGTTTTCCCAGAAGTAAACAATTATCTGCGCAGCTGCTAGGCAGAAAGGCGTGCCAAAGTCACTGCCAATCCCGAGGCATAATGTTGGGTGGTGAGCGAACAGCCAATCAGAAGTGAATATGTCACTCTAGACTGTATTTAAGCCAGGCCCCTTCCACAGCTCAGCCCTTCCGCGTTTTTCCACGTGTGTGATACAAGAAAGTAAAAGTCCTCGTTTTGCAGTAACTACCCGATCTCTGCATCTCGTGTTTTATCTTCCACGGATGCAAGGCTCGGGGGCGCGCGTTAGATGGGACCAGTATTGTAATGGGCCCTTTCTGGGGCAGAGTGGGAGCTTAGTGGCTAGGAGTTTCTTCCTGTGAGGTCTTATGTGGTATTAGCAATTCCTAGACCCAATGTGTTATCTTCTGCATAACTTCACTCTGTGGGTTGTTCCTGTACAGAGCATTTGGACTAGGGGCCGTGTGTAGAAGAACTATCATTGTGGTCAGCTTCAGTATGGTTTTTGTACATCAGAAGGTGAATGATTGCCAAACTCTGAAAATACTCATTTCTCTACCATCTCTAGAATTCCTACATTTAGGAGTAAGATCCATTTAGACTTAATTTGCTGGAGATAGTGAATGGAATCTCATGTGTTGGATTGCACTACTTTACTTTACAGCTGTGATGTAAAAGTAGAATTGGAAATGTAATGAGATACTCAGTCACACAATGGGGAATTTAGCTGATGAAGGGCTACCTCTACAACATCCTCAAAGTTCATAGTATGTTAACCAGATCTATTAGATATTAGATGCTAGGATACACATGTTTGTTCACTAGGATTGTCTAGACATTTGACTCTGTACCATATAAAAGGATACAACTCTAGCAAATCCCATATTAAAGGACAGGTTTCCAAGAAGGTGCTCAAAGGGATATTTCAGTTCACAACCAACATTAAGACCTAGTGTGCCATAAAGGTCCAGTTTTCTTCTTGAGAAAAGCATAGTTCTGTCAGATGGGTAGTAGGGCCTCAGGTGAGAGGTACTAAAAATAAATATTTTTGA
Source organism: Arvicanthis niloticus (assembly GCF_011762505.2). Classification (NCBI taxonomy): domain Eukaryota; kingdom Metazoa; phylum Chordata; class Mammalia; order Rodentia; family Muridae; genus Arvicanthis; species Arvicanthis niloticus. The sequence goes on from NC_047661.1 coordinate 3,254,825, forward strand.
ATTAAGGGCTTGTCTGATCAAGCAAGGCCTTTCCCTGAGATCCTCATACATGTACAAGGAACATAGCATAGCTCTTTCTCAACCCAGAAATATGTTTGGAAGGCCCAGGAAGAGCCTGGATCCAGTCTAGGCATCGAGGGCATTCTTTATGACTCTGAAGTATAGGGAATGAATGAAGCTCCTTCTCCAAAGCCAAAAATATACTTGAGAGAGTTGGTCATGATCTGGGGACAGGTCATTTGGAGAGGAGTCTGTTCTGTTCCTGAAAACCCAACTCTTCTGACCATATAAAGATCTGGTTATCAGTTCCACAGCCACTGTGTGCTTTGTAAGCAATGTTCTTGATAAACCTTGTGTTCCCCTTTTGCAGCAATATCTGTTTAACCTCCTCTTGTGTTTGTATCATTATATGATGGTTTCTGCTGTCTTTATAGATGTCCCCCAGTTCCTTCTATTTTCCCCCAGGAAGTAGTATACAAGACAATGGCCTTCTTAAGATTCTTGCTTGACTTAGAGATAGGCAGTGTAAGAGTTCCCCACCCTAGCTTTTACCTTTCCTTCCTTCTACCTTACCAATTTCCTGCCACTGAAAAAGAAACTGCTTTACTAGGACACTGGTATGTTAATAAATCCTCTGGGAATATCTTTGCTGTATACATGTTCCATCTGCCTAAGGAGTTAGACTTACACTTCCCTTTCCCGGTTGTTCAATGTATAACCTGGTACCTCACCCACCTTATATGGAATGCAAAATCTACTGTAGGCTGGTACCCCTTTTAGCATTAGCCAGTGCTGGATATATGCTATTCTTGAAGATATTTTTTCTTGATTAATTTGTTAAGTTCATGGAGTTTTTTTTCCCCAGGAAGGCATATAAATTCTAGAACAAGTGTATCTCCAGTCTTATAAACAATGATTCTGAGGCTCTCTCTCTTAATGTTGCCTCAGTTGGCCTTGATCTGAGTCTGTAGCTTCACAGGGCAATTGCCTCTCTGTCTACTTGATTAAAATTAAAATTGCTAAAGGGTTAAAGGGCTGTACCATCACAGGTTTTTAAAATTAGCATTTTCAGCCAGGTAGTTAAGTGCCAATTACAGGAACAGGAAAAGGATTTGTGTCTGAAGCATGGCCTCTGCTTTCAGACCAGAATAGGAGGATCAATTTATTGTGTGCACTGCAGAGAGAGACAGGGTAGGCAATAGCTAGATCACAGACTGAAGATTAAGAGGCTGAGCTGCATTGGTCACCATTAAGAACCTTGATTTGGGGTGAATGATTCTGTAATTTCCTAACATGTTAATTTCATGCCATGTTAACGAAGACAGACCAGATTTGCAGAGGTTAGCTTGAGCCAAGGAACATTGAATTTCCAATTAGGGAAATCCCCCATGCAGACATGTACAACCCTGGATGACAAACTTAAGTCAGCTTAGAAGTTTGTGAAACAGGCTACTCACTGATTGTAGCTCTATGTGTCAGGTAACAGACCTTGTCAGCTAAAATTTTGCATAGGAACAAGATTAATTAGTATCTTATGAGTGGCATTCTGTCTACTAAGGATGCACCTACTCTTTTTTCCAAGTCAGTATAGCTAGGCATTTTTAAAAATTATTTTTACTTTTTAAAAACATTACTTATTTTAAATTTTTATTTATTTTAAACATTCAATTTATTTTATTTTAAACTTGGTATTTATTTTAAACTTTTGTTACTTTAAATGCATCACTGCTCTAATTTCTGTCTGTTTCTCTTCTCCAGTGTTTCTTGTACATTAAAAATGTTATTTCATTTTCATTTATTTCTGTGTACATCAATGTCTCTTATAACCCAGGCCTGTGTCACACTATATAATTGCAAATTACTTTGAACACCTAATCCTGTATCTGCTGCCAAGTGCTGGGAAGGCAGTCTTTTGACTCTGTCTGAGTTGAGCCTTGACTGGTCAGTGAGAAGAAAAAGAGACCCGTGAGAGAGTAACCTCTGACCTCTCAGGATTTTATTGAGGAATTACAAATGAATAGAAACTTGTGTTAAGAACTGAGTTCAGAGACCAAATTCAAAATAGATGTAGTTATAACAATGGTTTCTATGTCTTGGAAGTGTAATATGAAATGCTTTTGGAGTCTAGACTAATGTCTACTAAAATACAAATTTTCCAGAAAGGATACAACTAGAAAGGTTCATGTTGTCTGAGTCATTTAATCTCTATTCACCCATTCAGGGGAGATGCTACTGTCCTTCGTCCTAGCTTGTTTTCCCTAGCTAATGAGAGATTCTGACTAGGCCTACCAATCTGAAACACTAGTGGAAGGTAGCTTGTGGGTTTTTTCCAGTATTCTTCTCTGGTGCTGCTGTAGAAAATTGTTCAGGCAAACTCCATGCCTACAATGATAAGTATGGGGGTCACTGTCTCCTGAACAAAGGGAGCAGGCTAAATGTGCTATCAGAGCTTCTGAGTTGGCGATGTACTGTTAACCAGACTGTGGTTCTGTTGGTCCATGGCCCAACCTGGACAGTGGTACTTGGCCTCTGAGCTTCCTTTACTGTGCTGGGGAGAAGGTGCCTCTACAGACCAGGTATGGGATGAAGGGGTACTTGTACCATCACCACCTTGTGTGCAAACAGGCACATTTTTTGTAAGTTTGGTGGGAAGATAGAATGGAAAACTGAAGATCTGGTGTCTAGAAGGTCTGAACATTGCTTTCCTTCACTTCTTGGTTTGTCTTATAAATTTTACCAAGGGTTTAGACCTGGTAAGACAGTCATCATGAGGATCATCTTTCAGAAATACTTGACTAGAATCTTAGGCTAGAGACATGGAGTAGTCATTAAGAGCTCTTGATGAACTTCAACAATGCCAGTTCACTTCCCAGGAGCCATATCATGTGGCTCAAAATTGTTTGTAACTTCACCTCCAGGAGACCTGACATCTCTTACCTTACTTGGTATCCATACACAGGCTTGGGAGTGCTAGAGCACATGCGGGCACACACAGACCACACACACATAAACTAAAGCAACATTTAAGTGCTTGGCGGTGACCCATGTCTTTAAGCCCAGAACTCAGGAGGCAGTGGTAAGTGTATCTCTTAGTTCTGGACCATCTTGGTCTAGAGAATGAGTTCCAGGACAGTCCATCTTACATGTAGATAGCTTATTTTGAAAACTACATAAAGAAAAATTAAAACAAAAATCCCTTTAAATTTTCATGATTCAGGGATATTTAATTCCAGGGAAAAGGGAAGGTTCTAAGATGCAGAGATTTCTCTAAATGTGCATGGGGTTGAGTAGATGGGTAAGGCTGATTTCCACATCTCGTGTTGTATATCATGTGGCAGGAAGAAGACGTTAAATTATTCTCCCATGTCATTTTATATGTTGAATTTACTAGATTTCTGTTTGCCTAAGAGCTACAGAACCATAGCAGACTTTTCTGATCCATTTTCAAGGGAACTATAGAGCATGGGGTTCTCTATTTGGAAGAAATATCAGTATCTGGTAGGCAAAAAACACAGCAGTTTAGAAGTCACTTTGAGTTAATTTTGTAAAAGCTGTGAAGCCTGACTATAATTTATTTTTTCTTTATTCCTCTCTTGTACAATACATTCTGATTTTTGTCATCCCCTTCCCCCTCTCCTTTCAGCTTTCCCACCTCCATATCAGCTGTTCCTACATTTCACTTCAGAAAAGGCCCAGACTCCCAGTAATATCAACTGAACCGTTCATAACTAGATGTAATAAAACTAACTATAAACCCTTATATCAAGCCTGGACAAGCTTGGATTACCATTGGGGAAGAAAGTATCCTAGAGCATGAAAAAGAGTCAAAGACACGCTTACCAGCACTGTTAGGATTTCCACAAAACCTCCAAGCCTAACATCCACAGATGGCATGCAGAGGGCCTGGTGCAGACCCATGCATGATTCATGATTGTTGTTTTACTCCCGGAGCCTCTATAAGACCAATTTTATTGATTCAGTGGGCTTTCTTCTCATGATGTCCGTGAAAATCTGGCTCCAACATCCCTCAAGCTTCCACTGATGCTTGAGAGTAGATATTTGCATTTGTTCCCAGGATCTGTTGGTGGAAGGCTCTCTGAGGAGTATGGGGCTGGGCAGCATCTAGGAGTTTAGCAGAATATCATGAGGAATCATTTCACTGATTTTTCTTTGGTCAGTCCTATATGCTTCAACCCTAGGTCTCTGAGACACCCATCTTCAGGTTCCTAGCCAAGATGGCTATGTCAGGCATGAGATCCCTCTCCGGGCTTAGCCTTTATGTTAGGCCACACCCACAACCTCTGTGCTGCTTCCACCACTCCCCCAGCACATCTTGCAGGCAAGACATAGTCACAGTTTTTGTGTCTTGGTTGGTGTCCTCATTTTACCACTCAAAGACTAGCTGGTTACTTAAAATGATCTATTCTGGTTCTGGTTCTATGTGGAACCATGATAGGATGGCTTTGGGTTTTGGTAGAAGTGCTGGCTGGAAAGCCCGGAGACTCAACAGGTGTCCATTGCCTGTGAGGGAAGCACATCTGTTCTGTGGTGCTTCCAGAGTCCAGGCTCCTAACACGTGGCATAGACCTCCACTTAACAAGCACGTAGGACAAAGCAGCCCCTCCCAGCGAGATTTGCATCACCATCCACAGGTAGAGGGTGTGACCACAGGCCTCAGCCCTAGAGTTATTTCTATATTAATGAGTTACTTAGGTAACTTTAGAGGCCAGAGGGCTTAGCTAATTAAATGACCCTCCTCCCCCTTTCCCTCCCTATTTAAGTCAGCTCCCCCTTGGCTTAAGTGGAGGTGCACATCCAGATTCAACTATCATCTGTTGTGCCAATAAAGATTTTGGAACCCTTTGATCAGATCAATGGTTAGCTGTGAGTTTCTGCCTCTGATTATGTCAAACTCTGGCAGACCTCTAAGGAGACAGCTATATCAGGCTCTTGTCAGCATGCACTTCCTGACATCCACATCAGCGTCTACCTTTGGGTAATTCGAGGGTGGGGAGGTGGGAGTGGAGGGGGTAGGTGGGGGCACATCCTCAGAGAGGCATGAGGAGGGTGGATGGGATGGGGGGTTTCATAGGTGGTGGGGAAAATGGTACCCCATTTTCTGAAATGTAATATATAATATCCAATAAAACAATAATTAATAAAAAATAAAGATTTTGGAAACCCACAGACCTTTTTGTGTTATCAGGGCCTGTCATCTTGTGGAGGACGTCCCTGCATCCCACCCACCATTTTCTGCAGTTCTAGATCCTGTGTTTCTAGGAGACTTTACCATCATTGGTTTCAGTAAAGCTCCACTACACTAGTATTACGCCTGAATACTAGTATTGCCCCCAGAATGCCCAGATATTCCTATAGTCTCTACTCATACTCTCCCTTTCTACATGCCTCCCTCACACCATACCGCCACACCTTCTGTTCACCCTAAAAATCTATTTTATTTCTATTTCCCAGGGCGATCCTTGTTATCCCACCTAGAGCCCTTCTTTTTCTCAGTGTCTTTAGGTTTATGGAATTTTTTGTCATTATTCTTCAATTAAAAGATAATATGTTCTTGTAAGAGAGTGTGAACCATGGTTTTCTTTCTTGTTCTGAGTTACCACACTCGGGATGATTTGTGTGTGTGTGTGTGTGTGTGACTTCATGCAAATTTCATGATTCTGTTTTTTTTTATCAGCTGAGTATTATTCCAAAATTTAATTATATGTCACATTTCCATTATCCAATCTTTCTTTGAAGGACATCTAGTTTGTTTTCAGTTTCTGGCTATAATGAATAAAGATACTATGAATATAGTTGAACAAGTGTCCTTGAAATACAGTGTAGCATTATTTGGGTTTATGCTCAAGAGTGATATAGCTGTATTTTTAGGCATCAATTCCCAACTTTCTTATGAACCAGCATAATTATTTTCATAGTGTTTGTAGAATTTGTTCTCCCATCAAGAGTGGACAGGTCTTCCACTGGCTCCATATCCTTGTTTTGCTACTAATTTTGTTGAACTTAGCTATTCTGACAGGTATATGATAGAATCTGAAAATAATTTTGATTTGCTTTTCATTGAAAGGATGGTATTCATGTCTTTAAATGTTCTTTGACAATTTGAGATTCTTCTATTGAGAATTCTCTGTTTGCTTCTGTACCCTACTATTCAATTGGATTGTTTGGTTTATTGGTGTCTAATTTACTGTGTAATATATACATATACATATTAGATATTAGCCCTCTATTTGATAAAAATCTTTTCCTTTTTTCCCAGCAGCCATGTTGTCCTATTAATGGTGTCTTTTAACCTACAAAAGCACTTCTGTATCCTGAGTTTCCATTTATGTATTGTTCAACTTTGTGCATTCATGATTGGTATTCTGTGTAGGAATTGAGCCCTGTGTCAGTGTGTTCAATGCTGTTCACTCTTTACTCTCTATGAGCTTCAGTGTGTCTAAGTTTATATTGAGGTATTTCATCTGTAGTGGAATTTTTCCCCTAATTAATTGATTGTATAATAAAGATGACAAAAAGCCAATCTGGGTGGGGAGGAGGCAGGCCTTATGGGTCCTATAGAGGAAGAGGGAACACAGGAGGAGGGCAGGCCTTTTGATACAGTGAGGTGAAAGCAAGCAAAATGCAGACAGGGATTGTTAGATCTGGTGGTGGATTCTGCCACCGCCATTGGAAGATTTATAACATAAAATAGTTGATGAGTTTAAGATGATAATTTCTGCACCAGGCTATTGTGTTATCTGTTGATTCTAAACTAAGATTAAAACTAATGGTGGTTTCTATTTCCCACAACTCAGGTGGTATGAAGGAAACGACCATAGCTGAGGCAGAATTAGGCCAGGCTTTTGGACCAGAAGATTGGGCAAAACCCAAGCTCTAGGGGAGAGGTGAGTGCACCTAAGTGCTGGATGGCAAGAGTGCACCCCCAGCTAACCAGGGAAAGTGGAGCAATTTGGCAGCAGCTAGCCACAGGGACCTATTGAGGTTTGGGAACTCTGGAGAGATGACCTGGTGTTTGTGGGAGAGACATTGTCTAAGAGAAACATGTATTCTTGCTCTCAGGCTGTGTACCTGGCTGAAAGCAGACCAAGACCACCAGTGCCTAGCTGGCAATAGTGTGGATTGCTTTTCATTAATTACACATAACATTGGTCCACTTTGATGTAACTTTTGTGCAGGATGATGAATATTTCTCTACTTGTATTCTATTTGCATATTTGCAGTTAGAATAGTACCATGTGTTGATGATGATTTTAATTTTGCTATTGGATCTTTCTAGCTTCTTTATCAAAAATCAAATATCCATAGGTGTGTGGATTTATGTCTGAGTCTTTGATTTGATTCCATTGATAAACATGCCTAAGTTATGCTAATCCCTTGATATTTTTACTACTAAATCTCTGTAGTACATCTTGAAATCAGGGATGTCAACACATCCAAAAGTTCTATCTTTGTTCAGGTTTGTTCTTAGCTATCATGGTTTTGTTTTTCCTTTCAAGGCCTGAAAAAATTATGTTGGTACTTTGGCGTGGATTGCATTGATGCTGTAGATTGCTTTTTGATATTAAGGCCATTTTAATATGTTAATTCTATCCATGATTGAGCATGGGAGATTCTTCCATATTCTGATAATCTTCTTCCAATTATTTTTTTTTAAGACTTGAAGTTCTTGTCATAGGAATCTTGCTTGGTTACAGTTATTTACTTATGGCTATTGTGAACTTTGTTGTTTCTGTCATGTCTTACTCAGCCCATTTATAGGAGAACTACCAAACTTGTTTTTGAGTTAATTTGTATCTAACCATTTTGCTGATAGTATTTATCATTTATAGGTTTCCTGATACAACTTTGGGTATCATCTATGTACAGTATCATATCACATGCAAGTCACAGTACTTTGACTATGTCCTTTCCAGTTTGCATTTTCTTGATCTCTTTCAGTTTTTTTCTTGTTCTAGTTAGAACTTCAAGTAGTATATCGAATTGATATGGACAGAGTGAACAAACTTGCCTTCTTTCTGATTTTAGTCATATTGCTTTGGGTTTTTCTATATTTAGTTTGCTATTGGCTGTAGGCTTGGTGTACATTTCTCCTTTTTATGATTAGTTAAGTCTATGGTTTCCTTAACCTATCCAAAAATTTATCTTGAAGGAGTGTTGTATTTTATCAAAGCATTATTTCTCATCTTACAAATTTCTAATGTGGTTTTTTAAAATTAGGGTTTGTTTGTATTGTGGGCTAACTTAACAGATTTTCACATGTTGTATGATCCCTGTATCTCCTGAATGAAGCTTACTTGATCATGGTGGATGGTCTTTTGCCTTGTTCTTGAATTTGATTTGAAATTATTTTATTGAAAATGTTTGGTTTGCATCTCTATTCATGGGTGAACATGGTCTATAATTCTCTGTCCTTGTGTAGTTTGTGTCTCTGGTTTCATGACATTAATTTGGTAATATTCCTTATGTTTATATTTTGTTGAATAATTTGAGGGCTGTTGGTCAATAAGTAGTCCTTGAATATCTAGTAGAATTCTGCACCAAAACCACCCGAACTTGTGCTTTTTATTTTATTTTATTTTATTTTTTGATTTGGATAATTTTAATGACTGTCTCTTTTTTCTAGAAGCTATATATCCTTTCAAATTATTTTTGAGATTTCTAACTGGTATCTCTCAATAACTATCCATTTCTATTAGATTTTTTTAATGGTATGGTGTACAATTTTTTACAGTTCGACATAATGTGCATGCTTGCTTGTTTTTTGTTCTATAGCTTTCAGGCATGCAGTTCATTTGCTTTTATGAGACGTCTTCATTTTTTTGCTTTTAATATAGTCACTTAGTGCTAGGAAGGTTTTTTTTTTTGTTTTTTTTTTTTTTTTTTTTTTTGGTACTGTTTTCATTGTGTCCCATCTATAGGATGTGCTGTTCAATTAATTTTGTTTAATTTTAGAATTAGTTTTAATTTCTTCTTTTATTTTAGTTTTGACCGAGTTTTCATTCATAAGATTTATGCTGTTTCTATGTATTTGTAGCCTTTTCCTCTTTCTTTTGTGGTAATCCATCTTTAATATGTGTGAGACTGATAGAATATTGGAGATTAATTTATTGAGACTTGCTGTGAGACTGAAGATGTGTCCAATTTTTGAGAAAGTTTAATGAGGTGCTGAGAAAAACATATATTCTTTTGTTTTGGGGTGAAATCTTCTGTAGATATCTGTTATGTCTATTTGTTTTGTAACATCTGGTAGCTCCAGTGTTTCTCTGCTTATTTTTTATTCAGAAGATCTATTGGTAAGTGAGAGTGGAGTATTGGAGGCAGCACTATCAACTTTGAGGGACAATGTGCACTTTAATCTTATTTTCTTTTACAAATGTGAATGGTATGCATTTAGACATAGACGTTCAGAATTGATATGTCAACATGGTATATTTGTATTTTTTAATGAAATGTCTTCCCAGTTTTTTTTGGCTTAACACTGGTTTAAAGTCTATTTTGTTAGATATTAGACAGGCTATAATAGCATGGTTCTTATGTACATTTCTTTGGAAAATGTTTTTCCAGTCCGTTATTCTAAGCTAATGGTTATCTTTAATGTACAGTTGTATTTCTTATGTACATCAGAAGGATGGATCCTGTTTTTACATTCATTCTGATATTCTGAATCTTTTATAGAGGAATTGATGCCATTTTTGTTAAGAGATATCAATGATCAATGGTTGTTATTGTTCTTTTTATTTAATTTTTGGTGGTGGTGGTTATTCTGAGTGTGTGTGTATGTGTGTGTGTGTGTGTGTGTGTCTTGTGTGTGTGTGTGCATGCTTCCCTTATTTAAGCTTTTCTGGTTGTGGTTATCTATTTCCTGTGCTTTTGTGGGTGTAATTAACCTCGTAGTTTTGGCGTTCTCCTGACAACTTCTGTAGAATTTTATTTTGGAATATCATGTTGTCTCCATCCATGGTGACTGAAAGTTTTGCTGGGTATAGTTGTCTTTGCTGGCATCTCTTGTTTCATGAGAGTCTCCAGTACATTTTCCCCAAGCCCTTCTGCATTAAAAAGTCTCAATTGAGAAGTCACATTTAAGTCTATTATGTTTGTGTTCATATGTCACTTGGTCTTTTCCCCTTTCAGCTTTTAATAATCCTTCCTTGTTTTGTATGTCTAGTGTTTTGATTATTATATGGTGTAGAAACATTCTCTTCTGGTCCAGTCTATTTGCTGTTCTGTATACATCTAATAAATTTATAGTCTTTTCTTTCTTTGGTTATAATTTTTAAAATAATTTTGTTAAAATATTTTCTGGGCCATTAAGCTGGTACTCTTTTTGTTCTTCTATTTCTATAATTCCTAGGTTTAGATTTTTTATGGTGTTCTAGATTTTGAGGATGTTTTTATGTCAGAAACTTTTTAAAATTTAATATATACTTTGACGAGTGTATCTATGTCTTTCATAGTTTCGTCAATGCATAAATTCTCTTTTCATCTCTTATATACTCTTGATTCTTGCATCTTTTATTTTTCCTCATTTAGTTTGCCTATTTCCAGAATTTTTACAATCTGTGTTTTTATTATTGCTTTTATTTCCACTTGCTTGTTTTGAACTCTTTCTTCTTTCTTTCTTTCGTTCTTTCTTGCTTGCTTGCTTGCTTGCTTTTTTCTTTCTTTTATTTCAGTCAACATTTTTTCCTGGCTTTCTTGGAATGATTTACTCATTTCCTCTAATTTCTTGTTTGTTTTCTTCTCTATTTCTTGAAGGCATTCTTCATTTCTTCCTTAAGGATTTCTATTATTTTCCTAAAGTTGGTTAAATAAATAAAGTTGGTCTGGTGAAATATTTATCACTCTGTTGTTCATTTTACTCTTACACTATTGTTTAGGCATCTGGGATTTGGGTGGTTATTGATTTAGGTGCTCATTTATGTGGCTGTCCTTGTTGGATACATGTTTTATGCCTTGGATTCTGTTTCTTCTCTTGTCTTCTGACCTATGTAGTTTATATTTGAGCAAGAGTTCTCTTCTCAAGTTGAAAAGAGGTATTCTAGAATCCTGTGTGTCTTCTGATACAGCATGGTCTCTCCATCTGAGTTAGAGTTTGGAATTTTGGGGAATGGTATGGCGTCTGGTTCTGCTGGGAATGTCCACCCAAATTGAGGGCTGTGATGTGGTGAGGCAGGGGAAGTGTGTACTGGGGCTAGGATGGGCAGCCTATCTGGTCTTCTGGCAGCTATGTCCTGTGGTTAGGCAGAGATGTCTGCTTGAGGTAATTAACAATGTGGGAAGAAGTTTTCAGTAGTATTGACAGCATCTATTTGTTTGTTACAGACATAGAATCATCAGAAGAAGATTAATATTGTTCAAAGTGACATTGGTCCTGCCTGAGTTTCCTTAGGTTTTTATTTTTTTAATTAAATCTGGACTATATTTTTCTGTTTTTATTCAGGGCTCTTTTTCTCTGTCCCTATATTCTTTCACAAATATTATACACATTCTTGATACTTGTAACCCTGTAGTATGTATAGAAGTCACATTGTGTCTATGTGTATTCTATTTCTTTATAATCATACTGAGAATTATAATATCTGCTTTGGCTGTATCTTTTAAATAAGTTTTCCAGATATAAATTCTTGGGAATTTTTTCTGTGTTTTATTAAATCTATGCAATAAATTGAACATACCCTACATCTGAATAATGATGATATTAATAAAATTTACCCAAGGATCATTTATTTATTGATTGATTTATTTAGGTTTGTTATTGTTGTTAATTTATGAGAGACATTTAGTTTATCGGACAGAAAAAAAACTATAGGGATTGAGAAATTTGCTTAGCACTTATTTTTCTTGATGGTGACCTGAGTTCAGATCTCGAAACCTAAATTTGGAAGCTATTAACTACCTGCTACTCCAGACCCAAGGGTTGTGACACTTTTTTGTCTGTTGTGTCACTTCTGTACACATGGAAGACAGTCTATCACACACACACACACACACACACACACACACACACACAGAGATATATGAAAATGTTGGTAAACTTGTTTTCAAAGTGCTTATGACTTACAAACAACCAGAAAACAAGTTTCTTTAGGTGTACGATACTAATCATATACTGTTTCTTTAAAAATATAATACTTTATCATAAGAGACAAAGACATTTTTAGCAGTCAAAATAGTTTCTTCAGGGTTGAAATATTAGCATGATCTAAGCAAATCTCTCCAATTTTGATGAAGCAGCTCTCCTTGCCCAGCCCATTTTCTATTATTGGCAATGTAAACAGCTGGAGTGCATATGATAAATGCTAACAAGTGATTCCTTTCATCTTAATTTTGACTATAACGTTGTAGTTTTCACTAAAGAGATGGTGTTATATTTGTTAGTATCTCTCTCTATCTCCTTTTATCAGTGTTGTTATCTATGTTCTAATTTTCTTAATTACATATCTATTTATATTGGTTTATTTTCTCTGTAATATGATGGACTTTCACCTATTTTTTGTATTCTGAAAATATTTTCTATTACCTGTTGACTTTCTTCAGTTGTTGTTTGGAGACATTCCGTGGACAAACAGTTTTAGTTTTTGATCTTTAGGGTTTTCTTTTCGTTTCTTGACATATTTGTGTTTTCCAGCTGTTTTATTGTTAGAGTGATTGATATAGTTAACACATTGATCTTGACTGTTTCAAACATTCTTTAATATATTATTGTCTCTGTGTCCTAGTTAGTTCTGGCAGTAATATGACATATCCTAGAGTCATCTCAGTGAATATTAGTTGAGGGCATGCCTGGATGAGAACAGCTAGTTGCTACATCTTTGAGACATTTTATTGATTAATGATTGATATAAGATAGGCCTTCTACTTAGGTTGGCAGTATCCCTAACCAAGTGTGTTTAGGCTGGATAAGAGTGCTAGTTGAGCATGAGACAGTAACCAAACAACAGAGAGCAGGAAACAATGTTTCTGTTTTATTTAGGATTTTACTGTTGTGAATAGACACCATGACCAAGGCAACTCTTATAATGACAGCATATAATTGGGGCTGGTTTACAGATTCAAAGATCCAGTCCATTATCATAAAGGTGCAACATGGTAGCATACAGGCAGGCATAATACAGGAGGAGCCAAGATTTCCATCTTTATTTGAATGCAGTGAGAAGACTGACTTACAGGCAGGTAGGACAAAAGTCTTAAAGCCCACACCCACAGTTACAAACCTACTCCAACAAGGCCACTTCCTGGATAAATCATATACAAACCATCACAGTTTCAATCCTGGGTTTTGCCTTTAGTTTCTTTCATGAATTTATATTCTGAGCTCCCACAGTGATAGATTGTGATCTGGCAGTGTCAAACAAACAAATCTATTCATTACCTGAGTTGCTTTTATGTAAAAGATTTAATCACAGCAACAGAGAAGCAAGTTAGAAGAAAAAAATCATACCACAGAAGTCATTTTGTTGCTGCAAAAATCACAGGAATATGGTCTTTGAAGGAGTGTAGAAAATATCAATACTTTGGTGTCAAAAGCCATCAGAAACTGTACACAGAGCTTAATCAGTTATTCAGGTAAGACCTAGAAATTGGGAGTGTTGATAGTTATACATTTAGAAGAGGTTGACCTCAGAGGATTTCAGTGGGAAATTGGCTCCATGAAAAATTAAGCCAGAGGCCTTTTGTGCAATATTTTTTTTTAAATTCTTTCTTATTCTGCCTATGTCATGAGTAAGATGGAATTAAAATGGGGGTGGTTATTTCTTAGATATTGATTCTGTCGGGCGGTTATTACTGATGACTCGTGCAGGTCTGGAGCAAAAAGGAATACAAATGGGATGTAAATAACAAGTGTGTGGTTTGTTGAGAAAAACAGCAAAGAGTAGTTTTGGATGGTAGTCAAGTGCTTAAGCAAACACACAAATTTTTAGGAAAATACCAGCATTAAAGGGCAGACCCTTACTGTGTATTCCATTGGATGGCTAGGAAGGTGTCCTGTTGGTAAGACTCTATTCAGCTAAACATACAATTTATGGAAGGAATAGTCAAAGTGATTTCTAGTTCCAGGAAGAAACTTCATTACATAATATGCTACAATTATTGCCCAAGTATAGAAGAGTCAATCCAAATCTAGAATCTAAAGTTCTGGATATGAACCTTGGTTTACTTCTTAAAGTTACAAGATGTTGAGATAGTTAAGCTATAAATTATCTCCCTTGGAGAGTTGTGTATAGTGAGTGGAAGAAGGGGGGAAGGACAGAGGAAGGGATGGAGGGGGAAAGGAGTGAGGGAGGAGGAGAAGGAAAGGGGAGGAAGGATAGATACAAGAAGAGGAGAGGACAAAAGAAAGACAAAAAAAACAAGAGAAGTTACAACTGAAGTTAAAACTGAAGCCCCATGTGTCTGAGGTAGAGCTCTAGAATTTGAGGTTTGTACTGCTGGATTTCAGTCTTGTCTTTGTTCTCTCTTCTACCACTTTCTTCCCTTTCTTCTCCACTTTTTGCAAGGGAATGTGTATTCTGTGTAGTTGTATTTCACTAGATATCATTTGTCATTTAATTTTAGATGTCACAGTAAGGAGTTTTTTTTTTCTGTTTGTTTTTGAGTGTCAGAAGGAACTGTGAATATTTACTCAGTGTTTGGGCTCTTATAGACTATGAGGATACTTGAAGTTAAATAAATGTCTATCTTTTGATGACCAAAAGCCTATAGTGACCTGGCTTAAAAGAATCAAAGTGAAAGAAAACTGTCCCAGAATTAATTATGTATTTGAACACTCATCTCTCATCAATGTCTTTCGTTGGACTGCATGTGGAGTCTTTAGTAGGCAGAGCCTTGATGGAGGACATGCATCACTGGGGATTAGATTAGAGTGTCTATATCCTCATTTCTAGTCCACTGTGCTTTCTTTCCACTGTATGAAACTGACCAGCCAGCTTCCATCACATGGTGCCGTGGCTTAACCCCCATTATTTACTGGAGTGCTAAATAACATAAGATAGAGTAAAAGCATATGGGTTTTATTTAATCCATTTGCTCCCCTGGTTTTTGTTGTTGTTTCCGTGTTGTTTGTTTTGGTTTGGTTTGAGGTTTGGTTGTTTTTAATAGATGGTGACAGGCTCTTAAAATGTATCTCAGGTTGTCCTGTATCTCATTCTATAGACCAGGCTTGCCTTTAGCTCAGGGAGATCAATCTGCCTCTTCCTTCTTTGTGCTATGGTTAAATACATGAGCCAATAGACCCAATTGCCCATTCTGTTTGTTTGCTTGTTTTTTAGTTAGTATTGTTCATACAGTGTTGCTGAAATGTACTGTAGACCTGTTTGTTTGCCTACATCTATATTCTGATAATACACATTTCTCTTGCAAGGTTATTTTATATTTAAGGTCCCAAAAATAAAAGAGGTGAATCCTCACTTCAGTTTCCTTCTAAAATGAATGCGGTGATAACATTAAAATGTCTCTGTCATGTAATAAGTGTGGAAAGCACCAGGATTGTATCAATATTTTATAAAATACTATACAATTATATTGCTGTCAGTATTGTGCTTTGTGTTGTACTCATTTATGGTATATTTTAGGATGCAGTGACCTATGATGATGTTCATATAAACTTTGCTCGAGAAGAATGAGTCTTGCTGGATTTTTCTCAGAAGAGCCTCTACAAAGATCTGATGCTGGAGACCTACAGGAACCTCACTGCTATAGGTAAGACTAAGAATTTTTTTTCAGTTTTTAACATATGAGGAAAAGTTTTGTTCTTCATTGCTGGTGTTCTTCTATAATTTTAATTGTAAAAATGGTAAAT
Source organism: Arvicanthis niloticus (assembly GCF_011762505.2). Classification (NCBI taxonomy): domain Eukaryota; kingdom Metazoa; phylum Chordata; class Mammalia; order Rodentia; family Muridae; genus Arvicanthis; species Arvicanthis niloticus. The sequence goes on from NC_047661.1 coordinate 3,270,645, forward strand.
ATTTTAGGCTTTTTCTAAGGTCCAATGAGAATAGAAACTTAACTTTTGTATAATTTCAAATGATGTATTATATATTTTCCAGTAATATATTTTAGGATACGAATGGGAAGACTGCAATATTGAAGAACATTGTCAAAATTCTAGAGTATATGGAAGTTTCATGTGCAATCAGATACAAATGTGCCTCTGAACAAATTTTCATGTGCCCTGGAAATTTTGAGAAAAAGCAACAGCATAAATAAGCACAGTTTAAGTACATCAATGATAACCTAATTCTCACAATACCATGCACCTTAGTGTCAGGGAACTTTTCCATGTTTGAAAGGCATTTCTCTAAAAACAAGGCAAAAAAAGCAATGCCTGAGAAGCTATCATCATTTTAATCATAGCCCCATGAGAGTTACTTGGTAGAACTGCCAATCTATTTAGTTTGATACCACTCAGGAATCATAAAAGAGCATTGTTTATAAGGAAACTCTTGTTACTTTTATACTAGTAGTGATTTACCAGTGTTTATTAAGAGATGAACTTTTTGAGAATCAAGAAGGTAGTTTTGGAGGAAATTTAATTCTTATATTAAATCTCTAACATGATCAAAAATTAAACTATATGAATACAACGTGGAAACCTTTTAATTTGTTGTTCTTGCTTTAATACATATTTCTTATGTCACAATAAATACAAGCTATATGAACATAAGGATATGGAAAGAAGCAGTGTGCTACTTTCTCTTCCAGAACAATGAGAAGATATTTAGTAGTCCTCACTTTGAGCAGACTCAAATTTACAAGTACTCGTGTTTCCAACATCATTGGAATTACATTCTGAACTCCCACTGCATGAAAGCCCTGTGAGGATGAGAAGTATAGAAGTTCTTCTATTTGTCCTGGTTTACTTTGCAAATATAGTGTGACACATGTGATAGGAAAATTTTATGAATGCAGTGACTGAGGTAAACCTCTGACTTTTTCCACTTCTCTTCATAGAATTAAAAATACATGGGAAAATGATGGTATTGTTGAGTCCCGAGCAAAATGTTGGGGCCTAGGCTGCCCCACTTTGGGCGGCCAAAAATGTTGAGGCCCGGGCTGCCCCACGTTTGGCGGCCATTGTATCCTGGCAAAGCTGCCAGTCTAGTACGCGGGTCGGGGTTCAGCAAGAGAGAGGGGATGGACTCGAAGAATGGAGACCAGACAGAGTGTGTTTCAATCCCGTTTATTCTTCAGTCTCTCTTCCTCTAAGTGTCTGCTTCTCTATCTCCTCTGTCTGCTGTGTCTGATTCTCTCTAGAGCCAAGTGTCTTCTACCTAATGTCAAGTAATCTGTTACTTTCTCTGTCTGCCTCTATCCTTTTATATGTCTCACTTCTAAGCCACGACTTTTGGTCACACCTATAATTATGCCCTTAGGTCTTGTCTCTAAATCTGATCTCTAGGTCACTCTTAAATCACACACCTTTAATCTCACACACCTTTAATCTCACGCACCCAAGGTATCTAAACCAAGATTATCAGAGTGTGCTCAGCTGTTGTAGGCTATTGTAATACAAGTCTCATGTCAGGGTATATGGCTCAAGATGGCTGCAAAGCTGATAGCTGCTTTCTGCTAAAAGTCGGCCCCCAACATGGTATAAATGTGAAACATGTACTAATGGGTCTAACCATCACAGATATTATCAAGTCCACAAAAGAATACATAATGCCCTATGATTGTAAACAATCTTATAAAACCTTAATCTGATTCCTATTTAGAATTATAATAAATGATAAAATTATATCATACAGATAAAAAGATTCATCAGTGTAATCAATGTGTTAAAATGTTCACATATGCCAATTATCTTTGCAGGCTTGAAAAAGGTCATTGTCATGATAAACTGTATGAATATACTCAGAGTAATAAAACCTTTGCACATCACAGCCATCTTCAAAGACATGAAAGAATTCCTACTAGAGAGAAACCCTTTGAATGTAATCAATGTGGTAGAGCCTTTGCAAGTCAGCAATATCTCCAAATCCATAAAAGAATACATACTGGAAAGAAACTATAAATGTCATGAATGTGGTAAAATCTTTACACAGCAGTGTCACCTCCAAATACATAAAAGAAAACATACTGGGGAGAAACACTATGGCTATAACAAATGTGGTAAAGTCTTTACACAGCATTGTCACCTCTGAATACATTAAATAACACATACTGCAGAGAAATCCTATGAATGTGATCAATAGGTTAAAGCCTTTGCATTGTCAGAATCATCTCTGAAAACATGAAAGAACACATATTGGAGACAGTTAGGAAAAAGTGGCAAAAATATCTTTCTGTATTTGAGACCAACTAGTTCACATAGCGAGTTTTAGAGCATCATTATGTGTCTTATTGCATAAAAGTTGTAGAGAAATCCTGGCTTAAAACAAAACCCAAAAATTAAAAAAAATATACTGAAACAAAAAACAAATTTGAAATCCAGTCCATCAACAGAATTTTATTAACTATGAAATTATGAAGGTAAATAGAGAGTTCATTTACATAGGATATAAATCCCTGGAACCCTTTGGTCATAGCAGAGATTTTTCTCTCTTTAAAAGGGAGAAGGAGTAATAGGACATCATCATCTCATAAATTATATGACGTGTTTTGGGCCTGGACTGTTTTCTCAGTGATATCCAAGTTTGGTTTCCAACATCCACAGCAAGAGACTCAGATCTACCCATGATTCCAGATCCAAGAAATTGGGTGCAGTTTCTGTTGTTGGTGGTGGTGTTGGGGGTGGTGGGGGTTTTTGCCTTTCTTAGGTACCAGTTACTTTACAAACAGTGTAAAGATATATATGTGACTCCATATTGTGAAAAAGGTTTTCTCATGTATAAGATTTTTTTAATTACAATTATTTGAATTTAGTTTTTTATGGTTTGTCAGTGTGTTTATCAAATGCTTTCTAGGTACTTGCAGAGTCTAGAGGAAAGTATAAGAATTTTGAGCTGTCTTGTTGGGTGCTGGAAATCAAAGCAAGGCCCTGTGGATATTTAGATTAGTCGTGATCTCCCAAAGAAAATAGAAGATTTATGTCATCAGAATTTAGCTTAGACTTGGTGCTTAATGAGGTTTCTGAACCTAAATCTGCACAATATGACACAAGAATACAATGAATGTTCAGGAGAGAAACTGGTAATGCTCATCTTTTAAAGTGGCTGACTGCTTGACCGATTCCACAAGACTAAGTTAATCTCAAACTAAGTTAATAGGCAGCACAAGAGAGGGCAAAAGGATATGCACAGGTCATTTGTACCAAGCTGGAGTTTATATCTACTATAAAGACAGGAAGGTGAATTTACAGCTTAATTGTCTGAAAGTGGTGGTATACTACTTTTCTACTTCCTGAAAATCACTCAGGTAAAAGCTGAATGTTTGGTAATTCCAGATGATTTCAAGGATGTCATGGGTCCTAAGACGTAACCAGAAGCTACTCTAAGGCTGGAAAAAATCTGGCATTTAAAAAGACCTGTGGATTCCTACCTGAAATTACTTCTTTGTTCTAGCCTAATGTGAGATTTCTGCCTGAAACCTACTTCCTTGTTCTTGGCCAATGTCATATTCCTGCCAAGCAGCCCATTTTCTTGTCCTTGGTCCATGTCAGATTCTTGCCAAGCAGCCCCAAAGGCTCTCTGCCACTCCCCCTTTTTATTTTATTAATAAGACTGAGCCTGTCTTATGTCATTCTGACAAGAATACCCTTCTTACCCATCATGAAATATGCATTATCAAAAGCAATAAATTTCTGTCTTAGGTTGGTAAGGCTCTGTGCAGAATCTTACTCATCTTTGGCTTGCCAGACTGTTAATTTAATAACTCTGTCTGGGGGTCCATTTTCAGTCTGGGGGTCCATTTTCAGGTTTAAGCCATGTACTTTGGCTACCAACATGTTGGTTGATGTTGTTAAAGAAAAGCTTTAACATAATGGGCAGGAATAAAAGTATTCCCAGGACAAAAAGGGCTAGCATGATCAAGCTATATACGCTATTTTTGAAGCTTGACTAAAATAGAAATACTGACCTCAGGCCATGAGTAATTTTATCAGCAGAATCTACCACACCAACACTCAGCAGTACAGCATTCTTGAAATTCATAAGCTCCCTATGTATGGTTAAAACATCCTGAGAGGTGTTAGAATTATGCCAAACACACTGCAAGTATCTTTAAACTTTTTCCTAATTATAATGACTACCACTGTAAATTTTAGAACTAACATGAATCCAGGCTAGAACAAAGAAGTAATCTCAAGCAGGAATCTAAATATTCGGCTAGAACAAAGATGTAATTTCAGACAGGAATCAAAATTTTAGGCTAGAACAAGGAAGTAGGCTTCAGACATGAAAATAACCTTGGACTAGGACAGGAAAGTAGACTCAGATACTTTGGTCATCCTGATAAGCCCTTAGGAACAGTGATCACAGGAGTGTTCATGTAATTGGGTTTAATGCCTTGCTTTTTCTTTGACTACCTATGTTTATTGTCTTGCTTGTTCCTTGACGATTTGCATCTATTGTATTGCTAGACCCTCAACCTAGAACTGACCTTAATACATACATATAATTAAAATGGTATAAAAGCATAAAGGAGGAGGGGGATGGACAGGGGATTCTAGGGAGGGGAAAAGGAGAAAGGGGTGACATCTGTATTGTAAATAAATAAAATATCCAATAAAAATTTAAAAAATAATAAATTATAAAAACAGACCCATGGAACATGCAGGGAAAGTAAGGAAGGGAGGTTTGGCTGTAAAAGCCAGAGGATTAATAGGCCAGAGGGCAATGTACAAAATAAACCTAAGGCCAAAGTTGGCTCATACTGTCCTCTCTCTACATCCACTCATCTTTTCTGGGCTAGCCCCCTCTAGGTCTTTAACTCTTTCATTTTTTTCTTGTCAATTACATTGTACCTATCAGGCACAGTACCCTTCAGGGCCCTAGTTAGCCGTTTTCTCCTTGAGTTTAAAGCTAGCAAGTCACGCACTGTCATCCTAGTAACCTGCCTGGCTGACAGAAATAAGGATGTACTAAAGAGACATTTATGTCTTTCTGTTTTTCTTACAACTAGTAAAACACTAGCACCCATGTATTTTGCATTTGCCCAGGAATATCTTTCTGATAAAAAAAAAAACACAAAAACAAACAAACAAAAAACAAAACAAAACAACAACAACAACAAAACAAAACTGAGTCCTCCTGAGGTGAATGTCCCTGCTGAAGAAACAGTCAACCTTATCTGAATGTCTTGCTGAAGAAGGAGTTACTGAGTACAGGCAAAGATTTCATGGATGGGGAAAATTCTTCTTATAGCTTGGTTAGATTAATTAAAGGTACTTATTTCTTGCCTTCTGTCTAAACCTGATGGGACCATACCGTTAGATTAGTTAACATAGATCTTGATTACTGCTCCAAATTAGTTACACTGAATAATTTGCTTTTATATCTTTTGTTTTCTATTACTTATTATAGAAGATTTTTACTATGAATTTTTTATTGACCTGAAACTCAATGTATAGAGTTGGCTGTTCTAGAACATCAAAGAGGTCTGCCCACATTGCCTGCAGATAACTGCATTACAGATGGGTATGCCATAGCTATAGAGTTTGGTTCTTTTAATTTTTTAAAGGATGAGTGTTGGAGGCTGGCTAGTTAAGGTAGCCAGGAAAGAGTCTCTTGTTCTAATTCCAGTGACAAGAAGGATTCATCCAATACAGTCCTCCTGTATTAAAGTCCACTGTCCTCCAACTATGATCAATATAGTTTTTTTTTTTTTTTTTTTTTTTTTGGTTTTTCAAGACAGGGTTTCTCTGTGTAGCCCTGGCTGTCCTGGCTCACTCTGTAGACCAGGCTGGCCTCGAACTCAGAAATCCGCCTGCCCCTGCCTCCCAAGTGCTGGGATTAAAGGCGTGCGCCACCACTGCCCGGCATAATATAGTTTTTCTTTATCAGTGATTTCGTTTTAACCCATCAAAGGACTAGGATAGAGTTCTATCCTTATTTTACAGACAGTGAGTCCAAGGCACACAGAGGGAATGGTTTTTCCAATATAATTCAGTGTGGTTTTTCTTTTCATATTATCCATGAGATCATTCTATTGACTCACTGAATGAAGTTGAAAATACTAAGCCAGGCATGGTGGTAGAGGCCTGTCCTAATGGCACTCAGGAAGTGTATATAGGAGTTTCAGGATTTTGATGATCCAACATGAGAGTGGACAGTGAGCTGAGGGACAAGGTGCACAGAACCAGGAAATTCTGTGATTAATGCCCACAGTTCTCCCTAGAGCTTCAGATATGCAGGGTCATGGCTCTAGCAACTATTATCTCTGTTGCTTAAGTTGACTCTGCCCCCTAGGCAATGGAATCCTGTAGTAAGTGGACACCTAATGTTTAGAGATAATGATGTTTTTCAGTTATAGCTCAGAAGTCACAATAGTTTGTTCAAAAATACCCAAAATTATAGGATATACTAGGTATTATTAAAATTGCATCAAATCTATGCAATTTTGTTTATCAAAACATTCTGATAAATTGTTCATTTATATTTCCTTGAAGCATGAAGTTCATGTTTCACCATTTACATTACATTATGATTTATTCTAAGGTGCTGTACTTCACACTGACTGTGACATTGGGTAGAAGAGTCACTTTACACAGATCCAAGCTGCATTAATGTTGCTCAGAGTCTAGAATTCCCGCCTATTTCACTGGTGCTGTACAATACAAAGATTCAAAAGAGACTGTAGTGAAAGCCATGAGACACCATTCTTGATTGTAAATTTCATTTTTTATTGGCAAGAGCTTCTTGCAGTTGCCATTTGGTTGCTTTCCTTCCTAGCAGAAGCTAAATTTTATTTTACATTATTCCTTAGGTTCTGCTTTATCATAACAACTGTACAATTTAAAAAGTCCTCAAGGTATATTTTAGGCTAACAATCCCCTTTTGATTTTGGACTAGTACATGATTTCACAGAATTGGTACCAATACAATTTTCAAAGTATTTAATGAACATTAAACTTTTTAAAAAATGAATGCTGGGTATCTTTCTGGACAATAGGAAGAAAAAAATTGTCTTAGAGACACATGGTTAGTAATATGAGCATTGTTATTATTTTATTGAGAAACAATGGGCCCTCTGGAGAAAAGATTTTGGCTAGTGGAAAAAGAAGCAGAAAAGATAACCTGAATTCTCATATGATCTCTTTGTCTTTCTTTTTATTCATGTATATGCATGAATATATATATATATATATATATATATATATATATATATATATATATATTCCATGCATGTGGAGGCTAGATGTTGAGTTTGATAACTGTCACAGTTACTGTTTTGTTGATATAAAGAGAATGAAAAATGAAAGAAAAGTATTATTGCTAATGTATGATAGCAAACATGGAGCAAATGATTTTTTAGAGAAAAAAAATTAGAGATTTTGAGTAGAATATGGGGCTATGTCTTAAGACCCAGAATTGCCTTCATCTATAATGTGTAGATTTCGTAGCATATATCCTATTCTGGTTCTGGTAGGCTCTCCATTTTCAAAAGAGAGACTTTAGAGGGATGTAAATTTACATGAATATTTCAAGCCTAATCACTTTTAAAATTTTAAATGCCTTTGAGACAAAACCGTTGTTAGAGGCTGAAGGCAAAAAAAATTCTTCAATCCTGTCTGCAAGTTAGTAAATATATCATGTTGAGTAATGTCTCAAAATTAAAAAAAAAAACTAACATGCAAATTTTAGATATGTATATGTATATATTTTTCTTTGTTGAATATTTTATTTACATTTCAGATGCTATCCACTTTCCCCATTTCCCCTCCTTAGAAAACCCCTATCCCATCCCCACTTCTCCTTTTTGCTTTTCTACTATTTATTAATGTTAATCAAAGGCTTTATAAGTTTGGCAATGCTCAGTAACAAGATGCCCACACAATTAGAAGTGTAACCCAATAACCAACCTAGATATATCAACTATCTTTGACTAGCAGAGACATGCTAACATCTGCCTCCATGTGCCCCCCTCTTGTCACCTAGCTCCTCCTCTCCTTACTGTTCCTCTTCCTCTCTTTACTTCTCCCACCTTAGTTCCTCCTACATATTACCCTTTCTGTTAAAATAAAACTTTTCTCTTAAAATTATAGCATAACTATACCAATTTGTGTCAGTGAGGTACAAGATAGACCTAATACCCAGTCTATCATTTTGTTGACTAAACAGAACTTCTGTCATCCATCCTAACTAAAAGGCTTAGTTCTGAACCTGGCTTTTTTTCTTGTCTTTAGAATGAATGTAAGCTGAAAACCATCCTTTCAAATCTTTTCTCTCAAAGTAAATAACGAGAATTGGCTATGAGACTATAAGTCTTCAACCCCTTCAGAAATTTAGAATGACTGAGTTAACTGAAATCATGGGAAGCACAAAGCATAGCTTCTAAAACTTAGCCAAATTATAGAGACTGCTAAACACCTGGACAGTCCCTATACTACAAAACGTTGGAGCATTCAATCTTCAGCCTTCTGGCCCAGGATCATTTGACAGACCTAGTGATGCAGAATTATTAAGGGCTGATTACTCTGTCTTGGCAGATATAATCAGTCGACTATTCTGCAAGTGTGTCCTTTTCTGGACAGTGATTTGTCTGTAGATGAAAAGAGGCAATTTTTGCCTAGTGGCTGTCTCACCACAACTGGAATAACTCCAAAGATGCTCAATTTCTTCTTAGAATCTAAGACATGAAGCTGTCAGGAGCAGACAGGTCTCTAATCAAAATGAACATTAATACAGAAATGTTTGTAATGACAATTCTGTGGACTTCTAATGTTTTGAAAACCAACTATCCATGTAAGGTGATCTGAATTGTTGTCTGTTAATTCCTCTCAGCTATTTCTAAAGAAAATATAGAAAACACCCTAACAATAAACTCAAAGCCATGAATTTGCTATAGGCACTTAATTCATGGGAATCACCATCTCAAATAAGTTAAAAAAGTTAAAGAAGAACTAGGTCTGAGCCTTATATTCCTAAATGTGTTATATAGGCACGAAGCCTATGAGAGTAACAATATTCATCTCACTTTTATATCAATAAGAAACTCATACCAATGAAAACCTTAAATTTAAAATCAAAGTAAATTTTGTACCATTTAAGAAATTATAACTTCATCTTAATAACAATTATACATATTTCTATGAATAGGTTATGGCTATGCAATAAATCCTAGCTAATCCCCCCTGTTCCAACTAAATCACTACTTTTCCCTAGAAAGACAGCCCAATATTAACCACCTCAGTCCCCAACCCCAGAGAATCGAGGTGCTGAGTATTCATTAACTTCTTCAAGCTGATTATGGGCATGGAGATATTAGAGGAGGGTCAGGGGAAGAGTAAATTGATAAGCCTCTGACATCTGTGTCTTCACTGCATCCAGCTGAAACTCCAGGACATCAGAGGTTCAAGCAGGTCTCCTCAGCTCACTTGATGAGTAGATACACTGAGGCTGTGTATTCTGCAATATACAATTCTCAAAACAAATCTTAGTATCAAGATAACTTTTTGTTTGAATTCTGGAATCTAGTATTCTGGCGGTCTGCCTCTGTCATGTCTAATCCATATAATTCTGGGAATTTCTATGAGGGTATGCTCCCACCATCCTCCCATTTTTGTCTCCCTGCACCCAAATTCCACAACACTAGGGAATCCAAACTTTCAGGAACCAAGGCCCTCCACTTCCACTGATGCCTATCCCCTTACCCCATCCCCACCTCCTCCAATTACTATGAGGGTGTGCTCCCACCATCCTCTCATTCCCACCTCCTGTTCTTGAAATTCCCCAACACTAGGGAATCCAAATTTTTAGCCACCACGGCTGTCCACTTCCACTGATGCCTGGCAAGGCCACCCTCAACTACCTATACAGGTGGAGCCATGAGTCCCTCCCTTTGTGTTCTCAGGCTGGAGATTTTAGAATGGCTACTCCAGCTTGTTTCTTAGGACCATTTGCTTGAAAAATTGTTTTCCAGCCTTTTCTCTAAGATAGAGTTTGTCTTTGTCACTGAGGCAGGTTTCCTGTATGCAGCAAAATGCTGGGTCCTGTTTATGTATCCAGTCCATTAGCCTATGTATTTTAATTGGGGAATTGAGTCCATTGATGTTAAGAGATATTAAGGAACAATGATTATTGCTTCCTGTTATTTTTGTTATTAGAGGTGAAATTATCTATGTGTGGCTATCTTCTTTTGGATCTGTTGGAAGAAGATTACTTTCTTGCTCTTTCTAGGGTATAATTTCTCTCCTTGTATTGGAGCTTTCCTGCTATTATCCTTTGTAATGCTGGGCTTGTGGAAAGATATTATGTAAATTTTGTTGTGGAATATCTTGGTTTCTCCATCTATGGTAATTGAGAGTTTTGCTGGGTATAGTATGCTGGGCTGGCATTTGTGTTCTCTTAGGGTCTGTATGACATCTGTCCAGCATCTTCTAGCTTTTATAGTATCTGGTGAGAAGTCTGGTGTAATTCTGATAGGTCTGCCTTTATATTTTACTTGGCCTTTTCCCCTTACTGCATTTAATATTCTTTCTTTGTTTTGTGCACTTGGTGTTTTGATTATTATGTGATGGGAGGTATTTCTTTTCTGGTCTAGTCTATTTGGCATTCTGTATGCTTCTTGTATGTTTATGGGCATCTCATTCTTTAGATTTTGGAAGTTTTCTTCTATAATTTTGTTGAAGATACTTATTGGCCCTTTAAGTTGGAAATCTACACTCTCATCTATACCTATTATCCTTAGGTTTAGTCTCCTAATTGTGTCCTGGATTTCCTGGATATTTTGTGTTAAGAACTTTTTGCATTTTGTGTTTTCTTTGACAGTTGTGTCAATATTTTCTATGGTATCTTCTGCACCTGACATTGTCTCTTCTATCTCTTTTATTCTGTTGATGATGCTTGTGTCTATGACTCCTGATTTCTTTCCCAGGTTTTCTATCTCCACAGTAGTCTCTCTTTGTTATTACTTTATTCTTTCTACTTTCATTTTTATGTCCTGGATGGTTTTGTTCAATTCCTTCACCTGTTTGGTTGTGTTCTCTTGTAATTCTTTGAGGAATTTTTGTGTTTCCTCTTTTAAGGGCTTCTACCTGTTTACCTGTGTTTTCCTTAAATTCTTTGAAGTGTTATTTATGTCCTTCTTAAAGTCCTCTATCATCATCATTAGAAGTGATTTTAAATCTGAATCTTGCTTTTCTAGTAATATGGGGAATTCAGGACTTTCTTGTGTGGGAGAACTAGGTTCTAATGATGCCAAGTAACCTGGGTTGCTGATGCTTATGTTCTTGCACTTGCCTTTTGCCATCTGGATCTCCTTAGTGCTACCTGTCCTGTCTCTGACTGGAGCCTGTCTTTCCTATTATCTTGGTTGTATCAGAACTGTGTGGGGTGGGTGTTCCTACTGTGGGAAGAGCTGGGGCCCAAAATCTGCTAGTGCTCCTGGTCAGAAGTGACTTCCTGGGTCCTTGTGGGTCCCAGTTACTCTCTGTTTGGGTCAGGTGTTGCTGTCTGCTTACCTAAGATACTGCCTAGGTTAGAGCGCCTGGGAGCTCAGCTTCCTCTGGGTTCTGTGAGATTGGGGGCAGAGCTGCTGCCTGGGATCTGCTCAGTGCTGGGGCCCAGACCTTAATAAACCAGTGCTCTGGGCCAGGAGTGACTTCCTGGGTCCTTGTGCGTCCCAGTTACTCCCTGTTTGTGGCAGGCATCCCTGTCTGTTTACCTAAGATACTGCTGGGGTTAGAGCTCCTGGGAGGCCTGCTTCCTCTGGGTTCTTAGAGATTGGGGGCAGAGCTGCTTCCAGGGATCTGCTCCATATGTGTGTATTTTAATTCTTCATATTTCTACTGAACATTATGATTTTTTCTTGCATATTGATTTCAGCTTTTCTGTTAAAACTTTTGGGAACTTTCTTTGGTTGTGTTTAATTTGTGTTGCAAGTTGAACATGCCTGACTTTAGTATTATAATATTCACTCAACATGTTCACAAGGATCCTTGTGTATCTCACAATTTATTTAGTTCTTTTCTTTTATGTTAAAACAGGAAAAACATTTTTTTATTAGATAAAAGGTACTTTGGGGATGCACATGTGGCTCAGCATACACTCTTTTTGGGAATGACCCATATTGAGTTCCCATTTCCCATGTCAGGAAGCTCATAACTACCTTTAACTCCAATCTAGAGGACCAGACATCTTATTGCTTGGGTTGTCCCCTGTATACACTTCAAAGACACTCTTTCTCACATAGAAACATCAATAAAGTTTGGATTTTTTTCAAAAGTTTTTATGACTTTTAAAGCAATTAGAGCCAAACACATTGCTTTGTGTTTATGTGTATAATAGCTATCATTCAACTTTTCTTTAAAATTTTGTTATGCTGTATTTAGTTTTGAAAGATGTGTATTACCTTAATTCACTGTGCAATAGGCTTACAATTGTCAATCATAGGAAATAAAGAATTGTTCCTAAGTAATTATAAAATATATCAATTCCTTTATGATAAGAAAATAAAATATGTTTTCAGTGGTTAAATCTACTGTGTCCAGAACATTTCAAGCAAATCTCCCTGAATTTGGACTAAGAGCCTTACAAGCACATCCTTTGTGATTTTTGGCAATGCAGAGTACACATAATGAATGTTGGCCCATGATTTCTTCAATCAATATTTTCATTAGAATTTTGTAGTTCCTGTTTGGATGACCATGTGTATGTTGAGAACCTTACTGCCTCATGCTTGGGGGCCTAAATGTCTCGGACTGCTCTATCAGTGATGGAACCTACACTGCCAAAAGCATTGGGGGCTAAACTGCTAGAGTCCACACTGCCCCAAGCTGCTCTGGTCAGTAGGTCGGGTTTCAGCAAGAGAGTGAGTGAGGATGGATGTGAAGAATGGAGACCAAACAGAGTGTGATTCAATCACATTTATTCTTCAGTCTCTCTTCTTCTCTCCAAGTCTCTTGTTCCTAGTTGAAGCCTCACGACTCCAGTTCCTAGTTCCTAGTTTCTAGTCCCTAGTGCCTCCAAGTTCCAAGCTTCTTTCCAAGCTCCTTTCCAAGTGCCCAGTGCCTAATACCTAATAATAGTTGCCTGTCTCGAGTCTCAAGTGCCTACTCCAAGTGCCTAATACTTAATAATTTCTTCTGTCTGCCTCTTGCCTTTTATATGTCTCACTTCTAAGCCACACCACTAAGTCACACCCTTAGGTCTTATCTCTAAATCACACCTTTATGTCCCACACACCCAAGGGAAGATCCTGGGTATATAAAACAAGATGTTATCAGAGTGTGCTCAGCTGTTGTAGGCTGTTGTAATCAAGTCTCTTGTCAGGGTATATGGCTCAAGATGGCTGCAAGGATGATAGCCATCTTCTGTCAGCTCCCCACATATGTAGATGTGTCCTTTTGTATTTCATCAGGGGTGATGCTTATATTGTCTTTCTTTGGTCAATTATAGTTCTAAGTATTTATTATATTTTGATATTGGCAGACTTTCATACATTTTTTTGTTCTTGATATTGGCTAGAGTGTTTTGAATATTTCTAAAAGTGCTTTTTGACATCAGAAATTTCCTTGTTTAGAATTCTCTGTTTAGCTTGTACACTATTTTTTAGAGTGGATTATTTGATTTGTTGAATTTCTTTGTGTGTGTGTGTGTGTGTGTGTGTGTGTGTGTGTGTGTGTGTGTGTGTGTATGTATGTTTGGTTTTTGGTTTTTCGAGATAGGGTTTCTCTGTGTAATCCTGGCTGTCCTGGAGCTCACTCTGTAGACCAGGCTGGCCTCGAACTCAGAAATCCACCTGCCTCTGCCTCCCATGTTCTGGGATTAAAGGCATGCACCTCCACTGCCTGGCAATTTGTTGAATTTCTTGAGGTCTGTCTATATTTTGTATATTAACCTTCTTTTGGATGTGGGTTTGGTAAAGATATTTTTACATTGTATAGTCTATTTTGTCATTTTGACAGTGCCCTTTTCTTTTCAAAAGCTTTTTAGTTTCATGAGGTTGCATTTATTAATTCTTGATCTTAGTGCTTGAGTTGTCAGTGATCTGTTCTGGAAATTGTTTCTTGCAGTAAGGTATTCAAAGCTTTTCCCCATCTTCTCATCTATTAGATTTATTGTATCCACTTTTATGTTGAAATCTTTGATCCACATAGACTTAAGTTTTGTGCTTATTGACAAATATGGATCTATTTGCATTCTTCTACATGCAAACATTCCGTTACATCAGCACCATCTGTTAAAGATGCTATTATTTTCCATTGTGTACTTTGAGTTTCTTTGTCAAAAACCAATTGTCTTTAGGTGGGTGGAGGGTTTGTTTTGGAGCCTTCAATTAAATTTCATTGATCAACATGTCTGTTTTTATGCCAATACCCTGCAGTTTTTATTAGTGTTGCTGCGGAGTACAGCTTGAGGTCAAGGGTGGTGATACACCCAGAAGTTGTTTTATTGTGCAGAAGTATTGTAGCTACCCTGGGTTTTTTTGTTTTTCTATACAAATTTTATATTTCTTCTTTCAAGCTGTGAAGTGAATTATGTGGGAATTTTGATGGGATCCTATTCAATTGATTGACTAGGTCAGGGAAGAAATTACAAAAGCAATTAAAACTTTTATAGAATTTAGTAGAAAGGAAAACACAACATAACAACAAAACCAAACTTATGATTTTCAGCTTTCTTTGGCCAAGTCAAATTTTTATCTCATGGTATCTCCAAATTCCCCTGCTTCTCCTCCTCCTCTTCTTCCTACTCCTCTTCCTCCTCCTTTCTTCTTCTCTTCCTCTCTCTCCTCATCTTACTCCTCCTACACCTCCCCCTTTTTCCTCATCCTCCTTTTTTTTTCTTTTTGTCCACAACTGTTGGGCAGTGGACCATGAAAGAATAGCTTGGTCTGTGGTTGGGCACTGGCTAGAGATGGCCCAAGACCCAACAGGTATCCCTGCAAGGGACAGCATGCATTTTGCCATGCTCCCAGACTCCAGGCTCCTGACATGAGGCCAAACACTTCCATTGATCTCTGCCTTAATGCCCCTACCAGCCCCTCCACAGGCAGAGGGAATGACTACAGGCTGTAGAGCCTCAAGAGATCTCCATATTAATGAGATACCTAAAGGCCAGATTAAGCATTCCTTCCCAGACTCTCCTCCTTACAAATGGCATTTAACCTCAGGCCCGCCCTGAGAACATGGGGTACAGGGTACAGCTTCATCCACTTTCCACCATGACAATAAACCTTTTAAAATATGGGCTTCCTTGTGTCTTTGGGGCCTGTGGTGGAGAACCGTGGAGGGGGCCCTCAATCAATAAGCCACCACCTAATCTTCCATGAAGGACCTATCTGTGTTCCAGCCACAAAGGCCACCAACTCTAGCAAGCTAGCCAAGCCAGCTATGACCAAGTCAAGAGAGTCACCTTACACAAGAGTCTCCACCCTGCAGGGCGCTGCTGGAGTGTCTCCCTCTCACCCCTTTCAGCTGCAGGCCTGTCCAGCACATATTCCCCATGTGTCTCGGTCCTTCTGTGGCTCCCAGTGGTGCCTGGGAGCCCAAGGACAGAGACCAGCTGGTCTTCATCTAGCTGCTTCAGCCCTGAGACCCCTGACCCGAGAGCTCTGCCCTGGCGGGGTCATAGGCTGAGTTCTCCCCATGCTCGGGTGGAGTCCAGTGACTTCTCATAGCCCAAAGTCTGCCTGGTGCCACATGGAGTGAACTCAGTCAAGTTCTTGAGATTCTGCCTCCCTGAGCCATGGCAGACGCTCAGGAACCACCACTCAGCCTAACAAGACCAACATCCACACATGAGCTAAAGCCCCACACACAACTTCTTGGCAAACCACAAAAACAGCATCCAGGAGCAGCAAGGGGGAACAAAGCCTCCATGGACTACCCATCACTCTCTGAGCCCTGACATTTATTTTCACTCCAGAGTCCTCAGAATAAAACTGTCTACATTTAGCAAAAAGCATGCTCTTGCCAGAGGCAAGGTAAATAAACAAATAGTTTGTGTGGACAGTCTGAAGATTCCCCTTATCACAAACCTGGAATCAAAAGAAAGATATGTTTACACAACATAAGTGGATTTTTCAAGACACAAAACCATCATTGCATCTGCCTTTCTGTGTCCCTACCTTGCTTGAGTTTGGCCTTTTATGTGGGAACTTCTTATATTTGGATAAGATCCTTATCAGTTTTAATGAAACTGACAATCTGTCATAGGTAAAACCTCTTCTTCAATGTAACCTATGTTCTCTATTCTATTCTGATATTAAAATATCTATAACATATACAGGTTGCTCTAATTCAGCCATATAGAACACCTGGAAGTCATGCCTGGTGAAGTGTTCCAAAAATGTCCCCATGAGAAAGAGAACCTGATTTCAAAGGAACAACTGGTCAACATTATGAACCTGAGTAGACACATAGAATGAAGGCCATGCTAGAATGTGGGGGGGCACAGCTTCCTCATGGCCTCAGAAATCCAGAGCCCTGACCTTAGGGACAGAGGTCTCCTAGAGGAAAACAACAAGTATGGCTCCAAAGCTTTAGGGATAGTAGGCTGGGCCGCTTCTCTTGGAAACCTGGACCACCGCATCCTTTCAGTTTCAGAAATCCAGAGCCCCCCAGGAACTGAGGGGCTTCTGGAAGAAAAAAGAAACAAAAACCAAAAAGGTTTTGAAGTTCCTGTGTGACCAAGCTGGACAACATTGCCGTGGAATCCTGGGCCACAGCATCCTCTTGACCTCAGAAATCCAGAGCTCCGTCCTAGGGGCTTATGGAGAAAAAAAAAAAAAAGATCTGACGCTCCAAGGAGACCAGGCTGGGCCAAGTCTACTGGGGGGCTGGGGCCACAGCATCCTTTAGGCCTCAGAAATCCAGAGCCCCTCAACAGGGGACCGAGGGCTTGTGTTTAAAAATAAAAAACAAAAACAAAACCCAAAACAAAACAAAAACAAACAAAAATGTCCAGCTCTGTCCTAGTAGACTGTCAGCTTGTCAGCTTGTTTCCAAGGTGGAGGGTAGGGGAGTAGGGGGAGGGTCTTCCCTCTCTGCCTCAGAAATCCAGTGGGAAAGTAGAGAAAAGGCAGGGGTTATCCCCTATCTTTTGGTGTTCCTTAATAAGAGAAAGTAGCAAGAATTTTGACTCATTTTCTCATATAAATCAACTGAAAACATTACATATTACATATTGTTTGCATTAGTATGGATTCTTGAAAAATATGAACTAATGTGACGGATGATTAGATGAAGTGGATATGTAAGACAGAACTAATTATAAAAGTTGACTCATACAGTCAATAATAATATTAAACAACACTAATAGTAATGATAATAACAATACATCCTATGACATGTCACTTCTCTCCAAAGATTTTTCTTCAGAAAGACATTTTTTACCTTATATAATTATAACAAAACGTTTTGTAAATAATACAAAATCAAATTTCAGGGAGAGAGGAACAAATAATAATAACCAAATCTTCAAAACAAAAAAAGTAAAAACTGCTCAGTCCATATTTAGAGAATGGTCACATTAGTAATAGTAAAAGAAGCAATATATACCCTTTAAACAACATACACTATTCTTTGCCACCATGCAAGCTGTCGTTGTTTATACATTAATAGTGGCCCCTGACAGCCTAATTGGACTGTCTCCAACTAGCCAGCAAGCCACTATGAATGAATTTGCGCTCAGGGAGTTTAGCTCATCAAAGCCCATTTTGTACCTGGTAACGATGTTAAAATAAGGCCAAAGCCTCCTCCGTGTCCTCTCCATGGAATTAGCCTTTCCCTTATCCTTTCCTCCTTAGCAAGAGTTTTGTGGCAGTAGTTAGCCTAATCCTGTGGAATGAAATTAGTAGAGTTCTAGATACTCTCTGCTCCCACCTTTTTCTCTACTTAAAAAAAAATTTAATGAGGCTGCCCTCCCAAATGTTTTTTAAACTTCTAATAATCTTATCTTTGAGTTTCCCAACTAACTCTCAGCAGAATACTTCAAGTCTTGGATTCCACCTGGGGTCAGACAATACTCAGAATTGCACTGGGAAAATATTGAGCCTCCTGTAGAAGAATGTCACTGAGGGGGTCTTCAGACAGCTCATCCCTCTCTAGATGCCCCATCCCAGCTGGACAGCAGAAAAACCTGTGGAAGAGCTGCTGCCCTTCTGCCAACCTTGTCCTCGCCTGCCATCCCATGCTGAAAGCGAGTGGGAGAGTGGAAAGTTGGGGTAAAATAGGATAGGGGGAAAAGTATTTCCCTTGTCTTACATTTGGGAGGCTTACGCCGGGCGGTGGTGGCGCACGCCTTTAATCCCAGCACTTGGGAGGCAGAGGCAGGCAGATCTCTGAGTTTGAGGCCAGCCTGGTCTACCGAGTTCCAGGATAGCCAAGGCTATACAGAGAAACCCTGTCTCAAAAAAAAAAAAAAAAAAAAAAAAAAAAAAAAAAAAAAAAAAAAAAAAAAAAAAAAAAAAAAAAAAAAAAAAACAAACATCTGGGAGGCATATCTTTCCCGTCCTCTCCCCCATCTTTTGGTGTTGCTTCTCTGAACTCAGATTCCCATGTTCTCTTGAGACCTACTTATAAGCTGAGATGCAGTGTAGGAGATGATAAGCAGCATATCCCCATACTGCGACCAACTGTTGAGGGGCAAAGCAAAGAACAGGGTGGAGACTGACCCAAGCCCCAGCCCAGAGGTGGAGGCTGGTATCTGAATCACCCACCCTTTTTTCCACTGAGACAATGAGGAAAACAAATATCCAGACCAGTTGCCAGCCAGATCTGAAATCACTGTGCCGTTTTTAAAAAGTGTTATTGTAATGAGCAGCTCTGAAGTATAGGATTTCCTTTACTGTTATTTTGCTGTTGTTTACAACTTGGTCTTACTTCACCCAAAGAACAGGTCTTGAGTTAGACATAAACTCCATAAATCTTCATAGAACTCTGCATTGTTCTGAACCAAGCCCAAGCCCAAACCTTCAGCAAAGTCCACACTCTGAAGGAGAAAAGGTGACTATGAAAAACATGACCCCTTTTCCCCTCAAAGCCTTGATCCTTCTTTCTGCTCTATTTCTTCAGGATGCTCTGCCTCACCTCCATAGCCAGTGCAGATTAAGTCTAGGGTTGCCTTCCGAAACCCACAGACTGGGAAGTAGGGCTATCTGATCCCAAATTCTCAGCTTTGGAAAGCTCCAACCTGTGAACTGAGATTCCCTGCTATCAGTCCTCCCTTTTTGTTGTTATTCACAGATGTCTTCTGATTGTGAAGCAAGGCAATAATTATGTATTAAAATGACCAGCCTAGATTTCAAAATTCTATATAACTTTAATTTTGGAGTAAAGGGTTAGTACTAAACTTTTGTTTTTTGTAGCAAATGACATTGATATTACGTGGTCATCTTGGATCCCTGAAGTCTTGAGTATTATTAAATATCCTGTTATAGATACCTATTCTTAGGATTCTAAATACCACAAAATCCATAAATATGGTCATTTCTCCAGGCTCTAAATTAGGAATCAAAATCTCAATTTTTAGATTTCAACTTTGTTACTGATTCAATGTGCAGATCTTATGAGTTCTTCAAAGGTCTAGAAGTAATTTTAAATTTAAATTTAAATTATTGTCAGCATTGTTTTTTAACTAAATCTTAAATGCAACACAATATCTGATAGGGAAGAGTAGAAATCAATTTGAATATTGCAGAGAACAGGGTCAAAGGTTACAAGTTGAGTAAGACTTGCATGCTCTTCTCCCATGCTTTTCTGTAAAAGCCAAACACAGTAGAAATACTAGTTGTGGTGGATATCTCAAAACATGGATCTCTAGGCCTGCACTAAGTTAAGAAAACTTTTAATCAGTGGGCAACAAAATAAAAAAAAACATGAGGAAATATAGTTGCTTTTACAAAACTAAGTGTGACCAGATTTTAGAAATTCACTTTATTCAGAGCCTATCTGTATACATAAAATGATAATCCTACTACAATGTTTTTTTTCCCATAGTTAACACCATTTAAAATGACAGCCTCATTTTCTTTTTTTTTATTGGATATTTCATTTGCATTTCAGATGCCATCCCCTTTCCCCATTCCCCCCCCCCAGAAAACCCCTATCCCATGCCCCCTTTTCCTTTTTGCTTTTATACACTTTTTAAAAATGTTAATCAAAGGCTTTATAAGTTTGGTAATGCTCAATCAGAAGTATAACCCAATACCCAACCTAGATATATCAACTATCTTTGACTGGTGGAGACACGTGAACATCTGCCTCCATGTCACCTTCCTCTTTCTCTCTCTCTCATCACCTAGCTTCTCCTCTCCTTCTTCTCCTCCTCTTCTTACTCCTTCTCTTTCTCTCAGTACTCCTCCCACATTAGCTCCTCCTACATATCACCCTTCCTGTTAAAATAAAACTTTTCTCTCAAAGTACAATTAGAGCATGATTATGCCAATTTGTACCAGTGAGGTACAAGATAGTCCTAATACCCAGTCCATCATTTTGTTGGCTAACCAGAACCTCTGTCATCTCTCCTAACTAAAACACTTAGTTCTGAACCTGGCTTTTCCCTTGGCTTTAGAATGAATGTCATCTGAAAACCATCCTCTCAAATCTTTTCTCTCAAGGTAAATAGCCAGGATTGGCTATGAGACGATAAGTTTTCAACCCCATCAGAAATCCGGAATGACTGAGTTAACTAAAATTATGGGAAGCACAAAGCATAGCTTCTAAAACATAGCCAATTTATAGAGACCTCTGAACACCTGGACACTCCCTATACTACAAAACATTGGAGCATTCGATCTTCAGCCTTCTGGCCCAGGATCATCTGACAGCCCTTAGTGCTGCAGAATTATTAAGGGCTGATTACTCTGTCTTGGCAGATATAATCAGTTGACTATTCTGCAAGTGTGTCCTTTTCTGGACAGTCATTTGTCTGTAGATGGAAAGAGGCAATTCTTGCCTAGTGGCTGTCTCACTACAACTGGAATAACTCCAAAGATGCTCAATTTCTTCTTAGAATCCAAGACAGGAAGCTGTCAGGAGTGGACAGGTCTCTAATCAAAATGAACATTAATACAGAAATGTTTGTATTGTCAATTCTGTGGACTTCTGATGTTTTGGAAACCAACTATCCATGTGAGGTAATCTGGACTGTTGTCTGTTAACTGCACTCAGCTATTTCTAAATAAAACATAGAAAACACACTAACAATAAACTCAAAGCCATGAATTTGCTATAGTCCCTTAACTCACAGGACAGCCTCATTTTCAAATGGCCATTTCTAAAAGTACACAGATGAAAAACAGAGGCTCTGCTTTAATACAACAGTAGAATCAAAGCATTTGGAAACAGTGATATGGAGGTTCTGCTAAGTGTCAAGATCACCTGGTCTTCATCTCTGTTTCTACAAACATGGCCCAGACCTCTGAACTCTACCATCAAATTAAAGATATGCACACAGCACTCCAGTATGATATCCCTACTCTGGGAGACCCTCCATTTACTTAGATGAGTTCTGGCCCTGTTCCTCTGTTCTAGTTAGGATCAACCCTGAGATTTTTACCTCATTTTTTTTGCCCTGTTAACCTTTTTACAGTCTTCAATCTCACCTAGAATGAACCTGTCCAGTTTTTGCTTTGGTTCTTCATAGCAAGCCTGTTATACTGTTAAATGCTAGGAAAATACTTTGTCTCTGAGCTACATACCCTTACAAAGCCGACTTTACACATAGTACCATAAAATCATGTTAGTAGGTTCAGTCTTAACATATCAGTTACATAGGTTTACTTCTCTGCCTCAATTTTGATCTTCATCTGTAAAATTTTTAAAAATCTTGCAAGATTATTATGAAGATTAAAACCCCCTTAAAACTAGATTAAAGATGTATTTATTTGTTTATTTATTATTTATTTAATGTATATGAGTACACTGTTGCTGTCTTCAGACATGCCAGAAGAGGGCATCAGATTCCATTACAGTCTAACTACTTGCTCAGTCTGGTCTCCAAACAAATTCTGGGCTTAAGCCATCCTAACACCTAGGACTACAGGTGCCTACCATCTGCCTGGCTCAAAAGAGCCCTTTGAATACCCTACTATTTTTGAAATCTGTAATAGGCTGAAAAACTTTTGTATCTTTTTTGTTCAAACTTGAAATAATTTTTGTTGTGTATGATTAAGGGTTTTTTTTTTTAATTGGTTTTTGTTTTTTTCTGTTTGTTTGTTTGTTTGTTTACCAAATAAAGATTACTGACATTCTTGGATTAAAATGCATTATACTTTTTGAGTTATTAGAGTGTTCAAACTCAAAGTGTCTGTTATTATGTTTTAGCTTTGTTATTATGTTTATGTTTCTTGGGATTAAACTAAGGGCTTTCCCCATGCTAAGCAAATGTCTCTTTCAATGAATTACTACAAATAGTGAAATAACCAGTTTCTAGAGCTTACTATTTAAAAGACAAGTATTCTAAATGTCGTCCAAAATGTAGTTTTTACAATACTGAAATCACATACTTTTTATTAATCTATTATGAACTCCCATTTTATAAATAAGGAAAGGGCTGCACAGAGATATTAAATAATGTTCTCTAGTTCACATAACTAGACAACCAAGGGGCTGAAATTCATACCTAAACTATTTGACCGTAGAACCTGTGTTTTTAACTATTAAGCCATGCTCCTAATTTCTATATACAGATCCTTGATTCAAGTATCACAGTGCCTGTCTGGAGGCTTCAGCAGAGAGGCAGTAACCTGGAAGTGTTATTACTATCTCCATTCTTTAGTGCATGGCGGGGAGGGTGAGGAGGGGGGCGGGGGCTGATCTTCTTTTAACTCTTCAAGACATCCCAGAGAATTCATGTTGCCTATGATTTCACCCTGAGCCAGCTTTGACCTTTGACCTAAACAGTACTTTCAGTTTCTTCACACTCAGCATAAATGTCTTCACTCCTGCTAGAATCCATACTGTATTCAACATGGTTGAGTTGGCTAAGTGTCTATAAGAAGAAATCACTTGTTCGTTAAGAGGTGACCATTTGCTCATGAAGCACCATTTTATCCACCCATTGTTTAGAACAGTTTAGATATCCAGAAAGACTATCGGATGAGTTAAGGTGAGAGCTTCAGGAAGAGAGCAAGAGGAAGCAGGTAACACTCAAGAGCAGGATGCTAGCCTGACACCTGTAAAGAAGAGAAGGCAAGAATAAGGACTAGCCTGCAACATAGGGAAGAGATAGACTCACTCAGTCAGTGCTGGTTCTTAAGTGAAAGGCATCTGTTAAGGAAGTTTCCTGTCTCATAAAAACGGATCTTTGCTGGTCCATCTGACACTGATGAGAAGAGTTCACAAGTGCAGCCTCCATGTGAAGCTAAGGAGAGAGAGAGATGCAGAAGCCTGCCTGCCCAGATTGAAAATCACATACGCTGTCCGTATCAGATATCAGAGGTGGGATTTTTGGTTTTGTTGGGTTTGAGAGAGTTGTTTGTTTGTTTTCCTTTATTTATTTTGTTTCATTTTTTAAGAACAGGGTCTCATTGTATATCCCTGGCCAGTCTGGGACTCACTAAATACACCAAGCTAGTCTCCAGTTCGAGATCTGCCTGTGTCTTCTGAGATTAAAGGTATATGCCACTATGCCATTTTAGAGGCCTGTTTGGAAGGCCAACCGGAGGCTAACAGGACATGGAAAGTTTAAACTTCCCAGTGTGGCTCTATCTTCTACTTTTAACCACCACCAACAGAAACCCCTTTCCCACTACCAATCCCCAAACCCATCTGCAAGTTATTGATTCCTTAATTAGTCTTTTTCCCCTTTCTTTTTTTTTTTTTTTCTGTCCCCATCCTGAGAGTTGATCTAGCACCAGCACCATTTTCAGCCCCCAGGTGTGTCCCTGCCTGCCTTGGTGAACTCTAACCTCAGTAACTCCAGCACTCAAGAGCAGGTCAGGTTGGGGTAGGGTAGGGTGGTGACGAAGCTGCTTCCATGCTGCTTTTCCCAGGATGGCCATTTTCAGCTTCCCAAGGAAATTTAATACCTCAGTTTTTAATGATTTAATTTATCAGCTAGCCATCTTGGCTCCTCTTTCCTTTATTATTAGTGGAAAGATAGAAATATAAAATGATGGTGATGCTGGTGATTGAGATGATGAGAGGAAGAGGAGGAGGAGGAAGAGGAGGAGGAGGTAGTAATAGTTCTGGCTATCTTGGTACAATGTTCAGATATCACAGCTGTTCTGTTTTTCATAATCAGTTCAAAGGTAGGTTGGTTTATGTAGAGAGATCAATCCTGCCTTGAAAGGAAGGAAGGAAGGAAGGAAGGAAGGAAGGAAGGAAGGAAGGAAGGAAGGAAGGTGAAAGAAAAGAAAGAAAGAGAGAAAGAAAGAAAGAAAGAAAGAAAGAAAGAAAGAAAGAAAGAAAGAAAGCAAGCAAGCAGGCAAATAAATATAAATATAATTAAAGTGGAACAAGCCAACACACACACACACACACACAGGAACAAGGGAAAGCAGTGCATGGGATATGGTTTATGTGGGTGAGTGCAGTACCGGCCCCCATCCCAGAGGGTCAAAGCCAGATGGGGAATAGAAGTGTGAGGGTTGGCTCCAGTCCCACTCAACTCCTGTTCCCAGGTACCTGCTGCCCTGTGCATCCTTCCTGTTCCCGTCCCAACATTGGCGGGTCCCATGTCTGCCATGGTGCCTGCTGAATTCTCGGGCTGTCTAGTTTTGCCTCACTTCATTCCTCAGGAGAGTTCTTCTAGCTGGCAGAAAACTGGTGTCCTCTCCTCCTCTCCTCTTCTCACTCCTCCTCTCACTCGCCTGGAGTGATCTCTCAGGGATGGCGGTTTGGGGAAATGGTGATTGACTGAATCTGGTGGGCACATCGGGAGCCATTTCCCCTCGAGGGTCTTCAGTGGCTGGTGTTAGCGTCTGCAGTCTCTTGTGTTGAGTCTACTCAGGCTCTGGGGACAGAGGCGGGGGTGGGGCGGTTGGTTTGGAGCTGGCTAGGCGGGACTACTCCAGGAGAGTGTGGGGAGTTTGATTCTGACCGGTTTACCTCATTTCCCCAATTGTGTCTCCAGTTCCCCAGCCCTTATTCATCTGTATAATGGGGGCCGGGCTGACTCCTTGTTGGAGTGGGGGGATGGCCTTGTACTTCTGATCTCCCGCTGACCCCCGTTCTAGAGGAAGTAAAAGGTTTCCATAGGTGACCCTGTGGAAGGATCATGAAGGAGAGAGAATGTGTGGTAATCGTCACTCCCTGGGTGTGCCACCACCTATGCCTCCATTGCATTTCTCATGCAAAGAGCATACTCCAGGCCTGCTGGGTGCACACTGGTTTTCAGAGAAGGAAAGGATGCCCTGTCTGGTCTGTCTATTGTCAGAAGCCAGGACCCTCGCCTCTTACCCTCACCCCCTACTTCTCCCCACCTGCACAATGTCCCCTGCAGCTTCTTCTCCCTAGCAACCACAAGGTTCTGCTTAATAGTTACAAATAGATTTTTAGATGTAAAGCAGTGTACCGTATCTCTTGAAGTAAGCAGTTAGACCGCCATTGTTTCAGGGCACAGGCCAAGAAGATTCTGTACTTTCCCATCACCTGGATCCCTCTTACCCCTCCCTTTGCAAAATGTATCATAAATAAGCACTTTGTGCCCAAATATATGACTCTTGACAAGCATTTGCTTCCTTGAGTCCATTCTCTCTCTCGTCCGTTCTTCCAGGATTGTAATCCTCCTCGTCCCTCACAAATAACCTAGGACCTGCAGGTCGGGTCAGTCTAAAGACTCTTGTCATTCCACCAGCTCCGGTGACACACCTGTGTGTTTAGCTGCCCCGGTATCTCCTCTTTCTTCACAAGGTGGTACACATAACATGCTGTGTGGTGGTCAGGGTATACTAGCTGCTTTCTGGCACGTCAACTTCAGCTCTGGCTTACAGTGCCTTGGCAAATTTCCTGTGATTTAGTGTGATAAGTTGTGTGACAGGCTTGACAAAGTTCACCCTGCCTTGCCCCACTTCTGAATTTGTGTGTCCATTCCGCCTCTGTCTGGGTACCTAGGTATCGAGTTCCAGCAGAAATGTTTCAAGACCCCTGGAGGGGACACCCTTCCAGAGGAAGGGGTAGGGCAGCAGGACCCATAGTGAGTTTGTCTAGAGGGCTCCTGGTTCATCCTCACTGGGCTTCCTCAAACTCATGACTGGGTGCTCCCGAGTCTATGGTCAAGGTTGAGAGCCCCTCTCTAACCTGGTGGGGTTCTCCGCTTTTTGTAGGCTGCTGGAGCTTGGGGTGGGGTGCCATGCCAGTCAAACCATGTCGATTCGCACTCCGAATGAGTTTCCTGTTTTTATCTTTCTTATTGATCATTCTCTCGATGGGCGGTTTGAGGAGAACCTTCTAACTGTCCTTTCCAGATGTCTTGATCAGCATGTCAGTTAAGAGTTCTGTGGAAGGCCGTGCCTGCCACTGTATCCCACCAGAAAGACTGATAAAAACGTTTAGCCATGGATCACTCTGCTCGTGTCAACACCATGTCAACTGCTAGAATTGATGTGAATTGTAAGACATATTGATAATCGACATTTCACATGCACTTTCGTCCCTGGCTTCCTCCCATGGCTTCGCCTGTTTGAGCTTCCTTTGATGGTCAGTAACCCACCTCAGAGGTGTGTGGCGGCATGGTGGTCATAGGCACATGGGAATGGGTAAGGCTGTGTCCCAGGTGAGGTTCGGTGATGGTTGGGAGGCATTGTGTGTTATGTGTGTGTGTTTGTGTATAGAGGGAGGGGGTGTCTTGTAGGGCAGTAGGTTGTCTGGGGAAACTGCATTGTTGTAGCCATAGGAAGGAGGCACACCCACAGGTGCTGTGGCTGCCCCTGATACCTCGAGGACACCTGCGTGCATAGAGAAGAGAAAGGAGATACAGATGATGGTGTGCGAGATGGGGGAACTGGGTCTTCTCTCCTTTGTGTAGCTTGAGGGAAACGAGGCCTTGGGGGTCACCAGTAGGCTTTGTGTCTCTTGGAAGGCGAAGCCACAATCCTCTCTGCGGTGTCCTGTCTCTTCTCCCGGAGCTTTGTTGTTCTGTCCACGCCCATAAGCTTGGCCAGTCATGTGCCACAGCTGCACCATCTGCCTGAGCATCGTGGGCCATTCTCACAGCATTCTCCGTCTTTCCCTACTGGAGGTGGCCCGCTCTGGAGCAGGCTCACTGGACTCATTGTTTTCTGTCTGCCACTGCGATCCGGGAAGGGAACGTACTTTGACCCCTTCAGCATGCCCTGCATGTATACTGAGCCCTGCCTCCTGGGGCCTATATTTGGGTGAAGGAGGAAAAAAATCATCCTCCTCACCTCTGCCCTCAAAAGAGGTTGCCAGCTCATGTTCTCTAGTCGCCTTAGCCATGTCACCTCATCCCATTACAATGGACAGGGCATCTCCGGTGTGTGCTGGTCATAGCTGAGCACCTATCCTGTGCCCCCATGTGCACTGTGGAGCTTAGCATTCTGGAACTGCAGTCTAAGATCAGACTTAGCAGTGCGCTGAATTTAAGACTATTAGTCAGGCTGGAGAGATGGCTTAGTGGTTAAGAGCACTTACTGCTCTTCCAGAGGTCCTGAGTTCAATTCCCAGCAACCACATGGTGGCCCACAACTGTCTATAATGGGATCCAATGCCCTCTTCTGGTATGTCTGAAGACAGCTACAGGCTACAGTGTACTCTTCTAAATAAAATAAATAAATTACACACACACACACACACACACACACACACACACACACACACACACACATATATATATATATATATATATATATATATATATATATATGAGAGAGAGAGAGAGAGAGAGAGAGAGAGAGAGAGAGAGAGTAAAGTAAAGACCCCCAAACTCGGGAGACACTTCCTCAAGTCTCAGGAAATCACAAGAAGCCACACACCTGGATGCAATCAGCAGAGGTTTATTGGGAGAGTTGGCTAGCCAAGATCAAAACTGCTCGTCCACGCAGGAACAGAATTTTGACAAAAGGCCAGCAAGCTGGGTTTTTTTTTTTTTTTTTTTTTTTTTAATAGCATGGGGTGGGGAAAGGAAGGAATTTTCGTACGGTTACACATGATTGGTTGTTTTACAAATTTTGAACATCAGCAGGCTGTAACACTGGGAAAACCTCAAGGTATGTGTGTGTGGGGGGGGTAACCAAGAACAGTGGAATATTTCAGAGGAAACCACCCTAAATGATTTAGAGTCATGTGAAAATCTCTCTGCACACTCATTCTTCTCAAGAATGTAGTTTTTTCATGTCACTGTGCCCTACCCTGTCATTACCAACTATTTCAGGTTAACTATTTCTCACTTGCCATAGCCCCACCCTGAGGCTTGAGGAATGTTAATCCAGCAAGTGTCCTCTGATTCAGGGCTAATGCCCTCCACCCGGAATGTGTCCCAGGGAAGTGAAAGCCTGAAATCTTACATCCAGTTCCGCTTTCTGGAACTTGCATTCTTTTGCTCAGGTTTAGGGTAAAGAAAAAGCCTATATATACTTCATAAAATGGTCTTTATAATTTTTCACTCTACAAAAGAAACTAATGAGGATTGATTCATTCAGTAACTGTGAATGAACAGGGAAGAGACCAAGGCCAAATTCCTGCCATATGGCACATGGCACAGCGTGGAAAATGTGGATGTACTGACGGTGGAGGGGGGTGAGGGGGGTGAGGGGGGTGAGGGGGGCAACGTTCTGATCAAAGCAAGTCAGTGGACAGAATCGCCTCCCAGGGCCCACCGGACCCAGGTCTTCCGTCTTCCCGGAGTTGGGTGGCTTGGAATGCAGCACAAAGTGGATCCTAAACTCCATCTAAGGCTAAATACCAGCAGCAGACGACAATCAACAAGTACCATAGGGGAAAGTTGAAAAGAACTTTTGAGAGGGAGTATAACAATGGTAAGAGGTAAACAGTTGGGGTCCCCACAGTTCATAACTGGGAGCACATCCTGAGTGGTCTCTGCAGATCTTTTCCACTCTCCCGCCCCACCGCCAACTCCTGAATCATTTACCCGCCTTCAACAGAAGGGTTTGTCTCTTCTGGCTTCTGGATACTCGAAGTTGATGATGTGACAGTTGGCGGTTCGTTCCAATTCTGAGCCAGGGGTGGACTGTCATCATTCCTCCTCAACCAGTACATTACTGAGGACAAAGTCTTCCTCTCTGGTCTTCTTCTTTCTCCTTGGCTTCACTCGAGCTTCTTCAGGTGGTGCTCCATGGGCCACATTTGAGGCCTGCCATTTTCCGTTGGAGCCATTCTGCAGTCTTGGTCCAGTAGGAGTGAGATTCAGGGTGGTGTGGGTGTTGCCAGAAACGGCTGAAGGTAGGTTTCTCCTGTGTGAAGATCCACCGCACACTAGTCCCATCAAGACCCACGCGTGTCCTCTCAGAGGGTGGCAGGAGTGTAGAAAAATTTCAGCCCTTGTGTCTTGCTTGGGTCTTCTCTCCATGATGGGAGGGTGTCTCGTCCCTTCTGGCCCAGAAATAACCAAGGGTCTTTGGGGCAGAGGGGTGAGCCCGGGCCCAGAGGACTCCTGTCCTGGTTTGGGTTTCCCCACTCAAACTCTTGTCTCATCAAGAGGGAATCAAGAGGAGTGAAAACCTGTGAGGACTAGGCTCAGGACCACACTGAGGGGAGGGGTAGGGAGGGAGGGGAGAGTAGACACTCAGATCTCCAGTGGCCTGTAATCTTTATACTGAACTCTATCCCCTCCACATTCTGTGCTGCCATGTTGTGTGTTGGGAGGGGGTGGATGGGTGGATACTCCAGGGTTTTTTACTCCTCTCTGAGCAGAAGCAGTGTAGACCTGTACTCCACAGGGGCACTCGCTCTTTTTTTATTATTTAAATAAGATCAACAAGTTGGCGGCTTTTCATTCCTTTTCTTATCCTAAGAGGGAGGTCTACCAGCTGGATGGTTGTGGCCAATGTCCCTCGACATTTCTAGCATTATTTGGGACTTTCTGCCACCATGAATTCTGGTCAAAAGTTGTCCTTTTTATTAAAACCAAAACTCATTTTAAGAAGATAATACCCATTGGTGTTAAATAAAGAGTAAGTAGTGAAGGTGGACTGAGTTTTTAATATTTAATGATTACTTACTTACAAATGTAGAAGGAGGTCAGCCAGCAGACAGGTCAACCTGTTGACCTGTTGACTTTTGGTTTTCTTTTGTTTCTGATTAAACTGGGCGAGGGTTGACCAGTTATCCCTTTCCTTCTTAACAGAATCAATTGGATCAATGAATGTTAGAGTAGGATGGGCCAGGTTTTTTTTAAATATGTATTTATTTCATTTTCATTTATATGAGTACACTGTAGCTGCCTTTAGACACACCAAAAGAAGGCTTCAGATTCCATTACAGATGGTTGTGAGCCACCATGTGGTTGCCGGGAATTGAACTCAGGACCTCTGGAATAGCAAGCAGCCAGTACTCTTAACCACTGAGCCGTCTCTCCTGCCCAATGGGCCAGTTTTTTGTTTGTTTGTTTTTTTACAATAAAATGAGATTGAACAGTAAATCTCTCTCTCCCCCCCTCTGTCTCTCTGTCTCTCTGTCTCTCTCTCTGTGTCTCTGTCTCTGTCTCTGTCGCTGTCTCTCTCCCTCTCTCTCTCTCTCTCTCTCTCTCTCTCTCTCTCTCTCTCTCCATCTCTCTGTGTGTGTATCCTTATTGTTTGTGGTGTTTTTCTTTCTGAAAAAAATATATGAAGAGTTAAAAATATAATATTTGGCCAGGTGTGCTTTGCTTCACTTCACATATTCTTTGACTTTGTCTTTCTTAAATATAAGGATGCTTACTGGTCACTCCAGACGTCCTTCCCTCACTCTGAACAAGCCTCCTGCCAGCTCAGCAACTTCAAGGCCAAATCTGGACACTATTTACAAGATTTTGTATTGTTAATTAATGTTGAATGTTTAGGTAAATAAAGCTTGCACAGAAATTTAACAGAGAGGCAGGGTCAGGACTTGAGAGGCCACTCTAGTATACTTTGATACCAAGTAGAGAGACTTTGTTTCTAATAAATAAATGCATATAGAAAAAGATATCCATACATATATTCATACATGCATGTATGGTGCCTCAGAATGCAAAGCATCTGGCTCTTAAGGACTAGGTAAAATAGTAAAGGCTAGATGGAATGCTAAGGCTTAGGTCAATAAAATGTTATGGCCTGAGTATGATCAAGTAAGGCCTAGGTAATTCTTACCCGGCTAGCCTAACAGCCCCTCAAAATTATCTTTTGTATTGTTTCAGACTTATTCCTGAAGGGATTCCTAGTTATGTGAAACCAAAATAACAATTATGTGATAGAAATTTTTAATCCCAACCTGAGGTTTTCACTCTGCCTTGATTATTTAGTTTTTGGATAAAAGAAACACAACTTTTATTGTTTACAAACAGCACAAGAAGAGCTGTGCTGCACAAGAATAACCACCTATGTTATTATGATTTACTTTTTTATTGATAACCTGGAGTGATTACTTATTATGTTTCATTTTGGCTATTTTTAACTTTAATGGACAGTGAAGATTCTAACTTTTGGAGGCTGGAGAGATGGCCCTGTCTGCTGCTCTTCACAGGCCTTGAATTCAATGCCCAGAAGCCACATGGATTGTCTTACTAGGTTCTGGTGCCCTCTTCTGATATCCTGTCATATATGCAGATAAAACAGGCAGATACATTGAAAATAAATAAAGCCAGGCGGTGGTGGCACATGCCTTTAATCCCAGCATTTGGGAGGCACAGGCAGGCGGATTTCTGAGTTTGAGGCCAGCCTGGTCTACAGAGTTATTTCCAGGACAGCCAGGGCTACACAGAGAAACCCTGTCTTGAATAAATAAATAAATAAATAAATAAATAAATAAATAAATAAGAAAAATGGAGTGTTTAGCTTTTGACCAGCTCTGGTGGTGCAAGAGGCACGTGGTTCTCTGTGAGTTTGAGACTAGCTAAGTCTACAGAGCAAGTTCCAGGGCTGCCATGGTTACACAAAGAGGAAACCTTATCTCAAGATACAAAAACATAACAAAACAAAATTCTGGGTTTTACTTAACAGAGATATGTCCTACTTCTAGTCCTACTTTGATGATGAAGGCATGTTGATTTTAATTTCAGATTTTTTTTTTTAAGTTTTCAGCTATGATTGCTGTCCTTTGACATCTGGTTTATGTTTGATTTGCTTACTTTTTTAAAAAAATTCTTGACCTGTGTACTGTAAACAATTATTTGAGTTCTTTGTTTCTTTCCTTCCAATCAGAGCTATATATTTCCTCATAGGACAGATTTTACTGTGTACTGTGTGACAGCAATTGTGTAATGTTGTGTTTTCATTTTCATTTTTATAAGGGTCTCTAACTCTCTCTCTCTGTCTCTTTCTCTGTCTCTGTAAGCCCAGCACTGCCATCCCTCCTTCATCCTTTGTTCCTTGCTTCTTTCTTTCTTTGATTGATTCCAGGTCAATTATATTCATATTTATAGTTCTTTATTTTGCTATTATTATTATTATTATTATTATTATTATTATTATTATTATTATTATTATTTTAAGTCAGGATCTTTCTGTGTGTTTCTAGAAATCAGTATGTAGACCTGGCTGGCTTCCAACTTACAGAAATCCCCCTGCCTCTACTGAGATTAAATGAGTGAAACATGATGATTGGCTTCTATCTATTTTTTTAATCTCTATATTTATTTACTTCATTCCTTGTTTAATATATTCATGACAGAGTTTCTCCATGTATTCCTGGCTGTCTTGGAGGTCACTGTGTAGGCTGGCTTAGTCTGGAACAACAGATATCTGAAACTAGGACTAACTGGAAAGTTTCTTAGAGACCCAGGGCAATTAATTATAATTATGCTCATATTTATTTTTATCTATTTTTCCATGAGCTATGAAAAACCCCCTGGAGAGATGGATTATGTGTAGTACATGAGTGATTTATGTTGGTTTCTTGGATGATCAAGACAGCTGTCTGGTAATACCTAATAGTAACAGTTTTCTCCAATGCACCTATTCCCTAGTCAATGACAGTGGCAGAGAAGTCCCTGCTGTGAGCAGGCCAGTGTGACAGCATTCCCAGCAAGCAGGCAGGTGCATTTTGGAGATAGTAGATGGTGTTGTGTTTGCTAATGACGTCTATCTAGGAGGTTTTACCAGGAGATCTATGGGGAAATAGTACTTGCTTTGCACCCTCTTGTTACAAATTATAGGGTTGGTGGAGCATTGATCAGGTTGATCAGAAGTCTTAAATTCTGCCACAGATTTTTTTGCCTTTCCCCCCACTCTGCCTTTTTTCCAGGTTCCCAGGGTTGTGTCCTCAGTCCCCAGTGGTGGGACTCTGGATTTCTGAGGCTGAGTGGATCCTGTGACCCAAGTTTCCAAGCCAATGTGGCCCTGTCTGTCCTGTTGGATCTCTGTGAAGCCTGTGAGCCTTCATTAGGATTTGTTTTTATTTTCCTCCAAGAGCCTCTTGGTGCCAAGGGCCCGGGCTCTGAATTTCTAAAGCCTAGATAAAGCTGTGACCACAGCATTTTAGCATGGCCTTCTCTATGTTTATACATGGTTATAAGGTCAACCAGATGTTCCTTTGAGGTCAGGATCTCTTGCTCATGAGGACATTTTTGGGAAACTTCACCAGGCATGACATCCATGTGTTCCTTATGACCAGTGAATTTCTTCCCCATACCTCTTATTGTTTGGATATTTGCAATCTGTCTTATTGTACTACTGATACACATCCCTTTGGTTGGTGACATTAAATTACAGGGCCCTCCAAAGATGTTGGCTCAACGTACCTCCTGTTTTTCTGCCTTTGGGGCCTGAAGCCACATCTGCACATGCTTCCTACTTCCTGTGCTTGCTTGATTGTTTGTGTGAGCTCTCTGTGCTGCTTGTGACAACCTGGTACTATGTGTTGTTTGCATGTCAGTCATTCCCTCTTTCTCTATGGACATTGTCACCTATAAAAGATGGAATGGTAGAGCTAGGGGAGAGAAAAGAATCTATTTGGTGCTAGTGATTCCCAGCACTCCTCCATGACCAGCTCCATTTTGTTTTTTCCCTTGGAGTTCCCAAATCTCCATTTGTTTTCACTTGGTGTGTCCCAGTTTCTCTGCCACATGCCTCCAGATGCACTACTTGGCCCTCCTCACAACATTGCTTTCTGGGGTTAATGAGGCAATTTTGTTGTTGTTGTTGTTTCATTTTTTGGTGTTGTGTTTTGTTTGCCTTCAGCTTTTATTGCCCAGAGCAGTGTGGTTCTCCATGGTTGCCTAGCAAGAACTTCTTACCCTGCTTGCTGTTGGGTTTTTTTTTTTTTTGGGGGGGGGGCAGTTTATCCACCTTGTTCTTGGTGTGCTCACTCTCTCCGCTTGCTTTTGTCTCCCATTTTTCCACGTAGGATCCTGCTTGTTGTAACCAAGGGCATATGCCAGTCTTGCTTTCAGGGGATCGATATGGTGCTCTTGTGCTCTCTTCAGGCTCAGGGCCTAAGCCATGCCAGGTGAGGGTTGGACAAACATGGACAATGGTTAGTCATTGCAAATGGCAACTGCATTTCTCATTCTGTCAGCAGGCTTCTTGTCTCTTTTCCCCATCAGGTCCAGTGGTATGTGGAAGGCAGTGGTGTGCCTATCTTGCCAGAACACTGTGACATGCCCCCCTCCACGCTTCTCCCTGTTGACACATCATGTCAGGTTCTCTGGTGTACTAATGATGTTCACTCCACACAGGTACTCCTCTTGACTCTCTTACCCAAGCCCAGAGGGGTGTTTGGTTCACTGCAACACATGGCCTTCCCATCCAGTGCATGCAGGCACCTTGCTTCTGATCCTCGAGGTACTCCTGTAATGTACTAGGCTTTGACATTCAAGGTGCCCATTTCTGAGTTGGTGGATCCCTGGCATGCCTCCTGTGCTCTGTCTTGCTGCTTGTGTTTCATTCCTGGGTCATTTCCTCTGTTCTGTGGGAGAAGCCTGAGGAGGATGGAAAGAAATCACAGCAGTAAAAGTGGCTCTGGCATTGCCTGTAGTTTGAAAGGGGAGACTCTTGTTAGGTGACCACACCTTGTGCTGTTGCCTTCCTTGTAAGCCTTTGCATAGGCTGGTGCCAAGAAGTCATGCCTGGCCTTTGTCTTAAAAGACCTTTTGCTACAATGCTTCTTGCTCTGCCACCTGGTAGGGGCTTTAAGAAACCTGGCTGTCACAGAGATCTGGATTAGGTCCTTTCTGTTAGCAGATGCTCAATATATGTTGGAAGGAGAGGCCTTACTGGTACCAGAAACCCATCCCAGTCCTTGCCCAGGTCTTCTCATTTTCTGCACTTCACACACAAAGCTTTGGATTGCTGTGGCCCTGGGGCTAAATGGATTGGGTCCAACTTGCCCTCATTTAAAAAAAAAATTGCCTTCTCTAGCTATTTGAGGAAAGGATGTCTTCTGTGCTTAGCTTCAGATGAGTGCTTCCTCTTCTACTCCTGTCTTAGGTGGGGGTTGAGAGTTTGCCTTTTTGTCTCCTATGGCCCATCTGTTGCAGGTCTTTGAGGGATCACAAGTAGCAGAGTTGTCATCCTGCTGCTGTGCAGGGCTGTGGGTTCTTGTGGTGTTGGAGAAAGCCTGCACATACCCCCATGTGCATGATACCTCCCAAAAGTCACCGTGGGATGACGAATGGGTGGTGGTGATGCCAAGGTCCTCCCACTTATTCTACACCACTCAAATTTCTTCACCACCATGCCAGACTAGAGTCAGGCACAGCAGGGACTTCTTTCCACCCTGATTCTGCCAAGTGTGGTCACTTGGCTGTGGTTTCACTGCATAGTAAGTAGAGACCGTGGGAATCTCATTCATACATTCATGCATGTCACTAAATAAATGATGAGGTATTTGCCTACTTTAAGACAGTCATAGTTACTCTGGTCATTTATCTGTGCTTCATTTAATTTCTTCATTTTGTCTTTTAGAGTATTGGGCAGAAAGCATATCATGTTAATACCCTCAGTGAGACTTTGAAACGTGTTGTTTTAAACAGTCAGTTTCTACTGGTTGGTACAAGCCAAGGTGAGGCACTCTGTGGGAAATCATGGCCCAGTATCTGGAACCAGTGACTGAAGACTAACATGGCTCCTGGCATCCATCTTTACCCATAGGATGACTAAGGGGAAAGAATGGATGGGAAAAGTGGACCACTTCCCATGCATCCCAGACCCTACTGTGCCTGCAGCCAGATTGCACATTCCCAGCCTATTTATGTCTTAATATTTGCAGGCCTTCTTTAACTTTCTCTTAAAAGTTCTTTTCCAGGCTGGATCGATGGTTCAGTGGTTAAGAGCACTGACTGCACCTCCAGAGGTCCTGAGTTCAAATCCCAGCAACCACATGGTGGCTCACAACCATCTGTAAAATGAGATCTGATGCTCTCTTCTGGTGTGTCTGAAGACAGTGTACCCATATATAATAAATAAATCTTTTAAAAAAAAAGTTCTTTTCCACTTTCCCCTATGGTACTTATTGAGTATCAGTCTTCTGCCTATATTTAGCCTTAAATAGACTTTACCACCTACTTTGGGCTGTATTCCCAAGAACCCCAACTCTGGAAAGACACTGGCATGGCAGGACTGGGGCTGCTACTGGCCTTACGATATCCATGGGCTCACTTTAATCAGAAAGACATGGGACAATCTATACCTGGGGCTGTGTTTTCAGTATGCTACATTTTTCTGCACACACAGCACTGCACAGCAGGGATTCTGGGCTCTTCCTGGTTCACTTGCAGTTACTCAGTGAATCCTGGTTAGTTTCTTTTTCTCTGAATATATATATATATATATATATATATATATATATATATATATATATTTATATATAATATTATATAAATATATAATTTAAATATACTTAAATTCAGCTCATTGCCATAGCTGATATTAGGTTGCAGTTCCAGCAAAGTATGCCCCAACCTGCACTTAGGAGGCACATGTGCACCAGGCAGACACATATGTATGACCAGATACATGGTAGAGAGGGAGAGGAAGAGGGAAAAGGAGAGGCCCCTTCTGTTGGGAGGGAATGAGGCCAGACAGCAATGGTGACCAGGAAAATGAGGCAGCAACTGGTTTGCTGAGCAGGGCCAATGAGGGAAGGATTTTTCCCCCTTCAAAAACATATCGACCCTGGGAGGCCCAGCATGAGGCACCTCTAGGGCACAGTGACTGCATCTAGGCATGGGGACTTCTCTAATACCCCCCAGGAAATGCTTGCATTAGTTGACTAACACTACAGAGTCCCACAGGCCTGACCAAACTGGACAACCACCTGGAGAGGAAGATGGAGAA
Organism: Arvicanthis niloticus; assembly: GCF_011762505.2. Taxonomy (NCBI): domain Eukaryota; kingdom Metazoa; phylum Chordata; class Mammalia; order Rodentia; family Muridae; genus Arvicanthis; species Arvicanthis niloticus. The sequence goes on from NC_047661.1 coordinate 3,308,096, forward strand.
AGCGGCTCATGATTCACAGGCTGATGATGTGGCTATGGCACAGCCTATCCAAGCTGCTGGTGCAGGCAGTACAGCAAAGCTTCAGCTGGATAGGCGATATGATGCAGAGGGAGGCTTGGCAAGAACCAAGGGGGAAAAAGAATGCAGCAACAGCAAGTTTCAACCTACAAGAGTCCACAAAGCCTAGTGGTGATTACTACAGCCTTGTTCACCACCAACCACACAGGTGAGCAAAGACCTCCCATCTTGCATGCTGTAGTTTTTGTCCTATCTTCTCCATACACACTAGTATTGGCGTGACAGTGGCAGCAGATACAGCACCTATGAGTACCCTTCCTTCCCAAGGATACAACAACTTATCTTCTCTCGGCAACCAACTGGCCTTCAGTGCCCCCCACCACAAATTCCACAAGGCTTCTTTAACCCTTAATGCATCTCACACAGGACACAGTCACACCTATCTCTTAAGTGTGAAGAAAGAGCGTGTGTTCCCACAGGGTATGGAGAGGGAACAGGAGAGAGGCAGCTCTGTAAGGAGAGGTAAAACATGTGCAGATGAGGATGGGCATACGGGAGCAGAGGAATCGGGAAGAAGCTGAGAGTAGGGCAGGAAAAGAAGAGGCACACACAAGATGTGGGCCACAATCACCCATGAGTGAACTTCTGTAGAAGGAGGACACAGTAGGGTCCCTGGGAGTAAGCCCCAGCTGTGAGATCTCTATGTTGCAGCACACAGAAGAGAGGGGTGATTGATCTTCAAGTGGTACTCGGCTATATATTGCCCTGGAAGGAACCCACAAGTGTGAAGTCTCAATCAATGTGTCCTGCAGTTCACATTAATTCTCGAAGCTGGCTGCAATTTCTTCAGCGACACAGGAACTGAGTGATCCACCACTAGGAGTCAGTCTTTAGGATGTGAGCTAAACAGAGGCAGGCACAACCTCCACCCAGAACTCTTAGCTATCCTGCTGATGACAGCACAGTCCCCCATCCTCCCTCCCTCTGGTGAGAGAGGGTAGCAACATCGGGACACCCAGTGAGAATGGTCAACAAGAAGAAAAGCAACATGAAACATGTCCAAAGCGAGAAAGTAGACTTTGTTTAACCTACACAGGACCCCATACCTACCACCAGCAGAGATAGAAATTGGGAGAGCTGAGCATATGGGGAAGAGCCCCACGGGCACCCAGGCTGGGCTTTCAACCCCAAACACAGCCTCAGGAGCTGCTGCAGAAGGGGGTCACGAATCTGAGAGAACTGGGTGAGGAGGAACCAGCTGTGCCTACTTAGACCATCGATGGCTTAATCTTGGAGACAAGCATATTCTACTGGCAGGATCAACCAGGTAGGAGTGTGAGCAAAGCAGAAACGTCAAAAGAGGGGAGCGAGGGAGTGGACCAACAAGGAGCAGGTGGGCATAAACAGGAGTGAGAATGAACAACTCTGAAGAGAAGTCACCCGTCTGAGTGCGGAGCGCACATACACACACACTCAGGAGCGCCTGGCTGCCCTCATCTCCAGCATCTTTTCTCCTTGACATCAGGAGAGTCTGGGCATCAAACATACCTTCTACGGATAAGGTCTGGGGATGAGAAGCAACCAACTAAGGTCACCCAAGGGAACAATGATTCTCCATCACAACCGGAGGGGAGGCATGGAATGGGCGAAGGATGACGGTGGCCGAAGCAGGAAGTTCATCAGCTGAAACCCAAAGTAACCCATCTTTCTGCCAAAAGATGGACGCGCTCGGGATGTGACACACTATTCCTATTGGCTACGGTGAGGAACCACACGGGAGGTATGGCTCACTGGTGGGTGGGTCCACAGCAAGTCCATAACTCAAGGCAGGGAGGTGCAATGTCGTCGGGGGAAATGGAACCTCCTGCCCCCCCCCCCAAGTAAAATGGGAGCAGGCGGGGGAGATCACACTAACGGGGGTCAGCAGGAGACTAGACAAACCCTGCCATGAATATGGCATCGGGCAGAAAGAGGGAAAAACACAACAGAACCAGGGCCAGCAGTGGTGGGAGTGGGGTGGCGTGGGGGGCATGCACACTCATCAGAAGGCATCTCACAGGGGACCAGGACCCTCAGGTGACAAGAGGCACATAAGGTTAACCAATGGGATTATACTGCCCAGGCTCCTGGAGCAGTCAGGCCACACCTGCGTTACCCAGCTGGCCACGAACCAAAGGCCTCCGGGGAGCCCAGGAAGACTCAACCTGAAAAACTACCGATGCTGCCACCATCAAAGAAGACCCACAAGCAGCAATAAGCCTCGACTTCTGAGTCTGCAGACATGCCAGATAGGGACAACCACCATTCCAAAAAAGGCCTCCCCCAAGAGAGATAAATTTGGCCCCGAGGAGGGAAGGATATCTGCCTTCAGCTAGCCATTGGGTCGCTCCTGAGGTATCGGGCAAGGTGACAACACACAGCACAGGCAAGCAGCAAGCACCACGCACAACAGGTCAGCGTCATGGGAACCGCCAATAAAGGAGGGACAGGCGTGGTGGTGGGCACCTAAGAATGAAACACCCAGAAAGAAGACTGGGGTGGAGTGGAGAGCACTAGGCTAAAGCCACTTGCATAAGGTGATCAGAGCAGGCACTTGGGGGCGGGGGTGGGTTAGGGAACCGTGCTATGCTTGAGATCATAGCATGCTCTTTCTTCAGATAACTAGAGAAGGCAACTTCTTTACAGTGATGGCGGGAAGACCCCCAACCCAAAAAAGTCTGGGTCATGGCAAACAAATGCTGAATGAGAAGACCCATGGCTGCAGAGGGGTCTGCAGTACTGGTAAGGCATCTTCTTTCAGAACATTATGAGCATCCACAGTCAGAGGGAGTGTGACACAGATCCTCCCTCCTCAGAGCACCTGCTGAGTGGCAGAACAAGGAGCACTGTAGAAAAAGGTTCTTTAATGGTGGTTTAAGATGTAGGCCAGCCTAATGCTAGGTACTACCCTATGCGCAGGCCAGTGGGGAAAGACAACAGCACTGATCGGGCACTCACCCAACAAGTGTTTGCCTTTCAGACAAAAGGGAACACCAGAGCCTTTTGAACCGACCATTCTCTCACCCCACCTCAGGCTTCTTGCACAGAAACAAAGAATCTCTATGGGAATGAAACCCACACAGGAGGCATGCCAGGGAATGGGAAGTTCCACCACCAACTCAGAAGAGGGCACCTGGAGGGTGAAATCCTGGAATGCTCCAGGATTGCAACCAAGGCATGTGCATGCACCTAAGCAAATCAACCAGGCTTCTTCCGGGTTTCTTGAAGAGGGTCAAACCCTGTGAGGACAACAGCCATCCACGGGGACCACACAAATGCCAGGGAGAAAGAAGGGCAAGAGATCACAATGCATGCCAGGTAGCCACACTCATGCGTTATACACAACACTGATGGTGATGGGGAAGAGATAAGAGGGTCCCGCTGGCAGAACATGAAGAGCACCACTATTCACAATGAATGACCACTCCCCATGAATGTCCATTCATCGCCTGGCGAGGCTTAGGCCCCCAGCTCAAAGAGACCACAGGACCACAACAGTCCACCGAAGCCAGAGTAGCATATGCCATGGAGAACAACATGCAGGATCTTATGCAGACAAAACAAGGAAGCCAGGATAGGAAAGCAAGCAGAGTGAGCAAGCTCATCTAGAACAACGGAGAAAGTTGGACAAGCTGCCACACATAAAAACTCACAGCGACCATGGCAAGCAGAAGAAACTACGTTGCTGGAGATGATCTGATCCTTTTCTTCCAAGCTGCTGAGTGCTGATTTACAGGCATGGGCCAGCACACCAATGTTTATACAGAGTTGTTAGGATGGAGCCCAGAGTTTTTGAGATACCCTAGGCCAGTGCTATCCATGCCTATCATAAGCCAGATCCCATACACTGCTTTTCCTTGCTCCTGTGTGTGTGTGTGTGTGTGTATGTGTGTGTTCCCAGTTAATTACATTTATATTTCTATTCATCTGTTCACTTTCTCTCTCTCTCTCTCTCTCTCTCTCTCTCTCTCTCTCTCTCTCTCTCTCTTTCTTTCTTTCTTTCCTTCTTTCTTGACAAGAATGATTTAGTTAAAGAAATCAACCTATCTTGAACTAGCTATGTAGGGCAGTTGTTCTGGCATTGATCCAGGACAACCAGAAATAATACAGTAGCAGCAGCAGCAGCAGCAGCAGCAGCAGCAGCAGGAGCAGCAGCAGGAGCAGCAGCAGCAGCAGCAGCAGCAGCAGGAGCAGCAGCAGCAGCAGCAGCAGCAGCAGCAGCAGCAGGAGCAGCAGCATTTTACATTTATGTCTTCCCTCCAAAGAATAGAGGAAATAGGAGGCTAGCTGGCTAACAAATAAAATTAAATTGTAAAAACTGAAATATGAAATGTCCTCAGAAAGCTGAAATGGACAACTTTGGGAAAATAGAATGGTAGCAACTTCTCCCCCACACCAGCCTAACTCCACCAACACCCCATCTGCAATTTTCAGATCCTGAGCAATGGAGTTACTGAGTCGATGCAGTACAGAGTTCAGCAAGGAAGGCAGAGACACACCTGGGTCCTGAGAGCTAGATCAGCTGTCGGGATGGGGGCAGAAGAAAAGAGAGGGGAAAAACTGATCAAGGAATCAATAACTTTGCAGACGTTGTTGGGAATTATTAGTGGAAAACGTGTTTCCTTCAGAGATGATTAGAAATTAGAACATGCAGCCACATTGGGAAGACTGCTAAAGAGAACCAGTCTAGCCTCTATCCCTCTCTTTTCTCCTCCTCTTTGCCCTGCTTCATAATACAAAGTAAAGATTAAAGAGCTGAGGAGGAGAACAATTATAGTAATGTTAAAATAATTTTGATAGACTCAGAGCAGCACACAGGAAGAGGTCTAGAGAGCAGCGATGAGACTATGTGTCTTGATCCCTGAGGGTAAGGAAGTTGGAACAATCCATAGGCCTTGCTGGCTAGCAGATAAAATTAAATCAAACTAAAAATTGAAGTAAAAAAATCAAATAAGGTAAACAACACATTAGCAAGGAATTTCTTATAAAGCTAAAAATGGCCAAATTTGGAACATCATGGAGATTACTTCTCTCCCACACCACCCCAACTGATCAACCACAGCACCTGCTTATCTCCAGCTCCTAAGTGATGAAAGTACCATGTTTATGCAGTACAGAGTATTCATCCCAGAGTTTGGGACACACTAGCACTGGCCTTACCCCTCTACCATAACCCAGGCACCCTGCACTGCCTTTTGTATTGTCTTTGTTTTTATTCCAAGTTAATAATTACATTTATTTGTTTTATTTATTTATTTATTTAGTTGACACAGAGGTTTTTCAACATAGTCCAGGAAATCATTATCTTGATCAGACTTGACTCCAATCAACTGCATTCTATCTGCCTCTGTCTCTTTCCTGAGCAATGAGATTAAAATCTTGTATGGCCTCACCTCATTTCTATAACCATGGGAGGTTTGTTTGTTTGTTTGTTTGTTTGTTCATTTTTGGGTTTTGGGGTTTTTTTTGGTCTGTCTGTTTATAATTTCATTTTCAGTTATGTTATTTTATGCTCAGGTAAAATTCAAAATATTCTCTCTCTCTCTCTCTCTCTCTCTCTCTCTCTCTCTCTCTCTCTCTCTCTCCCCCTGGTAGCTTTTGTGTTTGCATGTTTGATTGTTTCTAATTCCCAGTTCTGTCACTTGATTGCAAACTGACCTCTCTAAGGTGGGAGGAGTCATGTGACTTGCTTCCAGGTTGGTTTTGTGTCTCCACATATTAGCCACCAGAACTTAACTAAACCCAATTTAATTGTACAGAATTTTGAGGAGGCAACCAAAACCAGCCTCATAAGATTCTCAGCAGTGTTTTATTTCTGCTTTGGTCTATTTTTTTTAATGTCAGAAAAATCGATCATTTTAATTCTTGTTGTTATTTTTAATTAAGATGCATAATAGAAGATAAGTTTAATTAATCTTCTTTGACATTTTTCTGAATTCCAGGCAGACTTAGTCAGAAAAATAGAATAAAATAAACATGAACGTAAATATAATTAATGTCTGGGAACTTCAAAAACCTTTCTAATTAGCCCTACTGTACTGGCCAATGCTTGTGATCTCAGCACTCAGGAATACACACACTCAAACACCCACACACCCACCCACACACCCACACACACACACACAATAGATATGTAGATTGGAAGATGCAGATTCCTGCACACATGGGATATATGTTCTACTGTACAGATTCCAATGTTTCTAATGCTTCTTTCCCTGATAAATACCACTCATTTGTTGTTTGTGTTGTTTTCAGAAAGTGTGGAGTAGCCCCAGAGTCCACACAACCCCAGGTTAGAAAAATAAATAAGCAAGCTTCTTTTGGACACTAGGTATGGACACACACACACACACACACACACACGAGGAATATGATGAAGAGGACAAAAGAGAAATTGATAAATTAACCTTTTATCACTCTGAATTTCAGGGATGAAGAAAGAAGAGGAGAGAGAGAGAGAGAGAGAGAGAGAGAGAACAAACTTATAGTTTCAATTGCCCACAGGGGGGGAAAAAAGAGAGGAAGAGAGAGAGAGAGAGAGAGAGAGAGAGAGAGAGAGAGAGAGAGCACACAAATAATTGTCCTGCAGGTCCAGAATTAGAAAAAAATAAATGAACATATCAAACAGAAACAACTAGAAGGCGAGAAATAGCAATCACACCAGAAATACAAACTCAAAAAAAAAAAATCCCTCATAATTTCAATGTGCCATCATTATCATCAATGAAAACCTGCTACAGGGACAGAAAGCCACAGGGGACTGCCACCAGTGCCTGAATTTATTGCCCTGCACTTGCTATCCACAGGACCAGTTGATGATCAAAGAAACCAACCTCATCACTATTAGCCTTTTGCCACTAGTGACTTATATAACTGGAGAGCTCAGACCTCTTCCTTTTCAGACAACTCTTGAGATTTAATTAAACTCTTGTAGACAGACCTCTTCAGCCACCAGCCCACTTGAGATGATTGCCAACAGCGTTTGCAGGTTCTCTTTACCACAGAAGAGAGGGACAGACTCTAGACAGAGGCCTGGAGAATGATTTCTGGCATCATGGGAGAAACCACCAGAAACCAAGCATTTATTGATCATGGCTTTACTTTAACCTGACCAGATTGGAATACCAATACCGATGCAGGGAAGGAGAGACTCTTTATATTGACAGGCTCTATTGGCAGGAAGGTGACTGCTTGCTGGCCCACTAATCTGGCCAAGTATATGATATTAGTCAGGGAGATAATAAGAACTCCCACAGCTTTCTTAGGAAGGATTATTGAGGCATTCTGACAATACAGCTTCAAGGATGCTGAATTACCAGAAGTAAAAGTAGTGATGGCTCTAGCCTTTTTTAACCAGGCAACACCAGACATCAAGAAAAATCTTAGAGGGTTGAGAGCTTCGGAGAACAGAGGCAGAGAAACTTAGTCAGAGTGGCAAGAGGCAACAGACATGTGACCTGGCAAAGATTCTATGGCCAAACCAGAAGAGAGTAAGAGACACCTAAAATAGAAAGCTTTGGAGGAGGTAAAAAGTGTCTTAGGAATCAAGAAATCCCCCACTTGGGAAAGAACAAATGTGCTTATTGTAAGGAAGAAAGTCATGGAGTCAGGAAGTGCCCCAGGAAAAGAAGCCTAATCAAACCATGGCTTTAGAAGAAGAAAATAGAGATGAAGTATATGGGACATGTGGTTCAGACCTTCTCTCAGAGTCAAGGTAAGACAAGTGGAGGAGAAGGGAACCCACCAGTTTTCTCATAGATAGTGGAGTTCAACATTCTGTCTTGTTAAAGCCTGAAGGTAAAATCTTTTCAAAAAAAAAAAAAAAAAAAAAAAAAAAAGTCCTCAGTCCTACAGGTAACAGGCATTAAATAATACTCATGGACTTCCAGAAGAACTGTGGTCTTGGGGATGGGCAGAGCGACACATTCATTGGTTGTTGTGTTCGAATCTCCAAACCCCCACTTGGAAAGGCATTTGTTGTCAAAAATGAGGGCACAACTACATTTCCTCCTAGAGTGAGCCAAACTATTAGATTCAGAGGCAAAACTTATTCATGTCCTGACCACAACTCTAGCTGAAGAGTACTGGTGGTTTGAGCCTCTCCTCACCTCAGAGAATGAAATCACTACTTGACAAGATCACTTACCCAATGCTTGGACAGAGATAGGAGGAGTTGCATTAGCTCAACAACAGACCCCAATATGAGTTGAGCTCAAACCAGGGGCATAGCGTGTAGAGGCCTGATATTACCCCATGCTCCTGATTACCAGGGAAGGTAAAACTCCCCATCTCAGGAGGCTATTAAAGTTGATGATCTAAGAACCATGGCAATTGGTCTGGAACACCACCTTCCTGCCAGTCAAGAAGCCCATAACTAAAGATTATAGACTGGTACAAGTCTTAAAAGAGGTAAACAAATGGGTCATGGATATCCACCCAACAGTTCCTAATCCCTACACCCTCTTGGATGTTGTTACTCCTGAGTGCCAATGGTATATATGATGCTGGATTTAAAGGATGCTTTCTTCAACATGTCCTTGGCACCCAAGAGCCAAGACCTCTTTGCCTTGGAATGGCACCATTCAGAGCACAGTAATCAGAGAGCTGACTTGGTCCCATCAGCCCTAAGGATTTAAAAACTTTCCTATTATTTCTGATGAGGCCCTTCATGAAGTACTGAGTACAGAACCCAGCACCCTAACCTGACTATTTTGCAGTATGTAGATAACATCTTGTTGGCAGCAGAGATAAAACAAGAATGTGTAATGAAAATTCAGGACCTCTTAGAGGCCCTAGTGAACTTGGTTTACCCAACCTGTGCTAAGAAGCTCAACTTTGCCAACCACAGGTGACATATCTAGGGTACATATTAAAGAAAGGTCAGACATGGCATCCTTCCAATATTCTCAAGCTCAAGTTACAGTGAGCCTATTGAGCCTCTTTACTGCATGTACTACAAAACCCAACCCTAAATCACCTCTGCAGTCTTGGACATCTATTCAACCCCAGAAATCATGCTTATTTTCCTGTAACAAGGTACAGACTCAAGCCACAAGGACAACACAAAGGCTGAGTAATGACAGCTGTGATCCCCTCTGTTATATGATGGTCCAGTCTTTTCAGGTCACTAATACATCCAGGCTTGAGTTAACTGAGTCATGCTGGCTATGATATGGGACAAGACCACCCAACTTTGAAGATGTAGCCCTGATCAGAAATTTCATTGAAACTGAGAACCTCACTGAGTGCAGATGGTAACAAAATGAGGCTAGGCTGACCTTACAGTCCATAGATATCCAGGGCACCTTTACAGGGGCAGTCACTGAGGCCTAAAACCACCTCTGTATCTGGACCTATAGAATCTAGACAATAATAAATGCCTATTACCATGAACCAATGCTTGGTGAGCATGCATTGCAGGGCTTATGCCAGGACAAGGAATTTTGTTTACTTATCCATGTACCTAGGATCATCTACCACACAGATACCAAGTCCTAGACTTCCTCACCAAGATGGAAAATGCCATGTGGATGGCAGCCATCTTGTCTGCTGACCTCTACAAGATGAAAACAGCCATATGACCTGTATTTCCAGGGTCCTGTTTGTTTCTCCCTTTACTAGCATCTACAGGTCCAGAATTTAATTAAACTCAGTTTGCATGTGCAAAATTTTGAGTAGGCATCTAAAACCAGCTGGAAAACTCATAACATCATCAGCTATATTTTTCTTCTGCCTTGGTTTATTTTTTAATGGCAGACAAATCAGCATTTTAATTTTTATTGTTATTTTTAATTGAAATGCATAATAAAAGATAAATATATTTAATCATCTTCAAACTACTTCTGAAAGTTAGGCAGACTAATTAGTTACTTAGATAGTGAGAAAAATAGATAAATATAAATATAATTAATTATCCTGGAACTCCAATAAATTTTCTGTGTAATCTTAGTTTCATATAACTGTTCTTCTAAGTGAAGCCTGTATATACAGCAAGACAGCTAGGAATACATGGGGAAAATCTCTCTTGAAAAAGTTACTCAAGTAAATAAGAAAATACATAGATAGCTAAATAAATAAATAAATAAATAAATAAATAGAAGGCAATCATCATGGTTCACATTTAATTACAGTGGAGGCAGGGGGATTTCTGTGAGTTAAAGGCCAGCTTAGTCTAGGTCCTGGTTTGCAGCAGATTCTAATTCAAGAAAAAAATGAATAACTAATAATAGCAAAATAAAGAACTATAAACATGAACATAATTGACTTGGAGTTAAACAAACAAACAAGAGATGTAAGTGCTAGGGATCTGGCTTATAGCCAAGAGTGCCTGAAGCTCTGCCTGGAATCCATCCTTTCTCTATGCCTAACTGGATATACTGAAAAGCACTCAGGAACCGAAAAAAAGAAGAGGAACACACACACACACACACACACACACACACACACACACAGAGAGAGAGAGAGAGAGAGAGAGAGAGAGAGAGAGAGAGAGAGAGAGAGAGAGAGAGAGAGAGCAAATAATTGTCTTCAGTACACAGGTTTAAAATTAGAGAAAGAAAACAAATCAAACGCAAAATAAGTATACAAAAAGTAACAGCAATCACAACTTGAGAGATCAGACCTTTTTTGTTCAAAAGCCATCTTAGGAAATCTGAACTAAGGTTGAACTCAAGTTAACTAACTGGCACCTAGCATCAATTTCCAGGTAACTCCTCATCAAGCTAGTGTCTAACACCACTTTCCAGGTTATTCCTCAACAAACCTGCACCTTCAGATTCCAAGTCTGCTGCTGTCACTTCACTTGCTAACAACTACAAAACAGGAGGGAAACAGAAGTTAAGTTTTTGGTTTGGCTCCCAGTACCAGCCAATTATGGTAAAGGCTATAATGGTACCCCCAATCAAATGTGTGCCAGTCAGAATACCCCTTACTTGTTTGCTTGCCTCTAATGATGTCCTGAATTTAAGGCTCAGGACCCCATCTTCCCCTCATGCTGTGTCAGGGTTGGCTGGGAGCTTGTAATAAAGAGACCCTAATGTGATTCCATCAGAATTGGCTCCTTGGTGTTCTTTTAATGTTCACAAATGCTTCCTGACACAACATTTTGGTGCTTTGTCCAGGAACTCCAAGACTTCCAGGACTAACGATCTGGAGGTTTTTAATACCGACATGTAAAGAACACCTGTCTCTCTGCCTATGTGCCTATGCGGTACTGCAATAATTCTGTTCTGAATAATTCTTTAATTCTTTTTTGAAAAAAGGCCTAAAAATATTTTGTGGTCAGACAAGTCTAAGACAGTTGTGCTTTGGGGTCATGACCACTCAGGGCCTGGAAGATGTTCCAGGCCATAATCTATGTCATAATTAGGCTGGGCATGGTCTAGGAGAGCCACAGGTACCCATTGATCCGACATAGCAGAGATGAATTTTTTTTCTTGTGTGTGAGCACCATCTGCTGGTTGATTTTCATTCCTACCTGACAGAGAGGAAGAGACCATTTTTTCTCCTGTTTTATGTTTGTCAAGAATAAATACTTGTGCTTGTACTTCTCATTATGGGGTGACTTTGACTTTGACAGATGTTTAACATGACATAGGCACATTCAACCCCACTTAAATTGTTTCTCAGGCATTATAAAAGTCTTAAAACTAGGGGACAAAAATTCTTTGTCATTATTAGGAAAGATAAACTAACCACATTTTTCAGGACAAAACGGCCCACTTTCAACACTGGCTGCCTTCTCCCCCTGCAAGGGATAGTTTGACCTGAGATTGGTACAAAGAATAGAAAAATTCATTTTTAAACCCAAATTTGGCCACCTGGACCAAATACCTTATGTGGTGCTCTGGCAAGAGCTCCTCGAAGACCCACCCTCTTGACTTAATCTTTTTCTCCCCAGACAACAGGCAGAAGTTTTCTGTCTTGGTTAGTAAAAAGCCAATAAATATGAAGAAACACGGGACCACCTGTCTCCTTTTGCACCATCTCTCTATCCAGTCCTCTAAAGAGGAATGGAGGAAGATGTCTTTCCACTCCCACTTTATTCAATCTCTCAAGTTTAACAGCAGCTGTTGCAGCCAGCTTTGTCACAGACAGCCCCGCCACAGGCAGGGGAGACGAGACCTGCTGCAGGGACACTAAGCTGCCAAGAGCTGCCTCTGGGATAGTCAAGGAAACCAACCTCATCACTATTGGCCCTTTGCCTCTAGTGACCTGTACAACTGGAGAACTTAGAACACCCCCCTTTTTTTTTTCAGATAACCCTTGAGATTTAATTTAACTCTTGGAGACAGGCCTCTTTAGCCACCAGCCCACTTGGAATGATTGCCAACAGAATTTGCAGGTTCTCTTCACCACAGAAGAGAGGGACAGATTCCAGACAGAGGCCTGGAAAATGATTTCTGGAACTATGGGTAAATCCCCCACCCCCAGTAACCAAGCAGCTTTCCATTAACCCACCCAGATTGGGACTTCAATATTGCTGAAGGCAAAGAAAGACTCTTAAGTCATCAGGCTCTATTGGCAGGTTTCAAGGTGGCCAGACGATGGCCCACTAATCTTGACAAATATATGATATTAGTCAGAGAGACAATGATATTACCACAGTTTTCTTAGTGAGAGTCATGAAGACATTTTGACAATACACCCCCCTTGGAACCTGAATCATCAGAAGCAAAAACAGCAGGAGCTCTAGCTTTTATTAGCCAGACAGCAAGAGATATCAAAAGAAAACTACAGAGGGTTGACAGGATAACATAAAAGAGTCTGAGAGACTTAGTGATAATGGCAGAGAAGCTATTTAATAAAAGATAATGTGCAGAGGAGAAGCAGAGGAGGGTAGAGAAGTGAATGGAGAAAAGACAGGTGAAAGAGTGGAAGCAACAGACTTGGAATCTGGAAAAGATCCTTCTGGCAGCCATGGCTGAGCCAGAGTACCATAAGAGATACCTAAAACACATGACTTCCAGAAAAGGAGGTAAGGGGGCCCCTAAGGACAGAGAACAGCCCCACATTGGAAAGAACCAATATGCTTATTGTAAGAAAGAGGGCCACTGGGTCAGGAAATGCACCAAGAAAAAGAAGCCTATTCAAACCATGGCCTTAAAAGATGCCCTGGGTAAACCCCCCCCAAAAGAGGGATATCTACCAGTTTCCTTGTTGATAATAGAGCTTAGCATTCTATCTTGCTAAAGCCTGAAGATAAAGTCTCTTCAATAGTTTATGAATGACCTCCTGATAGCAGCAGATAACAAACATAAATTACTAGATGAGACCCAGGACATCTTGGAGGCCCTAGAAAGCTTGGAATATTGAGACCCCACAAAAATAGTCCTACTCAGCCAACCACAGGTGACCTCCTTGGATCCGGGGGATATGTAATAAGAGAGGGTCAGAGATGGCTCTCTGAGTCCAGAAAGAAATTCCCACATCAGCGTTGCATTGCTAGAAAAGACTAAGCCCTATTCTTCGTGTGGATGAGAGATCTGAAATATTGAAAGGGTTATTGATTTATACTCTGGACCCTGGCACTGGGTAGTGGCCTACCTATCAAAAACAATTAGACCCAGTTGCCAGAGGCTGCCCCCCTGTTGTTATCTCATTATAATCATGACCCTCCTGGCCGAGAAGGCTGGCAATCCGTCACTAGAACAAAGGCTGACCACTACCAATGCTAGAATGACTCATTAGTAGTCTCTCCTGTTAAATCCTTCTAGGATAACTTTTCAGGCTCCAACTACCCTAAGCCCAGTTACACTTCTTCCTGACACAGAACTCAACAGGCCACTGCATGAATGTTTGGCCATTTTGCCCCATATCTATCCATGGTCAGGACTGAGATGACCTGATTCACTAATGGCAACAGCTTCATCCAAAAAGGACACTAGTACACAGCATTGGTATCAGAGACTAGGACTATATACATTTGTCACAGGTTATGTCCAGGAATCTACAGAAAGAGTGGCTTCTAGACCACTGGGGGAAAAAAGACTATCAAAAACAAAACAGAGATTCTCACCCTTCTACAAACAAATATTAAAAGGGCTTCCCTCAAAAAAGCTGGCCATCATCCATTGCCATGCCCCTATGCCTCAATTGATAGTACAAAGTGAGAGATGGGAAATTTGTTCTTTCTGAGAAGCTAAATACTCGCATGCTGAAAAAAATTTCATCGTTCCTCCCACATGAGTTTCCAAAAGATAAAAGACCCGAGCAGGCATGCACATGTCCGGATAAGAGATGTTATTCCAAAATCACTAGCAAGGCCTATCAGCTAACTAACACAGTGGCCAATGGAAAGAACTCTAGAAAAAATGGAAAGAACTCTAGAAAAAGCCCAGGGCCAATTGGAAACTTGACTTCACTGAGATCAAGAAAATTTAGATAAAAATTTCACTGTTGTTTATAGAAAGCTTTTCAGGTTTGACCGAAGATTTCCCCCAAAAGATGAAACTACATCCATAGTGAAAAGGAAGCTCTTAGAAGATACACTGACAAGGTATGGGTTTTTTCAGGTGATAGGGTCAGACAATGGACAAGCTTTTGTGTCCCAGGTAAGTCACAGACTAGCCAGGATTTTGGAGAATGACTGGAAACTTTACTGTACATATGGACTCCAGTGCTAAGAACAGGTAGAAAAATAACTAGGATTCTAAAGGAAACCCTAACTAAATTGACTTAAGAGATTGGCAATGGCTGAATAACTCTCCTTCCCTTTACTCTCTACTGAGTATGAAACTCCTGTAACCAGGTGAAATGAACCCCTTTTGAAATTATGTTTAGGATACCAACACTGCATTGCTCTTAACATACAGGCAGAAACCATAGTGAGTTCAAGGATCACCAGTTGCTGGACAATCGTGAAGGTGTCCAAGAGGCCCATAAACATGTTTATCCTAAACTTTGTTCTCTCTATGAAACAGATCCCCCTCCAGAACCAGTGACCCAGAGACTGTGTTCTAATAAAGAGACACTGCCAGGGATCATTAGAGCCTCATTGAAAAGGTCCCTATGTTATCATCTCTATCACACCCATCACCCTAAAGGTCAACTAGATTGCAGCATGGATCCATCACACACACACCTGGATCTCAGAGATGTTTGTAGTTGAAGATGACTTCAACCAGCAGGAAGAAACTCAGCCTCAGGCCTCCCCACTGTCTCCCACTGATAGGACACCCAAGCACCAGGAATAAGGACTGAATGATGGCCTATATGAGGACTGAATGATGACTACTTTGATCCCCTCTAAAATGTGATGGTTTAGTCCTCTCAGGTCATCAATACAACCAAACCTAAATGAACTGAGTCATACAGGTTGTGTTGTAAAGTAACATTTCCCACCTCCAAGAGTCTGCAGAGTCCATGGCCAAGGAAAGACAAAATAGAAGGGGCTTGGATAAAACAAGGAAGAGTATATACAGCCCTGAAAAAAGTATACTTTTTCTATATTGACTAATCAGACATAATTAGAGAATCAATGGTCAAAACTAAAAAGGACCTTAACAAACATTACAGAGACTAGGAATTATTCACTTGTGGCAATGAGAAGTCCCTCTATAACCTAGACAATGAAGCCTACCAACTCTAAGAAGCCCCAACACTGAGCCTTCTAGTTATCAGAGAAAGAGGAAATAAGAGATCAGCTCTTTTTGGTTCAGACTCCATCTTAGAAAATCTGGCCTAAGGTTGAACATGAGTTAACTAACAAACTGGCAACTAGAAACAATTTTCAGGTTACTCCCCAACATGCTGCCATATTCACTGCCCTATTAAAATTAAAACATGCCCAAATGAAACATAATAAGTAATCACTCTTTCGTTGCTGCTTATGGATTATTGTAAATAATAGAAGACGTGTGCCTTTTCTCCAAAATCTAAATAATCAAGGTGGGGTAAGAATTTCAGGTTGGGATTCAAAATTTCTAGCCCATAAGTGTATTGTTTTTGTTTCATATAAATAGAAAACTCCTCAGAAATAAGCCTGAAACAATACAATGGATAAGTTTGATGGATTGGGGTGGGGCTTATTTGAGAAAAACATTTTCTCTGTATGAAGACCTCACTGCTTTGGAACTTAGTATGTATATCTCTGTTTCCTAGAACCTGAGATTAAAGGCATACATGTTCATGGCCAACTTCTTCTCTTTCTATAACCCCTTGAAGGTTTTGTGTTTGCATGATTGTTTCTAATTCCTTGTTCTGTTCTTTGATTGACTTCACGAAAATGGTAGCTGCCGTGTGGATGGCAGCCATCATGGCTTCTGACTTCACCAAGGTCACATGGAAGCAACCACATGATCTGCATTTCCAGGTCATTTATTTTTCCTCTGATTACTAGCCTCTAAAGGTCCAGAACTTAATTAAACCCAGTTTGCATGTGCAGAATTGTGAGTAGGCACCTAAAACCAGCCAAAAGACTCATAACATTATTAGCTATATTTTTCTTCTGCTTTTAATGATTTTTAATGCCAGATGAATCAATCATATTAATGTTTATTGTTATTTTAATTAAAATAAATAATAAAGAATAAATATTATTAAACATTCTCAAACACCTTCTGTATATCAGGCAGACGTAAGTCAGTTTTTGTTTTCTTTGACATGGACTGCCTCTGTAGCCCTGATAGATAAAGTAACAGGCAAAGAGACAGACAGTCAGCCAGCCAGACAGACAGACAATAAAAGAGAGATTAAATTAATAGATTTAAAAATATAAACATAAATATAATTAATTATTTTGGAACTTCAATATGTCAGACAGACTTTGAACTCAGAAATGACCCTCCATATTGGATATAATTTCTACTGTATTGATTTCAGTGTTCTTATTGCTCCTTCACACTCTGACACACAAACACACACTTGTTTGTTTGGTTGGATTGTTGCTTGGCTGTTGTTGTTATTTCAAAAAGTGTGTTTCAGTGCCTACACAAGCCCAGACACAAGAAATAAATAAGACTTCTGAAGCACAGACCTGGGGTGGGCACTAAGTAGGCCACACACACACACACACACACACACATAGGGGAGGGGGCATGAAACAATTTTACCAGCCTCTCTTGCATGTCTATTTCATCAGACTGTGGAGGAAAGATTGAGTAAAGCTGCAGAAGCTTGGAGAGTCAGGAACCAAAACAATTTACTAAACCAGTATCTATTTTACTGATGATATTGATAATGCTAGGGATTCTGACTGCATCATTGCCTGATAAATGTAATGGAAGTGACACTGGATCAAGGGTACACAAGAAATTTACAATCTCAATATGTTTTTTGTGTGATTCCTCACAGTGTTTTTGTTGGTGGTGGTAATAATTTCTTTGTTTACTTCTTTGTATCTCCAGGATTTATGTTTTCTTTCATCTGTTTACCTCATAGATAATCAAGTATATTTAAGTTAAAATGTGCATATAGAAGAAAAGCACTACACACACACATACACAAACATACACGCAAACATGTCACAGATATGTACATTGAAAAATTACACTCACACATATTGGATATATGTTCTACTTTGCAGATTCCACTGTTTCTAATGCACTTTTCAATGCTACATACAAACTCACTTATTTTGTGTAGTTCTCAGTAAAATTGGGGTGACCCAGACATAAGGAATAAATATATAAAGATGTCAAAGCACTTCATAGGGCATGGAGATGGACACACAATCACTCACAGAAATAAATACACACAAGTGCACACAAGGGTCAGAGAGGGACATCTAGAAGTAAAAGAGAAACTTATGAGTTAACATTCCATCTTTCTGAACTTCAAGGCTGGAGAGAAAGACAGGGAGGAAGAGACTAAATGAAAGAACATTATACAACTCCTGTAACAGAGTAAAATTAGTTCTGTGAGAAAATTTATAGCTCCAATTGCATACTGAAAGAATGAAAGAAAGAACAAACAACAGAAAGGCAGAAAGAAAACAATTCTCTTCAGTACACAGGTCAAGAATTAGAAAAATTAAACACATCAAATGCAACTAAACTAGAGAGCAAGTAATAACAATGACAGCTGAAATGCAAAACACACACACAAAACTCTAATAAAAACAACAGGACTAGAGAAAACATGTCTCTATAAAATAAAAGCCAAAATCTTTTTTTTTTTATTTCTTTTATTGTGTCTTGATATAGGGATATTCTTTGTAACCCTGGCAACCCTGGCACTTGCTCTGTAGACTTAGGTAGCCTAAAATTAACAGATGTGACTGCCTTTGGCACCACCACAGCCATATAAAATTTAGAATCTACTTTATCTATCTATTTATCTATTTATCTATTTATCTATCTATCTATCTATTTATCTATTCATTTGTTTATTATTTATTTTTCAAAGTATCTGTGTGATCTATCTACATATATGCCTGCATGCCAGAAGAGGAAATCATCACCATGTAGGACCAACAAAGCTGCTCATGGTACTTGAACTGAAGCACTCTGAAAGAGCAGGAGACAGAGCTCTTAATTGCTGAGCCATCTCTCCACTCCAAAAACTAGCATCTTCACTGGCCAACTAAAGTTAAAAACAACACAAATGAAACATAAGTAATGACTCAAAGTTACTGATAAAAAGTAAATTTTAATAACATAGAAGATAAATATTTGCCAGGCCTTTTTCTACCACATAACTGTTTTGTTTCAAACAGGAGACTCTTCAGAATAAGTCTGAATTAGTACAATAAATAATTTTGAGGGGGTGGGGCAGGGCATATTTGAGACAAAGTTTTTCTCTGTGTGTAGAACTGAATGACCTGGAGCTCATGGTGTCTTTCTCTGACTCCCAGGGACTAAGATTAAAGGTATGTGTGTCCATGACCAACTTCCTTTTCTTCCTATAACTACTGGAAAGTTTTGAATTTGCATGTCTGTTTTCAGTGACTTGTTCTGTCAGTTGATTTTACATCAACCTCACCAAGATTGAAGCTGCAATATGATGGCACCCAACTTGACTTCTTACCTTACCAAGATGGAAGCAGCCATGTAACCTACTTCCTGGTCATTTTTATTTCTCCACTTACTTGCCTCTGGAAGACCAGAATTGTGAGGGTGTACCCAAAACCATCCAGAACATTCATAACATCCTCAGCCATGTTTTCTTCTGCTTTGGTCTATTTTTTTATGCCAGATGAATTGGTCATTTTTACCTGTATTATTATATTTAGTCAAAATGCATACTAAAAATATAATTAAGCATCTTCAAATTCCTTTTGAATGCCAGGCAGACTCTAGCTAGTAAATTAGGTAGTTAGTCATAAAATTAGATTAAAAATAAACATAATCAATTTTGCTGGAGCTCCAAAAATTATTGAGGTAGTCATGGTTTCAGATATCTTTTGTTCCAGACTAAACCAGTCTACACAGTTACCTCTGAGATACCAGGAATACATGGAGAGACTCTATCTTGAAAAAATTAAATATGTAAGTACATTAATAGATAGATAGATAGATAGATAGATAGATAGATAGATAGATAGATTATAGATAGATAGAAAGTTAGATAGATGGCAATCATCTTAGTTCACTCATTTAAATGCTGTAGAGTCAGGAGGTTTCTGTGAGTTGGAGGCCACTGCTGTCTAGGTACTGGTTCCCAGCACCATTCACAGAGATCCTGACTCAAAAATAATAATAAGTGAATAGATAAATAAGTAATAACAGTAAAATAAAAACTATAAACATAAATATAATTTACTTTGAATCAAAGAAACAAAGAAAGAAAGGATGGATGGCAATCCTTAAGATCTGGCATATGACCTAGGATCCCTGAAGCTCTGCCTCCATCTTTTAAATGCACTTAAACTAGGTATGTGGGACTATGCCTGTAATCTTGGAAATAAGGAGCTGAAAAGAGGAGGAACACACACACACATACACACACACGAAGAAGTGGAAAAAGAGATACTTATAGGTGAGCATTTCCATCATTCTGTACTTCAGGGCTGGAGAGAGAGAGAGAGAGAGAGAGAGAGAGAGAGAGAGAGAGAGAGAGAGAAAGAGAGAGACTGATACTCAGAAGTAAATTAAAATAAAAACACAACATCACACAACCCCTGTCACAGAGTAAAATCAGTCCTATAAGGACATTTATAGCGCAAAATGCCTACTTTTACAATGAAAGAAAGAAAAAAGGAAGGAAGGAAGGAAGGAAGGAAGGAAGGAAGGAAGGAAGGACACACAATTGTCTTCAGCACATGGGTCAAGAATATAAAAAAAAAACTCAACAAATCAAACAGCAACCAACTAGATGACAAGTAAGAGCAATAACAGCTGAAATACAAAACACAAAAAATTTTAAAAAAAAAAAAAAAAAAAAAATCCCACAAAGCCTTCATCAACAAAGTTCTACAGAAAATAGGACCAGAAGTAAAATGTCTCTGTAAAGTAAAATTCAAAACATATTTGTTTTATTTCATTTTGTCTTGAGACAGGGTTTCTCATTGTTTAGTGCTAGCAGCCCTGAAACTTGCACTGTAGACTAGGCTAACCTCAGATCACAGGGACTGCATTGCCTCCAGAAGCACTACAGCTTGATAAAAATCTAGAATAGTTAGTTAGTTAGTTAGTTAGTTAGTATTTTTTCAGTGTATCTGTAGTCATGTGACTTTACCACCATCCCAGTTGATGTAACCAACTTTGTAACATAAACCAGAATGGCAGCAGAATGTTGACCCAAGAAAATTTGCTAGGTTTTCATTTCTTGTTAGTTTATTGTCTGCTTAATTTCAAAATGCATGTGTGTGTATCTAAGTGCACATGCCTGCATGCTTGTCTGTCTGTCTGTCTGTCTGTCTGTCTGTCTGTCTGTCTGTCTGTCTATCTGTCTGTGTGTATTGGTGTGAGAGCAGGTAACTGTATGTGCATGAATGGTAGTGTAGACATGTGAAGGAGTTGGTGTGGGTAGATATCATCCAAACTCTATATGGATTTGTGTGCCTCAAAGGAAGCTATATGCCATTCAGTTCTCTCTCTCTTTTTAATATATATATATATATATATATATATATATATATATATATATATATGTGTGTGTGTGTGTGTGTGTGTGTGTGTGTGTATGCATGCATGCACGCATGTTTGTGGTTACTTACTCACTTCATTTTTATTTATTTGAAAAGGGGTTTCTTGGGAAAGGATTTCATCTGCCAGGCAGATTTTGAGTTCAAGGATCTTCATTCCTCTGACTACACAATGATGGTATTAAGAGAGTACATAACCACATCCACTTTGTCTTGCTTTTCTTTCTTGACTCCAGTAAGATTTTTTATTTGTTTTGTTTTTTCTTCTTCTGTTACATTATTGTATATTTAGTTTAGTTTCCAACTCCCCCATCTTTAGGTGTGTGTGTGTGTGTGTGTGTGTGTGTGTGTGTGTGTATGTCTGCCTGTTTGTCTGTTTATCTTTTTTTGTCTTTGTGTATGGAGGGGATTTGTTCAGTATGAAGCTGTGATACAGACACATTCTAAATTACGTTTTAAATGTTTTCAATAACCATGTGAGGAAGAAAGAGAGAGAGAAAGAGAAAGAGAGAGAGAGAGAGAGAGAGAGAGAGAGAGAGTCGCACCCAAGCTTTATCTCTTCCTATCCCAACCCTCAACAAACACCAAAACTTTCTTTGTTCTACGTACTATGTCAGTTCACCAGTGTATGTGCATTGCTGAAATTTATAGCTCTAATTGTGTACATTGTGAAAGAAAAGCAGGTAAAGCTGAGGTACAAAACACAGAAACTTCTTTAATAAAATACAACATGCTTTCATGATCAATGCTCTACAGACAATAGAACTAAAGAGGATTTGTCTCCATTAAATAGAAGGCAGAATCATTTTTATGTTGTTTTGTTTTGTTTTGTATCTAGATAGAATTTCTTTTTGTTTAGTTCTGAGAGCCATGGAGTGTAGTGGTAAGTTTTGGCTACACTGCTTTGGCTCTGGCAGATCATAGGCATGCACCAGCCCAGGAAATATCTTTGGCTCCACAAATGAAAGACACCTACACATTAGTTTATTTTTAAATGCCTTGGCTACCTCAAAGGCTGGGTGCTCCTAAACCTTCCCCTGCTACACCAGGCCCAATACAGAAAGTGGTCAGTGAGCAGTTACCTGAAATCTTAAATGGCTGGTTGATTTTATCTCCTGCTGATACTGTGTCCTGTCCTTCTTCCCTGAGTCATGGTGAATCTCTAGTTCCTTGCTGCATTCTTTGTCTATGCACCTTTAAGTGTCCCACCTCTTGCCCATCCATTAGTTATTGGCATCTTCATTTTTTGATCAAAAACCAATTGGGGACAAGGACCTTTACTGGGCACACAGATTTCCAATAGAACCAATCTCTTACAGTGAAGCTTGCTCTGTAGATTAGGCTAGGCTCAAAGTCACAGAGATCCACTTGCCACCACTACAGCCACCACCACCACCACAACTGCTGCCTCACAAAAGTTAAAACCTTAAATCATAAAATATGAGAATCTTAGCCAAGCATGGTGACACACAATTTTAATCCTAGCACTCAAAAGGCGGTGGCAGGCACATATGTTTTGAGGCCAGACTGTTCTCAGAGAAAGTTCCAGAAAGTTCCAGGAGAGCCAAGGCTGAAAGAAAGAAAGAAAGAAAGAAAGAAAGAAAGAAAGAAAGAAAGAAAGAAAGAGGGAGGGAGGGAGGGGGAGGGAGGGAGGGAGGGAGGGAGGGAGGGAGGGAGGGAGAGAGAGAGAGAGAGAGAGAGAGAGAGAGAGAGAGAGAGAGGAAGGAAGGAAGGAAGGAAGGAAGGAAGGAAGGAAGGAAGGAAGAAAAAAAGACCCAAAACCAAAAAACAAAAGAAACTGAAACAAAACAAAACAAAATTGCAGCACTTGGGAGCTGCCACCTGTGCTGTCAACTACTTGCTGCCCCACTCTACCTGCCCTTGTGGGTTGGAGTTGAGGTGGATGGAATCAATGACACAGACTCTGAGAGCAGGTGAGAAACACCAGAGCAAGCTCATATGAATGCTGCTGCAAGCTCCCTTAATACCCCCCATTCATGCCTCATTGTTCCCAAGAAAGCATCTTTTCTAAACAGCAGCTCCCAATTGGCTGGCATTGTCTGCATAAGCAAGCCTTGGTCTCTCAGGCAGTCTTCAATTAGGTCCTCCTGCTACATGGCCCCCAGTGTACATGTTTATTTAGAGGTGGCCACTGCTGTTCTTCCTACAAGGAATCAGAGGGAAGTCCAGCCTGTTCTACAGGGTGTATTCTAGAACTACACAAAGAAACCCTGTCTGAATAAAAAGGGAGGGGAAGAGAAAAAAAGAAAAGAGAGAAAGAGAGAGAGACAGACAGACAGAGAGACAGAGACAGACAGGGGGAGATTTAGGGGTAGATAGAAGAACTGGTGTCCATTGAACTATTGCTGTTCTCCAAGCCTCATCTAAGAATAAAATTTGTCTGAATATCTCTAAGGATTTTGGAAACATCTGAAAAATAATTCATTACTTTCAACCAGTGAATTCCCTCAGAAAACAGATGGCAATTTGAAACAATGTCAACAGCTTTCCAGACATGTCTCCATAGTATACTATGGGAGAGATTAGGAAACACTGCATGAGTGGAAGCTACAGAAGCTTATAGTATCGGAGACTGGAATGACTTACTATACCAGTAGCTATTTCACTGAAGATATAGATTCAAATAAAAGCATTGACCTCATCCTTGCCAGCTAAAAGTAATGGCAGTGACCATGAATGGAGGGCATAAAAAATTTACAAATTTTAGTAAGTTTTTGTTGTTGTTGTTCCTCGTGTAAAATGCTCTGTGAGCTAGCCTTTTTTCCTCTAATAAGCTCTGTCTTTAGGGATGATAAATCCCCTATCTAAACTGAGCTCACAGTAGAAAACAGGCTTTTGGGAGAAACATGTTCCTGGCTGTGTGTGCCCAAGCTGAGAAAGGCACATCATGAAAGGGACAGCAGGGATGAGAGACATGAGGTCCATCTTGCTGTACACATCCAACTGACTACTTGCTTTGTAAATGTTTTATATTCTTTCTCCCTTGCTGTTCCTTCTCTCATCAAATTCCGGATGCTTGATGTCCCTGTCTCAAGAATTCAAGAACTCAAATTGATGCTGAGTGTGTAGAAACTTAAGATTAATAAAAAGCTCCGATTTCAGTTTTAAACTCAAATATTAACTTCCCCCAGGGACACATCCCAGGAAAAGCACATTTCAAAGACTCAAACTAACATTCCAGGAAGAAAGACACAAGATAGAAGTTTGTGAGCCCTTAACACAGTAAACCTGGGTAAACAAGCTACATAAGCTGACCTCCTTTGTTGTAAAAAGATAAGGTGCAAATTTGAGTTACTTAGCAACTGGGCCTGGAAACAGAAACCAAGCTACCTTTGTAGTTATTGATTAAGAGGTAAAACTGCCCTTGTGAGCCCTGTAAATATAGATTTATATAGATAAATATTATATTATATATATAATATATATAATATATATTATATATAAATATAAAAATTATATATAAATATATAAATTTATATTTATATATAAATATAGATTTATATAGATTTCTATATAAATATTTATACAGAAAATATAAAAATTTCTCCCATCTTTAATTTAGGGTTCTTCTTGCTGGCATGCAAGGGAACTCCAGTGCACTGGTTTTTATCAATTTATCAATAAATCTCATGTTATTGCAGTGAATCCCATCTGTGAGTGTCTCAGGGGGAGCACGTCACCTCGTTTTGGATTTTTAGAGTCCAAATATGGAGGTCTCACTGAGATTCACTCTCTCAGACCCCACGGCTCCAGGGAGTGGAGGTCTATTTGTTGGAGCAGATTTATGTGCTGTCTGTCTGTTCTCTGTTTTTGTGTCTGTGGAATGTCTGTGCTCATGGCAGGGGCAACTGTCTGTGTCTGTGAAGTGTCTGTGCACCCATGGCAGGGGCGACCATCTGTGTAGCCTGGTTTCTGTGCTCGTGGCAGGGGCAAGAACTGGGCAAGCCATGGAGAGCAGTCTGTGTGCAACCCTGGGATAGGGTCAGGTCCCGAGTTCTGGGTGGGAATTTGTGGGAGTGGAAGCGTCGAGGGAGAGTAGACGTATCCACATGTTGAAGATCACAAGACTTTAGGGGATGCTCCAAAGTCTGTCTGGGAGATAGGATCTGAATCTGTTAGATTTGGTCCAGTGTAAACCGGCCAAGTTGTCTGGTTAATGACCCTTCTCCATCTGAAGGTGGTTTCGCAGCCACTACCACCTAGAGGCGGCATCTGTTGCTCACTTGTGGAACTCTCATGTGTCGGACGTCCGTGTGTTGTTCATTGCTGGTGGTGTTAGATGTGTTGATTGTGTCTGTTTTCTTGGCGAACTATCTGTGCGTTGGTCATCATTCTTTGTGTTCTTGAACTTTGAAGTTATTTTTGACTGAACTGTGTTAAACATCCTAATTAACTATGTAAAAAGTTAAAAAGAGGTAACTGCCGGGGGCCAGCCCCAGCTTGGTGGTAGGAGAAGAGATCTTCTTTCTTCTCCTCATCGGTTCTTCTTGAGGCAGCCAAGGGGGATGGAAGAGGATTGGCCGGGGTAAGACTTGGTCTTATGAGATTCAGGATAAGGCCTTAGGCCTTAGGAGATTTATGGTAAGACTTTGGTCTTACAAGATAGGGTTGGCGTTTAATAAAATCTTACTTATCTACATTATAAAAGTTTACTCACCATGCTACTGTAGCTGACCTGCTATCTGTTTGATCCTCTGAGAACAGAAACTGCAGTTTCTGGCCACATAGCACTTCAGCCCTAACCCAGCAGAGAATCAGAGAAATAGCCTTTGTACTATCTCAGCAGGAGCTGCTGGGCCCTAACTTATGCCTGCTAGTCTGCAGGGGAAAAAGACACTTAGAAATGTGATTATAACATTTATTACTAAGTTGTTAAAAGTTTCCTATGAAAGCTATCTAAAGGGGAAAAGTAGGAGGGTCCTAAGTGAGAAAAAAGAAAACTTCTATTCTATCTGGGAAAAGGAAATAAATTGTGAGTTCCATTTTAGTGACCTTTAGCTAATTGTTTTACAACCTCGTTAGCATGTGCTCTGAGCAGGAAAAAGTCTGGTTACTATCTAAGGGCAATTAACTGATGACACTCAGGAGACACCAGAGTTCTCTTTGCAGTTTTGACTATCAAAGAGGGACCTAATAGCAGTCCCATTATAAAAGAGCTTAATAATCATTGATATAATTTTAGGAATTCTTATAGGATCATCATTAAGACCTAAGAAGTCATCTATATGTCTATATAGCATCACTACAAGACAGTACATCTTTGTGGATTTGCAGAGATCTTCTCCAAAGGGGTATGGTATTGCTTAGTGATTGTTACATATGTTTAATAATAATAATAAGAAGAAAGCATATTAATAACAGGAATCTTTCTTAAAATAAGTCTCCCACAGCCTTGTTGGATGAGGGTTCAGTTGTCACAGATTATATAATAATCCAAGATAAGCATTTCAGGATAATTGCCTGCTAATTATTAGCTTGTTCCATTATGGCTCCTGACAGGTAACATGGTTACCTGCAGAGCAGAGAGGTGGTGCAAAAGATCTGCTGCAGAGCAGAGAAGTGGGTCCTTTAGAGAGCAGCCACCACAGTTCAGGTAGCCCACCCACCACATGTAAGGGTGGCACTGCATGGAGGGCAACCTTGCCCAGCCCGTGCTTGGCAGGCAACAGCTCGTGGCTCCCCTAGCTCGGTGCCAAGAAAGGAAGCTCTGTCCCTTCCCACTTGCACCTTGCAGCAGATGAGTGGTGTGGCCCCAGGGGACAGGGTGTCTAAGCTATGCAGCGTGACAAAGGCGCTGAGCACAATGACAACTGCTTCACCTAACATGCATGGAATAGCCCAGAGCTGTGGTGTGTCTGGGCTGGAGACCCCATAGTCACTGCTGTGACAGCCTGGCAATTTTTCACCTGCTGCTTGCAGGGACTTTGGCTGGGGAGTAGGACTGAGACAAATCACTTGTCTGTGACTCAAGCTCAGGGACTCTGAGACATCCAAACTGTTTACAGGAAGGCCACATGCTGTGAGAAGTTACAGGCTGTTCTGAGAGTCAGAGAAGCAAAAGAATAGGCCTCTGGGTACCCAGACCAAGTGCCCAATATAACCTAGATGAATCTAGTAGAGGAACATCCTTCCCCCTTTTTCTTCCCGAAGATCCTTGTAGGTTCTGGCTCTTAAGCGTGTTCTTCAGGACCAAAAAGCAAGAGAGAATACCGGAAAAAAATGTTCTCTCAGACATGGGGGCACCATCAATTGACCAGACTGTGATCAACAGTGGGTTGCTTCTGACCAGATCCTGAATGGGGCTGTAAGGCCCCCCACAAAGGGAGGACTTCACCCAAGCCTCAGGAATTCACAGCCACCCAGTAACTCACAAGACACCAAACTTGATGCAATCAGCAAGAGGTATATTTTGATCAACATGTTGAGGTCAATACCTATGACTCATGCAGGGGCAGTGGGGTCTGACCCCAGAGCTTTGGAGACAGAGAAAATTTAAAGCCAAAAACCACAACTCAGGGAGGAACCACAACCCAGGGAGAGTGAAGGAGGGTTATTGGAGAGTACCTGTGAAAAGGCCTAGCCCATTATTCAGTTTGTGACAGGGTCCAAGGAACAGTCATGGGGAACATTTTATATAGGCTATTCTCTAAGAGCCTGTACGTAATCAACCATCTATCTTGTGGTCAGCCAAGTTCCTGAAACACAGAGCTCAAGACCAAGCTGACCTGCACTCTTGGTTCTGCTCTGCCTGCTAGGAGTTTTTGAAAAATTTTAACCCTTTCAGGGCCTTATTCAGAAGAAGGTAAGAGGTACCTTAAAAGCCCACACAAGATTCCATTGGCAGGTCCAAATGGGGCTACAACACATGTAAGGTTAAACAGGGATCAGATGAGTTGCCCACAGTCTTCCTAAAATGCCTTACAGAGACATTCTGTCAATACACACTGTGGCCTTTATAGACAAGGCTATTAGATATCAGGAAAGAGCTTCAGAGTCTAGAGAGACTACAAAATAAGTCATTAAAGGATTTAGTGTAGGTTGCTGAAGGAGTCTACCATAAGAGGTAGACATAGAAAGAAAAAGAACAGTGAAAGAGAAAAGAAAAAGATAAAAGAAAGATGAGAAAAAAAAGTGACAGGAAAGGAATTTACAGAAAAACTTGGCTATAGTAGTTAAGGGAAAACAGAGAAGAGAGACTCCAATTAAAGGGAGATAGAAAACTCCTTGAAAAGGACCAGTGTGTACATTGCAAGTAAAAGAGCCACCTGCTGAGCCCAAGAGTGCTCTACCACATAAAAGCCAGGGTCAGAAAATCCCAAGCCTTGAGAAAAACACTCCCAAATGGTGAAAATATTAGCTCTGAGTAAAGACAGTGATTGGAGTAAGTGGGGTTTGGACCCACTCAACTCTTAGTGGACACAGGGTCTTAACACTCAGTACTCCTCCAAGCCAATGGCCCCACTTCTAAAAAAGATTTTGTTTCCAAGGAGCCACTGGCACCAAGATGTATTCATGGACTGCCTGAAAAATGATAGACCAAGAGATGGGCTGGGTATCCCATTCATTTATGGTCATCCCAGACTTTCCCTACTCTCTGTTGAGTCAAGACTTACTCCCCAGGATGGTGGCCCAGATACACTTTCTGCCCAACAGGCCGCATCTAACTGGCCCAAAAGCAGAACCCACAGGTAGAGGAAAGACTTCTCCTATTGACTCCCTGCCAGGAGCCAAGGCAACCTGCTTTACAGACGGGAGCAGTTTTATCCATGCTGGTCAGAGACAAGCCTGTGCTGCTGTGGTAGATGGCACAAATGTCATCAGGACTGAACTTCTACTCCCCACTCCTGGGCTCATCAGTGCAGAAAGCAGCCTTAGAACTTGGAGCTGACAAGAAAAGCAACATCTATGGACAGTAGGTATGCCTTTCCCATAGCCCGTGTCCTCAGGGCTATATACCAAGAGAGAGGACTGCTTACATCAGAAAAAAAATCTTAGATCTCTTGAATGCCCTGATGAAGCCAGCAACTGTATTTGTTGCCCAGGACACCAGAAGGGAGGAGACTCAGTAGCACAAGACAATAACCAAACAGATCAAGTAGCTTGAAAAGTGGCTATGCAGGAGTCTATCCCAGTTATGGGCCTGCAAGAGACACACACTAAAAAAAAAATGGGACTAGATTAAGAAATGTCTTCACTTAGAACACACAGAAGAAAAAAGGACTCAGATTGCTAGCCACCCTACCAACTATTACCTAGAGAAAAAAGGAAAATGGTGCACACAAAATCAGAGAACTATGCTCCACAGAAAGCAAACAAAAGACTTACTAAGCTAAATACACAGACGGACTCTAGAGAGATAAAGTGCATCCAAGCAGTCAGGAGACCTAAGGTATAGAATAGACCTTAGGTCTTGGGCCAGAGAGCTAGTAAGACAGTGTAAGGTATGCCAGCAAGCAAAGGCTTATGAGGCTTAGAGTAAACAGAAAGGAAAAAAATACCTAGGAGAGACAAATTTTGCAGAAGTTAGGCCAAGAAAATATAGATACCCTCTAATATTTGTAGACATTATGTCTAGGTGGGTTAGGGCTTTCCCCACCCAACAGGAAACAGCTACTGTGATAACCAAGAAGATATTAGAAGAAATCTTCCCGAGGTTTCGAGTGTCTGAAGAAATGGGATCAAATAACAATCTTCCTTTTGTTTCTAAGATAAGATAGAGATTGTCGGAGATATTGGGGACTAATTGGAAGCTCCATTGCTTGTACTGTCCAGAAAGCTCAGAACAGGTAGAGAGAATAAACATAACCCTAAAAAGAGACCTTTACTTAATTACCCTCGGAAACTGGTGCTGGCTAGGGGGTGTCCCTTGTGCTGTCCCTGTTCTGAGCCAGGAACGCCTCTCTTGTTTGACTCCAGCTCTTGACTCACCCCCAACCCCTGCAGAAATGACTTTTCAGGCTAATAAGAGGCTGTTCCTGGTGCTGTCAACCATCCCAACCTCCTTTGAAGTAGATTAAGTAACAGCTTGACTTTACATAACTCAGACCAGAACCTGCACCTGATGCCAACTGGAGAGCAGCCAGGCACCTGAGCAACCCCCTCAAGCTCAAGATCACCTGCTGTTCTGCAAGGCCAAAAAGCAACAGGCCTTGATTCCTGAGATATTGCCACCCTAGCGACACAGGGGTGGAGATTACCCAAATGTCAGAGATAGGAGACTTTTAAATCTAAACTGTGTCCCAGACACAGCCTTAGAGAGTGAGACTTAGGGTGTGTACACCCAAAGTTGAAAAGTGTTCTGCGAGAAACGCCATACATGTGTGCTCCTGAAATAAAAAAATTCGGCAACAGGATCATCATTGTGTGTGTGTGTAAAGAGACAGCTACTTTACCTAAGGGTATAAGTACATACTAGAGACCATCCAGGGGGCGAGAAAAAGATAGTTAAAGATTCAATGACAAAGATCTAGTTTGATACTTAGACAACAATATCACACTGTACACCAAGATGACAGCTTGTGTTTCCAGGATTGGAATCAGCCACAAAAGGAGGGGGGGATGTAGAAACTTAAAATTAATAAAAAGCTCTGATTTCGTTTTAAACTCAAATATTAACTTCCCCCAGGGACACATCCCAGGAGAAGCACATTTCAGAGACTCAAATAAACATTCCAGGAAGAAAGACCCAAGATAGGTAAGATAGAGTTTATGAGCCCTTAACACAGTAAACCTGGGTAAACAAAAGCTACATAAACTGACCTCCTTTGTTGTAAAAAGATAAGGTGCAAATTTGAGTTACTTAGCAACCGGGCCTGGAAATGGAAAGTGAGCTTAGGAACGGCTGTTGAAGTCAGCCTTTGTAGTTATTGATTAAGAGGTAAAACTGCCCTTATGAGCCCCGTAAATATAGTATAAAAACTTCTCCCAACTTTAAGTCGGGGTTCTTCTTGCTGGCATGCAAGGAAACCCCAGTGCACTGGTTTTTATCAATTTATCAATTTATCAATAAACCTCACGTTATTGCATCGAATCCCATCTGTGAGTGTCTTGGGGAGGAGTGTGTCCCCTGGTTTTGGATCTTTAGAGTCCAACAGGTGATGAGCAGAGAAGCAGCAACACAATACTTGTGCACTTCTCATAGGCTCTAAGCTCCTTGCCTGACTTCTAGGTTCTTGGAGACAGATCAGCATCTCTCCTTGTTTTACTTACTGCTCCCCTGAACTAGAAAATCAGACCATCAGACCTGGCACTCTCCAAGTCAGGAACAAATGATATACAAGGCAGACAAAATGTATGTACTCCTGCCACAGGGGACATCTCAGCTCCTCCTTACACACAACTAGACCTTCCACCACTTTGCTTTTACCCAAGGTGCCAGGCTTCAGTTGAGAATCTCCCTGAGTTTCACAATTTTGTAGCTCACAGCATCTGATGGCTGCCTGATATTGCAATGGAAAAAGGCTAGCTGGACCAATGATGGCAGCATGAGCCTGTGAATGTAGAGCAGGCAGAGTCATTTGCACTAAGCCCTTTGATTGTCATTACAATCCTCTCTCTCTCTCTCTCTCTCTCTCTCTCTCTCTCTCTCTCTCTCTCTCTCTCTTTCTCTCTCTATCTCCTTCCCTACCTCTATCTCTATCTCTCTCTCTGTTCAACTAAATATGTAAGACATGCCTTCCAGTACTGCCTTTCCTGTTTGTCATTTGTTTGTTTTACTTCAAGTTAATAAGATGTATATCTTTATTTTTCTCTTCATGACTTTAATTGAGTGAGGGATCTCTGCACATAGCCTTCAAGATCAGGCCTCCCTCCAGCTCAAAGAATTCTACTTTACTTTGCTTCAGAGTGGTCAGGTCTGCCTCCAGGTCAAGGAATTCTCCTTTACTCTGCCTCAGAGTGATGAAATTCAAGACTTACAGTGCCACACCTGGCTTCCTTTCATTGTTCTTTTAGTCTAATTTCTAATTTTATTCATGTTTGAGAGAAAAAGAATGCAAGAGAATCATGGTTTATAATTCAATATCTTCACTAACTGTGTGGTTGGCCACCATGTTGGCAACACCACCATATATTAATTTGTGTAAGATAAAGTATAATGACAGTAACCATATGACATCCACTTACTTTCACTGAGCCCTCTGATTTTCATCACATTTTTCTCTTTTAAAAATTAGACTCAGGAGTAATCCCTCCTCCTTCCAAGGTGTTTCATTTGTTTCATTATTCTTTCCTGAATGTTCTCTTTTGTTTGGATTCTGATTCATAGTCATACAGAGCAGAAATGACTTTTTATTTTTATATATATATTTTATTGGATATTTTATGTACATTTCGGATGTTATCCCCTTTCCCCATCTCCCCCCACCCAGGAACCCTCTATCCCATCTTCCCTCCTCCTGCTTCTATATGGGTGTGCCCCACCCACCCACTCCCACCTCCCTGCCCTCACATTCTCCCATACTGAATGTTAAATGATTGATGCATCATCCTCTGATTTTTTGCCTTGTCTTATTGTTGTTGTTCTCTTTGCATGCTATCCTGTAGATGACAGGAATGTAGATACAATTTACATGTGGAGAATCGGAAGGAGGCTTTTCTGATCTAGAGAATACACTTGAAGTAAAATGAGAATCTTAACAAGGACAAGAGGCAAACAAGAGACGAGCAGGAGGCAGACAACAGGCAGGTCGTGGAGAGAAGGTGGACAGGAGGTAAACAGGATGTGGACAGGAAATGGACAGAAGGTATACAAGAGTTGGATAAGAGATGGACAGATCGTGGACAGACAGACAGGAGGTGGACAGGAGGCTGGCAGGAGGGAAGGAGGAGGCAGACAAGAGATGGACATGAAGTAGATAGGAAGTAGGCAGGAGGTACACAGAAGATGGACAGCAGGTGGGCAGGAGATGGAAAGGACATGAACAAGGGATTGACAGTAGGTCTACCAGATAGAGAGAAGATGTGGACAGGATATGGACATGACGTTGTCAGAAGTCAGGTAAAAGGTATACAGGAGGTAGACAGGAGGTGGGCAGGTGATGGACATGAAGTGGACAGGAGGTGGATAGGAGATCTACAGGAGGATAGCAGATGAATAAGAGGTGCATAGAAGAAGGACAAAAGGTGGACAAGAAGTTCAAGGCAGGAGGTTGACAGGAGGTGCACAGAATATGGACAAGAGATGGACAGCAGGTGGACAAAAGGCAGACAGGAGGTAGACTGGAAGCAGTCAGGAAGTGGACAGGATTTGGACAAGAGTTAGAGAGAAGGTGGACAGGAAGAGTTAGAGGATGGACAGGAGATGGATGGAGGTAGACAGGATTTGGACAGGACTTTAACAGTAGTTAGACAGGAGGCCAGCAATAGACAGGAGATTAACAGAAGACAGACATGAAGTGAACAGTAAGTTGAGAGTAAGTGGACAGAAGGTGGACAGGAGTTGGACAGAGATAGACAGGATATGAGCAGGAGGCAAAGTGGAGGTGAACAGGAATGGACAGGAATGAGGTGGAGAGGAGATGGACAGAAAGTGGACAGGAAGTGGACAGGATGTGGACCAGAAGTGGACATGAGGTGGACAGCAAATGGACTGGAAGTAGGTAAGAGGTGGACATGACATTGACAGGAGATCTACATAAGGTTGACGAGAGGAGGACAGGAGATGGACAGGAGGCTGACAGGAAGTGCACAGAATACAGACAGGATATTGGCAGAAAGTGGACAAGAGTTGGACAAGAGGCAGACAGGAGGATGAAAGTAATCAGACAGGTGATGCAAGGAGATGGACAAGAGACAAGGAGGAGATGGCAGGAGGTGGACAGGAAGCAGAGAGTTGCTGGACAGTAGATAGGAGTGTGTATATGTGTGGCCTGGAAACAGATATGTGCTTGCCTCTGCCTTTTGAGTGCTGGTATTAAACCTGTGCCACCATGCTTAGCTTATATTCTCATCTTTTATGATTCAAGGTTCTAGCTTTTGCCTGGTACTGGTGTTGGTGGTGGTAGTCTTTGTAGTCATGGCAGGTGAAGGCAGAATTCTGTGAGTTTGAGGCTAGCTTGTCTACAGAGGCTCCAGGTTTACCAGGGCTACACAAAAAAGAAACCCTATCTAGATACATAGCAAAATAAAGCAAAAATAATTCTGGTTTCTATTTTATACAGACATATCCTCTTGTCCTATTGTCTGTAGAGCTTGGGTCATGAAAGCATGTGGGATTTTCTTAATGAAGTATCTGTTTTGTAACCCAACTTTGGCTGCTTTATTTTCTTAAGGTTCACATTAGTGCTATCAATTTCAGCACTGCACATACTCTAGGGTGCTACACAAGACAAAGCAAATTCTGGTGGTTATTGAATGTATGGATAGGAAGAGAAGAAACTTGGGTGTAGATTTCAGTCTTTCTTGTCTCTCTCTTTCTTCACATGGTTATTGAAAAGTTTTGAACTGTGATCTAGGATGTGTCTGGATCACAGTTTCATAGTCAACACATCCCCTCCATAAAGAAAGACACAGGCAGACAGACAGACAGACAGACAGACAGACAGACAGACAGACAGATAGACAGACACACACACACATGCACATACACACACACACACACACACACCACAGAAAAAGAGAGACAGAGAGAGACAGAGAGATTTGAATATTAAACTAGCTATACAATAAAGTAACAGAAGAAATAACACACAAAAAATTTTCCTAGAGATAAGAAAGAAATGGAAGACAACCTGGGTGTGGTGATGCACTTTCTTAATCCCATCATTGTGGAAGCAGAAGCAGACAGACCTCTGAATTCAAAATATGCCTGGCACCCTTTCCCAAAAAAACTTTGTTTCAAATAAATAAAAACTAAGTAAGTAAGGAACAATGCACGTACATACATACATACATACATACATACATACATACACACATATATACACACATACACATATACATACATACTTATATTAAACAAATACTGAGAAGTTAATGACATGGAGTTGCCTTTGTTGCACCCAAACAAAGTTTGAGTGCAACCTACACACCCCACCTCTATCACATGCCTGCACTGTCATATATAAACATATTCTGGTGCCTGCTCTCACACCAGTGCACACACACAGAGACAGACAGATATACATGCAGGCTTTTACATGCACACACACACTCATATAAACACACACACTCACACATACACACACACACGGGCTAAAGAAATGGCTTAATGGTTAAGTGCACTGACTGTTCTTCCAAAGGTCCTGAGTTCAATTCCCAGCAAACATGGTGGCTCATAACCATCTGTAATGGAATTCGACACCTTCCTCTGGTATGTCTGAAGACAGCGACAATATAGTCATATACATAAAATAAATGAATAATTTTTTAAACACACACACACTGAGACAAATTAAACTTACAAGAAATTAAGAGTAAATA
This sequence comes from Arvicanthis niloticus, assembly GCF_011762505.2. Taxonomy (NCBI): domain Eukaryota; kingdom Metazoa; phylum Chordata; class Mammalia; order Rodentia; family Muridae; genus Arvicanthis; species Arvicanthis niloticus. The sequence goes on from NC_047661.1 coordinate 3,343,620, forward strand.
AAATCTCTAGGGTCAACATTCTGATGCCTTTCTGGTTTATGTTACATGGTTGGTTACATCAACTGAGATGACAGTGAAGACACATGGTTCCTTCAGTCTTGGTGGGGTCACCAGAGGAAATGATTGGCATTCACATAATAAATTTCATCATGGTGAGGTGAATGGGCTACAAATTCACAGAATGAGAAATTAAAAACAAAACAAATCAAACAAACAAACCAAGCACAAAAGTTTCCTAGGATGAAAGAAAGGAAAAAAGAAGGAAGGAAGGAAGGAAGAAAGGAAGGAAGGAAAGAAGGAAGGAAGGAAGGAAGGAAGGAAGGAAGGAAGGAAGGAAGGAAGGAAGGAAGGGAGACAGGCAGGTGCCATGGTAATGCATGCCTTTGATATCAGCACTGGGGAGCAGATGCAGAGGCTGGACTTCAGAAGCCAAGTACATCTAGTATGTTTTGACTCCATGTAGAGAGACTTTGTCTGTAATAATTAAATGAATACAGAAAAACATATTCATTCATCTATCCATGCATGCATGTATGGTGGTTCAGAGCACAAAGCTGCTGGCTGCTAGAGCTTAGGAGAAAGATTAAGACTTAGATGGGATGTTAAAGACTAAAGAAAATATCAAGCCCTATATGGCATATTAGGGCCTAGGTAAAATGTTAAGTCTTAAGTTAAAGACTATGTAACTTTACCTGGGTAGCCTGCCATTTTGTGCTGTTACTAATATTATAAGAAAACATTCTCATATGTTGTTTCTGCTGTTACTTGGAAATATTCTCATGTTCAAGTTGATTCCATGTTTTGTTGGTTATGTGCCATTAAAACACAATCATGGTAGAAGACAGTCAAACTGATTTGTTGGATAGTTACTTACAATAACCTTGGACCCAGACTGACCACCCAGCAGCATTTCTTGCACCTGTGTATAAACTTTAAAGTATTTATTTATTTTTATAAGCTGGTACAGGGATGAAACCCAACCTAAGAGAGATAGCTGCACCAATATTTGAGTAGGGTTCAAGTAAAGTGTAAGTTTCCAAGATTTCCCTGGGAAGTGACATCCTAATTTGCAGAAAGAGACTTGTACATGAAAAATTGACATCTTGGTTGTCAAGTTAAGAAATGAATGTTAGATAAGGCAAGTCGTCTGCCACCGTTGAATACCCCAACTAGTGGGAGCAAGATGAATGTCCAATAAAGACATGTTCCTAAGGAAATCCATATCCAGATGGGTGGAATAAGTTGATACAGATGTCTGTGGATTTTAGGAATAAAAACCCTGTAGGATCTTAACCCCAAGTCAGAGTTCAGATCCAGAACATGAATAGTGGCCCTGATTGAAAAGTCCTGGGATGTATGCAGTCCTAAACCCCACCCTGGACAACATGCCTAATGACCTAATTTTATTCCTGTGTGTGTATGCTCACACGTGTGTGTGTTTGTGTGTGTGTGTGTGTGTGTGTGTGTGTGTGTGTGTGTGCTCACGCAGGGGGGGTTACCTGCCTGCCTACCTCCTTTCCTGCCACCCTGCCTACCTACCAGCCTCTCTTTCAGTGAGTCTTGTGTGTATCTAATCATCCAGAAGCCAGATGAAAAGTCAGCTCTGCTGAAATTGGAGTTGTCAGCTAACTGTTGCCTGCCCTGTGTGTGGTTGGCCTTGTCTTAAGTTCCTGCCCTTTATTCACATTGCCCATAGCGATTCTTAAGTGAAGCACATGGGTAGATCCTGCTAGGATCAGCCCAAACAAACAGGACTAGCTGGAGGAAGTAAAAGTAACAAGGTTTCCATTGGTGAACCTGTAGAAAGATCAAAACCCAACCAAACAAACCAAGAGGGAGAGAGGGAGAAAGGGAGAGAGGGAGAGAGGGAGAGGGGGAGAGAGGGAGAGAGGGAAGGGGAGAGAGAGAGAGAGAGAGAGAGAGAGAGAGAGAGAGAGAGAGAGAGAGAGAGAGAGAGAGAGAGAGAGAGGAGTTCGGTGGCCCCATGCAGGCCACAGAAATAGATGCAATATGTCTCTTGACCTTAGGCTTCAGAGATGGCTCAGAGGTTAGGAACACTGACTTCTCTTCCATAGGTCCTGAGTTCAATTTCCAGCAACCACTTGGTGAATTCATTTATTCCAAAGACAGGCTCCATGTTTTATGGCTCTAACTGGGCTCTGCCTGAGTTGGCAGGTGAGTTTCCAGACAGCAGAGCTCCATGCCTGGACAGACTAGACGGGAGAAACCCCAAGTGGGCAGATATATCCCTCACCAAAGCTTGGAACTGACTCCTGGTCACTTATTTTGTTTAGTAAATGGCTACCCTTTTTGCCAGGAGAAGTGTTCACTCCCTGTCTGAACAGATGTGGTCTCTGATTTGTAAAGAGAGAGTTTTCACTGGCACTATCTTACCATAATCAGTCCACTGAGAAGCAACAACCACTCCTTTCCATGTGCTTTAGTGTACTCAGTGCAGTCACTTACCTAAATCTCTTACAGGTTCTCTTGACCACAGACAGAGGCCAAGAAACTGTCTCTGGGCTCTACAGGGAGCCCACTCAGACAGGGACTTCAATATTGTGGAAGGTATAGAGCCTCTCCAGATTTACCACCAGGCTCTTTCAACAGGTCTCAAAAATAATTTGGCCAAGATTTAGGTATAATATTAGACAGGAAATTGATAAAAGTCCAGTAGCATTTCTTGAACAAGTCATAAAAGCAATGTGTGTAAGGCTATGTAAGGCTATACACACATAGACTCTGAAAAAAACAGAGAATTCCAACACAGTAGCCCTGGCTTTCATTAATCAGTTAGCACTGGACATTAGGAAGAAGTTAGAGAGTCATGAAAGGTTAAGAGAAAAGTTGTTTAGGGATCTAATGGAAGTTGCAGAGAGAGAGAATGCAGAAGAGTGCAGATTAAGACAAAAAAGACAGTACCACAAAGAAAAGGTACAGTTGGACCATTAACTTATCAAGATCCATATGATGTCATTCTTGTCTGTATGCATTCTGTGGCTTTTGGGTCAAGCAGGATCAAATCCCAGGCTAATTCTGAGAGGAAAGCTTTCACAAGAATATTGTGAATGCCAAAATAGTTCACCATCTGCTTCTGCTAAGTCATTCTGCCCACATTTCTGCAGTAGAATGGGGTAAGGTAGAGGACAGTGAGAACTTATCTTTTGATATTGCAAAGATAAAATAAACTAGTCATCACCTAACAGTAACAAGTTAAAAGCAAACCCCCATTCATCCCTAATAGCCATTTTTTACAAGGAGCTGTGTGGGAAGCCATGGCAAGGCCTTACTCTTGGCAAACACTCACCCTTGGCTCTCCTATCTACTATTCTTCTTTCTGCTTACCTTCCATGATTCACTTGTCAGTTCTTAGAACTCCAAACAAGGCCTCATAGCAACCCACCTTAGTAACCCTTCCTCCTGATCTCTAGATTTAGCCAATATCTTGCTAGATGTTTTTAGAACCCCTGGTAATGGAAAGGCTTTGTGAGAATAACTTAGACCCCACAGCTGCAGCTAGCTTCCTCCACCTGCAAAGCCCTCTTTCCTTTTCTACCCCTCCTCATATCCTGTTTTCAGAGTATATAACCTGTGTGAACAATAAAAATTTTGCTGGCTTGATCAGACCTCTTGACTTACTGTGCCTTCTTATTTTCTCTCACATCTCAGTCCTCTCCACAGGGTCTAAGGGTCCCACTTGATTGTCCAGCTGGCCTGGACAGAGCTGGAACTTGGTCTCTGAAATGGAGGAATGAGTAAGGAAGAATATCTCATTGGTTGGTCCATAACAGGACATATGAGTTTGTCCTTCAAATAGCTATAGGAATTTATTACTTAGAACAACGAAATTGCCTTAAAGTGTGGATGCATTTATCATATGTTACATGATTATAAAAATGAGCTCAAGGTCTGGAGAGGTGTTCCAACAGTTCAGAGTGCTTGCTGCTCTGGCAGATAAGGAAGTGTGTTATCTAGGAGCAATAACAACAACAAAATTCCACTGTGTTCTTACCTTACTGTAAAGCAGGATCTATTTATATAGAGGCTAGAGGAATGTCCAGAGAAATGTAGATTTAGACTTTGCTTTAGTTCAATCAATCTATTTTAATACTGGAACTTAAAAGTGTTGAGTCTATGGGGCTGGGGAGTTAATTTCTGACACATATATGTGAGGCCCTGAGTTTGGGCCTCAGAACACTTGTAAAATCAGACATGGTTGTGCTCACCTAGAATCACGTGCTCCTACAGAGAGATGGCAGGGGTTGGGAAGACAGTTTCTGCAAGCAAGTTTGTGAGCCTGTTAACCTGGAAGATACAGCATTGAACATGGGACCCTCTCTCAAACAAGGTGGAAAGCAAAATCCAACACCAACTATCAATGTTGCTGTGGATTTTGACCAACACATGTGTGCTGTAGCACAGGATATGAACGCACATGTGCATTCATACACCATACATGTCCACACACAAATAGATGTACAAAGGGGGTTTTTGTTTGGTTATTTTTTAGTTTTAATACTGTATCTCAAAATCACATGGAAAACCTTAATTTGTAGTAATCAATGCACTATTAATCATCCTCAAAATATTTTGGAATCTTCCCAATTCTATTACTATTTGCTTTTCTTAGAAAAGCAATGAACTGGGTGGTAAAGATAAGTAATGATCTTGAGTGAGACAGGACAATCCTCCTGCTTCAAAAGAGGTTTAGAGGGAGAGTAAGCCCCACAGGCAGTGCAGAGGAGAATGCAGAGGTGAAGAATGCTTTATCAGTCTGAGAAAAGGGGGAAAAGCTATTCATTTCACATCTTTGAGAAATGCTTCACAATACCCAGAACAGCTCTTGCTATTCTCAAAAAGAGTAGAAAATAGTACCATTTAAGTATATTCTCACAGAGCACTACATCTTTTTTTTTCAATATGATTTGCCACCAAAGTGAAGAACCTGCCTATAAAAGCACCCCCTCAACACACACACTAAAATTCTTTCACCCATATGTATGAATCCCCAATATTCTAATTATCCTTTGTTGTGGTTAATCTCCAACCTGAATAAGAGCGGTCAAATAAAACATGACTCAATAATTATGAATATAATCTGCATGCCTAGATAGGGCAGATTCACCACTACACTTCTCTATTCCCCAGCTATGAGACCCTTATAACTTTCTGGTTTTCTAAGTCACGAACTTGTCCTTCCACCTCCTGCTCCTCTGTCATCTTCCTTCTTCATCGTTCTCCTCCATCATCTTCCTCCCTAGTCATCCTCTCTCCCTCTCTCTCTCTTTCTCCCACCAACCTTTATTTCTCCACCTCCCCTTCTTCAGCCCAATCACTGGCTCCAGCCTTCATTTTGCAAATTAAGATGGGCAGAAGGTTCACTAGAAGTCACCTGTGTAATGACTCACACCTCCTCTGCAGTCCTTCACAGAAAAGGGGAATTAGTATCAAAACACAAGGCCAGGGCTATCCACAACAATCCTTAGTCTATCTTTTGTTAAAGTCCTTAAGATGGTGTTTTAAATGCTGAGTTGGAGATCTAAGGAGCAATAAACACATTCAACATGGACTTGCTTTTTCTTTCAAGATGTTAGTTATTTACATTTTAAAAAGTACAAAGTATTTTGTGGATTTTTATCTGATGATACTGCAGCACAGAAGCAACTTTGTGAATAGGACAATAACTTATATAAAATAAATCTGATGTTTTTCAAGACTTCTGTATTCTCTGACATCTGACATGAACAACTATCTCATTGTTTGGTCCACAACAGGACATATGAGTCTGTCCTTCAAAAGGCTAAAGGAATTTATTACCTAGAACAACAACAAAATTGCCATAATGTGTGGATGCATTTATCATGTGTTACAAGATTATAAAAATGAGCTCCAGATCTGAAGAGATGCCTCAACATTTCAGAGTGCTTGGTGCTCTGGCAGATGACCCAGGTTTGCTTCCCTGAAACCATAGGGTGGCTCTCACTGCCTGTAATTACAATTCCAGGGGATTGTGAGCCCTTTGTTTATTTCCATGAGTTCCTTCATGCACATGCTGCACATATTGACACAAATAGTTCAATCATTCACACATGCATTAAATAGATGATAATGATGAAGATAAATAGATGATAGATAGATAGATAGATAGATAGATAGATAGATAGATAGATATTTTAAAATTAAGGTAAGCCTGATTGGATTGACTTATCAAGAAAAGTGTTTTGGGGACTGTAAGTATACCCCTTCTCAGCTTGTATTATTCCATTTTACAAAAATGTCTGCTAGAATTCCAAGGAAAAGCTTTTCTCTAAATTCTGTAGCATGTGCTGATACTAGACATGGCCATCAAGGCATTGCTGGATGAGCATGCAGGTCACCTTCCAGACTTTACTTGCACCTATTTATTAATAAGGGAGAGAGATTTAGAAAGGCAGAAACAGATATTATACAAAGGAATGAGTGAACTCTATTGGGAAATAGAGAAAATGAACCCAGAAACTTCTCTTGCTACTGGCAGCCAAGGAGTCAATTTGTTGTTTTACAGAGCCCATAATTCTTTTAAAGGCCCAAGGGCAGAAAGCCAAAATTATAAGGGGACTGACCAAAGGGCCTAGGATAGAGAGGAGAAGGGTAGTAAGCCAAGGAGAGGCAGAGAACCAGGTTTTAAACCACCCCCCTTCTTGTTCTCCTTGTTTCTTTAGCCATTCTAATCTCTCTGATCCTGGCCATACTATTTCTAATTACCCCGGTGTGGTCAGTATACAAACAGTATTCTTCCTTGAGGGCATCACAGAGCCCACCTTGCTGAAGGAAAAACAGATGAGGGATTTTTCCAGAGTAGTGATGTCAATCTCTAGCTTTTTGATGTCTTTTTCAATGGCTCCTCGAAGTTCTGAATAGTGCAAGTCCTGAGGTTATCATCAGGATTAGAACTCCAACAGCAAACACTGAGGGTGGCTCATTTTTATCTGGAAAGGAAAAAGAAAGGGAATTCTTAGGGAGATCTCTCTTCCCTGGATCTCCATTGTTTATCCATTTTATCTACAATTGGGTCTGGCTTTGTGGAGGTATCTATTTGCTTCACTAATCTTTCTAGCAGCTGTCTAGCCATGCCTTCTTTGGTATCAAACAAACATATCGATCCTTGGCCTCATATGAGAACTAGGTCTAGACTGTTCCATTTAAAGGTAAGGAAGTTCTACATAACTGTGGCATAGTTTTTATTGGTCTCAGGGTGCCAGAGGTGATCAGCAGCAGATTTACCATGAGCATCCAGATTTAGAAATTTGAGAACAAACAAGGCATGATAGAGAATATTGTTAGGGGATCCCTTCTGGGGGTATAACTCTCCTTCTTTTGTTTTTAAAAGCCAATTTTTTTAGAGTTCCTTGCAAAGCCAGAGTAGAAGCACCAGTAGCTGCTTCTCCCACACTCAGAGAGTTATGAAGGTAATATTTTAAAGTTCTATGATGTCTATTTTACAATACCTTGTCCTTGAGGATAATAAGGAATCTCAGTAATATGGGTAATATTAAATTGTCAACAAACTATCTCATATGTGCTAGTGTATGTCTATAATCCCAAAGCTCCTTCAGAAAAATGGTAGAGACAGGAGAATTAACAGACTCTTGCAAACTAATAAGCATGATATACACTGAATCAAACACGAGTCTCTGCATCAAAACTAGGTGGAAGATGATAAGCCACACCCAAGAATGTTCTCTGACTTCCACATGCATGCTTATTACTCAGTGAACTTTTTCTGAGATTAAGACAGCAAGCTGGGAAATGAATGTTCTTGCACCAGTTATGTCATCTTAATTATGAAGATATGTTTAATAAATCACAGCATGTGTTTGGCTATTTCCTATTGACCAGTACAAAGTCATAGACTTGTAATATTGAGCTAAAATGCACTCACTCCTTAAACCTATACATTAGCACAAAGCCTCCTAGTTGTCAAGAATAGATACAAATATCTTCCAGAATTTTTTCTTGCACACGTTACACTTGGCTCAATATTTGTGCTACTTTCAGGTGAGTCTTGTATAGAAAATCCAGGTCCTAAGTTAAAGCAACAGAGTTCAACTCCAGCTTTAGTAGCTGGTTTTGCTTTTCACTCTTCTTTGTAAACTAAACATTTTGCAAAACAATGGCATAACGATTCTCATGAATTGTGGATTCTTCAGGTGAACATCAATGGGAGGCTGCAGACAGAAATAGATGCATTAAAGCAATTTGTATCCTAGTTAGGTCAAAAATATTTGAGTGTGCAACAACAGCTGCAGTTAAATTGTGATTGGAATTCTATTATATTTTGTATTACTAATTTTCAATATAATGCCAGTCTTCAAGACTGGAATCGGGAAAATTTGGTTGGAAACTAGAAACTGTGAAAAATCTTTCTTCTGCTTTGCCTTTAAAAGAAATTGAAACTTTGAATAAACTGTGCATTGGCTGACTTGGGGGGTTATTGTGGCTCTACCCTGTGGACCCCAATGCCCTAGACACTGACAAATAAATAATCATTAAGTATTAAAAAATTGGGCCACCTTTAATACTTATTCTTTATAAAATATCAGTGAATACTATCATCTCAAAATGAGTTTTGGTTTTAATGAAAGGACAACTTGTGAAGTAGGACTCAAGGTGGCAGTGAGACTGTAATTCCAACTGGTACCTTGGCTTTAATTCTAGTGATGGAAAGGGACATAGACAACAACCAGCCAACTTGTTGGTCTCATTTAAATTAAAGATAAAGAAAGAAAAAGAGAGAAGAGGGAGAGAAAGAGAGAGAGACCAGATCAGACACCTGGCTCTACCTAGCAGCATCCCAAAGAGAGAAAGGAGAAAGAGTAAGCACCCCTGTTGCTTCCTTGTCTACCCAGGTTCTTTTCATATAGGGAAAAAAAGAGCACCGAACTCTCTTGCCTTCCCCCTCCCCACACCAACTATGGCAGGTTTAGGGGAGAAAGATGGGAAAGGGAGAGTACTCTTTACCCAAGATTTTCATGTTACTAGTGCCAGAGGTACCCACACCTCTCCATTCCCCCAGGCTAAGGCATGGCTTTGGATGGGGGCACCAAAATCTGGAGGACTAGAGCCCCCATGCTCAGATGTAACCCTGTGTGGCCAAGACCCCACATTATTCCTGGGACCAAAGAGATGAGACACTTCTTTCCTAGCAGAAGAGAGACTGAGATTTTTCACCTCTCCCTTACTCCACCACCCTCCAAGAGGAAGAGCCTGGGCCTTGATGGGACCAGTGCATGGTGGATCTGTGCTTGGGAGAAACCCACCCTAGCAACTCACCCATCACTCCCAACCTCACCCCTGCTTGGCCAAGACTGGAGACCTGCCATGGTGGCGGTGAAATGGCGGGTCAAAGATGCAGACCATGGCACACCCCCAGAAGCTAAGCAGGAGAAGCATTCTTTGGAAGACTGAGGAGACCAGAGAGAAAGACCTCATCCCAGGTCACACACAGGGCACGGTAGAATAATGACGGTCCACCCCTAGTTGGGTCAGAAAGGACTATGCACAGCCTGTCGACAACAGCAAGTGTTAAAAAGCACGCAGAGACAAACCCTGTGTCAGAGGTTGCTGTGACTTTCAATAGATCTCAGAAAAGGAGTTGCTCTGCCAAGTACTACACGGAGACCCAGAAGCAGTCCTTTAGGAATGGTTATAAGCCAGGTTCTAACTGCACTAGAGTGACTGGCGGGTGAGAAGGCGGTACCCTTTCCAGCCACACCTCTTTTCCTGGGAGGAGTGGTTTTCTACACCAGACCAGTTCCAATTCGAGGTGGCAAGACCTGCGGATTTGCAGAAGTGCGACTGGACTGCAGGCAGTGTCGTGGCGGTGGGGTAGGTTCACTGCTGCTGCATCCTTGTGTCTAGGAGAGATTCTGACTTAGAGGGGTTCAGATATATTGCCACAGATTGTAGCTTCTCCCCCAATGTCTGTACTTGAGCAGGATTGCCATGGCAACTGCATATTATCAGTAGAGTAAAACTAACCTGTCTCAAAACAGTCTAAGCACAGCTCAAATTCCCTATTAGTGGGTGAACAGTCCACAACTTGGTGAGTTCTGCTTAACAATGATAGGAAGAGCCAACACTGAAGGATCCAAAGCTATGTTGCTATGAATGATTGGCCAACGCAGGGCAGTTATCCCTATGATAACTTCTCTAACACTTATTTGCTTAAAACCCAAAAAGTCAGAAGCATTGTGAGGCCCTTTCTTCTTCCTTTGTATTCATACTGAAAGTCAAGATCAAGCAAGCTATTGCCCTACTGTTCCACGGGAGGTTTCTGTCCTCCATGAGTTCCCCTTAGAATACCTGCATTACCATTTGACAGGTGTACCACCCAAACTTTCCACCCATCACAGCCCATGAGCAGATTGTCTCCTGGCAACAGAAGTGAGAGCCCCTCAGGGGTCCTCCCCATGCCCCACGTAACCAGGTCAGTGAAAACACAATGAGCATAGTGGTGGTATTTCACTAGCAGCCCCCGAAGCTGGTAGACCCCACCCCGACCACTTGCAGGGAGTAGAGCAACAGGGGCATCCCACTTATCCTATACATCTCATGTCTCATCTCTGTGCCCTCAATATTTCCCCTTGCCTGTGGGACAGCAGAGGGGAGGGAGGATGGGAAGGGGTACTCCCTACCCATACACCGCCATATCCCCCTGTGCCTACTGCCAGAATTCCTGCCAACCCCTGGAGGGGTAGGGACGGTGGGGTCTGGATGCAGGGAGGAGAAACACACACAGGTGGAGAGGGAGGGGGTATTTGGTAAGATTCGCTGGGACCATCAGCAAGGCTGGACTTGGGTTGCCAATTTGAGTCCCCCACGAGAACTGCACAGACCCCACCCACTTACCTCTTAATGTTTTCATGCCCTCTTGAACTTTCTCCTCAAAGTTCTCTTCAACGTTCCCCTATGATACTTGTTGACCATCTGTTTTATGATGGTACTTAGCCTTAGATAGAATTTAAGACCCATTTTGGGCTGCATTCCCATGCAAACCAACTTTGAGAAGACAGAGGTTGTGAGCCCGGGGATGGGGTGTGGTGGGAATGGGTGGTGCTACTGCCCTCAAACTGTACACAGGCCCCATTTGATCAGAAGCACCTAGGCTCCCCATGAATGGCACCTTGGTTTGGGTCTTCTGTACACCACATTTTCCACAATGTACCACTAGGCGAGGATTCGGCACTGAGTTCTGACCTGAATGAATCCTGGTTAGTTTCTTTTCCATAGCTAATTTATTTACTTAAATTCAGTTCATTGAGACCTCTGATCTTAGGTTTCAGAAGGGCATGCCCTACCTTAAGAGCAAGAGCAAAAACAAAAAGGAGAAGCCCTGTCCATCTGGAGGGAAAGAGGAAAGGTAGTGACTTTAACCTGTTAAGGCAAGCTGGTGACCTGTTTGGAAGGCAGGGCCACAGATGGGAGATTTTGTTTCACCATTCACCCATATGTCAGCCATGGGAGCGCGGGCATGGGACATGCACATGGCAAGGTGACATGGGCGAGTCACACGGCCTTCCCTGATCTCCAGGGAACTCTCTCATCTGCTGACAGAGACTGCAGCGGGCAACCTTCACAGGGGCAAATATGGAGAAAACCACGCGAATGGTCCACAACGCTCAAGCTAACGGTACAGCTATGGCACAAGCAGCGGCAACGGCCACAGCACCTGAACCTCATCCAGGACATGCACCAACAAAGTATGATGGTTCCCACCGGACATGGACAGGGAAAGGGACAGGGAGGCATCTGGGGAAGCGGAGGCAAGGCAAATGTGGACAAGGGTGAACAGGTGGGAGCAGAGGAGAGGGAAGAAGTCTGGAGAGGGGAAAGTAGAGACAGAGCACACACAGGGAGTGGCCACCCATTTAACCCACATCTGAACTTTGGGAGGAGGGCCCAGGACCGGCCATGGGAATAAATTCTCAGCCACGTGAAGCCCGCCCACCCCCCAATCTTCCACCCTCTCACTCCAAATCCCCCACCCTCTCACCCCCCACCCTCCACCCCCCAAATTAGGTGGTGGCCAACTTGCGTGGCTGGGGGTTCAAATGGGCTGTGCTGGAGAACCACGAGCTGTCTCCCCCCAAGTGTGGGCTGGGCAAGGGCACCCTCCATGTGGGGTTACCTGGAGGATACCCTACATGCAGTAGGCAGGCTGTCCGACCACGAACTGTGGTGGGTGCCCCTTACTAAAGGACCTGCCCGCCTCTCTGCTCTGCAGCAGCACTCTTGTACCGGCGGCTTCATCTCTTTCCCTGCTGGTGATCAGTTTATCTCTTTTTAACTCAAGATGTTTAACACAGTAAATTAACAGCTAACACACAGACAATTTGTCAAGAAAACACACACACAAATAACACAGATAGCTCACCCCTCTCACAAGCGGAACATAAGCCAGGTGATACAGATAGTTCTCACCCCTGCCATGGGCACAGAGACCAAGTTACACAGTAAGGGCATAGAAAGATAGCCAGAAATCTGCCTGCCTCTGCCTCTCAAGTAAGACTCCAATAACCAGACAACGCGGTCAGTCTTCACAGATTCAGATTTAACAGGTTCAGACGACTTGGCCAGACTATGCAGGACCAAGTCTAACAGATTTCTAACACGCTAGCAATGAACAACCCAAAAATAGACACACTGCCATGAGAGCACAACAACTGCTGCCCTAGGCTGCGGTGGCCATTTCTGACCTTTCCTCTCTGCCCCATTGTTAACACACAAAAAGACTAACAAAAACCAAACTCAACTGCTAGTTCCAGCTGAGAGGGATTCCACATCCTCTCCAGCACCTAGATGAACCCAGTGCCAGCCAAGAGGGATTCCACATCCTCTCTGGCAGCTAGATGAACCCCCAGACGTCTCTGGGGGGTGCAGCAGCTAGTGACCTCACAGCACGTCTGCTAGTCACTCGTTTATCGCCTCTCAAGACAGAAACAGCTGCCAGTCCAAACCGAAAGTGCACTTTTCAGAAACCAAATAATTAAGACAGACAGGCACAAACAACTTAGAAACCAAACAACTTAGACAAACCTAGACAAAATGGCACACGAGAAGTCAGATGATTTAGATAACCCAGCACATTAGGCAATTTAGACAAAAGGTCACACAACAACCAGACAGAAAACCGTGGTGTTCCCTCACCTTCCAGTGGGTTCTTGGATTAAGGTGATCACAAAATCCATGACGAGCCCCCAAATGAAGACCTCCAAACTCGGAAGACCCTTCCTCAAGTCTCAGGAAATCACGACCACCCCAAAATCCCAAGAAACCATACCTGAATGCAATCAGCAGAGGTTTATTGGGGAGAGTTGGCTAGCCAATGGTCAAAACTGCTTATCCACTCAGGAACAGAATTTTGACCCACATTCTAGTTTCTAAGTAGCTGCCTGTAGCCCTGGGTTTTTTTTTTTTTTTTTTTAACTGACTTGCCTAGTTCTTGGAAACAGAGATTTAGGTCTAGTCTCCTTAACTGCCAATTTGAAGCCAGCTATGACGTCAGCCTGTCTCTTTTCTCTCAGAGCTAAATGGTCAAGCAGGGGTATGACCTGATGTGCTGAACGTGTGATCCAATGCTCTGGTGTCCAATCTCTGGAGTGAACAGTAGTAAGAATTCCACATAGCCAGAAGCAGCTGTCTATATTCAGTCAACAAGTGTGCAGCCAGAGGTCATTGTACCTAGTGTCCAGGAGACTTTGGAAAGATCTTGTGAGCTATCATATTTGGGAGCAGAAGGGCACGTGTGTATAGGCAAAAGTGTAGTTAGATGCTGTCCTCTGACATGCTGGAGAGTTCTTTGTTTCAAAACATTTATATGTTGGGAAAGCAAAAGAAGTGTTCTTCCTTCATTCACAAGACCAGAACAGAAGTATTACTGGCCCATACTAGAGGCAGAGCACTCTGTAAATACAAAACTATTAGATCCCATGCAGCAGAAACCCGATCAGAGCCCCATTTTAGTCTCCTGACATGAGTTGGCCACTAACCCAATTACCCAGAATCCCTGGAGGAGAGTTCTGCTTTTTCATCGTTTATGAAGAGAGCAAAAGCACATTGTATGACCATCAAATCAGCTCTCATTGGAATCAAATGTCTTTCAGAAAACTCTTGGGAAGAGACAGGCAGGGCTGACCAGGGAGGAAATAGCTGGAGTGGCTGGAGGGAGGGCAAGTCAGGTGAATAGAAGGTGGAGCTGGCTAGAGTGAACTATTCAAGTCCAGAAACTGAATTGAAGACTTGGAGATGGGGGTGCCTGATAGATGTGGCAAGTGGATTGCTTTTCAGAGTTCTGGTCTGGAAGCTAAATCAGTCCAAACTTGAGATGCCGGGGTATCATGTCATTTTATTCTGATTCTATAACTTAGAGAGGATCAGCCATCTCCATAGAGTTCCCACAACAGGTACAAAGGTGATAAATGGGTCCTGTCAACCTCACTCAGTGAGCACCTGAAGAAAAGACAAGTGGAACCTGAGTGAATCTAACTCTAGCTGAATTGGCACCAGGGGTTGCGGTAGGGGGATGATACACCAAGGCAATGTGAAGAAAGGAAGCCCAGTGAACATAAGAACGGGAATTACAAAGAGAATGCTAAGGACAACCTTCCCTGAAAATGTGAATTGCCATACAAGGCAAAGGAAGCCAAATCAAAACAGGATCCATCTCCAACCACCTGAGGCATCAGACAGGGTTTGATTCTGAAGCAGAGGACACCACACATCTGACATTACCCCTAGTAATGTCAGGAGTCCCTAAATTGTGGATCAATAACAAGACATCTTGAGCTGCTGGGTGGATAGAAGAGGGAAAATATGGCGGGTAGGGGGGCAGTGTTTCTATTTCCTGCTTCCCTGTAAGATTCTGGAAGCCCTGTTGCCCAGCTGACTGTGAGACCCTAACTGAGGAAGCAAGCAGCAAAAAACGCCATTTGTTTCCAGAATCAAGTCAGAGGCTGAGGGTGGGGCAGAAGCCCAGGCTAGCCCCAGTGACTAGACCTTGCACAAATAAGCAAAGAGGGACAGCCAAATGAAAGCAGGAGCCAAGACAACTGCCAAAAGCTCTTCTTGGCATAGACCCAGACTCCTGCAGGCTCCTCCAAGGCTGGTCTCAGTGGAGTTTCTGATGTCAGATACCACAGAGCTCTATGGGGACCCACACTAAGCCAAGACCTCAGCTTCACCCCTACTCTGGAGGCTTCCTGTCAGTTTTCTCTTTCAGATACAGGCTTGCCAGCACTGGAGGTGTGGTGAGATGTGCCCTGGTGACTGTCTCTTCCTCCCTCAAATAAATCTCCCTAATAGCTGAATCAGGCTAAATATATCAACCCAAAAGCCTGCCATGGGGGAAGCCACTCCTGGAGGAGAGGCAAGTCTGTGGACCACCCTGCAAGTTCTCCTACTTGGCCAGCATGCATGCTAGCAGCATCCCATCCCATCACTGGATACCTACATTATCCGTGGGCTTTGCTTTCAGGAGCCAGCCCAGGAATCTCCCTACACTGCCTATAAGCATGCATGGTCAGGCCTCTCCATCATTGGTAAGATGACAAAACACCTTTCTGGTGACCACTAGAAAGTATCCTCCTTTCCCAGCACTGAATAACTCCTAAAGAGATTCCTGAGCATTTCAACTGTCCAAAGACTGAGCGGTGACTCTACTATTCCTGGTTTCCATCATGGGGGGATCAGAAAGCATAGAACAGGATGGTCTAGATCTGGGCCTAATGTTCTCAAGGTAGAAGGTGGCTGAAGGTGCAACAGCCTTCTCCAGTTCCTGAAAGCTCCATTTATCACCTTAATGGAGAGAGGTTGCCTTTTACCCTGACTCTGTCAAATGTGGGCAAGCAGGCAGAAATCGAGGCATATTCCAGCTAAGACAATATCTGCTCAATGGGCCCCAGCCTGAAGTGGTGTCTCACTCAGCTTCCAGAATAAGATGGCCTCTGCATCAGTTTCTGCCCCCAGGATTTCCTTTCCTGACTTCCTTCAGTGACGGACTACAATGTAGAAGTATAAGCCAAATAAACTATTTCTTCTCCATTGGGTTGACAGTCTGGTGATTAATTGGCCAGAGCTGACTTGCCCCAGCCAATGTTGCATAGGGAATTACTTCTAGAAGCAAGGGCTCTAAATGGCTGTCCAGAATGCTTCAAACTCTCCCATGCCAGTTCCAGTCTGTGAGCTGGGTAGGCAAAGCAGCCATCTGGAGAAAAAAATAAAAGTTCTTCTAAGAATGATCACTCATGGTTTTGAAACAGCAACAGGACTGGGGGGAGGGGTGGTAGAATCAAAATACGTTGAGCCAGGAAAACAGCCACCATGCAGAGCTGAACATCAACACAGACCACCCTAGCTCCTCCAGCCTCTAGCTTGCACCAGTGACTAGGAAAAGCCCAGGAAACTGTGGAAGAACCTGGACTCCACCTCCTCCTGAACCTAGGCCACTTAGCTCTTCTCTGACTTTGAGGAAACACTTTCGGGTCACCAAGCCTTAGTTTTCTCATCTGCAAAACAGTTGTTAGCTCCTAGGCAAAACCTTATGTGAACAGTCACTTTTAAGAATTGTAGCCTTGGCAGGTAGTGTTTTTAATCTCAGCACCCAGGAAGTAGAGGAAGGCAGATCTCTGTGAGTTCAAGGCCAGCCAAATCTACAGTGTTCCAAGACAGCCAGGGCTGCAGAGAAACCCTATCTTGAAAAAAAAAAAAAAAAAAACTGTAGCCTAGGCTGGATGTTATAGTCTACAGAAGCAGGCGAATCTCTGCGTTTGAGGCCAGCCAGGACTACACAGTGAGACCTTGTCTCAGAGAGAGAGAGAGAGAGAGAGAGAGAGAGAGAGAGAGAGAGAGAGAGAGAATTGTAGCCCAGATTAGACATGATAGTGTATGTTCATGTCATTTTTTTACTATCACTACATTTGACTACTTTGTATTTATTGATTGATTGTGTGTGCGTGTGTGTGTGTGTGTCATACATATATATGTGTGTGTGTCATACATATATATTAGTGGGAGTGAGAGAAGTAGGAGTCCCAGTCTGTATGAAGGTCAGAAAACTATTTTCTCCGGGGAGAGGTAAGGGATACACGTGCCTGCACATGCACATGCACATATGTGCACACACACACACACACACACACACAGAGAGAGAGAGAGAGAGAGAGAGAGAGAGAGAGAGAGAGAAGCACTGATTAGAAGAGGTAAGGGCTATAGGGAAAGGAATGAGAACATGTGAGTGAAAATAGTCCTATTGTGCACAGGGGTCTTTGAGGTTCTCTGGTCTATGCTGTGGGTATGCTGCAGTACAGTAACTAACTTGGGCCCAGTCCTGACACTGCTTCAGAGCCCTTCATTGGTGATCCTTTGCCCTAGCAGACCAGACAGTGTTTCAGGGAAAGTTTTCCCCATTCACCATAAGGTTCATGGGGATGGTACAGTGCTGTCACACTGCCTCACCCACTGAGTCATCTCACTGGCTCTGCAATTTTAGCACCTTCCTGTGAGGTGGAGGCAGAAAGATCAGGGGTTCTGCTTCTGGTTCCCTCCTTCCAAAATGTGGATCCTGCCATTCAAACCCGTGATGAAGCTTAACAACAAGCATCTTTACCCACTGAGCCTTCTTACCAGCCCCTCTAGAGTTCTTTCTTAGAACTCACTTGTTTAACTTTATGAGAAGTCAATTGAGGTGTGGCAGTAATTTCAACCAATATAGACATGTTTTCTGTTTGGTTTTGGATTTTCACTTATTTTTAACATCTTAGATAGGCTCTCACTCTGCAGTTCAGGCTGACCTCAAATTCAGTTTTTGAATTACAGATGTGAGTCTCTATACCTGGCCAAACATGGTAATATTAATGATAAAGGAGAGTGGAAAACACAGGCACAGCTCACATCTCTTCCATGTGTGTAGGCTTTGAGACTGTACCTTGTCTCCTATGCAATCCTACCATCCCCACAGTATCCACAGCCTGAGCCCCTTTCACTCCCCAGAACTGTACATAGTGACCAATTCCTGAAAATGGCAAACAGGGGCAGGTACACCAAATGACCTCTACCCCAGGCCTGCAGCCACCAATCCAGATCCCTCCCACTGGGAAGATGTTGCTTCTCTCTGCTGAGCACCCCATGCTGCCTGACTGTCCCTGTCCTCTCTATTTCCTCACACAGACCAGTTCTTCTTGGCTGTCCAAACACCTGACACACATAGGTTCCCAAGGCACACTAACTGCAAAATAACTAGGCATTCGGTGATGCTACTGAAATCCTGTTAAAAGTAAATTAAGTCTTTAGCCTAAGCAACTTCTGCCCTCCCTAAAATGAGAGCCAGGGCTAGTGTGCTGCATGTTGTAATCCTGACACTCAGGAGACTGAGGCAGGAGGATCACAAAGTTCAGAATGGAGTATGTTCTATAGTGAGTCCAGTGTTTTTGTTGTTATTGTTATTTTTTTTTTTTCAAATGAGAAGGAGAGCATAACCCTAGCAGAAGCAGCCTGGGAACTGAACCCAGGTGGCCTGCTCACAGGACTAGCACAGTGCAGCCCTCTGAGCTCTGCTCTCAGCTGCACTGCAGCCAACCGTCCCTTGAGAGAGGGTGGGGCCATAGGTTATTGATCAGAATGGGGTTGGGGTTAGAGGTCAAGTGCATATGTGGGTTTGGTCCTGCTGTCCTCCTATGGCAAGATGAGAGGACAAGGGTGCTTTCTAGGGCCAGTGGCACACACACACACACACACACACACACACACACACACACACACACACATATACACATACTCTCAATTCAGTTGTGACCAAGTTAGTGACCCTCATAGGCCAGGGACATCGGCCAACAGCTACCATAAACAACAGCTACCAACCTAGGAGTCTTTCTACTGTAGACAGAGGCAGACTCCACTTCTGGCAAACTGAATTACCTAACTTCTCTATGTCTTGTTTCCTCATTTATAAAATGAGTGTAGCTTCCATCTCAAAGTTAGATGAATTCAGCAGACCAGGACTGGATGAAGCACAGACCCTGGCCTCCGGGTAGGCAAGGCTGACAAACTAAATCCTACATACAGGCAGATATGCTGGAGTAGATGCAGAGGACACTAGCTCATCAGTGTCACATAGAAGGCTGTCTTGTCCACCCAAGGACACTTAAGAGCACTATAATTTATAGATGACCAGACCTCAGCTCCAGTTTGTGCCAGAGAGACAGGAAGGCACATCTGACGCTAAGCTGGAACTCTGCATGGCCCTGAGGAAGAGGAGTAGTCTCTTTGATCCTAGGTCACTAGGAGAAAAGAATGATCAAGGGAAGTCCCACCAACTGTCGCTGCGGCTGTAAGCAAACCTGCAGCCCCATCCCGGCACAGGCATGGAAGAGCTGCTGAGCTCAAACAGTTCCAAAGTTGTCGCAGCTGACCTCAGTGGCTGTGGTGAACAGCTGTGGTGAACGACCATACATTTATCTCAGTTCTGTAGGAGACAGAGACACCCCTTTCTCTGTGTGTGGTGCACTGTCCTCAACCATATACCCTTCTCTCCTCATCCACACCTAGATAATCTCAGTCATGTGTGGATGCCCAATCACACAACTGCAGTGTCCTACACTGGGACAAATGGTCTGTCCTGGCCCTGCATGCTATTGCAGCTTCTTCCTGGAAGGGCCTTTGGGCTTCTCAGCTTTCTCCAACTGAGCCCATCCTCACAATGTGCTCCTTTACTTTCTTTGACATGTCAAAGAGAGTGAGTCTCAGGCCTGCCACTTGGGTCTGAAACTGAGGGAGCTTCTATACTCTTACACAATTGGCTCTCTAGGCTCATTCCATTCTTCTTCTTCGCCCAAGACCACATTCCAATAGGAAAGTTCTCTGCGTGTGTTGTAATGCAGTGGCCTCTGCTATCCACTTCCCTTTCCAGTAAGCCACAATGAAACACACATCTACATGCCTTCCCCCAAGCTTATAAAATGTTGAACCAATAATGAGGGGGTTTGGGGAATGGTTCAGATAGAGTCACTGGGATGTACCTCAGTTGGTAGAATTTTTGTCAAGTACATGAAACCCTGTAGTCATTAGTTCACCCAAACTTCAGTTCGCAGTGAGTATGGTGGCACAGACCCATGATCCCAGTACTCAGGAGGAAAAAAAAAAGACAAGGATGAAGAGTTGAAGTTCATCCTTGGTGATATACTGAGTATGAGGCTTGCCTGGGATCCATGAGACCTTTTCTCAGAAGGAAGATATGTGGGAAGAGGTGGAGAAACAGGACAAGGAGGAGAAAGTAAATAGTCTGGCAGTTCAAATGGATTCAGATAAGAAGCTATTGGGTCTGTGAGAAGATCCATGTGATAAAAGTGCTTCCCTCTTAGTCTGAAGCCTTGGGTTCCATCCTTGGAACCCATGGAAAGAGAAAACAGAAAGCTATACTCTGACCCAAATACACATACACAAACAATAAATAAAAACAATAAGGGGAGTAGCTTCCAAAAGGAAGAACCTAAAAGGAGGAAGATACCCTTATACAGTACAAACTTAGAAGGCCTCAGGCACAGAAGATTCAAGACAATGAGAGAGATAGGTGGAGGCATGAGCTTAAAAAACAGATTTCCTGGAACTATATGCTAATGGGGTATCTGGCTGATTCAAGCCAGTTCTGCAGCCTCATGGTCACCAAGAGTCCCTACAAGGTCTTCACAAGAGGAAGCTGACATCTCTGGAGAACAGGAACCAGTGATGTCCTAGACACAGGATCAAAGCATAAATTAGTGCAGCAAAAGAGACCCTCAGCATGACTGGTCTGTGGGATCACTCAGCCCCCTCCATAAGCCAATCCAGAGGATTCTCCAATACACCAAGGCAGGAATACAGAGGGCTTAGCTCTGAAGAAACAGCATGTGCACTGACTAAGAAAAGCAAATAAATACCTTTCCATACTGGTCTGCCTTCCTGCCCCACCACACCCAGAACCCCCACACCAGTACAACCTGAGAATTGTATCTCTACTGATTTCCAGGTTCTTCAAGACTTTACAAAGGTAAAATTAAGTTAGGGGCATGCCCAGTCTCCCTCTATGTTTTCCTACAGCATTATGTGATCTGTAATTATCTCAAAATGAAAAGTGGCCTAAGTGGCTAGAATTTTGGAATGAGGGTGCAGTGGGCCTCCTCACTCCTTCCTTCTATGATGGAACATCAACAGCAAACAAACCCAAACACAGGCTTCTATTGTAATAAACATCCTGTGGTTCTGATGAGGAAATGGTTGTCGTGCCTGCAAGATGACAATAGAGATTATTGAGAGCAAAGGTGGGAGTCGGGAGACCATTGGGGAAACCATGATAGTAACTCAGGAACAGGGTGTGACAAACTGAGTGATTGGATCCATGTAAAAGCACCTGGGTGAGACAGAAACAGTACAGGCAGATGTGTTGGACCAGAATACTTAGGAAGGTAAAAGAGTGAGTCTTTGTGCCCCTGAAGCCTGTCACAATGAGGCAACACTGGACTTTTATGAATTGAGAATTCCCAAGAGTGAGGTTTTCAAGAGGTTGGTCATAATTGTGTGTGCAAGGTGGGAACATGTAAGAGAGAAAGAGATTAAACATTTTCATGAAGACGTCAGAAACCATTTGGGAAAGAAAGGGTTAATGGCTAATCTTCTGCACGGAGAAGATAAATCACATAAAGCAAAGCAAAGCTGCGATATGTTTCATAAGTTAAGAACACTAGCTGCTCTTCCAGAGGATGCACGTTTGATTCCCAGCACCAAATGGTTGTTCACAACTGTCTGTGACTACAGTTCTAGAAGATCCAATCCCACCATTCTGACCTTCATAGGTACCAGTCACATGTGTGATACACAGACATACATGCAGGCAAAAATCCATACAAATAAATATAAATAAAATCTCAAAAAAATCCCACAAAACAGTAGATATGATGGAGATGGTAACTAGGCCTGTGGCTGATTTATCTGCTCACTTGACAGGCTGTGTTCAAGGAATAGGCTAAAGAGATAGCTCAGTTTTTAAAGAGCCCGCTCCACAACTCTTAACATTCCTAGTACACAAATAAAAGCTTGGTAGGGCACAACATGCATATCTTACACAAAGTGACCAAAAGGTGGAGACAGAAAATTTCTTGACGCCTACTAGCTAGCCAGCATAGTAGAACCAGTGAGCTTCAAGTTCAGTGAGAGACCATTTCTCAAAAACATAAGGTGAACAAAGATTGAGGAAGACATCTGATGTCAACCTCTTGCTTCCATGTGTAAATGCATGCATATGTACATGCACCTGAACACATACATACATGAATATAAATACACACACACACACACACACACGTGCGTGCGCGCGCACACACACACACACACACACAGAGAGAGAGAGAGAGAGAGAGAGAGACATACACTGTCTTAGCTATTTCTCTGTTGCTGTGATAAAACACTACAAGAAAGGCAGCATATGGAAGGAAGAGTTTATTTTGGGCTTACAGTTCTCGAGAGATAAGAATGCACAGCCATTATAATTGAGATCATGGAAGTGAGGGAACATACATGCTGCTGGAACATTGGTTGAGAGCTCAGATCTTGACCCACAAATAGGAAGTGGAGATTTTTTCTGTCTGCATCTTTTGAGATCTAAAAGTCTTCTCCCAGGGATATACTTCCTCCAGTAATCTCCTTCTAATCTTCCCCAAACAATCATTGACTACAGACCAAGTATTTAAATGTATAAGACTATGGGGAGGGCATTTCATTTGAGCCATCATACAAACAAACACATACAACATGAAGAAAAAGAATAAGAAGGAATCTTATGCTAGGATAATAGGCTGAGTAGATCTCACAGTCTGATGGGACATCTTCCCTGGCCAACTGAAAACACACCATGAACTGGGCAAAGTCTGCTCTTCTATCCAGGGCAGAATTTGCATCAGAATTCTCAGCCCATGATTTCAAGTTCACTAGGCAGCATGGAGCATCCGAGCAGTAGATAGAATAAGCAGTCATATAGGGTAATAGCATTTCTCTTAGGACAGCTGGCCTCCAGGTTTGCCAGTTCATTGATGCTGAAAGACTAATGCATACCATGAAACAAACCTGTTGAGCATTTTGGAGCAGCAGAACTGTAAGGAGGGATGCTTGGAAAAATGCAAGCTGTGGGTTGTCATGATATGATTTACACAAGCTCTGCAAACTTTCCCTAACACTTTCTTGAAAATAGTGCTTTGATTAGAAAGTAACACAACTGCTTTATATGGCAAGGAGCAGGTAAGACGCCAGTAGATCATCAAATGCCAACTGCTACTCTATAAAGTATGGTAACTGGTTATTATTAGTTTATTGCTTATCACACAGTAGCTAAATAGCCTTTCAGTTGCTCTATAACTACCCACTAATGGGTGATCTGTTTTCTTCTCTGAGAGCTAGGTACCAAGGGTATTTGAGTAGCAACTGTCACAATAAAGGAAGAGAGCAGGGTGAGGGGAGAGTGATTTTCTGCCAAGGTGGGGCCTCACTAGACTCTTTCAGAATCCTCAGACAGGGTCGAATGCTGTGTGAAGTCCCCAAGGGGACAGAAAGCAGAAAATTAGGATCAATCTCTCTAAAGCTTCTGCACCTTGCTTATTACCAGCACATGAAGCTATCTCTGTAGATATTTTCTAAAGAGTTTCACTTCCCATTAAAGGAAATATTTGTATGAGATGAGGCTGGATGGGGACCTTGCTTCTATTCCCACTCCCTAAGCCAGTAAGGAATCTTAGGAGACACAGGTGGTGTCTGAGGCTGCTTGTAAAGGTAAGAAGTGATATTTGTGATTTCTGAGACATAGATGGGGTCCAGAAGGAGATGGACAAAGCAGGGTTATATGAGAGAAAGACAGGCCAGACAGCGTGGGAAAGGAGAAGGAAGGCAAAAGTCCCTCAGGAAATGTAAGGTGCATAGCATAGTGGTCTGATCTCAAGTAAGAAACACATTTAGAAAGAGATGAATATGTCCACAGCCCCATCCTATGGTAATATTCCAAGCTTATGATCCTTTTGAACTTCTGAATCTACCTGGGTATTGCTGAACTTAAGAATATGAGAGGATTTTTGGTGAGGCTTGGAGAAATGAGGGTAAGGGGCATTTAGTGTCTCTTCTCTTCCCCTCCCAGGGCTCCAACAGGCTGCACCATAAAGAGCTTGATCAAAGGAAAGATGTGCAGGCTAGTCTTATGTCAACTTGACTCAAAGCAGAATTATCTAAAAGGAGGAAAATGCTTCCATAAGACCCAGTTGTAAGGCATTTTCTTGATTAGTGATTGATGTAAGAGGGCCCAGCCCATTGAGGATGGGGCCATCCCTGAGTTCTGGGTTCTATAAGACAGCAGGTTCAGCATGCCAGGTGAGGGGAAGGGAAACAACACAGTAAGCTGCACTCTTCCATGGTGCCCGCATCAGCTTCTCACTCTAGGTTTCTGCTCTGCTTAAGTTCCTGTCCTGACTTCTTTCAATGATGAACAGTGCTGTGGACGTGTAGGCTGAATAAACCCTTTGCTCCTGACTCACTTTTATGTCTCAGCAATAAAAATCCTAAGACAGAAGAGTTTTGCAGGAAGAACAAAATACTTTCAAGTCTAGATAAAAGAAGGAGGCAAAGGGATTCCCTAGCTGATTCATCTTCTGTGTGCATAACTATGGGACATCCAGGGATAGAATCTGACCTTGACTAATAAAATACATATAAATCTGGGGATAAAGGAATTCAGGAAATTTCTGTGCCATCCCTCTTTGTGGCTTCCCTTTATATATAATCAAAACTGTTTTTCTTCTAACCTAACAAAACCCAACGTCTCACTAATTTTAGGTGCCTAATGAGTATTTCTTGAGTGGCTTTGTGAATGAGAGGAATTGTATGTGTGTGTTGCGGTAAATCTCCTGCCCATAGGGAGTCCATAGAATAAAGACACAAGTCAATAAATATCATATGAATGCTGCATGCCTAGATTGGGCAGAATTACCATTAAACTACACTATTCCCCGGCTAAGAGAGCTCTTAACAACTTGTGGTTTCCTAGGTCATTGTCTTCTTCGTCTTCTCATCTTCCACCAACTTTCCCCTGCTTCCACCAACTTCCCCAAGCTTCCACCAACTGCCCCCTGCTTCCACCAACTGCCAACCATTGTAAATTTGAGGCAGGTTCTAATATAGCTCTTGCCATATCTTTCCAGTCTTGGGGAATTATTCTATTTTTAATAGCCCAAGAAATCAGAATTTGTTTAACAAATGGTGAGTGCATACCAAAATTAGTGACACTTTCCTTAAATTTTCTCAGATCTAACACATCCACAGGTTGCCATTCAAATTCTTCATAACCCTGTAGGTAAACAATGTTTGGAGGTCTTTGTTGTATAGTAACCAGATAGACCAAGGTGTGTTTTCTAATAACTCTTGGTTGATTTTCTCTATTTACTTCTGTCTTAACCTCAGTATTTTCCTCAGCTGAAAATTTAAATTCCTCCCTTAAGGTTTGTATACATGCTTCATATGTTTCTTTATATTGTAATTGTTTCCATTCCTCATTATTTTCTGTTTCTCCATCTGATCTGTGAGCTGTTGCATGCTCTGTTTGATCATCTTTTCTAGCTCCTGTAACTTCTGTTCTAAGCATTCATTTGATATTTATTGGCTTGTGTCTTTATTCTATGGACTCCCTATGGGCAGGAAATTTACCGCAACATGTGTGTGCATAGTATTACAAGCCATCCTTTTCTACTTCCATGCTATTAGTGTTTAAACATAGTCACGTCCTCTGAAAAGCCTTTCTAGGAAGTATCAGGAAGGGCACAGCACTGAGCCACTCATGTGCATTACTCTCCAGCACTGTACATGTCATGGTGTCTCCATCTGCTGCTTCAGTCTTTTCTCCATGACAACCCCAGTACTTACAAAATCCCTGGCACAGAATAAGAGTTCTGAAAATGCTTATAGAATGGCTGGGCTTCCGACTCTCCCCCTTGTATATGTGCCTTATTCTAAAGTGTGAGAACATAGGTAGAGGAATCTGTTCATATGAAGTTCATATGTTTCACAATTTACATTACATTATGATTTCCTCTAAGGTGCTGTACTTCACACTGACTGTGACATTGGGTAGAAGAGTCACTTTACACAGAACCAAGCTGCATTAATGTTGCTTAGAGTCTAGAACTCCCACCTATTCCACTGGTGCTGTACAATACAAAGATTCACAAGAGACTGTAGTGAAAGCCATGAGACACCATTCCTGATTGCAAACTTCATTTTCCATTGGCAACAGCTTCTTGCAGTTGACATTTGGTTGTTTTCCTTTCCAGCAGAAGCTAAATTTCAATTTACATTCTTCTTTAGGTTCTCCTTCGTCATAACAACTGTACAATTTAAAAAGTCCTCAAGGTATTTTTTAGGCTAACAATCCCCTTTTGATTTTGGACTAGTACATGATTTCACATAATTGGTACCAATACAATTTTTGAAGTATTTCATGAACATTAAACTTTTTTAAAAACAAATGCTAGCTATCTTTCTGAACAATAGGAAGAAAACAATTGTCATAGAGACACATGGTTAGTAATATGAACATTGTTATTTTTTTATTGAGAAACAAAGGGCCCTCTGGAGAAAAGAATTTGACTAGTAGAAAAAGAAGCAGAAAAGATAACCTGAATTCTCATCTGATCTCTTTGTCCTTCTTTTTATTCATGTGTATGCAATAAACTACATGTTTAAATGAATGTAACTATCTATCTATCTATCTATCTATCTATCTAATATATATATATATATATATATATATATATAGTATCCATACATGTGGAGGCCAGATGTTGAGTTTGATAACTGTCATAGTTACTGTTTTGATGATGTAAAGAAACTGGAAAATGAAAAGAAAGTATTATTCCTAATGTATGATGGCAAACATGGAGAAAATGATTACTTAGAGAAAAAAAATCTTAGAGATTTTGACTAAAATATGAGGCTATAACTTAAGACCCAGAATTGCCGTCATTTATATCCTGTAGATATTGCTAGCAAAACTTTCTTAGCATATGTTCTATTCTGGTTCCAGTAGGCTCTCCATTTTCAAAAGAGAGACTTTAGGGTGATGTAAATTTACATGAATATTTCAAGCCTAATCATTTTAAAGTTCCAGATTCCTTTGAGACATAACCGTTGTTGGAGGCTGAAGGCAAAAAAAATTCTTCAATTCTGTCTGCAAGTTAGTAAATATATTATGTTGAGTAATGTCTCAAAATTAAAAAAACTAACATGCAAATTTTAGATATGTATATGTCTGTTTTTTTCTTTGTTGGATATTTTATTTACATTTCAGATGCCATCCTCTTTCCCCATTTCCCCTCCCTAGAAAACCCCTATCCCATCTCTGCTTCTCCTTTTTGCTTTTATACTATTTTTATAATGTTAATCAAAGGCTTTATAAGTTTGGTAATGGTCAATAATAAGATACCCATACAATTAGAAGTGCAACCCATCTTTGCCTGGCAGAGAAACGTGAACACTCGCCTCCATGTTCCCCCCCTCTCTTGTCACCTAGCTCCTCGTCTCCTTCTCATCCTCCTCTCCTTACTCCTCCTCTTCCTCTTCTTACTCCTCCCACCTTAGCTCCTCCTACATACCACCCTTCCTGTTAAAATAAAACTTTTCTCTTAAAATACAATTAGAGCATAATTATACCAATTTGTGTCAGTAAAGTACAAGATAGACCTAATACCCAGTCCATCATTTTGTTGACTAAACAGAACCTCTGTCTTCCATCCTAACAAAAAGACTTAGTTCTGAAACTGGCTTTTTTTTCTTGGCTTTAGAATGAATGTCAGCTGAAAACCATCCTCTCAAACATTTTCTCTCAAACTAAATAGCCAGGATTGGCTGAGTCTTCAACCCCGTCAAAAATCCAGAATGAAATTATGAGAAGCACAAAGCATAGCTTCTAAAACTTAGCCAAATTATAGAGACCACTGAGCACCTGGACAGTCCCTATACTACAAAACTTTGGAGCATCCAATCTTCAGCCTTCTGGCTCAGGATCATCTGACAGACTGAGTGATGCAGAATTATTAAGGGCTGATTACTCTGTCTTGGCAGATATAATCAGTCTACTATTCTGCAAGTGTGTCCTTTTCTGGTCAGTGATTTGTCTGTAGATGAAAAGAGGCAATTCTTGCCTAGAGGCTGTCTCACCACAACTGGAATAACTCCAAAGATGCTCAGTTTCTTCTTAGAATCCAAGACAGGAAGCAGTCAGGAGCAGACAGGTCTCTAATCAAAATGGACATTAATACTGAAATGTTTGTAACGTCAATTCTATGGACTTCTGATGTTTTGAAAACCAACTATCCATGTAAGGCAATCTAGACTGTTGTTTGTTAATTCTTCTTAGCTATTTCTAAATAAAATATAGAAAACACCCTAACAATAAACTCAGAGCTATGAATTTGCTATAGGCCCTTAACTCACAGTCTAACCATCTCAAATCAGTTAAAAAAGTTAAAGAAGAACTGGGTCTAAGCCTTTTACTCCTAAATTGTTATATAGGCACAAAGCCTATGAGAGTAACAATATTAATCTCACTTTTATATCAATAAGAATCTCATACCAATGAAAACTTGAAATTTGAAATCAAAGTAAATTTTGTACCATTTAAGAAATTTTAACTTCTTCTTAATAACAATTATACATATTTCTACCAATAGGTTATGGCTATGCAATAAATCTTACCTAATCCTCCCTGTTCCAACAAAGCCACTACTTTTTCCCTAGAAAGACAGCCCAATATTAACCACCTCAGTCCCCAAGCCCAGGGAATAGGGGCACCGAGTTTTCATTGACTTCTTCAAGCTGATTATGGGCATTGAGATATTAGAAGAGTGGCAGGGGGAAAAGTAAATTGATAAGCCTCTTATGTCTGTGTTTTCACTGCATCCAGCTGCAATTCCAGGACAATTCCACGTTTGAGCAGGTCTGCTCATCTCACTTGAGTGGATACACCAAGGCTGTGTATTCTGCAATATATAATTCTCAAAACAAACTTTAGTATCAAGATAATTTTTTTGTTTGAATTCTGGAATCTAGTCTTCTGGCGGCCTATCTCTGTCATGTCTAATCCATATAATTCTGGGAGTTTCTATGAGGGTGTGCTCCCACCATCCTCCCATTTTCACCTGCTCTCAAATTCCCCGACACTAGGGAACCCAAACTTTCAGGTACCAAGGCCCTCCACTTCCACTGATGCCTGGCAAGGCCACCCTCAACTACCTATACAGGTGGAGCCATGAGTCCCTCCCTTTGTGTTCTCGGGCTGGAGATTTAACAATGGCTACTCCAGCTCGTTTCTTAAGGCCATTTTCTTGAAAAATTGTTTTCCACCCTTTTACTCTAAGATAGTGTCTGTCTTTGTCACTGAGGTGGATTTCCTGTATGCAGAAAAATGCTGTGCCCTGTTTATGTTTCCAGTCCATTAGCCTATGTATTTTAATTGGGGGATTGAGTCCATTGATGTTAAGAAATATTAAGGAACAGTGATTGTTGCTTCTTGTTATTTTTGTTATTGGGGGTGAAATTATCTTTGTGTGGCTATCTTCTTTTGGATTTATTGGAAGAGGATTACTTTCTTGCTCTTTCTAGGGTATAATTTCCCTCCTTGTATTGAAGCTTTCCTGCTATTATCCTTTATAATGCTGGGCTTGTGGAAAGATATTGTGTAAATTTGGTTTTGTCGTGGAATATCTTGGTTTCTCCATCTATGGTAATTGAAAGTTTTCCTGGGAATAGTAGCCTGGGCTGGCACTTGTGATCTCTTAGGGTCTGTATGACATCTGTCCAGCATCTTCTAGCTTTTTTAGTATCTGGTGAGAAGTCTGGTATAATTCTGATAGGTCTGCCTTTATATTTTTCTTTGGCCTTTTTCCCTTACTGCATTTAATATTCTTTCTTTGTTTTATGCACTTGGTGTTTTCATTATTATGTGACAGGAGGTATTTCTTTTCTGGTCTAGTCTATTTGGTGTTCTATAGGCTTCTTGTATGTCTATTGGTATCTTGTTCTTTAGATTATAGAAGTTTTCTTCTATAATTTTGTTGAAGATATTTATTGACCCTTTAAGTTGGGAATCTTTACTCTCATCTATCCTATTATCCTTACACTTGGTCTCCTCATTGTGTCCTGGATTTCCTGGATGTTTTGTGTTAAGAACTTTCTGCATTTTGTGTTTTCTTTGACAGTTGTGTCAATATTTTCTATGGTATCTTCTGCATCTGAGATTCTCTCTTTTATCTCTTGTAATCTGTTGGTGATGCTTGTGTCTATGACTCCTGATTTCTTTCCTAGGTTTTCTTTCTCCAGGGTAGTCTCCCTTTGTGATTTTTTATTGTTTATACTTCCATTTATATGTCCTATATGGTTTTGTTCAATTCCTTCACCTGTTTGGTTGTGTTCTCTTGTAATTCTTTAAGGGATTTTGTGTTTTTACTTTAAGGGCTTCTACCTGTCTCAAATTCTTTGAGAGTGTTATTTATGTCCTTCTTAAAGTCCTCTATCATCATCATAAGTGATTTTAAATCTGAATCTTGCTTTCCTAGTAATATGGGAAATTCAGGACTTTTTTGTGGGGGACAATTAGGTTCTAATGATGCCAAATACCCTGGGTTGCTGATGCTTATCTTCTTGCACTTGCCTTTTGCCATCTGGATCTCCTTAGTGCTACCTGCCGTGTCTCTGACTGGAGCCTGTCTTTCCTATTATCTTGGTTGTATCAGAACTGTGTGGCGTCAGTGTTACTACTGAGGTAAGATCTGGGGCCCAAAATCTGCTCAGTGCTCCGGGCTAGGAGTGACTTTCTAGGTCCTTATGGGTCCCAGTTACTCTCTGTTTAGGTAGGCATTGCTGTCTGCTTACCTAAAATACTGCCAGGGTTAGAGCACCTTGGAGCCCCACTTCTTCTGGATTCTGAGAGATTGTGGGCAGAGCCACCACCTGGGATCTGCTCAGTGCTCTGGCCCAGATCGGAAGGAACCAGTGCTCTGGCCAAGAGTGACTTACTGGGTCCTCTGCATCTTCAATTTTGGGAATGATAAATGCAGATGACTTCTCTTCATCACAGTGAGGTGGATTTAATGAGAAAATTACCCATGGGCTTGAGTATTTGAACACTTGGTGCCCAGTTGGTAGTGCTGTTTGAGAAAATGGTACAAACATGGTGGAGAAAGGATGTCACTGGGGGTAGACTTTGATATTTCATAGCTTGTTTTCTCTTGGAGCTTATTTTTTCTGTTTTATGGTGGTGATTGAAGATGTGAATTCTTCCAGCTTCCTGCTTCTGCCTCCATGCCTGTCACTTGCTGCCGTGCTTCCCTGACATGCTGGCTTGGACATTACCTTGGTAATGGTAAGACA
This sequence comes from Arvicanthis niloticus, assembly GCF_011762505.2. Taxonomy (NCBI): domain Eukaryota; kingdom Metazoa; phylum Chordata; class Mammalia; order Rodentia; family Muridae; genus Arvicanthis; species Arvicanthis niloticus. The sequence continues at coordinate 3,375,081 of NC_047661.1, forward strand.
AGTAAACTCTTTCTTCTGTAAGTTGCTTTGGTCATGGTATTTTAACAGTTACATTAAAAAAAACTAATATAGAAGGCAAAAGAGTCTCTCTGAGAGTTTCTCAGAGTGGCACAGGGCTACCTCTGGGGGCTGGGGATTGATCCTACTAATTCTTTAGGCTTTTCTTATCTTTCCAATAAATTTCTCAGATTTGAATCAGCCACATTTGGCTTTGCCCTATGTATTCAAAGCATCTTTAGTGATAGAGTTACCGAGTCACTTCTGAGTCTGAAAGATGCTCAGCAGAGAGTCTTGCTTTTCTGTGAAGTAAATAAATGATTCTGTGCCTCTACTACTGGCTACTGCTCAGAGAAGCTCTGTAGAGTCAAAGTTTAAGAACTTGAAAACAAATTTTGATTTTTCTCTTGACATTTCTCACATTGAAAGATGCAAAGTAAGTTCTGACTCCTATTAGTGATAATCACTCAGGCATATTAGTTTTGAAATATCTGGACTCTGGCAACCTAGATGACCTTTGCTATTGCTGAAGTAGGGGCTTGTTTAATAGAACCACTTTGCGCAGCACCTATTGATGCAAGAGGAGGTGTTCCGGACGAGCTAGACATACATTATTCTTGAGCCAAAGCCACTTTTTTTGGCTAATTCTTGAAAATAAAGGGCCTAGGAGCATCTCTTGAAGATCACATTTGCACTGGCCTATATTGTGGGATTAGCCTGCTGACTGTTTTGAGCATTACCAGAACATTTGAGAAAGACTGTCAATTATCTTTAAAAAAGCAAAATCTATTGAGCAACAGCATTTCACCCTCCCTGCAAAATAGAGGTAACAGTCAGAGCTGGAGACATGGCTCAGGGGTTTGTACTGAGTATTTGTACTTCCAGAGAACCAGAGATCAGACCCCAGCACCAGATACCTAACAACTTCCTGTACTTCAGGACCAGAGGATTCACGTTTTTGTCTTGACTCTGTGGGCATTCCCATGCATGTATATACTCTCATACACAGCATACATACATCCAAAATGAAAATAACATCCAGGATAGTCTTTATATGGAACACCATGGCTCTTTAAATCTGGCATCAGGATTCAGGTTTTCAGTTCTGAGTGTAGACTGACAGTGCTCTGAGTAGAGACTGATTTCAAATTCCCTGACATGCATGAATAGAAACCAGTGGTTCATGAAAAAGCCAGTTAACCAGCAGTAGAGAAAGAAAATTAACCCCATCTTGTGTATCACAAGCCCACAGAGTAGCAGGAGTGGCTATGCCATATATTTTCTAAAACCTCTACATGTGATTACAGAATAGAAGAAAATCTTTGCCAGATGTAAATCCATCTGAGAGAAGAATCTTATGCAAAATATATAAAGAACACAAAAATTTAAGCATCAAAAATAGTACCACCAATAAATGGCAGAGCATTATAAAACAAACTAAAATTAGCCAATAAATGTATAACAAGATGTTTTTTCCCTTAGTCATCAGAAAAGGTTTCCAAAACCACAATGAAGCTCCATCTCACCCCAGTTAGAATGACTGTTACTAGCTTTTTGTCAACTTAACATAAGCTAGAGTCATCAGAGAGGAAGGAACATCACTTGAGAAAATGCCTACATACAATGGGTATTGGCAAGCCTGTAGGGCATTTTTTAAATTAATCATTTATGGGGGAGAGCTCAGCCCATTGTGAGTAGTGCCATTCCCGGGATGATGGCCCTGGGTTCTATAAGAAAGAAGGAGCAAGCCAAATAGAAGCAACATTCCATGACCTCTGCCTCTGCCCCTTCATCCAGGTTCTACCTTGCCTTAGTTCTGCCTTTTCTGCTTTTGGTGATGAACTGTTACATAGACCTGTGAACCCTTTCTTTCCAAAGTTGCTTTGGTCATGATGTTTTATCACATCAATAGAAACTGTAACTTAGACACTAAGAAAGCAAATAGCAACAGATACCATCAAGGTTGGGGGAGGAAGAAACCTCCAACACTGCCAGTAGAGATGTAAATTGCTGCAACCACTTTGGAAATCAGTGTGTGCTTCCACAAAAAAACTAAAAGTAGAGGCAATCATATGAACCAGCTTTGACAATCCTGTATACAGCCGTGGGAATCAAAGTCATCATGTCCCAGAGATGCCTCCACACCCATGTTTACTGCAGCACTGCCCACAATAGCTAAGTTCTCAAACCAGTTTATGTGTCTATTAACAGAAAAACAGATACAGAAAATGTGGAAAATAGTCCCACATGACTTAGAAGGACGAGGAACCTCACATAAGGACAAGTAACTGGGTTTTTTTTTTTTTTTCTGTTGAAATCATCCTTATTTTACAGAGAACTTGGGCCCAGAGAAAGTTCAGATATACCCAACATTCTGCACATACCTAATGGTGCAACCAGAATTTTTCAAATGGAGAATCTTCCGGTGCTGAAAATCAATGGCTGAGGAAAGCAGGTACCTTGGATCCTGCTGGCTGTGTGAATTTGTACTTATGTTTGGGGAAACTGAAGTGCTCTGGACTTGAAGCACTGCCTGAGGCCCATTGTACACACATCCAGGTCACCTCATAAAAATGGCTGTATATCACGCTGAAAGCCACTTGTCCTCACCACCAATTCCTACCACTTGCTTAGGACTTCTCGTGTGGCCTGGTTGCCTGCAGAACACTATGGATATCTGGCTGGCTATCAAGTTAAATGTTAGATATATGGGTTCCAAATGTGCACAAGATTGCCATAGCAGTATTTTTGCCAGTTGTAGAAGTACAATATGGCAATTTTAGGCCACCAAACATCTGGAAAACAGATCCCACAAGAGAAGAAACTCTTAAGCCAGTTAGATGACAGTCACAATGTTCATGGTGCATCTGAGTGAATGCTGGGAACAGAATTCTGATCAATATAGTCAAGAAATAGCTACTGAGTGCATGTTTTGTGGGATTCTAGAGAACTAGTGAAAACAAGACAGAATAAAGTATGCTGAGGAGGATGGGGGTGACTGTGGTCCCTAAAACAGTGGGAAGGTCTTTGATAAAGACCAGTGGGTATAGCTTTCAACACAAAAGCTGTAATTGCAAAATTGTTACCACTGCTTTACACTGAATATTGTTCTCTCTACTTCCCTAGTCTCAGCATGCCCAGTCAACTCCACTTACACTCGTTCTTTGTATCCTAGAACACACTAAATATGCTTCTGTCTCAGGACCTTTGTGCCCAATAGTCTCTGGAGTCAGGTTACACAAGAGCTCTTTGTTCTTTTTCTTCACCCTTCATCCTCCTCAATCTGTGCTCCCCACACCCCACAGAATAGTTTAACTTTCAGGAGTAAGTTAGATATACAATCTCATTCTGCTTTGCTTTACTTTTCCCACACTTCTGCATTCTGTGCTTGTGCTTAGTTCAAGCATCAGACCCAATCTTCAAGTCACCAAACAGAAGACCCTTGTACTGGCCTGGAATGCCCCAGAAGCATGGCTGCTGGCTCCAGTTTTCTGCCCTGTCGGAGCCAGTGGCTTTTCAAACATATCCCATGAAGCAGGCCTGCTCTGCGACACTCTCAAAAGGTAAGGAGCCTGGGGAAAGTCACAGTCATAAGCAAAATAAAGGATGTGACCTCTTAAGGGCACTTGGACCTGTGGAGCAGAGAACTGCCAATGGTCCAGCCCTTGCCCTGATAAGGAGGGTGAAAGCATTCTAAGAGATGTTTTCTTGGAGTACTCAGAGAAAGCAAAGGCTAAACACACTAGACAATTTAGTGGAAAAGGAGGAAAAAACGCTAGAAGACTCACTCCTGAGCATGGAGCCAGTTCTACATTTCTTATTAACTCATAAGCCCAGGTATTCACCTTCTTCTGCATGCTGGCACTGCTAATATTAGGAATGCTGGAGGAGGTAGGAGACCTGGGTTTCTAGACCATAAGTGCCTACACAGAGTGAAAGATTGTGAGCATCAATATCCTGTGTAGAAAACAAAAGGGAACAAGGGACAGGATGTGCAGGTCGGATGACAAAGTCAGGCATTGCCCGTCATTCTGAAGCTGTATGTTCCTAGGCATGTTTTGGGAAGGGAAGTCCTTGTATAGTATGGTTTCATAGTAAAAAATTCCAGGAGAATATTCTAGGTAGAGACATAAAAAATATGGAGAGAAAAAACTGAGGTGTTCTCAGGCCCATGTTACTGTCCTTGAAGATCTGCAATGGGCATTGAAAAGAAATGTGGTTATAATGGATACTGGAAATACATGTGCAGGCTGAAATAGGAGGGGGCCCAAAATAAGAGAGCAGATTGGTTCTACAAGCACCAGGAGCTGGCTCACCAACAGGATAGAAACATCATGTGAATGGAGGCAAGATATGTGGAAGGGTGGCTAACAGTGATGTCATTTTCCAAACAAGAGGTAATGGATGGGTCTTGGATTCTGTCACCAGCTGTGGAATGCTGGAAAAGATTGGTATTTTGTTCTCCTCTGCAAATACAACCATTATCAGTGGTGGGGTCTGTTGTGGGTGAATGAGTTTTGGCCTCCTGGACATAGCTTCTAAGGAAGAAAACTGACCAGATACAATCTATATTCCTCAGTCAGATGAAAACCAGGATCAGGTCATTAGGCCCTGGCTTGTAGATCCCTGGGAATGCCTGCATGAATCTTTTAAAACCCAACTTAAATCACGTTAAAACTCTTTGTGAATCCCTTGTGGCTTTCAGAATAAAGTCTGGCTCTTTGGATGTGTTCTTAAGGGTTTGAGAAGCCTGTGTTTAACTTTCATTTCATTGAGTCCTCCTTAAAGTATAGAGCAGGACTCCCCAAAGTTATCTGTATTACTTTGTATCCTGGGGGTTGCCTTAGAAATTGTAATGCCTAGACCATTCCTGAGTCCAACTCAGTCATCATCTCAGGGGTTCAAAGCTGCTTGCTAGAAGGGAAAAGGTGCATACGAGCTCCAGTCACACTTGATATGTTTGCAAGTATCTGTATTCTTGTGACATTGCTGACAAACAATGATTTGGCTGTGTGTAGGCAGTAGCTCTGCATTAGGCTACAGATCATCTAGGCTTGGCTACAAGCTTCTCCATGCATTCAGGAGCCCTCAGTTCTCTCATCTTTCTGAGAGTAACATCTTTGTCAATGTAAGCTTTCATGGTGATGATACAAGCCATTTTGATCCTTTGCCAATTTGCCAATGACTGTCAGCCATTTCCTTCCACTTCCAACATGTGGATTGAAACATGTACCGTGGTATATGTGTTAGTTATATTTCTGGTTGATAAGATTAAATATGTACCCAACGAAACCTAAGGAATTAAGGATTTATTTTGCCTCACAGTTTGAGGGTAGAGTCCATAATAGTGGAGAAGGCATGGCCACAGAAGCATAAGGCAGCCACTCACATTTTATCTGCTCTCAGGAAGCAGAGAGATGCTGGTGTTCAATTTGCTTTTTCACTTTTATTTAGTCTGGGTGCCTTAGAGGAGCATGGTGCTTAAACCATTTACAGTATGTACTCCTTCCACATTTAGCTGAGTCTAACACCTCCCATATAGCTAGAGCTTTGTCTTCTCCATGATTCTAGATCCTATCAAGTTGACATTATAGATCATCACACATGGTCAAAGCCCATAGCACTGGAGGAGAAAAATATTCTCAAGCTCTATGCTGTAGCTTGAGTGTAAAATGTTGTCTCCATAGGCTTATATCTTTGCACAACTCGAACTCAGGTGTTGACACTGTTGTGGGAGGTTGAGGAATTTTTAGGAGATGGGAACCAAATGGAGGAAGTGGATTACCTTCATCTCTCTCTTCTTCCAGTTCTGCAGAGATGTGAATAATCCCAACTATGTGCTGGAGGACAAGAGTCTTGGCTTTCCATATGGCTTCCTACTGACATGCCATCCTCTCCATACTAGTCTGTATCATGGCAAACTGTACAAAGAAAAATAAATCCTCCTTCCTTTAAATTGCTTTGTCAGGTATCTGATCAGAGTAAGAAGAAATGTAATCAATATGCTTCTCATAGTACACGTGAAAGGAAGAGTGGATCCGAGAACTATCTGATCTGACTCAGAGGTGATCTTGTGGCCAGAGACTGTGAACTTCAGTGTTCTCACCCTGGCTGGTCTCATTGTCCCATAAGTGCCCCAGACTTCTCTGCTATCCACCCAGCTCTTCTCATCTTACTGACCTATGTATGCATCTGCATAGTTACCCACTTGTATACAAATTGCATGTTTTAAACATGACTATTATTTTAAAATATTACATAATTTCCAAAAGGCTTATGCAGACAGGCTGACTGGTCTCTTGAATGTTAGGAGGGAGGCAGTGAGAAACAAACAATAAAACTGCCTGTCTTCAGCCAGCAAAATATCAAAAGGTAAATATTTTTTTAATTTAACTGTTTTTAAAGATAGTAGGGAGTAAAATAGTAATTGTTTAAATGTTCTTAAATATACAGATATTAAGCTCCACAGAAGTAGTTAGAGGAGAATTATTCAATAAGCAAAAGAGAATTTAATTAAAATAAAATACAGAGAATTAGAAATATTGAGGCATTCAATCTTAAAACCTTAGATTGAAGGCAGGAGGTATGAACCTACTCTCTCTCAGAGAGTAGAAATTTAGGCTTTGAAAATTATATAAAGAGAGAGCCTGGAAATAGATTTATACAGTAAGCAGAAGGAAATTTAAGCTTAAATTATATAAATAATTTAGGCATTAATTTCATAAAGGTCAGGATAGGGGACAGCAGAAGCATTGTCTCATTTGTTTAGATTGCTTCATTTGCTTTGAACTGTTCTAATTATTAAAATACGTATAATTATTAGTTTCGTGGTTATATTAAAATTTCTCTGGGATATAGTCAAGCAAAACATTTAATGATTTCCAGTTACTGGACCAAGGACATGTTCTTTTGGGAGAAAGGCTCCGTGTTTGTGTTGACAGGACAGAAAAAGGACTTTGGACCTCATCCAAAGTCATACGGATCAGGTATGACAAAAGAAGACCCCCTGAAGAACTAGAAAAGTTTAATAAAATCAAACAGGTAAAGCTTCACTATGCCATCCTTCACATGGCATGAATAAAAACTTATTACAATTGGTTACTGATAAAATTAACTCATAAAAAGACAGCTGTATTTCATCTGTTCAAACAAGGAGAAGAACTTCATCCTTAACTAATCTGTACCCTCTGTACAATTCATATGAATATCTTAATGGTACTAACATTTTGGTTGTGAGAGTAATATATTACAAAATATACAGCCCTGACAAGATTCATTCACTGGGATGTGGAACTGGCCTGCTGTTTCAGCCCCATGCTTCCTGATGTTGTCCAGAGACTAGCTTCCAGAAGAGCATTAGTATTGCTACTGATTCCAGACGACCTTGCTTCATTCAACATTTCAGATGGATCCAGTGGGAACCTCAGTCAAACTCTGAATCCTGCAAATTTGCAGAATCTGGATAACAGATGCTAAAGTTAGCTTTCTTAAGTCTCACCAGTTTCTCTATTTTTTTTCACCTTCCTACTCCTTTAGAGAATTTCATATCACCTCTAGTCAGCCTTGGATAGTCTTCAATTCCCAGAGTTTGGGTGTATGAAAATGGTTATTTTACAAATTATAGATAGGTTGTCATTTTAAGGAATAATTTGGAAATGGTCATAATTTTAAACATGGAAGAAATAGATGTGTAAAAGTAAATTTTATTCTCAAAGTATTGTGTAGCCATAATCGTACTTCGATAAAAAATCTTTATAACTGATGCAAAGTTGAATTTAAAATTTCATAACACTGGTAAAGAAATTATATATTGATGAAGAATTAAGGTTTTCATTGCTATAAACCTGTATATTGATACAAAATTTGAAATTAATATTGTTACTCTTAGATAGGCATTATGCCTATGCAACTTACTTAAGAATACAAGGCTTTGACTCAATCCTTCTAATAGCTACTTTACAAACTGTTTAAGATGATTAAATAATACAAGTTAAGGACCAGCTAGCAAACTCATGGTTATGTTAGGTTCTTACTTAATTATAACAAAGTGTTTTCAGTTTACTCAAATGAAAATAACAAAGAGTAGTTAAGGTTTAACAGTTCAGAGATACTTTATTTTAGATAGTCTTCAAAAACATCAGAAGTCCACAGAATATGACATTTAATGTTATATCTTTATTAAGAATCGTTTGACTATCTTTTGACAGGTCTGCTTTTGACAGTTTCCCCATTCCCCTTCAAAGAAGAATCGAGCATTTTTACCTCTAGGCCAGGTTGCCTATTGCAGCCAGGTAGCCAAAAGACAGAAATTGCTTATATCATCTGTAGACAATATACTGTCCAAAATGGACAAACAGAGGTGGGATAGTCTACTACTAAGCTCTGCCAAGACAGGGTAAGCAAGTGCTTCATATTTCCTGCTTCATGAAAGGTCTGCCAGGTGGTTCTGGTCAAAAAAGCTGAAGATAGATGCTCCAACATTATAAGAAATTAGAGGGTTTCCAAGTAGTCAGCTGTTTACATAATTGCTTAAGTTTTAGAAGTTTTAGAAGTTTGATGCTTCCTATATACTCAGGAAATAATTGATTAGTTCATGGTTTTCTGACCAGCTTGGAGACTACGTATAGTTTCATAATCAAACCGAAATTGTTTAGTATCGAGAGAAAGGTTGTCAAGTGGAAGACATGGTTTTCAGATGTTATTACAGGCTAAAATCTAAACATAATTCAGGGATAGAATAACTCTTTAAGTTAGGAATGATGATAGAGTACTTTATCTAACTGACAAATATGATGGACTGGAAGTTAATTGTATATCATACTCTGTAATTTAGATGATTGTTATGATTTTGTTCAATTTATGTCTGAGAAAGGGGGGGTTGAACAGAAAAGGTAAGATATAGAAAGTGGTTCTGATGTTTTGATCGTGGATCTGTGTGTCAGCATATGAAAACCTATATGATAAGAACCCCTATGCTCATGGATCAATAGGATTAATATAGTGATAATATAGGTGTTCCCCAATTGGCTCTTGATTGATCAATAAAGATGCTAGCAGCCAATGGCTGGGCAGAAAAGGTTGGACTTCCAGGTTTCCACAGGCAGGCTAAGTGACTCAGGAAGAGGAAAGAGGATTCATCATGCTTCAGAGGGAGAAAGAGTCACCAATCATGTGAGATCTCGGGTGGAGTGGCCATAGGCCACTTCCCCAACTGGACCCAGGGTAGCAGACTGAAGATTAGAACCACAACTAAGTTAAGGGCAGATTTAGAGGTGTTGAGCTGGATTAAAGGTAACTGAGCAACTAAATTGAGGGCAAATTTAGAGGTGTGGTGGAAGTGAAGGTAAGTGCACACTAGCTGAAGGAGGTTCAGAAGTGCTCAGCCATTGTGCTAAAAAGGATATTAAAAATAAGCTAGTGGGTGTGAGTGTGTGTGTCTTTTATCTATGGATTCAAGGGAACCATGGTAAGGGCTGGTATCATGGTTCACCTGGATCTTAATGTGCAGTAGTAGGAACTAAATGGTACAATTATTACCTTATTAGTTGCTGAAAACATTTGACAAAATTTAACCCCCCCCCCCTTCCGCCTCTCTCCTGGATCCGAGGCCTGGTGCAGACCTGTGCTCAGTCCGCTCCTGGGTGGACACTGGGCTCCTCCTGAGACAACGCAGAGGGATCACTGAACCCAGAGCAGAGGATCCACTGAACCCAGAGGGATAGAGGGTCCTCTGAATCCAGAGCAGCAGAGGTACCACTGAACCCAGAGTGGCAGAGGAACAACTGAATTCAGAGCAACACACAACATATCCCAAGACATCCTAGAGGAACCACTGCACTCAGAGCAGTGGACGCCTTATCTTGAGACATCCTAGAAGAGACACTGCACTCGGAGTAGTGGGCACCTGTTCCTGAGACATCCTAGAGGAGACACTGCACCCAGAACTGCAGACACCTAGCTGGTCTGCTACCTTGGAGGCACCACATCCTGAGGCATCCTAGAGGTATCACTGTACTCAGAGCAGCTGGAGAAGATCACAGAGACATCTGGAACCCAAGGAGATCAGACACAAGCAAGATAACTGGAAACACAGGCTTCAGTCAGAGACAGCCAGTACAGGCAGCACTAGAGTCAACCAGATGGCGAAAGGCAAGTGCAAGAATGTAAGCAACAGAATCCAAAGTTACATGACATCATCAGAACTCAGTTCCCCAATCATAGCAAGCCCTGAACACCCCATCACACCGGAAAAGCAGGATTTAGAATTAAAATCACTTCTCATGATGATGATAGAGGACTTTAAGAAAGACATAAATAACCCTCTCAAAGAATTTAAGGAGAACACTTTTAGACAGATAGAAACCCTTAAAGAGGAAACACAAAAATCCCTTAAGGAATTACAAGAAAACACAACCAAACAGGAGAAGGAATTAAACAAAACCATTCAAGATCTAAAATTGGGAGTAGAAAAAATAAAGAAATCACAAAGGGAGAATACCCTGGAGATAGAAAACCTTAAAAAAAAAAAAAAAAAAAAAAATCAGGAGTCATAGACATAAGTATCACCAACAGAATACAAGAAATGGAAGAGAGAATCTCATGTGCAGAAGATACCATGGAAAACATTGACACAACTGTCAAAGAAAATGCAAAATACAAAAAGCTACTAACCCAAAACATCCAAGAAATCCAAGACTCAATGAGAAGGCCAAACCTAAGGTTACTAGGTATAGATGAGGGGGAAGACTCCCAACTTAAAGGACCAGTAAATATCCTCAACAAAATTATAGAGAAAAACTTCCCTAACCTAAAAAAGAGATGTCCTTAAATATACAAGAAGCCTACAGAACTCCAAATAGTTTAGACCAGAAAAGAAATACTTCCCGCCACATAATAATCAAAACATCAAATGTACAAGACAAAGAAAAAATACTAAAAGCAGTAAGGGAAAAAGGTAAAGTAACATATAAAGGCAGACCTATAAGAATTACACCAGATTTCTCACCAGAGACTATAAAAGCCAGAAGATCCTGGACTGATATCATACAGACCCTAAGAGAACACAAATGCCAGCCCAGACTACTATACCCAGCAAAACTCAAAATCAATATTGATGGAGAAACCAAAATATTCCATGACAAATCCAAATTTACACAATATCTTACCACAAATACAGCACTTCAAAGGATAATTGGTGGAAAACTCCAACACAAGGAAGGAAACTACAACCTAGAAAAAGCAAGAAAGTAATATTCCAACAACCCTAAAAGAAGGTAGCTACACAAACATATCTTCACTGCCAATAACAATAACAATAACAGGAAACAACATTCATTTTTCCTTAATATCTCTTAATATTAATGGACTCAACTCTCCAATAAAAAGACATAGACTATCAGACTGGATACATAAACAGGACGCAACATTTTGCTGTATACAGGAAATGCACCTTTGTGAAAAAGACAGACACTACCTCAGAGTAAAAGGTTGGAAAACAATCTTCCAAGCAAATGGTCCCAAGAAACAAGCTGGAGTAGTGCTTCTAATATCAAATAAAATCATTTTTCAACCAAAAGTAATCAAGAAAGATAAAGAAGGACACTTCATATTCATCAAAGGAAAAATGTACCAAGAGGAACTCGCAATTCTGAACATCTATGCCCCAAATGCAAGGGCACCCACATACATAAAAGAAACTTTACTAAAGCTCAAAGCATACATTGCGCCTCACACAATAATAGTGGGAGATTTTAACACCCCACTCTCAGCTATGGACAGATCGTGGAAACAGAAACTAAACCGAGACACTAACAGAAACTAACAGAAGTTATGAACCAATTGGACTTAACTGACATCTATAGAACATTTCATCCTAAAACAAAAGAATATACTTTTTTTCTCAGCACCTCATGGTACCTTCTCCAAAATAGACCATATAATTGGTCACAAAACAGGCCTCAACAGATACAAAAAGATTGAAATAATCCCTTGTACCCTGTCAGATCACCATAGACTAAGACTTGTTTTTGACATGGACAAAAACAACGGAAAGCCCACATACACATAGAAATTGAACAATGCTCTACTCAATGATAACTTGGTCAAAGAAGAAATAAAGAAAGAAATTAAAGACTTTTTAGAATTAAATGAAAATGAGGACACAACATATCAAAACTTGTCGGACTCCCTGAAAGCAGTACTAAGAGGAAAACTCATAGCTCTAAATGCCCACAAAAAGAAAATGGAAAGAACATCCATTAACAACTTGACAGAACACCTGAAAGTGTTAGAACAAAAAGAAGCTAATATACCCAAGAGGAGTCGACAGCAGGAAATAATCAAACTCAGGGCTGAAATCAACCAAGTTGAAAGAGAAAGAACTATACAAAATATCAACAAAACTAGGAAGTGGTTGTACTCAAATTAATAAAATCAGAACTGAAAAGGGAGACATAACAACAGAAACAGAAGAAATTAGAAAAATCATCAGTTCCTACTACAAAGGCCTATACTCAACAAAATTGGAAAATCTGGAGGAAATGGACAATTTTCTAGATAGATACCAGCTACCAAAGTTAAACGAGGAGCAGATAAATCATCTAAACAGTCCAATAACCCCTAAAGAAATAGAAGCAGTCATTAAAAATCTCCCCACCAAAAAAATGTCCTGGGCCAGATGGTTTTAGTGCAGAATTCTATCAGACCTTCCAGGAAGATCTAATACCAATTCTCTCCAAACTGTTCCATAGAAGAGACAGAGAAGGGACAATACCCAATTCGTTCTATGAAGCTACCATTACACTCATACCTAAACCACAGAAAGACCCAACAAAGAAAGAGAACTACAGACCAATCTCTCTTATGAATATTGATGCAAAAATACTCAATAAAATTCTCCCAAACTGAATCCAACAACACATCAAAACAATTATCCATCAAGATCAAGTAGGCTTTATCCCAGGAATGCAGGGATGGTTCAATATTCGGAAATCCATCAATGTAATCCACTACATAAATAAACTCAAAGAAAAAAAACCACATGGTCATCTCACTAGACGCTGAGAAAGCATTTGACAAAATTCAACATCCCTTCATGTTAAAAGTCTTGGAAAGATCAGGAATTCAAGGCCCATATCTAAACATAGTAAAAGCAATATACAGCAAGCCAGTAGCCAACATCAAACTAAATGGAGAGAAACTTGAAGCAATCCCACTAAGATCAGGGACTAGGCAAGGCTGCCCACTCTCACCTTACCTATTCAATATAGTACTGGAAGTTTTAGCTAGAGCAATTAGACAACAAGAGGAAGTGAAAGGGATACAGATAGGAAAGGAAGAAGTCAAATTTTCACTATTTGCAGATGATATGATAGTATACTTAAGTGAACCTAAAACTTCCACCAGAGAACTCCTAAACCTGATAAACAACTTTAGCAATGTGGCTGGATATAAAATCAACTCAAACAAATCAGTAGCCTTCCTCTATTCAAAGGATAAACAGGCTGAGAAAGAAATTAGGGAAATGACACCATTCACAATAGTTACAAACAATATAATATATCTTGGAGTGAATCTAACCCAGCAAGTGAAAGATCTGTATGACAAGAACTTCAAGTCTCTGAAGAAAGAAATTGAAGAAGATCTCAGAAGATGGAAAGATCTCCCATTGTGGGGCACTGAGCTGAGAGACAACCAGGTGTCTGGTCGAACGAGCTTCTGAACCCTGGAGAACCTTTTAGGGATAGTAGGATGTTCAGCTCTGTTCCTGGCCCCTTGGCTCTCTCAGTTTCCACCCTTCACAGCCCCTCCCACAGAGAGGTTGAGAGGTCTATGACCAACCATCTGGTCACATAGGAATGGTGCCCCAGGCTCTCCTCACATGCATATGAGACATCCCCAAAAACCTCAGACTAAGCCAATGAGGTTACCTGCTGCTAAAACTTTCACCCACCCCAAACTGTATATATTGATCTTAACTGAGAAGTAAAGCGCACACAAGAACCATCCTGTTGTCTGAGAACTTCCGTCCTGGACCACCATCGTGGACCCGCCTCTCTTTGCCAGAGCTGTTAACAATGGGCGAGGAATCTACCGCTTTTCCCTGCTACCTGGCCAGCACTTCCCTGCTTAGCAAAGAGCTGTAACGCTTCGGAACCCGTGGGCTCTCCCAGAGCCTGCCTGGAACGCCCGGGCTGCCTCCTTGTCAGCCAGTCGGCTCCTTATCGGCCTAGCCAGAGCCTGGACAGGTTCAGTGCGGAGAAACAGGGGCAACGCCCGGGAGAGACCGAGGAGAGGCAGGGGCAACACCTGGAAGAGACCGGTCAGCAACAGGGCGCCAGAGGCAGCAGCAGGAGCAGGCAATCTTCCCTCCCTCCTCGCGCCCTGCCCCCAGCCTGGAGACTGTCGTGGTACACCCTACAGAACAAGGGTCCTACATCCCATGTTCCTGGATTGGCAGGATTAATTTAGTAAAAATGGCCATCTTGCCAAAAGCAATCTATAGATTCAATGCAATCCCCATCAAAATTCCAAATCAATTCTTCATAAAGATAAAAAGAGCAATTTGCAAATTCATTTGGAACAACAAAAAACCGAGGATAGCGAGAACTATTCTCAACAATAAAAAAACTTCTGGAGGAATCACTGTTCCTGACCTCAAACTGTACTACAGGGCAATAGTAATAAAAACTGCATGGTATTGGTACAGAGACAGGCAGGAAGATCAATGGAATAGAATTGAAGATCCAGAAATGAGCCCACATACCTATGATCATTTGATCTTTGACAAAGGAGCTAAAACCATCCAGTGGAAAAAGGACAGTATTTTCAGCAAATAGTGCTGGTTCAACTGGAGGTCAACATGTAGAAGGATGCAAATCAATCCATTCGTGTCTCCTTGTACAAAGCTCAAATCCAAGTGGATAAAAGACCTTCACTTAAAACCAGATACACTGAAACTAATAGAAGAGAAGGTGAGGAAGAACCTCGAATACCTGGGCACAGGGGAAAAGTTCCTGAACAGATCACCAATGGCTTATGCTCTAAGATCAAGAATTGACAAATGGGACCTCATAAAATTACAGAGCTTCTGTAAAGCAAAGGACATTGTCAATAAGACAAAATGGCAACCAACATATTGGGAAAAGATCTTAACCAATCCTACAACCTATAGAGGGCTAATATCCAAGATATACAAAGAACTCAAGAAATTATACTCCAGACAACCAAATAACCCTATTAAAAAATGGGATACAGAGCTAAACAAAGAATTCTCAACAGAGGAAACTCGCTGAGAAGCACCTTAGGAAATGCTCAACATCCTTAGTCATCAGGAAATGCAAATCAAAAAAACTCTGAGATACCACCTCACACCAGTCAGAATGGCTAAGATCAAAAACTCAGGTGATAGTAGATCCTGGCGAGGATGTGGGGAAAGAGGAACACTCCTCCATTGTTGGTGGGATTGCAAGCTGTTACAACCACTCTAAAAATCAGTCTGGCGGTTCCTCAGAAAACTGGACATAGCATTACCTGAGGATTCAGCTATACCACTCCTGGGCATATACCCAGAAGATGCTCCAACATATAATAAGGACATATGCTCCACTATGTTCATAGCAGCCTTATTTATAATAGCCAGAAGCTGGAAAGAACCAAGATGTCCCTCAACAGAGGAATGGATACAAATGTTGTGGTACATCTACACAATGGAGTATTACTCAGCTATTAAAAATAATGAATTTGAGAAATTCTTAGGTAAATGGATGGATCTAGAAATTATCATCCTGAGTGAGTTAACCCAATCACAAAAGAACACACATGGTATTTACTCACCTTTAAGCTGATGTTAGCCCAAAAGCTTGGAATAGGGAAGACTCAACCCACATGAAGCTCATGAAGAAGGAAGACCAAGAGGGGATGCCTCAGTTCTACTTAGAATGAGTAACAAAAATACTCAAGGGAGCAAATATGTAAACAAAATATGGGACAGAAACTGAAGGAGGGGCCATCAGGAGAAGATTTCACCTGGGTATCCATCCCATGTACAGTCACCTAAGATAGACACTGATGTGGATGGCTGGAAGTGCATGCTGTCAAGAACATGATATAGCTGTCTCCTTAGAGGTCTGCCAGAGACTAACACATTCAGAGGACGATGCTCACAATTAACCACTGATATGATCAAGGGTTTCCCAATGAAGAACTTAGAGAGAAGACTGAAGGAGCAGAAAGGGTTTGTGACCCCAGGAGGAAAGCAACAATACCTAACAACCAGAGCCCCCCAGGGTCTAAACCTCCAGCCTGGGAGCTCATAGGGAGGGACCCATGACTCCAGCAGTATATGTAGGGGAGGATGGCACTGCCAGACATAGTTGGAAGAGGAGATACTTGGTCCCATGAAAAACAAACACAGAGTAGGGGGGGATTGTGAGGGTGGGGAGGGGGTAGTGGGAGCGGGGGGTAGGTGCAGGCACAGCCTCATAGAAGCATGAGGAAAAGAGGTTTCTAGGTGGTGGTAGTAAGTGGGGTAAGGGGATAAAATCTGAAATGTAAATATAATACCCAATTTTTTAAAAAAAGAAGAAAAAAAGGAAAAAAGAGAAAAGGAAAGAAAAAAAAGAAAGAAAACTAGGAGATTTAATAACACAAATGGAAGGATTTAGAAATTTAGGTGGCAGTTTATGTTAACGGAAACAGCATCATAGAAACTGGAAAATCACACCCTCATAGAAGCACAAAGAGGGGGGATGGGATAAGGAGTTCCTGGGTGGTGGGGGGAATGGAACAAGGGGATAAAATTTGAAATGTAAATATTATAACCAATTTAAAAAAGGGAATAAAAGAAAAGTTGTTAGAACCAACATCTCTAAAAAAATGTCATCCCTCTAGGAAAAAAAATTATCTTGATACTAAAACTTGTTCTGAGAATTGTATATTGCAGAATACACAGCCTTGGTGTATCTACTCATCAAGAAAACTGAGCAGACCTGCTCAAACCTCCGATGCCCTGGAATTCCATCTGGATGCAGTGAAGACACAGCATCAGAGGCTTATCAATTTACTCTTACCCCCATCCCTCTTCTAATATCTCAATGCCCATAATCAGCTTGAAGAAGTTAAAGAAGAGTCAGAGCCACTATTCCCTGGGTTTGGGGACTGAGGTGGTTAATATTGGGCTGTCTTTCTAGGGAAAGTAATGGTTTTGTTGGAACAGGGAGGATTAGCTAGGATTTATTGTATAGCCATAACCTATTGGTAGAAATCTGTATAATTATTATCAAGATGAAGTTATAATTTCTTAAATGGCACAAAATTTACTTTGATTTCAAATTTAAGGTTTTCATTGGTATGAGCTTCTTATTGATATAAAAGAGAGATGAATATTGATACTCTCATGGACATTGTGCCTGCATAACACATTTAGGAATACAAGGCTTAGACCAGTCCTTCTTTAACTTTTTTAACTGATTTGAGATGGTTAGCCTGTGAGTTAAGGGCCTATAGCAAATTCATAGCTCTGGGTTTATTGTTAGGGTGTTTTCCATATTTTATTTAGAAATAGCTGAGAGGAGTGAACAGACAACAGTCCAGGTTACCTTACATGGATAGTTGGTTTTCAAAATGTCAGAAGTCCATAGAATTGATGTTACAAACATTTCTATATTAATGTTCATTTTTATTAGAGACCTGTCTGCTCCTAACAGCTTCCTGTCTTGGATTCTAAGAAGAAATTGAGCATCCTTAGAGTTAATCCAGTTGTGGTGAGACAGACTCTAGGAAAGAATTGCCTCTTTCCATCTACAGACGAATTACTGTCCAGAAAAGGACACACTTGCAGAATAGTCGACTGATTACATCTGCCTAGACAGAGTAATCAGCCCTTAATAATTCTGCATAACTAAGGTCTGTCAGATGATTCTGGGCCAGAAGGCTGAAGATCAGATGCTCCAATGTTTGGTAGTATAGGGACTGTCCAGGTGTTCAGTGGTCTCTATAAATTGGCTAAGTTTTAGAAGCTATGCTTAGTGCTTCCCATAATTTCAGTTAACTCAGTCATTCTGGATTTCTGATGGGGTTGAAGACCTATAGTCTCATAGCCAATCCTGGCTATTTACTTAGAGAGAAAAGATCTGAGTGGATGGTTTTCAGATGATATTCATTCTAAAGCCAATAAAAAAAAAAAAAAGCCAGGTTCAAAACTAAGTGTTTTAGTTAGGAGAGATGACAGAGGTTCTGTTTAGTCAACAAAATGATGGACTAGATATTAGGACTATCTTGTACCTCACTGGTACAATTAGGAATAATTATGCTCTAATTGTACTTTGAGAGAAAAGTTTTATTTTAACAGGAAGGGTGATATGTAGGAGGAGCTAAGTTGGGAGGAGTACTGAGAGGAAGAGATGGAGTAAGGAGAGGAGAAGATGAAGGAGAGGAGAAGGTAGGTGATGAGAGAGAGAAAGAGAGAGAAAGAGAGGAGGGCATGAAGGCAGATGTTCACGTGTCTCCACCAGTCAAAGATAGTTTATATATCTAGGCTGGGTATTGGGTTACACTTCTGATTGAGCAATACCAAACTTATAAAGCCTTTGATTAACATTTTTTAAAAATTGTATAAAAGCAAAAAAGGAAAAGGAGGCATGGGATGGGAGTTTTCTAGGGAGGGGAAATAGGGAAAGGGGATGACATCTGAAATGTAAGTAAAATATCCAATAAAAAAATGTAACCCTTCTCATATTAAAAGACTTAGAGGGATTAGGGATACAAGGTGCATGCATAATTTAAAAAAACACTATAAAGCAAGTCAATAATCAACTTCAGATTAAATTAGGATAAACTTAAAGAAATTCCACTAAAATTAGGGACAAGACAGGGGTGTGAACTCTCTCCCATTATATTCTATATCGTACTTGAAGTTCTAGCTAGAACTAAAGGAGATCAAGGAGATACTAATTGGAAAGTAAGAAATCAAACATTCACAGATGATATAATAGTACACATAAGTGATTCCCAAAATTTCTACCAGAGAACTCCTACAGCTGACAAACACCTTCAGCAAGGTGTCTAGATGCAAAAGTAATAAAAACAATCAGTAACCTTCTTTATACAAATGGGACAAGAAAGAAATTAGAAACACAATACCCTTTATAATAACCACAGATTATATACATTATTTTGATTTAACTCTAACCAAGCAAGTTAAAAACATATGACAAGAACTTCAAGTCTTTTAAGAAAGAAATTAAGGAAGACATCAGAAGATAGAAAGATCTCCCATGCTCATGGATCAATAGAATTAATATAGTAACAATGGCTATCTTATCAAAAGTGACTTACAGATTCCATGCAATTCCAATCACAGTTCCAACACAGTTCTTTACAGACCTTGACAAAGCAATTCTCAACTTCATATGAAAATACCATGATAGCTAAAACAATCACGGAAAAAATTTTAGAGGTATCACCAGCCCTGACTTCAAAACTGTACTACAGAGCAGTAGTAATAAAAACTACATGGTATTGGTATAGAAACAAACACTTTGAGTAATGGAATTGAATCAAAGATTATAAAATAAACCCACCCATCTATGGACACTTGATTTTTGACAAAAAATCAAAACCATACAATATATAACATAAAGCATCTTCAATGAATGGTGCTAGTCTATCTACATGTAGAAGAATGCAAATAGTTCCATATCTTTCACTCTGCACAGACCTGATCAAAGATCTCAATGTAAAACTGGATACATTAAATCCAATGGAACAGAAAGTAGTGAATAGCCTTCAAATCATTGGTACAGGAGAAAACTTCCTGAACAGAACATCAGTGGCTCAGGCTCTAAGATCATGGAGTCCTTGATATACCCAGTGCAACTCCATTGGAAAAAAATTGATTTCCCTCCTCTAGCACATTTAAATGGTAGTTTACTTGACAAACTTCACACAAATAGCTAATTTTCACTCATTTATTTATTTACTAATTCATTAATTTATACATTTAAAAAATTAAATAAGAGACAAAAAAAAACCTATCACATCAAAATTGAACAAGACAAACCAAGAGAAGGAAAAAAGCTCAAGAGAAGGCACAAGAATCAGAGACATTAGCACCCGCAGGAAAACCATGAGTACCACAAAAATACTCAACTAGAATCTATACTATATGCATAGAGTATCTGGTGAAGACCCATGCAGATCCTGTGATTACACCTTCAGTCTCTATGAGTTCATATGAGCTTGGTTCATGTTGCTTCAGAAGTCCTTATTTTCTTGGTATCCTCCATCACCTCTCGCTCTAACATACTTCCTTCCTCCACATCCATAGGCTAACCTGAGTTCTGAGGGGTGGAATTTTTATGGAGACCTCCTATTTTAGGTTGGGTGTTCCAAGGCTTATCACTCTCTGCATAATATGTAGCTGTGGTTCTTTATATTTTTAACCATCTGTTTCAGCAGGAAGCGTCTCTGATGATATCTGAACAATGTACTCATCTATAAGTACAGAATACCATTAGAAATCATGTTATCACTATATACTTTGTTTTTTTAGTCCAATAGTATTTTGTTTCACCCTAGGACTCTGGGCTTTCTAGCATCAGGTTCTTCAGATTCTTGGGAATCTAAACAATATTGCTTATTGTTTCAATTTCGTGGAGTGGGCCTTATGTCAAATGACATATTAGCTGTTTACTTCCACAATTTGTTGCACAATTGCAGGTGGTACACCATTGTAGATAAAGGGTTTGTGGGTAGATTTCTGTTTCTTTTCTCTTTTGATATTGTGCTGAGTAACTTCCTTTACAAAAGTCCCTGGAATGAAGGGATAAAAAGCCTAACCTTTTAAAACATCACCTTGGAAACCAGAGTTCACCACAGAAAGGGCAGGGACCACCAACCACATATGAGCCAGCTGGCTATATGAAGAGTCAGCTGGTTATATGATGAGCCAAGTTTTCCTGTAAGCATTGTGGGTGAATAAATATCCATTTTGTAGTACCACTGTTGCTAACTTCCAAGAACCTCTTACCTACAGAAGAGTACACTGTGATGTGTATTAGTTATCTACTCTTTCTTAATCAATAGCTTTTGCAGGAAAAATTTGATCTCATAGAAACATTGAGCAAATATACAGTAGAAGTAAATCTATTTCTAGAAGTAGAAAACAAGTACTTCAAGTTTCTTCTCCCATAAAACAAATTTTCTTAGAATCATGCATCAGATAACACTTTTACTGAATGGGTTTTTAGTAATACATAAACCAATTGTTCTTTGAATGTAAATGAGGTATTTCTACTTGGAACGATTTGTATAGAGATTGGGAGGCAATGAAAAGCAGTACAGCTATTCCTATAGAATTCATTTTCATAGGTTTTTCAAGTATAACTAGTACACAAAACACAAGATTGTTCATTTTTACAGACATGGCGTTATACTACTGCCTATTATTTGCATCGCTCTCAAGCAGATCCACTTCAATTTGGGATTAGAGTTTCTCTGTCTCCTTCTTCATGGCATATGTTGTACCAGTCTTGAGCTTCTTCACTGAAAAGAAGGGAGGACAGTAGATGGTGGGGCAGTTTCTTTGGTACCCTGTATGTGAGCTTGCATCTGGCCAGCCAGAAACTCCACAGGACTCTGCTCCGTTCCAAGCAGACTTGTGCTTTTGGGCCTGGGAGCGAGCAGTGCTTGCCATGTTCTCCCTATGGTTTTCTTCTCATCCTCTCCACCCCTCACTCAGTTGTTTCTTGACTTGACAGCAGTGTTCATGTTCTCTTTGTCTTTAATGACTTGCTCCCATTTTGTTCTGTTGACTCATATCTCCAACTTTAATTGTGGATTTGTAAATTTCTACCCACTATATTTTTTACAGATTATTTGTGCCAAAATTTCCATCTTTGTTCATTTTGGACTTTGAATTTTTATGAGCCTCCCTAAATTGCATATACATGATGTATTACAGTGTGGTGATGGAATTCAGGTGCACTGTAACTTTTCAATGACTAAACTAATGAAATGCTAAAAAAAAACTTAAAATGTGTAAATTTTATGAAGATATATTCACATCAGCTCTGAACAACTCAAGTTTCTTATATGGTCCAACTATTTCATATTTACTTGTTATCTGTGACTCTGGGTTCTATAATGACTTTATAATACTTATCAGCTCTGAATAACTCAAGTTTCTTATATGGTCCAACTATTTCATATTTACTTGTTGTCTGTGACTCTGGGTTCTATAATGACTTTATAATACTTATCACCATTTGTTTGATCATAATCCTTTGTTACAACTGAGCATGTGAAAATGATCTAACATCATATACAATATATATGTAAACCTCTCTACCTTGGTTCATGATAGTAAATAGAGAAATTATGATATAATGCCCTTAAGACTCCACAGGATGTTTATGTTGGAGATATGTACATATGACTACGTTCCCTAAATTTAGGTTTACTGATACTTGCTTATGGTCATTATGTTTAGTTGTATATAAAGAAATGAGGTCTTATACAAATATGTATTTTCTGATATTTTTACATTTAAAAATGTTACCTATAGATATTAATTATATAAATAAATATATCATTATTTTCAGGGAATGTAATTTGTTTGTATACATCTCCCTGTTTTCCCATTATAAGCCATCTACCTAAAATATGTTTTCTCACACATCTTTCTTCCTCCCTTCCTATGTTTACTAGATTCCATTTGTTGGATAAGGTATGTGTTATTTGAATTTTGGAGAACTGTCTATTTCTTTAACTTTATGATATACCATTGGACAATTTTTTGAAAATTATATAATTTCTTTATGTAAATTGTTATGGATCTTGCTTGATTTATATATATGATATTTTCTTTATCTATATGTTGGTGATCATCTAGGCTCATTCCATAAATTTTCTATTGTAGGCAGTGCAGTGATAAATACATACACTACACATACACATGTAGGGGTCATTCTGATGCTAACGTCCTATTTCTCTATTGGTTTTCGATCTATCAGTAAAGAGGCCATTGGCTAATTGTTGGGCTGAAGAAATAGGTGGGACTTCAGAGTTCCCACAGGCAAGAGACAGATTCAGAAAAGAGAGAGAAAGAGAGAGTTCACCATGCTTTAGAAAGAGAAGAGCCAAGCACCCGTGTGAGATCTTGAGAGGGGCAGCCACAAGTTGCTCCTACAGGTGGGCAGTTGGGAATGTAGAGCTTGGACTAAAGATAACTGAGCAACTAAAGTTGAGGGCAGGTGGAGAGGTATTGAGCTATGAGTATTGAATACTAAGAAGGGCACATTTCTCTAGGTGGGAGATAAGTAGTGCCCAGAAATTGTGTCAATAAGGCAAGTTGAAATTGAACAACTGTGTGTGTCTGTGTTTTTCATCCACAGAGCTAATATTCTCTGTGTGGGGGCTGGTAGTTCAGTCCATTCCCAGAGCTTACATGGGGTACCAAAAGCACATGCAACACACACACACACACACACACACTTCAGTATTCTGAGATCAGATAAATTTCACACCCAGGGCTGATCCAGCTGGTATATATCTATGTTAAATTTTTATTCAAAACCATTGGTATAGCATCTACAGTGTCTGGAATGTTTTACATTACAATAAACACTGAATATGTGTTTTTTTCCCACTTTCTTTTAAGCACTTAAAAAATAGATTTGTAAGAATGCAATTTTTCAAAGCACAATTATGGAGCAACCTAAATATTATTCCTCCCCAAAAGTAAGGATCATTTTCTCATTCTGTGTTTACCCTTTTGTTTTTTTATTGGTTTTACTAGTGTGAGAAATTGGCTTAGAGACCAAAGAAAATGACTATACAATCCACACAATTTTAGCCAGGCTATAAGCCCTGCTAAAAATGTATTCTAATGCAAATAGATGTCATGCCTCCCTCTGAGTAACCAAAGTTTGGCCTCAGATTACTACATGGCTACTTTCCTCACAGTGGCCCACATTGGCTCTGGCTTCACTTTTCAGCACTGGCTGTTTCTGAGTTAGGTATAGGTAGCATCCTCACCTCCAGGAAATGTACTTCTGCTGTGGTGATTTGGGTCACCCCTTCTGGTACCTAAGTTCTCCAGGTTGATTCTGGGGCTTGTCCTAACAGGTGTGAGGAACACAGCCATCCTGAGGGCCATGCGAGGAAATGAAAAGCAGAATGTAATTGTGAGTACATTGAAAACATATTTGTATTTCAAGAAATGCTGCTCCCGTAATTTCAACTGAGTGGCTTCTTTATAGATACTTTAAATCAAATTTTGTCTTACTTAACCCATACATACACCAAACACATGAAAAAACAATATAGTGCTTGTAATCGTAGCTAGAGTAATAAAACAGTCAAATGAAATGAAAGAGATATAAAAGAAAAGAAAATCATAAATTTTGCAGGCAAATGGAAGGAACTAGAAAATATCCTGAATGAGGTAACCCAGACCCAAAAAAAATGCATGGTATGTACTAACTGATAAGTAGATATTAGCCAAAAAGTTCATAATATCCATGATACAACTCTCAGACTGTAAGAAGCTTAACAAGAAGGAAGGCCTAAGTGTAAATACCTTAACCCACTTAGAAGGGAAAACAAAATAATCATGGGAGGCAGAGGGAGGGAGGAACCTGGGAGAGAGAGGAGGTGGGGGGAATGGGGCAGGATCATGTATGGAAGGGCAAGGTAGAAGAGAAGCCCAAAGGGTTAGAAGAATGAACTGAAATATGCAGCAGTGTGGGGTTGGGGCAGGGCAAACCTCTAAACAGTCCTAAAAGCCTGGGATATAAGAGGCTACCAAGACTCATGGCTAATGTCAATGGGATGACATTAGTGGAAATGCTCAACAGTAGAGAGAGATGAAACATGAAGAGAACACCTCCAGTAAATAGACATGGACCCCAGTTAAGGCAAGGGGCCACCCACTCATCATCATTTTTGACCCAGAATTGTTCCTGTTTAAAAGGAAATTCAAGAACAAAAATGGAGCATAGGCTGAAAGAAACACCATCCAGTGACTGGCTCAATTTGTGATCCATCCCATGAGTGTGCAACAAACCCTGACACTATTACTGATGCCATATAGTGCTTGCAAGAGCCTGGCATTGCTGTCCTCTGAAAAGCTGTACCAGCAGCTGACTTAAGCAGATACAGATACTTATAGCCAAATATAGAATTGAGTTTGGAGACCCCTTTGGAAGGAAGTTTTAGAGAAAAGACTGAAGGAGCTCAGGAGAATTGCAAACCCATAAGAAAAAATAACAATGTAACAACTAACCAGGAACCCTCAGAGCTCCCAAACTAAGCCAAAAACAAGGAGCATACATGGGCTGGTCTGTTGCTCTGGGCATATATGCAGCCTTGTATGGCCTTATATGGCCTCAGTGGAAGAGGATGGGCTTAATCCTGTGAAACCTTGATGCCCTAGGAAAGAGAGATGCTGGTGGAGGTGAGGTGAGGATGGGTGGATGGGGGGTTCACCCTCTCAGAGGTGGGAGGAGATGGGTGGGAGAACTCAGGAAGGGGAGGCCAGGAAGGGAGTAACTTTTGAAATGTAAATAAATAAAATAATAAAAAAGAAATAAAGAATTCACACCTACATATGATATAATTTTATACATAGGACACTCTACAGGGCAGTAAAACTACAATAGAGAGTACATCATTCTTAGTGAAGTGAAAAAATACAAAGAAACAGTAGGCTTCATAAATACCAATAGTAAACACACTGAAAGTACTACACTTAAAACACACAGAGCGGCACACAAAGACACACACAGACAAACACACAACACACCTGAGAGTAAAAATAAGCAAGCAAGGACTTAAAGGATGTCTACAACGAAAACTTTATAGACACTGAAGAAGAGCTCATAGAAGACAGTTGACTTTGGGAAAACCTGTGCTCCCCCCTTTTTTGTAAATTTTGAGATTATCATATAATTGTTTCATTTCTCCTTTCCATTTTCTCCAAAAACTCACATAAAACCCTTCTTGCTTTCTTTCTAACTCATGTTCTTCTTTAAAAAAAAAATTAATTGCTGTTACATGTATACTTTCAAATATAACTTGCTTATTTGGTATAATCTTAGTTATGTACATGTTTTCAGGACTGATAATTTGCTACTGATAAAAAAAATTGTGTAATTCCCACCCATGGGAAGACTAATTTTTCCACATTCAGCAATTCTTTTTTGCCTGTAGGTCTTTGTATAGGACTAAGGCCTAGACTATGTATTAAGGACATCTCATGAAATTTGAACTATATCTAATTGTGACTTCAGTACAATTTTCACAGACTTAGGATAATGCAAAATATGATATGGAAGAAAAGTAAACCTAGAATATTCAAACAATGTAGAGCAAATATAATATGGTGGGAAGTATCAGCATACCTAATTTTAAATTACACTTTGGAACCAAAGTAAAAATAACAACATGATCTAGCACAAAACCAGACTCAGATTAACATAATGAAGAAGAAGGCCCACATGTTAGACCATGGAAATTTATATATAAATCCAATCTTATAAAGACAATAGGGGCCTTTGAAGAGGAAATAAATAAATCCCTTAAAGAAATAAAAATAAGATCATCAAATGTCATTAAAGAGGAAACAAATAAATCCCTTAAGACATATAGGATAATACAATGAAACAAGTGAAAAAATAAATAAGACTGTTCAAGATCTGAAAGTGGAAAAAGAAGCAATAAACAAAACATAAACTGAGAGAACCCTGGAAATGAAAAACCTAGGGTAGAGAACAGAACAAAAATGCACGCATCATCAAAACAATACAGAATATGGAAGAGAGAATCTTAGGCATAGAAAATACAATAAAAGAAATTGTTGCATCAGTCAAAAAATGCTAAATCTAAAATTCCTGACACAAAACATCCATGAAGTCTGGGATATCATGAGAAGACCTAACTTAAGAATAATAGGAATAGAGGAAGATGTAGAGTCTCAGCTCCAAGGACCAGAAAATATTTTCAACAAAAGATAGAAGAAAACTTTCCCAACCTAAACAAAGAGATGCCTATACATATAAAAGAAGCTTATAGAACACCAATTAGACTGGACCAGAAACGAAAATCTTTCTACAACATAATACTTAAAAGACAAATCTACACAACAAAGAAAAAATATTAAAAACAGAAACGGAAAAAGGCCTGATAACATAAGAAGGCAGACCTATCATAATTACAAATGTTTCCTCAACCTCTCTTGACTCTAAAAGCCAGAAAGGCCTAAACAGCTATATTGTAATTTTAAAAAAGCTCAGGTGCCAACCTAGACTACACAACAAAACTCCCATAGATGGAGAAAATAATATATTTCAAGAAAAATCCAAATGTAAACAATATCTACCCACAAATCCAGCCTTATCAAAATATGAGGAAAAAAAGCTTCCAACCCAATGAGGATAATTACATCCAAACACAGGGAAAAAAATACAGGAAATAAGTAATTCCATACCAGTAAATCCAAGGGAAGAACACACATGCATACACACAAACACATACACACACACAAACACACACACACCACTAATACCAACAACAACAACATTAAAATAATAGGAATTGACAAATCACTGGTCATTAATATCTCTCAACATCAATAGACTCAGTTCCCCAGTAAAAAGACACAGGTTAAGAGAATGGATACAAAAATGGGATTCATCATTCTCCTGCATATAAGAAACAACTCAGCAATAAAGATAAACATTACCTCAGAGTAAAAAGCTGGAAAAATGTTCCAGGCAAACAGACTCAAGAAGCAAACTAGATATAAAAACTATTTATTTAATAAAATAGACTTTCAACCAAATTAATCAGAAGAGACAGGAAAAGATATTTCAAACTCATTAAAGAAAAAGATTCCTGCTTGGTAGGAATCTAACATTGGCCAAGGACAAGGAAATGGCCTTCAAGCTAGAATCCAACATTGTGTTTATGGTCTTGCTTGCTCCTTGCATTGCTAGTTCCTCAACCTAAAACTGACTTTAATACTTGCATGTAATTGAAATGGTATAAAAGCAGACTGGGGAAAAAATAGAAAAAAATCTTCCAAGATGATATCACAATTCTGAACATTTATGCCTCAAACACAAGGTCATTCACATTTGTAAAAGAAACACATCTAAACCTTAAATCACATGTCCAACCCCACATATTAATAGTGGGATACATCAACACCCCATTGACACCATTGGACATGTTGTTGTCCAGACATGGATACAGGAATATAGGAGATGGAAGAGAGAATCTTAGGCATAGAAGATACAGTAAAAGAAATTGATGCATCAGTCAAATAACTTAACAGAGAAATAATGATACTGACATTTTAAATCAAATGGACCCAGTAGACATTTACAGAATATTTTACCCTAACTCTAAAGAATAAACCTTCTTCTCCAAACTTCATGGATCCTTCTCAAAAATTGACCATATAATAGGTAACAAAGACAGCCCCAACAAATTCAAGAAAATTTAAACTACATTCCCTATCAAATCAAACCACTATGAACTAAAGGTGAACTTTAACAATAGAAATGTCAGAAAGCCTACACTCTCATGGAAACTCTCTACTCAGTGATATTTGTGTCAAAGTCAGTGCTGAAATAAATTCATCAGAAATGAAGAAAACAATACAAAGAATCAATGAAACCAAAGCTAGCTTTTTGAGAAAAGATAGGTAAACCCCTAGCCAAACTAACTAAAAGACAGAAGACAGCAACCAAATAAACAAAATCCAAAATGAAAAGGGAGACATAACGACACACAATGAGGAAATTAAAACAACCATTAGGTCTTATTTCAAAAGCTAATACTCCACAAAATTGGAAAATCTTAAAGAAATGTATGATTTTTCTAAACATATGCCACTTGCCAAATTTAAATCTAGATCAGGGAAACTATTTAAACATCTCCAGAACTCTTAACAAAATAGAAGCAATCTTTTAAAGTCTCTCAACCAAAAAAATGTACAGGACTTGGTGATTTTAGTGTAGAATTGTACCAGACTTTTAAAGAAGAGCTAATGCCAATACTCCCCAAACTATTCCACAAAATCAAAATAGAAAAACAGTGCAAAACTCATTCTATGAGGCCATAGTCACCCTAATACATAGATCACACAAAGACTCAAAAAGAAAAAAATTCAGACATTCTTATTATGAAAATTTCCTATTGTTGCAAAACTACTGAATAAAATACAAACTGAATCCAAGAACACATCAAAAATATCATCCACAAGGATCAAGTGGGCTTTATCTCAGTAAGGCAGGAATGGTTCAATATATGAAAATCCATGAACATAATCCACCATAAAAACAAACAGAAAGAAAAGTCACATGACCATCAGGATTCATTAGATCCTGAAAAGCATTTGAAAAATCCAACACTCTTTATGTTAAAAGTCTTAGAGAGAGCACATACGTAAGACACATATCTAAACATAATAAAAAAACAATATACAGGAACCCAATAGTCAACTTCAAATTAAATGGAGTGAAACTTAATGTAATTCTACTAAAATCAGGATCAAGACAAGGCTGACCACTCTCTACCAGTCTATTCAGTATAGTAGTTGAAGTTCTAGCTAGAACAATAAGGCAACTAAGGGAAATAAAGGGGATAAAATTTGGAAAGGAAGAACTCAAAGTTCTGCAAACTCTGTTTGCAGAAGATATGATATAGTTTATATAACTGACTGAAAAATTCTAGCAGAGAAATACAGCTGATAAACACCTTCAGCTAGTTGGCTGGACTCAAAGGTACCTTAGAAATCTGAGTAGCCCTCCTTATACAAAATGGGCCAAGAATGAATGAAATTAGGGTATATATATTAAAACCCTTTATAATAGCTACAAATATTATTAAAAAAAACTTAGTGCAACTTTAACCAAGCATCTGAAAGACATATTTGACAAGAACATCAAGTTTCTGAAGAAAGTAGTTGAAAAAGATATCCCGTACTCAGTGATTGATATCATTAACATAGTAAAAGTAGCCACCTGACCAAAAGAAATAGACAGATTCGATGCAATTCCTATCAAAATTCATATAATTCTTTACAGACATTGAAAGAGTAATTTTCAAATTAATATGGAAAAAATGACCCAGAATAGCTAAAACGATCCTGAGCACAATAAAAGACCTTCTGGAGGCATCACCATCTCTGACCTCAATCTGTACTAGAGAGCAATAGTAAAAAAAAAAAAAAAAAAAATTGCATGGTATTAGTATAGGAACAGAAAGATTGATCAATTGAATTGAATCAAAATAAAATAAACCCTGAAATAAACCCACACACCTATGGACATTTGATTTTTGCAAAAAAGACAAAACCGTACAATGGAAAAAGTTTTTTCAACAAATATTGCTGGTCTAACTGGATGTCAGCATGAAGAATGCAAATAGAGCCATATCTATCACCCTGCACAAAACTGCAGTCTAGGTGAATCAAAGACCTCAATGAAAAAAAAAAGGATACATTAGATTTAACAGATTCTGAATAGACTGAAACAGAAGCAGATACCCACATCCAAACATTAGACAGAGGTTGGGGACAAATATGAAAGAGCTGGGGGAAAGATTGAACTCCACAGAAAGACCAACAGAGTCAATAAACCCCTGGGACTGTTCAGAATCTGAGCCCCTAAGCAAAGAACATGCACGGGCTGAAATGAGATCCTCCAGCACATATGTTGCAGATAGTCAGCTAAGGCTTCATGACTGCCTTATCTGGCCTCAGTGAGAGAAGATATCTTAATCTGGCAGAGACTTGATGTGACAGAGTGGGGGGATTCCCTGGGGACGTCCCACCCTATAAGAGGCGAAAGGGGGGATGGAGGAGAGACTTAGTGAGAGAGGGACCAGGGACTGGGAGGGGAGCAGCGTTTGGGAAGTAAACAAACAAACAAACAAACAAGCAAGGAAGACATTCCCAAGGGAGAATTTACAAATCTTACTCAGAAGAGGAACTAAGTAGTCATCTGAGGTCAATGGATAGAGGGAACTGGTTAGGAAAGGAAGTGATGGCGGAGGGATCTCTGATGACTACCTTAAGGCCTGGAATAGGAGAGGATATGAGGAGTCTGTGGAGGTGATCCTGACTTAAACACCTACCAAAGGAAGATATAGAAACGGAAATGGCCATGTCCTGTAACAAGGCAGGATTTTCAAAGGAGGGAGAGGGACATCAGTCCACCTCCACAACCTTCAACCCCAAATTTTTCTTGCCTACAAAATGTGCAGAGATTTAAAATGGAGCAGAGACTGAGGAGACAACCAACTAATAACGGCCCCAACTTGAGACCCATTCTATATGACAGAACCAAGTTCTAACACTGTTAATGATTCTCCGCTATGCTTGCAGACAGAAACCTAGGATATATGTCTCCTGAAAGGCTTCATCCTGCAACTGATGGAGGCAGATGCAGAAATTCACAGCCAAATATCAGGCAGAGTCTTGGGAGTCTTGTGGAAGATTGTGATAAAAGTGAGCAAGAAGCAGAGTTCAAAGACACCATAAGGAGACCCACAGAGTCAATTATCCTGGAACCATAGGGTTCACAGAGCCTGGTCCACCAACCAGGGAACATACTGGAGCTGGAACTAGACCCCTACACATATGTAGTAAATGTACAGCTTTGTGTTCATATGGTTTCTCAAACAAATGAAATGGGGCTGTCTCATTCCCTGGCATTGGATTCAGTCCCCAACCCCCTACTTAGACTGCCTGATTGGGCTTCAGTGGGAGAGGATGCTCCTAGACCTGCTGGGAATAAATGTGCCAGCGTAGGGTGGTACCCAAGGGGTCACTTCTTCTCTGAGGAAAAGGTGAAGGTGGGAAATGATTTGTGATATGTGGGAGTGGGACTGGGAAGAGAGAAGACTGGAGGCTATGATCAGGAGGTAAAGTGAATTTAAAAAAAAAGAGCAGAATCACACATCTCTTCTTTCCTAGTCTTTCACAGACACATACTCCTCCAGAGGCATTCATCCATTTCATCTACTCCAGGTAGTTGCAATATTCCTCCCAACAGGGTTTAGTTGGACCATCAACATCTCCTTACCCCACCTTCACTCCCAGGCAGGTCTTCCCAATTCTGCATTTCATCAGAGGGATCTGCATTGTCATGTTAGATGAGAGGTGACAAATCTATTCCAATCTGGCAATCAGTGATGTTGGCAAGATCCTTAACTCAGAAGAGCCTTGCATGGATGTCAGTCTATAACAATGAGCATTCCTACCTCTACAGGTGACTAGAAATTTCTCTCTTTGTTTGGCACTGATCCAGCATACACAGCTGGGAGAACAAAAGTCAAATGTTGAGACTGGAGAGATATTTTCTCCATTAAGAGCATTTGATGCTATCTCAGAGGACCTATATGACAGCTAAGTAACCTCTTTTACTAGAATTCCAGGTGGAATATATGCCCTCATCTGCTCTGTGTGACAACTGTGTGCATGTGGTGCACAGTCAGCCTGCAAAAGAGCCATAAGTATAAAGAAAAACACCTAAAAAATCCATGTCCTAATATTTGTTTGAGGTCATTATGTTGATGGTGTGGTTATCACTGATGCTATATCTCAAGAAAACCAGAGACAGATGGCTAGGAGTCTCCTGGTTTCTTTTATACATACTTAAGTAATGTTCTCACTTCCTAAGAGGCACATAAAGCAATACAGTTGTTTCTTATTAATTGTTCTTCATGATCACTTTATGAACATGTGTATACATTGTACCACATTTTACTGGTAGCTACATATATGACCTCAAGGATACAGTATGGAAAGCTTTCTGCAATATAGTGTGTATCCCTGGAGCATATCATACCATCCATGATGGTTGGGAACTCACTGTGCTGTGTAGCAAAAGCCACTGTCAACTTGCTGAGACCCATCTCTGACAGTTGCTTCAGGCTTTATAGGTGTGTGACACCTCACTTGACTATAGAAATACATAAAGGGTGAAAAGTTGGGAATAACATATTTTATTAATAAAATATACTTTCATTTAATCAATAAGGGCTTAAAATGGCAGTCAGTATATACAGAGTATACCCTTATCAAACTATTAAAATCATGACAAGTATAAAAGAAATTACAAAAAATAACGAGACCTTAAACAAAAACAAAAATCCCAAAACAATTAAAAAGAAATGAACAAATAACAACACAAAACAAATCCAAGAGAAAAACCAGAAGAAAATTAAGTTGAACAATATTCTCTTGCTGTAGTGAATTATCTTCAGCAATGCTTATGCATGGCATAGTGTCAGTTTCAGTACTGGAGTGAGAATCTTATACTTCCGGCTATTATATGAATAGCAGCATGATACTAGGACAGTCTTCCTTGTCAGATTTCCTACCACATATGGAGGGCTAAAGATTCTATCAGCTTGCCAAAACCTTTTCACAGTAAATTGACAGAGGAATTCTTTCTCACCAATTATGCTCATCCATGTTGTGCCCCTCACCATGATGACTTGCTGGTCGATGTCAAGGTTCCACGTAATTTGTGGTTGGTCCTCTATATCTCAAGCTCCTTTTTGATGAATTCTGTTCTCCAGGGAGGGTGGGATTATCGGGATCAGATTGTGGCTGGATCATGAACAGGTAGGTTGATATTTGCCTCACTTGTGAGTTTACAGCTACAAGAATGTGTCTTTTTCTGAGTTGGACTTGATCCTGGAGTGAAGAATGTCATGCCTTCAAGGTGGCTTCTACTTCCTCCAGGCTCCTCAGTTTCCTTAAATGGGGCTATCAAAGAAGGAAAGGCAATCAGATCTAGAAACAGTCCCACAGCTTCGTAAGCTAGACAAAACCAGGGCCTACACACCATTAGTAATAAAAGTTAAGGAAGGAAACCCATCCCATGAATACCCTACTTCCTAGAGATGAGGCTCAGTGGTGGCTCACTTGCTTGGTACAAAGTGCTTCTGCTGCAGCAAGCTCATCTTCAGAATGCTCTTGTCCTATGCTGTGACCTGTTCTAAATTATACCTGAGGAAGGCAGCTGGAACACAGCCCCTTTAAGGACCTGCCATGCCAGCTGTTGAGCCTGCTCCAGCTCTATAAACTATCTAGCATTACCTTTCATCTTAGGTAGTCCTTTCTTTCCTAAAGAAAAATGTTCACAGAGAACCTGTCCTAATTTTTTTCTCAGTTTTTAAAAACTGTTAAAAAGCTGAAATGTTACAAAAAATGTAAAATTACTCCAATGGTCCAGAAACATTGTTTCGGGGGAAAAAAAAATCAGCATAGCAATGTCTCAGTCACAGTTCAGGAGATGTATGTATGCATGGCCTGGATTAGATACACAGTGAATGTGAACAATCTGGGAAACTCTATGCGTGCCCTCTAGTGGACCCTACACAGCATTGCAGTGACGGCTTTGATTAGGAATTCAGAATCCTCCATGTGTTCAAAAGGACAATCTCTATATCAGCTTATAACCAGAGAAACCTTCTCAATGGAAGCCAAAGCATATTGCAGAGAGCATGTAATCAGCAAGACTATGTTGCATGCAAATCTGCCCAAGAGTAAAAACTTTCCTCTAAATGTAATGTTCCTGAGGGGAAAAAAGGAGGAAACACAGTCCTCGGCAGTTGACACTTCATTACAAGGTTTGGGTTTACTATCGGAATATTTGTGGGGAAACATAGAGAACAAGATATTCAGAATATATTAGAGCTCTCAGAAAGGAAGAAGGAGATACAATCCCCATAAAGACTAAAGATCAAACATTGTTCCCTTAACAGAAGTTTCTTTTGAAAATGAGGCAGCCTGATTCTTTGAATTGTGCTTTCCATGGCTATGGCTGAGAGCCATACAGTTGACCATAATCCCAGAGATGACAGAGATACAGGTACAGGAGACTCATGACTCCATCTGCTTCTCCAAACCTGGCCTGTGACCTCATCTTGGACAGAGTGAAGTGATGCTGCAGCTTTACTGGCAAATTCTTTTACTACTGGCTGGTCAGCTCCTCCTGCTTCAGTGGGTATTACAGCCTTTCCTTCAATAGTTCCTGTTTCTGTTCATTAGACGATTGTGTTCTTAGGGGAGTGTTAGGTGCACCCATATACATACATGCATGCATACATACGTACATACATACACACACATTTTTAAACATTCATACAAACTTCTGAACACACACAAGTACATGTATGCACACATCCAAGCTCAATGCCCTGCATCCACATGTTTACCTTTTAAGATAAAGCATTAACTTTATCTTAAGAAGAGATCACACAGGACACCATTAAGAAGAAAATTATCTATCATTAGCCCACAACTTCTCTACCCATACTCTGCATCACAGAGGCAGGAAAACAAAGGAAGCTTTGAGCACATAGATATGTGGAAGATTTTCTACTTTCCTCCTGTTTTTTGTTTTTCATTTTATTGTATGTGTGTGGGTGTTTTGCCTACCTGAATATCTGTGCACCACATGCATATTTGGTAACCAGCACAGGAAAACAGTGGGGAGATTACTCAATGAAGTGTTTGTGCTGTAAACCTAATGAATATTATACACTAGGCTCTGTGGCGTTTCAGCCATGCCTGTTTATCAGGTTCAATATGCTGGGTAGAAAGCCTTGGCTCCCTAGCAGAGGACTTTGGGATAGCGGTGGAGGAGCCCTCGATCTTACTTAATACTTCCAAGTTGCTCTGAGGTGAGCAGCTTCCTTCAAGAGGATCTCTCTAAACCACAGATTGCCTCAATTTAGGCCCACGCAATGAGCTCTGGAAACTAGAAAATCTCTGTATCTGGAAGTCAAAATAAACTTTTCTTCCTTGTAAGTGTATTGGGTCAGTGATTACTTTGAGTACCAGAAGGTTAACTAATTCACAACCAAATGATTACATGCATCACTTACTAAACAGTAGTCTATGGAGGAGCTGGACTACATTGTACTTCTTCACCCATTGATAATAAACATTCTAATGGATTATAATTATGGGTTGCTCTGAGGATTACTGAGGCAACTGTGTTGATCTCTATTTTCTCTGTGGGTACATGCTTCTCATTTTGTAATCACTGGGTCACCTGAGGACTGCAACACATAGCTTCTCACAGGGCTAAACCACTTTACATAACTGACAATATCTGAAGGTCTTCATATCTGCAAACCCTAATGCATCTGGTTTTAACTCAGTATGAAGATCATTACAATAAAAGCATTTACTGAGTACTGCTGACACAGTGCAGAGTGCCTTAGACTATCATGAGCTTAAATGAACTGCATGGAGACAAACCTGTTCTCATACCTCAGCATGGCTATGGGACTTCTGCTGGACTGAGATGAAACCACAAGAACTTCTGCAATTCAGAATCTCTCAAAGAATAAAATTCAGGCTAATCTTCAAGGCAAGGGTTAAAGAAACCATAGTTAGAAAAAGATGGAAAGATAATGGTAGCAGAAAATGAGGAGAATAAAAACAGAATGCAGGGAGGAGACTTCAAGCCACCTGAACACCCAGTGGGCAGTCACCACCCAGAGCAGAGAAGGACACAAACTTTCAGCTAGCCTTTCCTGTCTCTCAGGCATCTTGATTTGCCATAGCAGCCTTTTTTTCACCTTTACTTACTGCATTCTTTTGGTTCTCTCTAAGGCATTCCTTTGCAGATAATTTTTTTTTTGCCTTTATAAATACCTGAAAAACTTTTACAAAAATTTTTGTGGCTTTTTATTCTAGTAAACTTGGTAGACACGCAGAAAGTTGGGTGGCTGTATGCAATGTTTGTCTGAAGCAAAGTGGCACTATCCAGAGTAGGCACAGTAGGTTTTTTTTTTTTTTATACAAATGCTGGTCCTCATCATTCTTAAAGATGTTCCAATGTTCCATGACCAAGTGAATATACACATAGACACACACACACACACACACACACACACACACACACACACACACACAGAGTGTTGCAGCACCTTTTCTGCTGTAAGCATAGGTAGTGTGTCCTTCTTGTTGTCTACAAGGATCTTAGACTCAAGTCAGATCTTCTGCCCAGGCTTGCATTTATTTCCCCTTCCTGGAATTTTTTTCATCTTGAGAATCACTGATCATACAAGTCACCTCAGTACAACTAAACTTGACCACACAAGACAAAGTACCCAAGGAGGAGGGCTCAAAACAAAGCCTACATAAACTCCAAATTAACCATTGGTATTTCTCTTCAGTAAAGTACCATTGGCTCCTGTACAGAAGACCTTGACACCACCAGAGAATGTAAGTGACCCATGGTCATTGCACAGCAATAGTTCAATAGATTCCAGTGCATATAATATGAACACAGCTCCAACATAGGTCAGTAGGAGGGGAGTGACATCACCTGCAATGCTTTTCTGAAATGTTGCACTGTGTAAAACTATGAGGGCAAATCTCTTTTGAGACACAGCCACATACATGATACAATCAGCAACAAAATGTCATCAAAGAGATGTGCTTCCAGATGTCATGTTGTGAGGCCAATGAGACAAACCAGACATTCCCTAGAGGTTTGACTGTGCACTGAAATAAAATAAGTCTACTTCTTCTTTTTAAAATAGATCTATATTTAATTTTTGTCATTTAGAATTGATGAGTGGAATCTCATGAAACTGGAAAGCTTCTGTAAGGCAAAGAACATTGTCAATTAGACAAATTGGCAACCTACAGATTGGAAAAAACCCCACATCAGATAGAGGGCTAATATC
The DNA here is from genome assembly GCF_011762505.2 of Arvicanthis niloticus. Lineage (NCBI taxonomy): Eukaryota > Metazoa > Chordata > Mammalia > Rodentia > Muridae > Arvicanthis > Arvicanthis niloticus. The sequence goes on from NC_047661.1 coordinate 3,412,806, forward strand.
CAAAATATATAAAAAAAAAAAAACTCAAGAAGCTAACCACCAAAAACCTAAACAACCAAAACAAAACAAAAAAAAAAATGGGGTATAGAACTAAACTGAGAATTCACAACAAAGGAATCTCGAATGGCTTAGAAGCAACTAAAGAAATGTTCAAAGTCCTTAGTGATCTGAGAAATGCAAATCAAAACACATTTTTGGGGACCCTGAAATTCTACCTTACACCAATCAGAATGGCTAAGGTCAAAATCTCAGGTGACAACACAAGTTGGCAAGGATGTGGAGAAAGGGGAACATTCTTCCATTGCGGGTGGGAGTACAAATGGGTACAATCACTCTGGAAATCAATCTGGAGATTCCTCAGAAAATTGGAAATAAATCTACCTGGAGACCCAGCAATACCACTCTTGGGCATATACCCCAAAGAAGCCCCACAATGCCACAGAGGTATGTGTTCCACTATGTTCATAACAGCCTTATTTGTGATAGCCAGAAGCTGGAAACAACCCAGATGTTCCACAACAGAAGAATGGATACAGAAAATGTGGTTCATTTACACAATGGAACACTACTCAGCTATTAAGAACAAGGACAATCTAAGTTTTGCAGGCAAATGGGTGGAACTAGAAAATATCCTCAGGTAACTCAGACTCAGATTAATTTCAAAATAACAAAAATGTACAAAAGGTAAGAAAAAGCAACCAATTCCTTTCTCTCTCTGACCAAATGAACTGTTTGACAATTAAATGATACAAAACAAGACAGGAAATTCCACTGAAGAGACTGAGGTAGCAGAATAAACTCCATTTTGCTTCTAAAACTCCATTCTAAGTTAACTTGCTCTTCTAGAGGCATGACCCCCACCCTTGAGGTCTGAGAAAAGTCATGAACTGTCCTTGGCAGTTGCAAAACAGGCACAGCAGCTGCAGCTGGCCTACAACAGCAGAGTGGGCTAGGAAAACATAAATCTTTCCCAGGTCAAGATGCTCATTTTTGGTGTATGGTCCCTCCTTGTGGTTTAGCCAAGTGCTGTAAACCAATATTCCTTTACCCTCTCATGTAAAGCTAAGGTTCAGAAACCCCCATATTTGGTTTTTCTCCTCTATAAACCCCTTTCCCTTAGATCTCAGGGCCACTCTCCCATTCTGTTGCTCCAGGAAGGTTTGTGGTCCAAGTCTGAGCTTGAATAAAGACCATGCAAAAATCATGTGCTTGCATCAGAGTTGTGTTTCCTAGTGGTCTCTTTGAGGGTTTTGTGATCTGGACACAACACCACGTGGCAATCCAAAGAACTTTGGCTAACCAGCTTAGCCAGAGCAGAAACTTTTAGGTTTAGTTTAAGATTGGGACTATAGGGAACTAGGTCAAGACCAACAGAGGACACAAGATGGCATTATCTGTCTTTCAAAGTTGCCCACCATTGTATATGTCAACACAGACATGTTTACATCACATACTCTCACAAAAAAAAATAATAACTAAACAGAAGGTTATGAGGAACACATCATGCTAAATGACCAGTTGAATTTAGACTCTTCACACTATCTATTTCAAATGAGAACCAGGACTCTGCTATCCATCCCTATAAGGACTAAAAATGCCAAGGGAAGCATGCCCTGTTCAGTCAGACTATGTTGAGGTAGTTGAAGAAGTCTCAGATTTGGCACTCTGACCCCTGCCTGTCATCATCCCTTGCCACATTCCTGGTCATCAAGTCTGGTCCTGAGTTTATGATCCATGATTGGGGAGAACTTGCCAATGTCACTCACAGCTAATAAAATTGTTGAACTGCTATTCAGGCTTCTGTTAGTGTTAACTAAGACACTGGCAAGGCAATGGTAATACCAGGGGGCTGAGAGCAAGAGGCTGAAATACCAAAAAGATGGCAATCAGAACAACTCATTTGGCAATCGCATGTTGCATTCCACCTTGCATGCTGTCTGTCGCTGATTGCGCATAACCCCTGCCAAGCAAATGAGCCACAGATCCTTGAACTAACTCTCTCAAAGTTCTCTGCTATACCATAAGTGTTTCCCAACACAGTACTCCTCCTATCATAATTACATCTAGGTGTGTAATGTGTAATTGTTCCATCTCCCTCAAAGGACTGCAACTTCAGGCAGAGCAGGAAGGTTTGCTTGCCAATCATCCAGTGTCTCAAAGAGGCTAATTCTCCAAAAGGGTTCATGAATTATCACATAAGTGGGACAATTGGATAGGTTAAAGGTGGTCAGCTGGATATGTAGGTGGATGGTTACATGTGTGTGCATGCATGCCAGTGTGTGTGTGTGTGTGTGTGTGTGTGTGTGTGTGTGTGTGTGGTTAGATAGGTGGGCAGCTTGCCTCTGCTTCCTCAGCCTACCTGATGATGCTTTGCACAGAAGTCATATACCTTCTCATGTGCCTCCTCAGGGAGCATCTTTCACTCCACACAGGAGCCTGGCAGCAAAATCTGCTCTTTCTGCTGCTTTCTGTTGTCTTGTCTCAATTTCCTTCAATGGAGTTCACTCACTCAGAAAACAATTTTGTAAGGTACTGAACTATCACACACACACAAAAAATGGTAAGCTCCTGTTGCAGTAAATATTTTTAAAATGGGGCTGCGCAGGCCAGCCATCTAAGTGGAGGAAGCTCTACCTGGCTCAGGCCACCATGCTTCTAGGCCAAAAGCCTATCATGCCACAGCTGAAAGCATTCATAGGCCATGTGGGCCGAGCGCAGCACAGATGGAAAGGGCCAGAGGCTACGAGAGCCACAACTGGACCCGCGAGACACCAGCGTGGTGGTTGGTTCTGCCAATCCTCCACGCTGTCTCACCAAAGCTTGGCTGAGACCAGACCATCCCGCCATCCATGTGGTACAAGGTAGAAATGAGACTCTAAAGCTTAATTATTATCCAAAGGCCTTATATATTTGGAAATGCTCAATTATCAAGCTGCCCATAAAATTAGCGTTGTTACCCAATACCTAACCTAGATATTATAACTGCCTTAGACTGCTAGAGACTCGTGCACATCCTCAGCCACCTTCTCCTCCTCCCCCATTCCACCCTTCCGTTTTCCTCGCTCCTCCCCTTTCTTCTCCCACATTAGCTCCTCCCCAATCCCCTCGCCCTACTGCAAACAGTAGCAGCAGGAGGAGCTACAAGCTTGTAGCAGCAGCTACAAGCTCCAGCCAGCCTCAGTCTGCCACCCTCCTCCATAAACCACCATGCTTATAAGGTCCCAACTTCCCCTATGTCCCAGGCTGGAGGCAAGAGTATGTGTAGGAGGAACTAAGGTGGAAGGAGTAAGGAGAGAAAGAGGAGGAGTAAGGGAGGAGGAGGAGAAGGAAGAGGAGAGCTAACGGAGAGACAGAGAATGAGAGAGGGGAGATGGAGGCTGATGTTCACTTGTCTGTAGCAGTCAAAGATAGTTGGTCTATCTAGGTTGGGTATTGGGTTACACCTCTGATTGTAAGGGCATCTTGTTATTGATCATTACCAAATATATAAGCCTTTGGATAATCTAAGCATTAGAGTCTCATTTGTACTGAGCCCATGTGGTTGGTGGGATGGTCTGGGCAATGCCCAGCCTTGCAGAGACAGCATGGAACATTGGCAGAGCCATCTCCCACACTGGCGTCTCATGAGTGGCAGGGCTGGTGTTTCTGGCTGGCTGTTTCTAGCTGCTGCGCACATGTGGCCTCTGGGCGGGCAACATTGTGGTTGAGCTAGGCAGAGCTGCAGCAGCCTAGACAGTCAGCTTGACCGGTGACTGATTTTAATAATTACTGCAACAGTAATCATACCAGCATCACTCAGAGGCAGGCCAAATCAAGAAAATAGCCAAATACCTGACAGATTCAAACTATTTCTGAAAACCCTGATACCCAAAGGAATCCATGTAACTCTGAGAACAGAATTTGTACCCCACCTGTGCTTAACTGTTCATTGTGTTGGGAAAACATGAGCATATCAAGGGCAAATACACTGTGAAGGGGGACAGAATATGAAAGAGGAATACATTGCATCTATGAGTTCTACAGAAACCAGCTCTGTAAGCTCCTGACAGAACTCTGGGGGATACTCATGATGCAGGTGATATTTTATATCTTGAGGCTCCTGAAGCTCACAGGACCATGCTGGAGGGTTCACATACTATTCACACTTAGGAAAACTGAGTGTTGGAGGCAGAAGTCAAAGAGCTACAAGACAGGCTGCTTGTTAAGTGGCATGCAGGCCAGAACCAGAGCCCTAACTTTGGTTCAAAGATAAAGTAGGGCAAAGACGTCCCTCTAAAATACTGAGGTCTGGGCCAAGTCATGCCATCTCTGGCAAGAGTAGGTCTTCTAAATCAGCTTCTTGCACTTGTCCAAGTCGCAGTGAATCTCCTTGGGCTGTTTCTGCAGATCTGATATCACATTTTTATGCTCTGTCTTCAATACCTCACGCTTAAAATTCAGTCTGTGGAAAGGCATGGCTCCAGGATCAAAGAACCCCATGGACATGGGCCTAAAGATCACATGAATTCAGACTGCGTCTAGGGCTACTACAGCCAGTGGATTCCATATCCTGAATTCTATGTACTGGGGCATCCTAATGCTCACTGGACTTGCTCTCCTGCTTCAAGTCCAGAAAAGACAGGCTTTTAAGAGGGAGGTATCCATGGATGCCTGGAGAGGCAGATTGGCTCTCAAAGAAGGTCTTAGAATTCTGTGCCACAGGTCTGGGCCACCTAAAACCTGGGACATTTCTCCTGTACTCCTTCAGACCTTCAGAACTGGGATTCTCAATCTTCTGTTCTTATTCCTAGATACCCAAAGCACAAAATCATTATTTTCAGGACAGAGATACAACAGGGAGATGGCTTTGCAAACCCTCAAAAGGATTCCAGTGAGCTACCAAGGTGAGCCCAAAGGTCAAGGACCATGATTTTCAATGTGGGACTCCCTAGTCTCAGCACTTGTATCACCTAAAAATTCTAAGACAGGCAAATTCTCAGCCCTGACTCCAACCTCTGACCCATAAGATATGGAGGAACACACACACACACACACACACACACACACACACACACACACACATGCATACATACTAAGGGAGCTTCTAATAGTAAGAACACATTCAGAGAAGTTCTCCTTAAAAGGGAAAATTTGTTGTCACAAATAGGCAAACAGATAGTGGGGAGGCTGTCTCTGGGTCAGGCAAGAATAGACAGTAAGCAGCAATTGTTTATGCAGGAATGGCTTTCTAGGGAGAAAATGGGAAGTCTCTGGTAGGGTGAGCTGGTAAGGCCTGATTTGACAAGTTATTTAGTGTAGACAAACAAAGAATTTTAATTGCTGGACCTTAATGTTTAGTCTCAGAAATGAGTCAGTGGCCAAATCAAGGAATGGTCCTTGTGAGTTAGCTTTATGAATGTAATCTAATATAACAGTTTATCAAAGAAGAAAGGGGAAAGAGAAAAACCTGCAGGTGCCGAGTTTGCAATGTTTGGTCTTGGTAGAGAGCACTACACACACACACACACACACACACACACACACACACACACACACACACACACACACACAGTGTTTGGACCAAATAGTTTGAATTTTCTCATAACTCATTCTTTTTATAAGATTATTTGTTTTTAATTTTTGCACAGGTGTTTAACCTCATATATGTTCCCTATGTGTGCCTGGTGCCCAGTGGGGTCAACAGAGTGCATTTTATCTTCTGGAACCAGAATGACAGATGGTTATGAATAACCATGCAGGTGCTAGGAATTGAAACCAGGAACTCTGGAAGAGCAGAGGGATCTTAACTGCTGATCCATCTCTCCAGCTCCATTAAAGCCATTCTAATTAACAACGTTATATTTGCAAAGCAAAGAAGGGTAACTAGAATTGTCACATAAATAATCTATTCATTTTATTTATAGGAAGGGTTACTACTTTACAATGCTTACTTGTATAAAGACGAGTAAAAAAATTTGGCTTTTATTTTAGAATACCCTCATTTTTGTTATTTTTATTTTTTTCCCAATCTGCTTTTATACCATTTTAATTACATGCAAGTTTTACGGTCAGTTCTAGGTTGAGGGACTAGCAATACAATAGATGCAAATAGCCAAGGAACAAGCAAGACAATAAACACAAATAATCAAAGAACAAGCAAGGCAATGAACAAAGTTCCATGATCACTGTTACTAAGGGCTTATCAGGATGATCAAAATATCTGAGCCTACTACCCTATCCTACCCTAAAGTCATTTTCATGCCTGAAGCCTACTTTCTTCTAACCTAAGATTTAGATTCCTGCCTGAAATCACTACCCTCATTTTAAAAAAAAAAATTCTTCAGTAACGAAATGATCTATGTAGTTTCTGAAGTTGCTATTTGTGTATGTGTGTTGTGTATATATTTCAGGGAAAGATTACATTATTAACTGGTTTGTATGTTTTATAATAGCCCATATTCTAGTAAAATAATCTCATGGACTGTTTGATTTCATGTGCTAATGTTTGGAAAGCTATCACCATACACTAGAGTTACCCTCCTCATTACAATGGGAAAAAAATTCTTTTACTTTAAACTCATCCATAGTGTCTTCCTTCAAATTTTAGACCGTTGTTATTTATGTGGTATGACTTTGGATGCAGTACCTCAGCATCCCAACTGAGCTTGATAAAATACTGTAAAGTATGGTCAACCAACAGACAAGAGAGGTTCAGTATCAACATTGCAACAAGTTCAACAGTCACAACATTTAAAAGCAAAATGTTCTCACTACAAAATTTTCATCTTAAGTAAGCACATGTGGTGGTTTGAATAGTTCTGGCCATCATAGACTCACATGTTTGTATGCTTAGCCCATAGGGAGTGGCACTATTAAGAGGTGTGGTTTTTTGGAGTAAGTGGGCTTTGATCCAGAGAGTGGGTCACAGTGGAGACAGGTTTTGAGGTCTTATAGGCTCAAGTTATGCCCATTGTGCCACACAGAGTCCTCTTGCTGCCTGCGTATCAAAATGTAGGAGTCTCAGCTCCTGCTCCAGCATCATGTCTGCCTGCATGCCACCATATTCTAGCCGTGAGGATAATGAACTAAACTTCTGAAAATGTAATCATGCCCCAACTAAATAGGCTCCTTAAAAAGAGTTGCTGTAGATATTGTGTCTCTTCACAGCAAAAAAAAAATCAAACTAAGACAGTACACTATGATCCTGTATGACAAAGACACAGCCTTCATAAAAGGTAGATTCTCATGTCAAGATCCTGATTTTGCCTTTTACACTCTTACAAAATATATCTTCTACATCACTTATGAGACTGGTTCATCACCCTGCTTTCTCTGAATTAGAAAATTATTGTAAGATGGGATTGAACTAGAAAGAATGTTTTTTTAATAAGTGTGATCCATTTTTTAACATCAGAAAAATTTTGTTTCCCTTAAAACTCCTTGTATCAAGGAAAGCACTCTGCCCTAAAGCACATGGTAAAGTTAGAATTTCAATCTCAGGGTCTTTGGAGGTTCTCGAAAGAGGGGAAATGTCTGTACTCTGCTCAGAGGGCTTTGGGCAATGATGTGATACTGCACAAGTATAGCATTTTTATTAGTTAGATGCTGGCAGAGCCTCTCAGGGGACAGCTATGCCAGCCTTCTGTCTGCAAGCACTTCTTGGCATCAGCAATAGTGTCAGGGTTTGGTGTTGACACATGAGAATGATATCAAGGTAGGTTAGTCTCTGGATGGCCTTTCCTTTTGTCTCTGCTTCACTCTTTTGTCCCCGCATTTCCATTACAGAGGAACAATTCTGGATTAAAATTTTTGCAATGGGTGAGTGGTCCCTTCCCTCAACTGGGGGCCATGCCTATATACTAGAGGTGGTCTCTTCAAGTTCTATCTCCCCTCTGTAGGGTATTTTGGCTAACGTCATCCCCACAGGTTCCTGGGAGCCTCTCATATTCCTGGCATCTGGGACTTTCTAGTAGTTCCTCAGATTCCCCAACTGTTACTGCTACGTATTTCTTTTCATTCTCCTGGCTCTCTGGAATTTACTCCTGCCTCTTCCCATATATGAACCTGTCCCCCTCTTTTTCCCACCTCCTCCCATCTTCCGCTCAGGACCTCCCTACCTCTACCTCCCATGATTATTTTGTTCCATCTTCTAAGTAGGATTGAAGCATCCATACTTTGGCCTTTCTTCTTGTTAAGTTTCATATGGTCTAAGAGTTGTATCATTGGTATTCTGAGCTTTTGTGCTAATAACCACTTATCAGTGAGTACATACCATGTATGTCCTTATTTTCAAGTTTCACCCACTTGCCTGCAAAATTCATGAAGTCGTCGTTTTTAATAGCTGAGTGGCATTCTATTGTGCAAATGTATCACTTTTTCTGTATCTATTCTTCCCTTAAGGGACATCTGGGCTGTTTTAAGTTTATGGCTATTATAAATAAGTCTGCTGTGAACATAGTGGAGCATGTGTCCTTGACGTACATTGGAGCATCTTTTGGGTATATACCCAAGGGTGGTATAGTGGGTCTTCAGGTAGACCCTATTTCCAATTCCCTGAGAAACTGCCAGATTGATTTCTAAAGTGGTTGTACCAGCTTTCAGTCCCACAAGCAATGGAGGAGTATTCCCCCTTCTCCACATCCTTTCCATAATCTGCTGTCACCTGAGATTTTGATCTTAGCCATTCTGATTGGTGTGAGGTGGAATCACAGGGTCCTTTTGATTTGCATTTCTCTGATAACTAAGGATGTTATGTGTTTCTCAGCCATTCAAGATTCCTCAGTTGAGAATTCTTTGTTTAGGTCTGTACCCCAGTTTTAATTGGGTATTTGGTTCTTTTGGACATTAGCTTCATCAGTTCTTTATTTATTTTGGATATTAGCCCTCTATCAAATGTGGGGTGGGTGAAGATTTTTTCCCAATCTATAGGTTGCCAATTTGTTTTATTGACTGTGTCTTTTGCCTTACAGAAGCTTTTCAGTTTTATGAGGTCCCATTTATCAGTTATTGATCTTAGACCCTGAGACATTGAAGTTCTGTTTAGGAAATGTCCCCATGTACCAATGAGTTAGAGGCTCTTTCCCACTCTCTCTTCCATTCAATTCAATATGTCTGGTTTTATGGTGAGGTCCTTGATCCACTTGGACTTGAGCTTTGTATAAGGTGACAAATATAGACATAGCTTCATTTTTTCACATACAGACTACCAGGTGGACCAGCACCATTTATTAAAGATGTTTTCTGTTAGGAGCCGCGTGAGCGTGACAACATTCGCCATTACAAGATGGTGCAGGCATCCTGTGCTCCCACAAGTAAACAACTAACTACACAGCTGCAAAAGGCAAAAAGCGCGCCAAAGTCACTGCCCATCCCGGGGCATATTATGGGTAATGAGTGAACAACCAATCAGAAGTGAACACGCCACTCTAGGGTACATATAGCAGTGCCTTGTCCGGGCTTGGGGTCTTTCCGCTTCTGCTGATACAAGAATAAAGCCTCACTGTGGTAACCACCCGAACACTGCCTCATGTGTCTCTTTCGCGGGCGAAGGGGACACGGAGGGGCTTGGAACAGTTTTCATTTTTCCACTGGATGGTTTTGGCTTCTTTGTTGAAGATCAAGTGTCCATAAGTGTATGGGCTTATTTTGGGGGTTTCAGTTCTAGTCCATTGATTGACATGTCTGTCTCTGTCCCAATTCCATGCAGCTTTTATCACTATTGCTGTGTAGTCCAACTTGAGGTCAGGGATGGTGATTCCCTAAGAAGTTCTCTTATTGTTAAGAATTGTTTTTGTTAAGAATTGTTTTTGTTATCTTGAGTTTTTTGTTTTTCTATATGTTATTGAGAATTGCTCTTTCAATGTCTGTGAAGAACTGTGTTGGAATGTTTATGGGGATTGCATTAAATCTATAGATTGCTTTTGGTAAAATGGCCATTTTTACTACATTAATTCTACCAATCCATGAGCATGCAGGATCTTTCCATTTTCTGAGGTCTTCTTTGATCTCTTTTTTCAAGGATTTGAAGTTCTTATCATATATATCTTTCACATGTTTGGTAAGAGCTACACCAAGATATTTTATTCTAGTTGTGGCACTTGTGAAGGGTGTTGTTTTCCTAATTTACTTCTCAGTCTGTCTATCATTTGTGTAAATGAAGGCTATTGATTTGTTTTGAGTTAATTTCATATCGAGCCACTTTGCTGAAGTTGTTTATTAGCTGTAAATGTTCTCTGAAAGATTTTTTGGGGTCTTTTATGTATACTATCATATCATCTGAAAATAGTTATACCTTTGTTTAAGTTGTTTATCAGTTGTAGAAGTTCTCTAGTAGATTTTTGGGGGGTCTTTTATGCATACTATCATATCATCTGAAAATAGTGATACCTTGAGATCTTCCTGTCCCTTATTCTCCTTTTGTTGTTTCATGTTCTAGCTAGAGCTTCAAATACTAAATTGCATGGATATGGAGAGAGTGGGCAGCCTTGTCCAGTGCCTGATCTTAGTGGGATTGCTTCAAATTTCTCTACATTTAGTTTGATGTTGGCTACTGGTTTGCTGTATACTGCTTTTACTATGTTTAGATATGGGCCTTAAATTCCTGATTTTTCCAAGACTTTTACTATGAAGGGGTGTTGAAGTTTGTCAAATGCTTTCTCAACATCTAATGAGATGATCATGTGGTTTTATTCTTTGAGTTTGCTTATATAGTGGATTATATTGATGGATTTCTGTATATTGAACCATCCCTGCATCCCTAGGTTGAAGACTTATTGATCATGGTGAATAATCATTTTATTATGTTCTTGGATTTGGATTGAGAGAATTTTATTGAGTATTTTTGCATTGCTGTTCATAAAGGAAATTGTTCTAACGTTCTCTTTCTTTGTTGGGTCTTTGTGTGATTTAGGTATGAGCATCGTGACTTCATAGAACAAATTGGGTAGTGTTCCTTCTGTTTCTATTCTATCAAATAGTTTGAAGAGTATTGGTATTAGGACTTCTTTGAAGGTTTGATAGAATACTGCACTAAAATAATCTGGTCCTGTGCTTTTTCTGGTTGGGAACTTTTAGTTACTGCTTCTATTTCTTTAGGGGTTATGGGACTGTTTAGATGATTTATCTGATCCTGATTTAACTTTGGTACCTGGTATCACTCTATAAAATTGTCCATTTCATCCAGATTTGCCAGTTTTGTCAAGTATAGTCTTTTGTAGTAAAATCTGATGATTTTTTGAATTACCACAGTTTCTGTTAGTTTGTCTCCTTTTTCATTTTTGATTTTGTTCATTTGAATACTGTCTTTGTGTCTTTTAGTTAGTTTGGCTAAAGGTTTAACTATCTTGTTGATTTTCTCAAAGAGCCAGCTTTTGGTTTTGTTGATTTTTTTTCTCTTTGTTTCTAATTGGTTAATTTCTGTCCTGGCCCTGAGTTTGATTGTCTCCTGCCATCTACTTCTCTTGGGTGTGTTTGCTTCTTTTTGTTCTAGTGTTTTGTGGAGTGTTGGTAAGTTGCTAGTGTATGATCTCTCCTATTTATATATGAGGGCACTTACTGCTATTATTTTCCTATTAGCACTGTTTTCATTGTGTCCAATAAGTTTGAGTATGCTGTGTCTTTATTTTCATTGAACTCTAGAAAGTCTCCAATTTCTTTCATTTCTTTCCTGACCAAATTATCACTGAGTACTGAGTTGTTCCGTTCCTGTGGATATGTGGACTTTCTGTTGGTTTTGTTTTTATTGAAGTCCATCCTTAGTTTATGGTGATCTGACAGGATGTGTGGCATTATTTCCGTCTTCTTGTATTTGTTGAAGCTTGTTTTGTGACAGATTATATGGTCAATTCCAGAAACAGTATTGTGAGGTGCTGAGAAGAAGGCATATTCTTTTGTTTTAGGGTGAAGTATTCTGCATATACTTGTTAAACCCATTTGGTTCATAACTTCTATTAGCTTCACTCTGTCTGTGTTTAATTTCTGTTTCAATGACCTGTCCAATGTGGAGAGTGGAGCGTCAAAGTTTCCCACTATTATTGTGTAAGGTTCAATGTGTATTTTGAGTTTTAGTAATGTTTGCATTGTAAATGGGAATGTCCTTGCATTTGGGGCACAAATTTTATATTTGAGATTTCATTGTTGTGGATGTTTACATTGATGAATATAAAGTGTCTTTCCCCAAATTGTGTGATAACTTCTGTTTAAAAGTCTGTTTTACTGGATATTACAATGGCAAATCTCACTTGTTTCTTGGAACCATTTTCTTAAACCCCCTTTTTTTTTTTTCCAGCCTTTTACTCTGAGGTAGTGTCTGTCTTTGTTACTGATGTGTAGTTTTTGAATGCAGCAATATGCTTGATCCTGCTTCTATACCCAGGCTTTTAGCTTATGTCTTTTTATTGGGGAATTACATCCATTGATATTGAGAGATATTAAAGACATATGATTATTATTTTCTTTTATGTTTGTTGGTGGAGGTAGAATTATGTGTGTGTTATTCTCTCCTTTTGGGTTTGTTGTAAGATAATTAATTTCTTTTTTTTTTCTTTGCTATAAATACCCTCCTTGTGTTGGAGTTTTCCTTCTAGAATCCTCTGTAGGGCTGGATTAGTAAATATATATTGTTTAAATTTGGTTTTGTCATGATGGATTTTGGTATCTCTATCTATGGTGATTGAGAGTTTTAGTGGGTATAATGTCCTGTACTGGCATTTGTGTTCTCTTAGGGTCTGCATGACATTTGTCCAGGATCTTCTGGCTTTTAGACTCTCTGTTGAGAAGTCTGGTGTATTTCTGATAGGTCTGCTTTTATATGTTATTTGGCCGTTTTCCCTGCTCTAAGCTCCAGGCAGACCATGCTACTAGCCCCTGATCTTTATTCATTTGGATTCCCAGATAATCATATGATTTCTTCTTTACCTTGTTTATATGGTGGATTATGTTGATGGATGTTCATATATTGAATCATCTCTGTATCCTTGGGATGAAGCCCACTTTATCATGGTGGATGATGTTTTAGTCTGTTCTTGATTTGGTTTGCAAGAATTTTATTGAATATTTTTTCATTTATGTTCATAAGTGAAATTGATCTGAAGTTCTCTTTCTTCAGTCTTTGTGTGATTATCAGGATGCTGGTAGCCACATAGAATAAGTTTGGCAGTGTTCCTTCTGTTTGTATTTTGTGGAATTGTTTGAGGAATATTGGTATTAACTCTTCTTTGAAAAATCTGGTAGAATTCTGTGCTAAAACCATCTGGCCCTGTGCTGTTTTGGGTTGGGAGACTTTTAATGAGTGAATCTATTTCCTTAGGGTTTATAGGTCTTTTTAACCTGACTAAGACTCATAGAAATAAAATAAAGAATCCTGTAGCTGCTTGTATTCTCATGCTAATTAATTTCCTTCCAAAACCTGTTTGCAATGTCCTGCCCCTAGTTGGTTCTGATTGAGAGGTTAGGGCTTTTCCTAGTATCCCATATTTTCAGGATGTTTTCTGTCAGTAATTTTTTTTTTTTTTTTTTTTTTTTAGATTTAACACTTTCTCTGACTGATGTATCAATTTATTCTATTGTATTTTCTACACCTGAGATGTTCACTTCCTCTGACTATTATTTTTAGATTTTGTCTTTTAATAATGTCTCAGATTTCCTGGGTTTTCAAGAATTTTGCTTTTTTTTTTTAATTTAACATTTTTGTTGACTGTTGTATCCATTTCTTCTCTTGTATCTTCTACACCTGAGATTTTCTCATCCAGCTCTTGTATTCTGTTGGTGAATCTTGGCTCTGTAATTCCTATTCAAATTCCTAGATTTTTCATTCCTAGAATTTCCTCATTTGGGAGTTATTGTTTTTTTTTTTTAAATTGTACTTTCAACTTTAAGTCTTTGTTCAAGACTTTGTTCAAGTCTTTTATTTATTTCCTTACACTGTTTGTTTTGTTTCGGTGAGTTTCTATAAGATATTTATTCATTTTCTCTTGAGAGGGGCGGGGACATCCTAAAATGGCAAGGCCATTTACTCCAAGTTATTTTTAAATATACACATTACAAAATTTATACTTTATAATATATGAAAAACATAGAGTCATAAACTCACCCCCATAATCATGACAGAATTTCATCTTGTAAAAATAAAATCACTCTTGCTGTCCCTCTGCAGTTAATCAGTCTCTGATAGTATCCCAACCCCTATTTACTGTCCATCTCATTTCCTTTTTCTAAAATGTCTACAAATGAAGCCATACAACAAGTAGACAAGGCAAGACTTTATCACTGAAAAGAAATGGTTGTGTTTGTATCTTTGAAGCTTTCAGTTCAGAGACTGTAATACTTAATAAAAAGGAAGGAGTGAAAATTAGTGAGATAGGTAAAAAGTTCTCAAATATAAAGAACATGGCTCTCAACCTTCTCCTAAACACACAGCTTAATCAAAAAAAAAAAAAAAAAAAAAAAAAAAAAAAAAGCCAAAATCTGCAAATCTGCACCCTCCTGCAGACTGTTAGCATCTCTACAGAAGATACTACCATTATTAGTAACTTGAATTTTTCTGAACATGGATTTGTTAATTCCAGTATTGTATGTCATGAAGTCCCCTAGCTCAGACTTCTTGCTTCAGTTTCATAAATATATCACAGAGTCTTGATAAATTGACACTTATTTCTTCCAGCAACACATGGTGAAATTCCTTGAGGTCTACTTCTTCCAGTGAAAAATGAGAATTAAAAAAAAATGAGGAAATTCTAGGAATGAAAGATTTAGGAATTTGAATAGGAACTACAGAGCCGAGCTTCACCAACAGAATACAAGAGCTGGATGAGAAAATCTCACCACCTCACAAGACACCAGGGAACAAATCCTAGAACCTGCTTTCTTAGTTTCCCATAAACTGCTACTTTGCACATGGCAGTATACAAATTTCTAAATACTTCCAAATGCCTGCTATCTCATATACAAAATGAAGATATACTTGTACTGTCCCTAAATTAACTAACATATGTTAATGGCTTAGCCCACATCAGCCATATGATAAGCACTCATTAATCATATTTGTGAGTCATATATGAAATGTACTCAGAGGGTAAGAGGACTAGATAACCTGATGGATAGAATCAAGGATGGCATTCCAAAAAAGATGGGACTGGAAGATTGGGGAAAACGTGAATAAGTAAAATTATGGAACTGATGTAGAAAAAGTCTGCACACAGCAACAAGCCCATGCATGCTTCCACTACCTGCAGGAAGTATTAGGATCAATACTGACCACTCTTTTTTTTTTTTTTTTGGCAGATGTGGTCCCCAAGTCCATTTCCAGCAGCATTGCTAAGGAGTTTTTTAAATGCCCTTTAATAGCCATTATCAATTTTTAGTTCTCTGCTGCTATGTGTGAAGCACTGCCAGTTACTCATCAACTACTGTCCCCTTTACCAAAACATTGCCACTCTTGTGCTATCAGAAATGGCTACATTCCATGAAATGGTCCCTCTGGCTCCTGGTCTTCTATGTATCTCCAAGGACTGCCATGCTTGAAATCATGGGCTACTCTGAGTACAGCTGTTTGGACCTGTGGGGATAGCAGATACCTTATAGCCTTACCTAACTGCCGGAGTGAAATGGATGGCAACTATCATACACTCCACAGCCCGGAGATAAAGTTTTCTTACTCAGTATTTGGTTTCTTCCTGGGGAAAAGGGTCTAAATAAGCAAATAGACCTCTCTCATACAATGTTTTAAAGTAACTCAATAATTAGGATTTTTTTCAGAAGTCCTGGATTTCAGGATTCCTGATTCCTCCCTTTCTCTACAACATCACTTCTGGGTCTATACTCACATATTCCCTATCAACTTTCCCCTCTTCAATGCCCATATCATTACGTTCACTTATTTTTTTTAAAAAATGCTCATTTCCAAAGTGGTCTTTATGGTCCTGTGACATGTAACACATACAAGTTACCATTTTGGAAGGTCAGTTTGTTCAGAAAACTAACATAACTATATGAAAAGTTGTCTAAATTCTAGTTCCATCATTCTGTCATGGGCTTTTACAATCTAAGTTTGAATGCATACTGGATCTGGCAAGGTAACAGTAGGGACAGTGTGACACAGTTCTCACTGCTGAAGCAGAGCCAGCAGGGCATGGGTCTTCTTCAGTGTTGACAGTTGCTGTAGGCATAAGTCTTGTTTGTATAATGATGTACATATTTTACTTTATGTTCCTCCTTCAGATAGTGTTCTCCCTGCCAAGGTTTTTGGGTAATGTTCTCCCTGCCAAGGTTAATGACTCTGTGATAATCAGAAACAGCAGTATTTCAGTAAGCAAGAATGTGTCTGGTGTTCCTCAGTAAAATGGTAACACTGTGACCTTCAGACCAGCTCTTAAGGCTATTTACAAGACCTCTGAAAACATGAGTTTAAGAATATATAAGTCAGTTTAAGAACTGTTCTTTACAGGCTTTCTCAACTGTGCAAAATATAAGGCTGCAGTATGAATTTAATGAGGAGATTCATAGACCTTAAAGAACAGAGACAATTGTACTAAAGCCAGCATAGATAATGAGCCATGATTTGGTCAATAGAGGAAAAAAACTAAATCATGAAAAGGAAAGGAATACTTAAAAAACAAAAGCTAGTTAAACTAAATACAAAATGTATGGTTCAAACAATAAAGGGGCATCAGGAAGTGAAATGGAGTGTAATCCTGTAGTCAAGGAGATAAAGAGACTTAGGGAATGGTGATCTCAAGGCAAGAGCCCACCCACCTAAGCTCACTGCTTATGTTAGCAGTTGAACAAGGAATCATTTGGACTTTTAATCTGGAATGAACAACTCTAATCCAGAAATGGAGGGCATACGATCTTGAGGCTGGAAGGCTTTTGATGCAGATCTTAAAGATCTTGAAAAGCTTAGACCCATGTCAGTCCCTTGTTCTAGGGGTGTCCCACGATGATCTCCCGATGTCGCTGTCACTGACCAGTCTCTCCCAGGTGCTGTACCTGTCTCTCCGCATAGGCCCGGGCTGGGCCGATAAGGAGCCGGCTAGCTGGCAAGGAGGCAGCTTGGTGTCTCAGGCAGGTTCCAGGAGAGCAGAGCTCTCCCCAAATGTTACAGCTCTTGTGACAAAAACTCTCAGACACCAGGATGATTCTTGAGCACACTTTACTTCCCCTAAATAGAGCCATTATATACAGTTTTGGGGTGGGTTAGGGTCTGACAACAGATAATGTCTATTGGCTTGACCTGAGAGATTGGAGATACCTCATCTGCATGTGGGAGAGCCTGAGGGACAGTTCCTCATGACTGATGGTCATAAACCTCTCTGTGGGAGGGGTTGTTGGAGGACTGAAGCTAAGTGAAAAGAACCAGGGCCTGGGAGCAGAGCTGAACTCCTGCCGTCTGATAAAGGTTCCAGGGTTCGAAACTCATGCTCAACCAAACACCCAGCTGCTTCTCACATCCCACTGCCCTACAGACCCAGGCATAGGGGTATATACCTTTAATCCCTGGAGACAGAGGCAAGCAGATTTCTAAATTCAAACCAGCCTGGGACACAGCAAGTTCTAGGTGAAGAAAAGCTTAGTTCAGGTGTGGCAGTACATGTGTACAAGACACAGAGCCATTAGGATCTCTGAATTCAAGGTCTGTCTACAGAGCAAGTGCCAGTATAGCCAGGGCTATATAGGAAAAAACCTATCTTGAAAAACCAAATGAATAAATAAATAAATAAATAAATATCCCAATTATTTGAGACTACTCAAATTTTTTTTCAATAACTGTGACTCTGTAGAAGAAAAGCAGAACAAAAGATTGATCTGAACAATCATAGTAGTGTTCAGGGAGTCTGATTAAGGATCTCTCAGAGGGGCAAGCCAGAGACAAAAGGAAAGGAAAAGATTAGAAAAGGACCAAGGTACTTATTACAGAGAAAAAGATTCCTGGAAGAGTGAATGTCCTAATCAGAAGAAGGAAGAAGATACCCTAGCCTCCCTTTGAGCAAGGACTGATGTACTGGACCTCCATTTCACTGAGCAACCAGGAAACCAAGGTAACATTAAAGATATGTGACCAATCTGTTAAATTTCCTAGTCAACATGAGAGTAGCCCATTCAGTTCTGGCAAAGCCATTTGGACAAGTGACATCTTGATGGATGGTTGCTCAAGGGGAAACTAGACAAACTTCTCTCTTTTCCTAGTCTACCTTGAACAGTGGATTTGGAATGAGGACTGTAGCTTAGCTGCATAGAAAGCAGCCCTAGAATCAGTGTAGCTGTCTATATCCTAGCTATCCTGTCCAAACCTGATTACTCTAGTCCCCAAACTACCCACAGACAGAAACCAAGTGAGCAAAAAGGGAAGATGTCAAAAAGGAGGAAAATGGGTAGTGGTCCTTGCCAGATGCAAGACCTATACTCCCTGCTGCTATCAGAAGACATATGGTCACCAAACTCTACCAGGCCACCCATCTGGGGACATTCAAAACTGTTGAGTTACTCAGGCTCAGGTATTATTTCCTTCAACTAAACAATCTTGCCAAAGACATTGTATCCAGAAGCATAATTGTGCATAAATAGGACTGAAAGGAAGAGAAAAAAAAGTCCCAGAAGGAATTCATGTCTGAGGAAGCACCCGTGGAGAATATGCCAAAGAGAACTTCACAGAGATAAAACCCATAGTTCTTGGGTACATGTGTTTGTTAGTATTCATAGATGCCAACTCTGGACAGATGAAAACCTAGTCAACCCTATCAGATACACCATCACTAGTCACCAAGAAACTCCTCTAAGAGTTAATTCCTGGATTTGCATTGCCCCTTTACCTGGGATTCAATGAGCTTTCCTCAATGAAGCAAAGATCCTAAATATTGATTGTAAACTGCACTGTGGCTATAAGCCACAAAGCTCAGGACATGTAGAAAGGATAAATTGAACTTTGACAGAAACTTTAACTAAATATATCATTGACGTCAGTAAAACTTGGGCCATTCTCCTTCTATTTGCCTTCCTGAAGACTAAGTGCACTCCATATAGACAAGTTTTCACCTATTTAAAATCATGATTGGAAGGCTTCCTCATTTCCTTCCTAAGCTAAAAGATGTTCATAAGGCAGAAATTACTAAGCATCCCCTCCTCATGTTTTTAACAGGCCCTGAAACAAGCACAGAGGACTATTCACCAGATGGTTTAAGAGGCTGTGCCCCTTGCCAGTATGTGAGTCTGCTTAAAAGTTCCAGGCTGGCAACCTTGTATGCATAAAGAACACCCAGACTTGGAACCTGGAGTGAATGTGAAAAGGCCCATACTCTGTGGTCCTCAACACTCCTATATCAGTGAAGGTTGCCAGTGTCATCCTGTGAATCCACCACACCCAGCTGAAGGAGTATGCAGAGGACAACAATAGATGGGTCTTCACCAGGTCCTCAGACTCACTAAAGATTAGACTAACACAGACCCTATGACTATTACTATCCTGTTTTGTTTTTTTAGTTTCCTCATGGGAAAGGCTCACAAGCCTCATAAGCCAAGATCCTGGGTAATTAAGAAAGACCCAAATCGTGGAGCTTAGAGCCAATCTATCTATCCCCTGAAGCCCAATCCATATCTTTAAGTAAAAAAATTATGAATATACTAACCTTGTTTTTTGGTTTCTGTAGTTATGCTTCTTGTTAATTGACATGAAACAACCAGAATGTGGGTTTTGTGCATAAAAGACAAGCATCTGTAAGGCATGGGTCTGCATGATTTGGACAAATTTCCTATGTAGCCTAGGGTTATCAATACAGACTTTCTATTTGGCTTTAATAGTGTCTGTTTGGTTGTATCTAGTGGATTTACCTAGTAATATAGGAACCATAAAGCTAGAAATAGGTCACTGAGAGAGAAGTGAGAGAATCGTTTAAGAAGAGAAGATAGAAAAATAGATGAAATATGGATGTAGAGGAGAAAAATACTGGGAATAAAGACATTTAAGAAAGGATGAAAATGGGGCCATATAAAAAGGAAGGACTGGGAGAGAGGCTATATCCAAACTGAAAGATGAGTAACGATTTGAATGAGAATGACCACCATATGTGCCTATTTGAATACTTGATCACTAGTTGGTGGAACTATTTAGGGAGGATTAGGAGGTGTGGTCTTGCTAAAGGGTATGGATCACTGGTGACAGGCATTGAAGTTTCAAAAAGACTTCAGTTGTACTTAGTGTGCTGAGAATCAGCCTCAGCTTGGGAGAGGGTCCTGAGGAAGGGATATTTGGGAACAGCAGAAGAAATGACTCAGAGTCTGTGATGGATTGCATATAAATTCAATCATTTATCCTAGGTTCTCTTTTGATTATCCCATGAATCAGAATTTTATGGCCTTAGCCCCTTGACTCTAAAGACAGTCTTTATGAGCCACATGCTGAAGCTGTTGAGACTGCTGCTTGCTGGAGCAGGAACATGGCCCCACTATTACATTATCACCAGCTTTCTGTTTTACAACTCAGCCTAAGCTTGGCTATCCTCAAACTTGCTTTGTAGACAGACCTTGAACTAAGAAATTCTAATCTCTCTGTCTCCTGAATTCTGGGATTAAAGATATGTAACAACATGCATGGACCTAAACTTTTCTTCACTTGCTTTGTCCTAGGCTGGTCTTGAACTCAGAAATCTGTTTGCCTTTATCTCCAGGGATTAAAGGTATATACCCTCATTCCTGGCCCTAAGATTTTTCAAAGCCATTATTCTTCAAGATCTTCATCAAAAGCCTGTCTTCCAGCCTCAAGTCTGGATCATAAATGTGCCCTCCATTTCTGGATTGTAGTTCATTCCAGATTAAAAGTCCAAACTATTCTTTGTTCAACTGCAAACATAAACAGTAAGCTTAGGTGAGTGGGCTTTTCCCCAGAGATCACCATTCCCTAAATCTCTTTATCCCTCTTCTTAGTATTTTTTTAAGAAAGTCAGCTCATTAGTGTAGCTGCCTCTGTTCTTTCAGGTCCATGAAGTTCCTCAATATAATTCATATTGCATTCTTATATTTTCCATAGTTGAGAAATCCTGTAAAAAAACCATTATCACCCTGATTTATGTATTCTTGAACTTACATTTTCAGAGTTTCCCACAGCCTTAAAGGTTGATCCAAAGGTCAACGCGTTACCATTTTGTTGAGGAGCACCAGGTATATTCTTGCTTACTGGAATCCTGTGGTTCCTGATTACATAGAGTCATTAACCTTTGCATGGAGACTATTCCTTAAAGGCAGAACATAAAGTAAAAATATATACACTATTATAAGAACAAGAATTACACCTAAACAATTGTTGGTATTTGAGAAGACCCATGCCCTATTGGTTCTGCTCTAGGGGGTGGGGACCATGCCATGCCATCCTTTCCACAGTCATGCCAGACCTAGCACTACTGTATCTCTCTGCTTCCTGAAGTAAGCTCTCAGCTGCTGCTACGGTGCCATGTCTGCCTGCTCCGATGTTCCTCACAATGATGTTGATGGATTCCTTTCCTTCTGAAACAATAAACCCTTCATTCCATAAGTTATATTGGCTGTGGTATTTTATCACAAGGATATATGAAAAGTCATATAGATACCTACTAGGTAATAATTTAATTAAGAAGTATGATTTTTAAAAAAAGAAGCTCTACTGGAGGTATCCTGTGCATGTATATCTAATGCTGCTCCTGGAAAGACATGGGTTACTGAATAAAAATATCTGTGCCCCTTTATTATTTATTTGTGGCCCCTGGAAAATAGGCTAGCTTTTGTAGGGCCAGAAGATGCTATGCATGCTGAGAAGGAGGAGTTTTTAGAGATTTTAGCTGTTTAAGGGCCCTGAGAGTGATACAAGGCAAGTATGCCAATGGTCCGATGGATTCAGGAGTAGCCACTATCTTTACGGTTGAATTTGAAGCCTTTTCCATGAGAGAAAATTCCTGTTTGGTATAGTAAACTTAGTCAAAGGTGTTGAATGGGGATGCTATAGGCCCCAGGGAGTAATATACTGTAGTTTTGCAAAATAGGTATTTTTGAGGCTTGCTCCCTTTATGATAACTGTAGCCATTATGAATTCAATCCCCATTTTGCTCATAAGGTGAAATTAAGTTCAGGTTCTCACACTCTACTTCCCAGAAGTAATTATCCATAGCTGATACTGGAAAATGCCACTAAGAAGCCAAAAAGTTATGGTTGAATCACTTGTACCCTGTTATCTCAACGTTCTCACATTCTCTTGTTCACCACCTGTCCACCACCTCGCTCAGGACCAATCAGCTTAAAGGTTAGCTCATAATACTTTCTCTAGTTAGTCAAAAATATTGTACCACTTTACTGATTGCCTTCCAAGGTTTAAATCTGATTTTTTTTATAAAAAGACTGTCCTGAGGACAAACTGGTCCCACAGTTAGGTTTTTCCTTCTTGTGGTCCTGGACATCCAGTATTATGGTATGCGTTCAATAAATTATTCTTGCTTAATTGAGATTGCTGCATGTGTGGCTTGAGTGGCAATTCCTAGACCCCAACATTTGGTGCATTAGTAAACACCACCAAGGACACTCCCTCTGTGAGGAGGTAAGTTTCTTGTACTTGAACATTTCTTTTTTTGTTCTGGTTTTGTTTCCAGTTGGTCTAAACTTTTGGAGACCCAAAGGAAGAGGGCTGGACACAGTGACATCTCCTAGGGTCAAGATGAGGTCAGGAGATATCCTACTTCCTCTCTGGTTCTCACTGAGGGAACTCCTGGTTCTAGTTCTGGGCCCCTTTGGTGGGATATCTGGGTCACTTTGCTGAGACATCTGATTCTTTTCCCTCTCTGGCATTCCTCTAACTCTATTGTTTGTCCTTGGCATGCCAGTCTGACCATGTCTGTCTGTTTATGTCTGTAGTTTTGTTATATTACTTGATTGTTGCTCTGCGTTCCATATTCAGAGGAAAAAAAAAATGGTTAAAATGTCATCTGCTGGCCATTCACCCATTGGCTTAGTTTTAATCTATTTCAATTTTTTTTTTTTTTTTTTTTTTTTTTTTTTAAGAAAAAGCATCTGAATTAAGGTAAACTGGCAACTGAAGCTAGGTGACTAGCGCTGCTGGAGAAGTCCTGCCTCCTGCCTGGATCAAGCTGGCAGCAGGCCAGGGACAGCAGCAGCTTCTTAGCTTCTCTGGTAAGAAGTGTTTCTTCTCTGGACATGAGTGTTTCTCTGGTAAGCAACAATCTGTGTTTCTGAGAAATGGGTTCAACAGGTAGTGAGGTGCTCCTCTCTTGAAGTTAGAATTTTGTCCGTCTGTTTTAAATGTATCTGACCACTACATCTTTATTTCTGAATGGTTTTAAATGCATTGTTTTGTATGCCTTGGTCATAAAATATTGGTTTATAATTTATGATGTATGGGTATAGCCATTTCCCACTGTATCTGGTGTATGTGTTTTCTGTGTGAGTGACTCTTTCTCTCCTCTCTGGTTCACAAAGATTTAGGGAGCTTGTACAGGAAGGAGCTCCTGGCTGGCTCGACAGAAAAGGGAATGCTTCCAAGAAACCCTGTACCTAATTCCTCACTACTGTGTCACATATGTTGATGGTCAAAGACAGCAGTTTTCAGCCATAAAATAAGCAAGAGAGTGTTAAGTTTCCAGTAGCCCCCAGTACAATGAAGAGAGTTTCAAGGCCAGAGATATCAGTCTTTCAGCCTTTGTTCAACTCTGTGTCCCACTTCAGCTTGTTTCAAAGCTGGGCAGGTCTCTGATAATATGGCTAAAAATCTGTAACATTGTTAATAGAATGTTGGCTTAAAGACAAATATCTCAGGGTTAAAGCCATTTTGGACAACAACACAGGACATGAGCCAAGCCAGGGAAACATGTCTCTAAAGAAACTTTTAAATTAGGATAATATTTTAAGTAATTCCTGTCCTAGAAACCAGACTCAAAAAGATAGGACGTCCATGTTTACTTTAGTGAGGTATCAAGGCTGCACAGTCATGGGTTCATGTACAAAAACTGTCAGCCAAATTTTGAAACATGAAAATAATGCACTGATTATTAATTTTAGAGACACTGGGTTGTCTAAACTGTTAAAAACTTGGTTTTATCTTTTTTTAAACATTTTGTACAATTAGGTTTTTCTTTTCTTTTTTTTATTGAATATTTTACTTATAAATGTTTTTCTATTTCTCAGTTTCCCCTCTGTATCTGCCTTCTCCCATCCCCGCTCCCCCTGCTTCTATGAGGATGCTCCCTCTCCCACCCGTCCATTCCCAGCTCACCACCCTTGCATTCCCCTACACTGGGGTATCGAGCCTCCACAAACCAAGGGCTCCTCTTCCCATTGATGCCAGATAAGGCCATCCTCTGCTACATATGCAGCTGGAGCCATGGGTCCTTTCATGTGTACTCTTTGGTTGGTGATTTAGTTCTTGGGAGGTCTGGGGGTATGTTGTTCTTCCTATGGGGTTGCAACCCTCTTCAGATCCTTCAGTCCTTTTTCTAACTCCTCCATTGGGGACCCTGTGCTCAGTCCAATGGTTGGTTGCAGGTATGTGCCTCTGTATTTGTTAGGCTCTGGTAGAGCCTCTCAGGAGACAGTTATAACAGGCTTCTGTCTGCAAGCACTTCTTGGCATCAGCAATAGTGTCTGGATTTGGTGGCTGCATATGGGATGGATCCCCAGGTGGGGCAGTCTCTGGATAGCCTTTCTTCTTCAGTCTCTGCTCCACACTCCCTCTTACCACCATTTTCCTTTAGAAAGAAGTTCTTCTGGGTTAAGAATTTGGAGATGAGTGGGTGACCCCATTCCCCAACTGGGGACCTTGCATAACCTCAAGATATGGTCTCTTCAGGTTCTCCCTCCCCTTTGTTGGGTATTTCAGTTAATGTCCTCCCCATTGGATCCTGGTAGCCTCTTGCTTTCCTGGCATCTGGGACTTGCTGGTGACTACCCCCAGTTCTTCATCCCCCATTGTTACACACCTCTGTTCAAATTCCTGACCTGGGGACAATAGACAGAATGTCAGGAATTTGAACAGAGGTGGTTTTGTCTTCTAAAAATTATGATTATGCTCTATGACTTCACTCATTAAAAAGATACTTTATTTTGATAGTACAAAAGGAAATTTTAATGATTATGGTTAAATATATGGACATTCTAAACACTGTTAAATGTTTTATTGAAATGCCTTTATTAATATATAGTGGTTTTCATGAAAATAACTATAATGACGATGGAAACTGTAATGACTTTAGGAAGCTATAATGGACAACAGAAAGGAAATTATGGGCCCACAAAGCGGGGCAGTCTTGGAAGAAGCTCAGGCATCCCCATGGTGACAGCTATGGATCTGATAATGGACGTGGTGGATATGGTAGCAGGTTTTTAAAATGGAACAGAAATGGGATACACTCTTGCAGGTGAGAGAATGAGGAGTTGTCAGGAAAGCTGCCTATTACTTTGAGACAGTCATTCCAAGTGCATTAGAGGCGCTGTAGAAACCTGCCACAGATGGAGCGAGCATTCATAATCATAAAAGTTGCTGCACCTTAATCAGGCAACCATTCTTGTTCAGCACTGTCATATTATAGTTTGCAAAAACTACACCTATTGATTAATGCAATATGATGTCAATTAGGTATACATTCCTGAGGATTTTTAAATCTGTTGTAGCTTTGTCTTTTTTTTTTTCATTATAGCAGGTATATTGCTCTGTAAATTATCATAATGATGCCAAGAATAAAAATTAAGAAATTTGTTAACTTAAAATTTTTAGAGGTTTACAGTATTTAAAAGGTTAAGAATCACAGGCTTTCCCATTTGCCTGAGCTCCAGCAATGGTTCAGTATGCCCAACGAGCAAATAAGAGCTCTTTCATACAATATGCTTGCCATTTTCCCCAACTTATTAACGATTTTCTGTCCTGACACTGGTTTCAGTTTAAACTACACCATACAGGAAACTGGTACTATGCTATGTTCTGTCAGATAAAGGTCAGAAAACTTCCCCAGTCTCTTTATGCAGTATGTTTATGGCTTTTAAAGTTTTATTTTGATATAAAATATCTTCAAGTCAAAACTGTAAATTTTAAGGTTCAAGTTTAATAGGGATTGATAGTCAATAACCTTGTAAATAATCAAATCTTTCAATATGTTTCAAAATATATTTAAAGTCATGCTAAGTACTGGTGCAGTTAATTTCAAGATTAAAGCTTTATTTAGCCTCCTGTTTTATGTTCACAAGGTACAGTTCAGAGCAGATAACTAAGAATAGACAAAGTTTACTTAACTCAGATATGCTAGGTAGGTGGTACCGGTAGCCCTCAAACTAGTCAGAGATCTGCTGAATGTGACATTTAATATGTTTAAAGTTACCATGACAGTCAGAAACTCCTGAATCTTAACAGTGACCGCACCATCACCACCACCAAGGTCTCCAAGAAGATATGGGCACAATGACAAAAGGCACCACCTGGATTATGGTACCATAACTACTGGCCACAACTGCCCCTGGGCCTATGCTAAAAAGGGCCCCTCTTTGTGATTCTGACCACCCAGAGAGCCATGAAATGGGATGACAACATCAGTGCCCAGACGGGCAATAACAGGTTGTCAGACAACACTCATAGGAAACACTAAAACTCTGACTGGTAAAGACTCTGAACACCAATTCTATTTATGTTGCCTTGGGCTGCTGAGGCACATACTCCAGTACAACACATATGGACTATGATTAGAATTACAGACGGGAACCTAATTACTAATATCACATTGTCTATGGTTCCCTCACCCTCATATTTGATGTACTTTTCCCTTAAATGGAGACCTGGATTGTGGGGGACAAGATATGTACTTTTCTGTTATATGGGGCTATGAAACATTACCCTGGATAACTGATAAGGATAATGATATTTAGTTACAAAGGGTTGAGAGCCACTCTAAACAAACTGGAAAGAATCAACCCCATTCAAATTAAGATAAATAAAATGGAGGATAATACAGGAAAACAAAGAATGTGTTTTGGATAGCGCCACCTGTTGAAATCAATTATAAGCCCTATGAGAATGGTCATTAGAACTACCAGGAAGGGAAGAAGAGAGTCCTGTTTTCACTTAGACAAAGGACAAATGACATAACAAACACTTTTGGTCTGAAAGCACCAGAAAGGGGCATTCACTGGCACAGAAAAAGGCAGCCAACCCTCATTTGCCAGACATGGGCTTAGTTACATCACTGACCACCATAGCCCATTCTAGGTACTATGACCCCTGCCTCTGCCATTCCTGCCATAGTACAGCTCTTTTGGAGACTGATACTGCCAGCCAGACTGTAGTTGGTGGGCATATCACCTATACTCTGCTTGTTTCCATTTTTGGGATACAAGGAAGACATGGAGACTCTGCCATTATGGACCAGGAAGTACCCTGGAATGGTGTTCACCAGCCACAGATTTCAGGCCACCAATAACAGGGTCTTAGTCCCAATAAAATGTTAAAAGACAGCCTCAGAGGATCTGTTTCTCCACCTACACAACTGACAGGCTTCTCTCCAATGCTGGTCAACTCCCCCTCTATCCAAAGAGTTCGTGTTTTCCTCTGAGAAACAGAAGATGCCCTTGGGAATGTGAAACCTGGGCCCCAGGATGGAAAGTAGAACTCTCAAATCTTGAGACACCTTTCTCCCTATGCTGATTGGGCCGTTGGAGGTACTTAGGGATTCAGAGCTTATGTGATGGGACCAGACCCTGGAATGTATTTTTACAATCCAGCTATTGGCTAAACCTGAGCTTTCACATCCAATAAGACCTCTGCCACAAATCTCAAAACCTAGTTCTGTGACAAAAGTGGGTATTATAATCTCCTAGGGCATGGGGACAAATACTAGCCCTCCAGGTGTTTCTTCAGAATATGCTATATTCTCAGACTGTGGTTCCTCCCTTTGTGGTCCCTGAGCCCCTTTTTGTTACATGGGGCCCCTTTAGTAAACACTGTAAAAGACTAACCTCCTAGCAGCACCTAAATGCACTTAGCCTTTCTCCGTGTTTATCATTAACTCATTCACAAACAAGCAAAAGCCTGAATTATATGTGCTTATCCATGTAGTAATATATTATGAAGGGAAAGACAGTAGGGCAGAATCACATGGGCCTGTATCCTAGCCCTCGATCTAGGAGAGCTATACCCATTTTAATGCCAGTGCTGATTGGGATGGGTATTACAGGATCAGCAGCAATAGGGACTGGTGCTCTAGTTACAAGGCAACAGAATTTCAGGCTGTTAAATGAGCAGGTGGACAAAGACCTGGCTCAATCACATTCAGCTAGATCATTTTTTAACAACCCGTGGACTCTTTAGCTGAGGTAGTCCTGTAAAACTATTGAGCATTAGACTTGTTGTTCCTCAAGGAAGGAGGATTACATATAACTCTAAGGGAGCAATGTTGTTGATATGCCAATCATTCTGGGGTAATTAGGAATACTTTGGCTGAAGTTAAAACTAACCTTCTCAATAGGGAACAAGAGAGACAAAAAGATATGTAATGATTTGGAAGGTTATTCAGCTGGTCTCCTTAGTTAACGTCTCTAATTACTGCCTTGATAGGCCCTTTGTGTATATTACTGCTAATTCTAACCGATGGACTATGCTTATTAACACCTTCATGACTTGATCTGGAAAAGGATCTCTACAGTTAAACTCCTGGTCTTAAGAACTCATTATGATTCTTTAAAGAACAAATGGAGTCAGTGATTTGACTCTAAAGTACAAGCTCAAGACGGGGATGTTGAGGCTCCTTTTAACATAACTGTAACCATTTTGTATTCAGTCTCCATTTTGCTCATAAGGTGAAATTAAGTTTAGGTTCTCACACTCTACTTTCCAGAAGTAATTATCCATAGCTGACACTGAAAAATGTTTCTAATAAGCCAAGAACTTATGGTTGAAACACTTGTACCCTGTTCTGAAATTCCCCTGTTAACCACCAGCCCACCACTTTTCTTACCTCACTCAGAACCAACCAGCTTAAAGGCTGGCTGATAATACTGTGTCTAGTTAGTCAAAAATATTGTAACACTTCACTGCTTGCCTTCAAACTTTTGAACCTTGTTTTTCACGTGAAAAGCCTGCCCTGAGAACAGACTGGCTCCACAATTAGGATTTTCCTTCTTGTGGTCCTGGGCATCCATTATTATGGTGTTCAATAAACTATTCTTGCTTAACTATTCAATAAACTATTCTTGCTTAACTGTTCAATAAACTATTCTTGCTTAACTGAGATTGGTATACCTGGGGTTTGACTGGCAATTCCCAAACCCCAAAAGATATGATGCCAAACGGTTCACTACATATTTGCTTTATACTTACACATTAGTACTATTTTCAGCCTTAGACAGAGAAGTTTGTCTTTGCAGTATGTGAGAGTCAATGCCAAAACTTGTAACTATTCAACATGCTATGAAGATGTGCCATTGAATCCTTAACCCCAAATATGTCATCTATATCATACGTTTTAAAATTCAGAAAGCCTCATGAAAGAGGTATCAGAAAGAATTGTAAGATGTGGAGGACGGGAAAGTACTATATATAAAGTGCTGTGCTCTACTGGTATGATATGCCTTTAGTACTCTTCCCCCCATCCTCTTAGCAACAGTAATTAAATTCAGTGAATCATCAATACAAACCAACAATCAAAAGACATGAAAATTGGAGGGGAAATTGTTAAGATAAAGAAAGGGTTCAGCAGGAGTGAGAGAGAAATCAGAGAGGACAATGGGGGATGAAAATGACCAAAATACATTACATATGTGTGAAATTGTCAATGGATAGTAAATTACCCCTTAACCATCCCTGAATAGTTTAGTATTGTCTGCAGGAACAAGAAGGAACACTTGCGTAATTAACAATGTTTTGTGCTTCTTTGCTTGCTGACATTGTATTTATAAATATGTCTATTAATAAGGTATTTGTAGGCCCTGAACCCACCTTCTTGGTCATAGCCATATGGATATGCAGGACTGAAGAAGGTTTTGCATTGCCAGAAGAAGGGTTAGGACCCAGAAGAGGCAAACCAGGTTATATTCTGCCCTCTTGTTTCAGAGCTTACAGTGTAAACAAGCTTCCTTTTGATAGTATATTTCACACATCCAAACTTTTCCCTGCTGATTTTATTGTTTAAAATGGCTGCCACATTTTAATTTAGTGTACCCCCTGCAAGAGACTGTGTTATTGCCTTACAGAAAAAGTAAGTGTACTAGAATAATGTTACTCAGAGAGGTATCACTGTGCTGTTATCTTTGAGTTTAAGGTTAATGAATCAACAGTTTATAATAAACCAAGTGTCTTTAAGCACAATTGTCAAAACAAGGCTACATAATTGATCTGTTGATGAAAATGTGACTCAAAGCTTGAGGGAATATAACCCTGTGTTACACTTGGGAGCTGTGGTCCCATAATAGTCAATTCAGCACTTGAGTTGACTTTATACATAGAATCTAACCGGTGACTAGCAACATCTGAATGTAGTCTTATTTTTTATAACCTAATTATTTAAAAATACTTTTATTATGGAGAATTTGTAATAGATAAATGAGAATTTATTATTAGTAATACATAGCAGTAACAGAATAATATAATTCATCGTTTAGGGAGCTTTTGCCTGGGTTCAACAATAATTAATTTATAACCAATCTTATTTCCTCTCTAATTCTCCTAATTCTTTCTCTCCTGGGAATTTGGCTTTCCTTGAAAGGAGGGGCCAGGGAGGCAATATAATAGAAAAATAATGTTAGTAGCCCAGTAACAGCATGAAACCTGTTTAGTGGGAGAAAACTTGTGGATTAGGCTGAGTAGATATTACATTGCCTGTGCTTTGGACTTTGTTACATTCCTAAGCCCTCTGTGTCAAATTCCCTAGGTCTTTGTAGTCAGGACTATGGGTTCCCGCCCAGGATGGCTGACTAGTGAAAAGAATCCCCAGATTTTAGAAAATGGAACACCTGAGAGCACCTGAGTGGTGTCAGACTAGAAAAGCTATGAGTGGGGCTGGGGTTTGGGGGGTTGAGGTTTGGGGCTGGGGTTGGAAAGCAGACTGAAAAGGTTTCCAGGCTATGTGAAAGCCTATGGGGTGGCATTTGCTTCTACTGCTGTCTTGAGTAGAAATCACTCTAGATGAATTCATAGCATATAGGTTACTGAGGTTCAACATCCTATCATGGAACTTGTGCTAGTACAGTTATTGTTGTGATAAAACACCATCACCAAGGTAACTTGGGAAGAAAGGATTTATTTGGTTTTTGCTTCCATATCAAAATTCATCAAAGGAAGTTGAGACAAGAACTCAAACAGGGCAGGAGTCTGGAGGCAGGGCTAATGAAGAGGTAATGGAGGAATGCTGCTTTCTGGCTTGCTCCCCTTCGCTTGCTCAGTCTACATTCTTGTAGAACCTAGGACCACCAGCCCAGAGGTGACCCCACCTACAATGGTCTTGGGCTTTCCACATCAATAAGTAATAAAGAAAATGCCCTGCATGCTTGACTACAATCTGATCCTTTACACATTTTCTTAATTGAGGTTCCCTCCTCTCAGATGACTTGAGCTTCTGTGATAAAACTAGCCAGCACAGTCCAGGAGTGACCCTTTTACTACAGAGACCTAGAGTCAAACCCATGCTGAATTTCATTTGGTTGCTCATTTTGGCCTTTTCCTCACCATATAGAGGGAAACAGGGATGGACTCCTGTACAGTCAGATACAGTAAATTGGGGACTAGTCAAAGGCTACATTTGTTGTGTTACAGTCACAGCTGCAAGGCACCAAGCCAGTTGTTGCCTTGAGGAGGAGGGGTATTGTGAAGTGAACGTTGGCTCTTAGACTCTGTAGGAAGGGAGCAAGCCTCAGTTGGGACTGTTGTAAGAGAGGGACACTGGCGTTGCCTGGAGGGGGATTTCTAAATTTGTAGCTTTGCTTTGCATCAGAAAGAACTAAAACATTTACCTGGCTTTGATAGTCTGTTTACTCTTTGTGCTCTTTTTGTAAATTCTGTCCTGTCAGTTTCTAGATGGGAAAGGAAAACGGGTTCCTATTTTGAGAAGTTTAAGTTCTTCACTTCAGGGCAGGGAGGAATATATACCTGATTGTTTTGCTTGGAAACAATCACTGTCATCTGCCCTCGTCAATGTTTAGTTATACAAAACTTGATGGAAGTAAAAACTAAGGCCAACTAAGAGGGCGGGGAGGAGACTGTACACTTGTAATTCCAGCATTGGGCGGCTGTGTCAGTAAGCCTTGGAGGATGCCAGCCTGGATGAGACAAACAGGAACATGGAAAGAAATTCTAGTTAGCATCATGTTGCATGGTTCTGCACCTGTAAGAATCAAAGCTCCAGAAGTTTCAGTTTTTATGTTAATTAAACTAGACTGTGGAATTTTGTTTTCTCTAATCATGATATCCAGAAAGTAAGAAAAACCATTTGACACTGAGGAAAGTAAAGTATCTATAACTCCATTTGTATCTTTAGTAAGATTTTTGGGTCCCATGAAGAAGCTTTACTCAATGCTCTCCTATAATCTGTATTCATCATCCCCAAACTAGATGGAAACTGTCATGGTGGTGAGTCCCATAAAGTAAAAATCTTGGAAATAAAAAAAGCTTCAGTTTTCCAGGGAAGCAGACTGGGCTCCTCAGAAGGAGCTGCTGGCAATGGGCTGTTAATCATTGATTATGGACAAAGGGAGGATAAGCTCAGAGCTGAGTTCCTGGAATTTCCTCAAGGCTTCACCAAATATAGTAAAACTAACATAGCAGCCAATCAGAAACTGACCCATGTAAGTTCTCTAGCACCTACCAATGAAGTTTCAGGTAACCTTAGCTAAAATTTCTGTAGTTTCCAAAAAAGAGTCTCTTTCGACTATTTGGGGTCACTATGTTTGTAAGTGGTCAACGCCTGCATGCAGGCTTCTTGCTTTCTCAAAATCAAAGCACTCCTACCTATTGCATATGTGAGTGGTGGTCTCAGTAAGGCACTTTTGACTGTAACGATAGATGAATTTCACAAGGTGAAGGTGAGTTCATTTTTCATATCCCATTCAGAAACCAGGCCATGGACCATTTGCTATCTATCTATCTATCCTGGGTGAAAGGTACTCTGCTTTTGCAGTTCTGCATCTGATCCGCCTGAATGAGTAGCTTTAAGGTTGGCTTTGGCAGAATCCAATTAGCACCTCAAAATGACACCATGGGAGGCTAGGTAAAGCCTGGGCAGGGAATTGTACTTCTCTAAGTTGAAGTCTCAGGAGAGGGGGACTTCCCTCTGCCCTTTTTTTTCTCAGTACTTGTAAGACTCTCAGAGCATGTGTTCACATGGTGAAGAAAACTCACTGCAATTCTACACATAAAATCAGTAATAAATTGAATAAGAGGTTATAACAAAGAATACTTACGTCCGTATACACTAGGAGCGATCATCTGGCTTAACTTTCACTCTTTGTTACCAGCTTGCAGGGTCATAGAAAAGTTTAAGCCTATAGCTAACTTGTCCTTGAAGTTTTGTTTAGACAAACTAGTCATTAGCTCCTCTTTTTGGA
Source organism: Arvicanthis niloticus (assembly GCF_011762505.2). Classification (NCBI taxonomy): domain Eukaryota; kingdom Metazoa; phylum Chordata; class Mammalia; order Rodentia; family Muridae; genus Arvicanthis; species Arvicanthis niloticus. Next base: position 3,446,319 of record NC_047661.1, read on the forward strand.
CCTGGGGTCCTGTGGTGTATCTCTTCTTCATGACCTTTGGTTAATGGTTTCTGTAACCCCTTGGAATATACCCTAAGATTTAGAAGTCTGCTGTTATCTCAGAAGAATTTAAGCAGTACTGTTTATAAAAGGAATTCTGAATGTCTCTGTGGGTGTTGCCCTTTGGAAACAATGGTAACCCTTGCATGCTAGATGTTTCTGCAGAATAAACACTCTTTGTCTTTGCATACTATCTGAGTCGGATCTTCCTTCAGTGACTTCTGGGCCTAACAAAGGAAACATAAAATTGAAGTATAACATGGTATTCTGAAACAGAAAAGGAACATGAGTGTGGCAAGTAGGGAAACTTGAGCAGTGTGGAGTTGGAGTGGGTCAGCTTGCAGGCAGTTTCCTTGTTTTCATTGGAGGGTCGTTGTGTAAGACAAGAGCATTAGCGGAAGATGAGTAAGAGATGTGTAGGAATTGTGGATAACATCTTTGTAACATTTCTGCAAATATAAAATTACTTCAAAATAAACATGCCTTTTTCTTTCTAAAATTATATACCTTGTTCCAAATTTGATACATTCTAGCTTTGTAAATTTAGCCTAGGTCTAGAGACTGTTTTTATAACAAGTTCTTGGGAAAAGCTGTAGTTTTCCTAAGAGACAAGAATCACACTTGAGAGACACGATTCAAAGGAAACCCAATGCTACATGTTTTCTTCTTTTTCTTGCCTTGTAAATTTCCTTTCAATAACTACAAGAAAGTTTAGGAAAGAGGCCCATTTCAAAACAGCATTCAAAAAAGTGTTTTGCCGTATTCAATTCTGTTAACTATTAGTTTTACTTTAGCATATACAGTATTTAGATATCTTACATTTAAAATACAGCAGTCAGTCCTATAAATTATGTCTGCTTAGTTCAACTATTGTTACTTAAAGGCAATGCAGGATCTTAAAATTTTTAGTTTAAACATTGGAAAAAGTTTAAAAGAAAAATTAAAATACCACTAGCTAACAGAGTGAATTTGGGAAAGAATTTTGCACAGAATTCATTACTTATTATATCTCTCTCGTCGTTGTCTATTATTCTTCCTGGGTGGTAACTTTCCTGATCCTCAGTTGAGCACACATTTCACAATACATATTTCAGTTTCCTTGCAACCAAGAATTTTCAGAGAACAGTGCTGTAGTTAGTAGGAGGTAGACAGGCATGGGAAATAAAATTGCTATGAAATATCCTCAGAGAGCTCTCTGATCTCCCTGCCTGCCAGCTCTTTCCTCGTTCCTTTTTGTGTGGTAGAAATGTGATAATGATGCCTGGAAGCAGAATAGCCATCTCTGGGGCATTGGTGGAGTGCTCTAGAGGTGAAGCCCATGGGCATACATGTGGAGATCAGAAAAACATTTTCAGGAGTGGTTCTCCCCTACCATGTGGTTTCCAGGTGTAGAACTCATATTGCCAGTTTTTGTTGTAATGTGCCCTTACTATGGTTTTTTTTTTTTTTTTTTTTTTTTTTTTTTTTTTTTGACAGAGCCCCTCTATATAGCCTTGGCTATGTAGATCACTATGTAGATCAGGCTATCCAGAAACTCAAAGAGATCCACCCTCAAGTGCTGAGTTTAAAGGTATGTGTCTCTTCACCCAGCCTTCAATTTTTACAACAGAAGTCAACACACAAGATACTATGAGTATTTAATCAATTATAGTGCCTGGCATTTCATGAGTACTCACCAAGTTACAGTTTTGATCCTGTGACTCATGCAGCAAAGAAAGAAAAAGTAGCTGTTCACAGCCACAACTGTGGGAAGCCTACTCCCTCAGTTCTTAGTTTCCTCATGATACTAAGGATTAGGTTCAGTGATAATTCCAAGGTTATAAACTAATCATTGCTAGGTAAGAATTCAAACTGAGATTCGTGGGATTCCAAAGCCCTGCTTTTCAGACAGGAGGAAAGGCAAGGCTTTTTCTATTATTTTTCTCTTGTGTACTCTGAATTTCCCAGCCTCAATTCCTCTTCCAAAAAACTCTTTGAAAACCAGAAATGTTTTGGAAGTGGGAGCTAGGCAGAACAATGTGGAATAAGGGGAACCTTGGGAAATGGAAGGATTTACAGAATCTGAACAGAAGGAACTCAAGGGAAAGGGATTAGAGCTGACCACACCTAAAGTTGCCTTTTGAGGATTTGCATGAGAAGTAGTCTTTGACCCAGTGGTTCGAAAATATTGTGGTACTACATATAAAAATGTGATTTTCCTAATTTCTTGCTTCATAGGTCAACACTTAAACTTTTTTTTTTTTCTAAAGAATTTGGCTAGTTAGGAGTCCACCTTACACTACACCCGTAAAACCTTTCTTGGGAAGGAAATATAAAAATGTCAAAAATACAATTGGACTGACTTCCTTTGTTTTTGCCAACAGGTAAGAAAGTAACATTACCAGTTCCTACTGAAGTTTTAGCATTATTTTTTTTTTTTCAGGGGGGCAGCAGTCTTGCAACTGTTTCTCTCTCAGAAGGCTTTTGTTATTCAATAAAAACCAAACCAACCCCAACAGAGAGGTAGAAAGCATCCACTGAGAGCGTAGTCCCGGACCCGCTCCGGCTTGGCCGCTTAGGCGCCCAGTGGTGGCTGAGTCGCCTTGCGTTGCTAACCTGCTTTTGTAGCCTTAAGGCCAACAACGCCTGATCCCAACGCTCAGCGTCCCGCGCATGCGTCTAAAGTACAGCTGCGCCTTCTGGTCCCTCCGGTCTCCGGTGACGTGCAATGCGAGGGCGGAGCCCGAGGCCGTGGCGGGAGTGGGGGAGGAACTGCGAGGTGTGCGTGGACGTCAGACTGGATAGCGGAAGGTCAGGGCGGCCCGGAGCGGAAGTGGGGCTCAGGAGCTTGTCCGCCATTGTGGGCCCAAGGATCGGAGGACGAGCTGGGACGGGCAGTGTGCGGGCGGCGAGCTCGGGCCCCTTCCGCGACTCCCGAGCGTGAGCCCGCTTTCCCGGAGCCGACACGAGTGGCGGCGGCGGCGGCGGCGGCGGGAGCAGAGCTTCGCGAGTGCGGCAGTCGACTGCTGTGAGTGCTCTCGGAGAGGCCCAGGCGGCGGCGGTTCCTCTCGGGTTACGGTGAAGAATGTCAGCCACTAGCGTGGATCAGGTGAGGGAGCAGGGCCCCGGCTCGCCGAAGGCCGGAGCCGCAGAGCTCCACCCTCGCGTGCGGCGCGGCTCCTCCAGCCGCCGCTAGCTCCGTAACGGCGCCGCGGGTGCCGGCTGTCGGGACTGCCGCCCGGGCCGGCCTGAGCGCGGGCGTCTTAGCCCGTGGCCGGCTCCCGTGACCACTGAGGGCCGGATGTCCCGGCGGCCGGCGCGGGGCTAGGAGCCGGCGGGTGCTAGAGGCGATGCGGAGGGGCGGTGGGAGGCGGACGGACGGACGGACGGGCGGAGAGGTTGCGGAGGATCTGGTGGGGTTCACACCTACGCGGATTGTTCTGATTAACTTGTTTCCAATAATGTCTCTGTTTAACACACTTTTCTTCCCCCTCCCCCTCTTTACCACATCTTTCGTCTTGCTTCAGAGACCTAAAGGGCAAGGAAATAAAGGTGAGTTTGGTTTTTTTGCCCCCCCCCCCTTAGGTGTTCCCTTGATGTTATTTTTAAACTGTAAGCGGTTTCTTTCTTGTTTTTTTGCATTTCTTTCTAAATATAAAGGTTAGAAAAACATCCATCGCAGCTAACAGCCAACATTTACATAGCTCCTGGGTTTGAAGCTACATTTGTAGAAACTGAAGTACTAAGAAGAAACAGCTGTCTTGGTTGTATTTCAGTGAACGTAATGTTATTTCTTCAGTTTACCATTTTTTGTTACATAACTTAGGTCATACTTTTTTCTACATTTGTGTATAGTTAGATAAGTTTTTTTTTTATGTGAACAACATTCTGTTTGAAATGAATGTCTGGATTACATTTAAACTTGGCAAATCACATGGCGTTCTATGTCACATTGCTGAAAATCATGTCCTTAATCGCTGATTCCATACAAGTTGCTTGCAAGGAGGCAACAACAGCAGAGCACTCCTAACAAGTATGTAGTCTTCATGTAGACCTCTGATTGGAAGGTGTGTCTCAGTCAGGTTTCTTACAAAAGCCTGAAAAGGAAATAATTTGTGCAGTTATTGCTAGTATTATATGATTTGCTATTTACAATTTTGCTATTTAAAAAAACTACCATTAAAAGTAAGGCAGTTAAAACATAAATGTAGTTTGTTTTTATGCTTGTGGAACAAAGTAGTCAGCTGACAGGAACGTGGCATTAACATGTGATATTAGTGTAGAACAATAACTCCTTTCTTGGGGTGGTGCCAATTAAAGAACATTACAATGAGCTATATATTTGTAACGTTTTGTAGTGCCGGAAATGACACTAAATATAATTACACTTCTTGTTTTTTTTTCCCTTCCCCAGTAACCAAGTACTATTTAAAAAATAAGATCAGTAATAGCCCTTTAGGTGTAGGTTTCATGTTTCTATTGATGCTTTTCATATTTTTTTTCTGGGTTTCTATGTGGCAAGGCCAATTAATTAAATAATATTAAATAATAATTAATTAAATTAAATTAAATAATAGTGCTCTGCCCAGAATAATTTTCTTCATGTTGCACTACGTTTTTTATAAGAATTTATATATACCAGATACATTGCAGTGTGTTAGCTAACAAACTTTATTTTAATTAATGATGTTTTCTTTCAGCATATGAACATTTAGAATTTTTAATTCATAGAATTCCAGTTTATTTTAGTGAAAATTGTAAACTTCAGAATTAGAGGTTAATTTAAAATTAGTTATTAAACATTTGTGAGTTTAAAGGGATTTTTTTTATTTTTTTATTTATTTTTTTTTTTTTTTGGCTAATCTGACCATCTGTGAAATTTCTGGTCATTGCCTATTAAAAACTATTTTATTCTGGAACTATGGCACTTTGCAAGGCTATTTGAAGTGCCAAGTTTTAAGGTAAGTGACTTCTGTGAAGTTTTTTTTGGATAAAACAAAATAGATCATCCAGATTGAGTATTACCATGTATTACCATGGTTTGGGTTACTTGAGAATCACTTCATTTTGGTTTGGCCTAGTGACGTCTCTGCTGCTGATAAACTTATAAATCACCTGACTGATAGAAGTTGGCTAGCCACAGACTGCATCGCCCTCTGGTTAAATTCTTTATGTGAGAATTTTTGTTAGTATCACTCCTGATTTAATATTTAGATACACATTCAAATTATGTTTTTGAATAGTTCTTTATTCCCACAAATTTTCTTTTATTCTTTTATAACTTTACTCTAAAATTTTTTCCTAGGGTGAAGGTTATAGACTGGGATATTTTTATAGTCCTGGGTTCCAATACCACATATAGCTACTGATATACTAAGTCTGTTTAGAACATTATATATTTTTGTTACAGTTTCTCTTCTATAAACAAAAAAGTAACTGTAAATCCTGTTACTATGAGGATTATTATAATTACAATAGCTTTTTGCTTTAATTGCTATTTTTTGAATTATTTCTCATCCTCTTGTGAGGAGAAGGAAAGCTACTGGTGCAAAAGTATTGGTATACTTAGTCATTTAAGTTGATTTAAAATGGTAGAAACCATAACCCTACAAATACATTACAAGCCAAGTCACAGCTATTAGCAAGTGGCTGTTTTGGCTTTTGTGTATTTTCGGAAAAACTTCTGCTTAGTTGACTTAATTTTAAGTTAGTGAAGTTATAATAGTGAGTCTGTTTACTGATAACAGGTAGAAAATATAGGAATTTTCCTTTTTGCTTTATAACTGTAAAGATATGCTTAATAATTTCGAATTTAGAGCTTAAGAACTTTAGGTGCCTACAAAATTGATATTAGTTGAAATTTTGAAGCTAGTTGACTTAATATGGCTTCTGAGAATCTGTGTTTCTTTTCTGAATTACTAGTTGACATTGTTAGCCGAACTTTAGTGTCTGTTTTTCTGCAAAGTGTTTTCATGCATATTCCCAAGGCTTTTTGCAATAAAGTAATGAAAAGGAGTTCTGTCAGTCAATTTGTGAACACAAAAAATGCTTCTGAAATATGATTCTTGATTCTTGGTATATTTATTTTTACATACTTAATTCCTGTTTTTTTTTTTTTTAACCAAAGATTTTTCTTACTTGAAATGTCAGAACTGCTTATTATTTTTAGCAAGATAATATGAGAGGATAGTAGCTAAAATTAATAAATAAGGATAGGTAAAATAAATAAGGATAATTATTTGTTGGTCAATAATTTTCTTTATGAGTAAGAACTTTTGCTTTGTCTTCATTTGTATGTCAGATGTTCTCTTGGGTTTTCCTCTGTCCTTTTTTTTGTCCTCTTAAGTTTATATAAGTAAGCAACACATAGATCACAGTTTTCTTTTTCCTCCTCCTTTCCTTCTGTAGGAGGGACACACACCTTTTATACAACGGGAGTTTAAAAGAATTAGGTGGAAGTTGTTTGTTTGAATGTTTCAGAAAGGTAGTATATTTGGCAAAATGTTGTATCTTCTCTCTGTCCCCCCCAAAAAATGATTTCAAAGCACTATACTATCATTATTTTGGCTTCATTTTATTATTAATCCTCACAACATTCCTGTAAGGAGATAGAGGGTATATGGTATTGTCGCTGTTTTTGTAGGTGGGAAAACATGATGCATACATCTGTTGACTTTCCTAACTTGATGTAGTCAGGACCAGAGCAGAGAACCACCTGGCTTCTAAGGCCCATGTTCTATCTTGATTTGACTTTGCTTCATAGGGCAGAGGAAACAGGCGAAGAATCATGTAAGTCATCTGTTCTTTTTTCCCCTGAAGAACTTTTACACAATATAGATGTGGGTTAGATTTCATTACTGTTCACGTTCAGTCTTTGAGACATTAGATTGTCATTTAACAATGTTCAACAAATTCTTATAAAACAGTTGTTTTAAGAAAAGCATGCTTCTGAAATTAAAGGGCTAGTTAATATCTTAGGAGCCTTTAAATGGATGGATGGATATATATATGTATATATATATATATATATATATATATATTTTTTTTTTTTTTTTCAGAATGGACTAGTTAACCAAGGACTAATTGACACAACTGATAGAAATGATGGGCTGTTTTAAATACTGGCTTGTATGCATACTAGTTTAGCAGTCCAGTAGTAGGAAACATTCTCCCCTCCAAGAAGTATAAGACTGTGTATCATCATTGTTGATGAAAGAATAGTAAAACCAATGAGAAGAGAAGGTTCATTAGGGTTGCTGGGACTGCAGTGGTTACCTCAGTACTCGGATGACATTCGTTATCCTGTGACAACTTCCTTTTAATTTTGTTTGTAGTAACTGTTGCACATTTTAATTCTGGGGCACATTTGGCTCAAGCCTAGCTCTGATGAAGTCTGAAATACCATTACATCTTGTAAGTGGAGTCAGAATCTGTTTATTTTTGGGTCACCTTTGAAGGTTATGGTACCGTAGATGTCAGCTTTGAAGGCCTCATGCTCAGAGTAGGTTTGCTGCTGAGCCATCCCTGCTACTTTACTGGAAGGCAAAGAACCAAGAATTTCACAGTTCTTTGTTTATAAGCCACTGCTTACTAACAGTATTACATTTTAGGTGATGGACACTTAGGGCAAAATAAGAGTTGCTGTTCTGATAAACTTAACCCCACATAAGTTGGCAGTGCTTTGTGACATTGTACTTTTGAACAGCAAGTAGTTCTAAGGTTGACATTCTTAGGAAATTGCCTTTTTTCATGTTTCAATAATTTTTTCATATTGATACCATATCAAATATTATTCTAACCTTTGTTTTTCTAGTTCAGAATAATTTTTAGTTTTATTTGCAATATTGTAATATTTAGTAGTATAAAGATTATTGAACATGTCCATTTAATACTAAGATGAGATGAAATAGGCACTGAATAATGTAAATAATTATCAGTAGATTAGTGAGCTCAGATTGCTACTGGAGACTGCCTGCCTCCTTGGTGGTAGACCTGATATTCAAATACAGGAGGTGTTTTTATATGCTGCACTCAGGCACGATTGAGACAGTGTCCACATATATTCTATTTTAGTTTTTTCTTGAATCTAAATATTACATATTTTCAAGTGTTTATAAAATAATTTTTGAACTAGTGTGATATTCTAATTTATCTTGTAATTTGTTTTCTCATGTGTTTCATGAGTAATCATCATCATCTATGGCGTCTTAATTGTAGTTTTACTTTCATGTGAAAGTCTTATTTATTGATGTTTGAATTTGAACTCAAAACCTTAGTGCATGCTCAACACACACTTCATCAATGATACTTAGTCTTTGGGAGTCAAGGTGTGTACACACACGTGTATCAGAAGTTTTTACAGATTTTAACTGTGAGTGCTTATATACTGGGACCTGGATTTGTACTCCAGAACTGCCAGAAAAACAAACCAGAACAACATAAAGCCTTTTTTTATTTTACGTTTTTAATGACAGCATCTTGCTACATAGCCCATCTGCTAGGTAACTGTTTGTGTTGTCCATACTATACTGATTTTGACATTGCGATCCTTTTGCATCTGACTCTCAAGTGCTGTGAAAAACTCAATGGTCATCATACCCTCCCCTCTGTAGATTTTTCATACTGGAACTTTAAGTCACAAATAGTTACTTGAAGGTTGGGCCTGGTGTATTTCCATTGCTTCACAAGGTGAAGTAGGAGGATTGAGAATTCCAGGTTACCCTGGGTTACAGAAGAAATAAATTCTTAACCATTATCAGGTTAATAGACTTACAAAGTTAGGCCACCTACTCAAATGTGTGGTCTACAGCATTACTTAGTTATTTTAAATTCAAACAATTTTAGGGAGCCCTTTTCAATATTTTTATCTTACTTTGCTCAATCCAGTGTTGAAATTAGAATATTTAAGATTTTAGTGAGAGTATGTACATATGGCTTTTATAGTATTGAGCTTATGGATCACAGGATTTCTAAGTTTTCTGTGGCACACATTACATTTTTTTTTCTATTGGTTATCCTTAAGATTGCTCTTAAACCAAAACATGAAGGAACTTAGGATTATTTTTTCCTGAGTTGGCCTGAAAATTTTTTTCAAATGTTAAGATTGTTCTATGGGTTTCATAAGAATAATTATACTTCTAATGCCAATATGTTTTTTTAGTTTCAGTACAAAATGGTTCGATTCATCAAAAAGATGCTGTAAATGATGATGATTTTGAGCCATACTTAAGTAGCCAGACAAATCAGGTAAGTTGTCTGCAGAATCAGATTTGTAGGAAGTTAAACTTCTTTTAGTCTTTACTGATTTTTTTTCCAAGTAGACATCTGATTGAATAGGAGGATAAAATAATGTGATTAAATTTTGTTTAGTGTACCTACATATGGCAAATAACACTTGCAGGTTTATGACATTGGAGACTTCTTTAGAGAAGGTAGGTAACTGAATGGGCTTCTAAAATATTTAAAGATTAACGTTATTTTTATATATATTGTTTAGAATTGTTGAATATTAAGGTTGTTTAACTTTTTACTATTGCAGTCATGCATTTTTAAAGCAAATTAGATTTAATAAGCTGGAAACTTTTATGGGATAATGACTAGTTTGTGTCTTACAATTTTTAGTTAACTGTATTTTCTTAAAGGCATTCAAATTTGAATTCCATTGACAGTTACTGTAAGTTTTATTATCTAAGTATTAGCAAATAGAATTAAGGACTTTATAAATACTTCTTTATTATGGACGTAGATTATAGTATGTGTTTCAATTCTGGGATTCGAACCTATGATACTGTGTATGCTAAGTCATGTGTCACAATTGAACTACATGCCTAGTCTCTAGAACCTTTGTTTATAAAGTTAATAAGTGCTAAGAAACAGTAAAATGTTATTTAATATTTAGATGTAATTTTTGCTGTCATGTTTATTTTCAACTTTGTGTCACTGCTAGAATCAAATTTTGAAAATATAATTTCAGCCCTCACTACTGCACTAGAATATTCTGGAATGAAGTTTCTGCTGTTGTTTCTGTCACTTGTAAAAACATATATGAAATGTACTCTGAAACATTAGATTTTTAAAAGCACGAGGGGAAAATGCACTCATTGTTTCCATAGAACTTAGCAATTGAATTAGAAAATTTGACCAGTAAGTTTTCTGTTTTGAAGAATATAGATTTGGTTTGTATCTTAGAGAGGTGATGGCTTTGCTCACTCTCATCTACCTCTTGGTCATTTTTTTTTAATCAACTTTCCTCTGTATGCTGGCGTAGATTCCTAGCATCCTCAGACTCATCATCCCATGAAGTTAACTCTTTGCCAATGTGGTTTTTTTTTTTTTGGTTTTTTTTGAGACCGGGTTTCTCTGTATAAACCTTGGCTTTCCTGGAACTCACTCTGTCACTCTGTAGCCCAGGCTGGGCTTGAACTCAGTAATCCACATGCCTCTGCCTCCCAAGCACATGCCTCTGCCTCCCAAGTGCTGGGATTAAAGGTGTGCGCCACTACTGCCCGGCTTTGTCTTAATTGTTATACATGAATATAATACCAGTTAAGTTGGAGGGTCAGGTCTTGCTGTAGTATTGTGGAATGCTCCAGTACAGGTAATGAATTCTTTTATTTTTCTATTTCCTGTCATGGGCATCCCTGGGAGGAATGAAGGTTTGAAATTTCAACATGCAATAGATGTTAAGTGAATGAATATGTTAGGTATTTGGTACAATTATGTAACGAATTACAGTTGATGAAACATACAGATTTTTATTATATTTAACAATTTTCATGACTTTTTTTATGCTTGTGTTTTGACAGTCTCATGGTATAGCCCTGGCTGGTTTCAAACTTAAGACTGCTGCCTTAGCCTCCCAGGTACTGGAATTATTGCCTTGATTGTGTTTTTGCAATAAATCTCAGTTTTTGAGATGAACAATAGAAGAAAGTAAATATAATCATTAAAGATACAAAGAAAGACACTAACCCATTGATGTATAAAACAGGAGAGTTTTTTGTTTGTGTGTGTTTGTATGAGATTGGGTGTGGTGAAGTATGTAGCCCATGTTAACCTCATCAGTTTCCACGTGTATTAGGTTCATAGATGCATACTATCTATCATTCTGGGCTTGGAAGTCTACAGTCTTTGAAGTACCTAAGGTTCTTTTCTTTGTTTGCTTGTTTTCTGAGACATGGTCTTACTATGTAGCTCTGGTTGTTCTGGAACTTTACTTTTTAGACCAGGCTGGCTTTGAAGTCATAGATAACCGCCTGCCTCTGCTTCTGGAGTGCTGGCATTCAAGCAGTGCATCACTACACCCAGCTGTACCTCATAGATTTCATTTTACTTGTAAAAGTCTGTTACTGGTGAGTAGTAACCCTTTTCATCAATCTTTAAAATGCCTAATATCTAATATTTAATTTTACATATTTGAATAATTATGAATAAAAAGAAATGTTATAACTGAGAAAACTCAAAATTGAGCTATATTAATATGCCTTGAACAGTAAACATTAGTTTTTTTAATTGTTCAAGTTTTCTCATAGTTAATAGAAAATTAAACTAACCTCTGTTAATAACATTAAAGAGTCATGACTATAAATTATTGTACAGTTGCAAAGAAGCACTTTTAATAATTCTTAAAAAGAATGTTTATACTGGGAGAGAATCCTCTAAATTGTTGAATAGTTTTGATATTCCTTACAGGCTCGAAGTATAGTTCAGTTTTCTTAATGTGTGCTTAGCATGCATAAGGCCTTGGATATCATCCTGCCTTCATCTCCCTCCCAAATTTTCACAATAGGTAGAACAAAAGTTGTCCTTATGTTATGAACAAAAAGAAATTAAATGGCCTGTTAGGATTACGAACATTGAAAATGGCAATGTAAGGAATTGAATCCTTGCTTCATAGTATATTTGGACTAGCTTTGAGATTATCCCATTGGTAGTTTACATTTCAGAAAGAGGTAAGTTAAGTTCTGGTAATAAATACAACTGAATATATGTGACACTATATTTTCTATCTGAAATTATATAAAATATCAAATATAAAGAAAAAATGTTATAATGAGCATATACATACTGAGAATCTGCCATTGATATTTCATTTATCTTATTTATTTATGTTTTTGGTTTTAGCAAATACCTTTATTTTAGGATATGTTTTGATTATTTTCAGCCCTATCCCTCAACGCCTCTTAGATTCAGCTCTCTATGTTTCGTTTGAAAAACTTTTTTATTCATTTTAAAATGTTAACAGAGTTTTTATAATATTCCGTAAGTGGGTCAGCTTTTTCTTAAATGGGTCAGCATTTACAGTTATAGTCTTAAATATTTTAATTTTCTTTTAGAAATAAAATTTATATGTAATGTGCAAAGTCTGAATGCACCCATGTCACCAAAGCCAGTGTCCAAATAGACCATCTTTCATGCAAATTTTTGTTCTTGGGTTTAATTTTTTATTGACCTCCAGGATCATTTTTAGAATTTCTTTTTCTTTTATGAATTACATGTTTAGAGTTACAGATATTTATAAGGGTATGATTTACAGATAGACAATATGGGATGCTTTTATATATATCAAGGTAGTTAAACTATCGACCTACATAGTTTAGCAGTTTTTTATGCTGTGTACAGTTGAAACTTACCTATTTTGGAATGAACTAGATATTAACTATATTTATCACTTTGGTACTTTTATACATTTGTGTCATAATATTTTGTCTTCATTGGTCTGTTTTTTCCCTTCTTTCCCTAGGAAGTTCCTTTCAGTTCTGCTTTGCTGTTTACATATATTCCTTTACCTCTTCTATTTTCTACTTCTGTTAACTAATCTTTTTGTTCCCATTGTTTTTTATTTTGAAGACAAGGTCTGTCTCCCCCAGCTCCCCTCCACCCCCCCCGCCCCCGTCAAGTCAAGTTACTATAATCATGCCTGTGTGTGTGTGTGTGTGTGTGTGTGTGTGTGTGTGTGTGAGAGAGAGAGAGAGAGAGAGAGAGAGAGAGAGAGAGAACATAGTAGTAGTACAAATATTTTTATTTTTTGAATTACTTATTTTATGTATATAAGCACACTGTAGTTGTCTTTCAGACACACCGAAAGAGGACATCAGATCCTATTACACATGGCTGTGAGCTACCATGTGGTTGCTAGGAATTGAACTCTGGAAGAGCAGTCAGTGCACTTAACTACTGAGCCATCTCTGCAGCCCAATAATAAGTTCTTTAAAAAAGTGGGAATTAGTTCCAGATAGTATGTGGGATGTTGCAGTCACGTTTCTATTAGCATTTCTTTTTGTGGGGCTGGGGCTTTACTACCATGGCGGAGGTCTAGTAAGTGCTGTGCCATTGAACAAATGTCCCCAGAGTTTTATATACAATCTCGGTGATGGGGGTGGCTCCGCACAGAATAGTCTCATAAATATGATTGGGGAAAAAAGCAAAACCAAACATGAGCTGAGAAGTTTATTACAAGGAACTTAATCTGTCTATGTAATTGAAAAGTCAGTCCTAATGGTACTGATCGTTTTAGAAATTCTGACTGACTGGTTAGGTTTTTGCTTACCTTTCATAATTTTACAAATCCTAAAGCTGTGTTCTGGGTATCAGAAATCAAACATAGAACAAAGGATGAGAAGTCTGTCATTAGAGTTATTTATTTTTCATCAGTAGAGACTTTTTTTAAATTTTGGACAATCAGAATTCTATTTCAAAGACATTGCTTTTTAATTAATCTCTTTAAAGAAAACATTTTATTTTTTTAAATCAAAGTAAAACATAACAAGATAAAACAAAAACCATCACATTGACGTTGGACAATGCAGACCAATAAAAGGAAAAGAGCTCCAAGAGAAGTCTGAAAAATCAGAGACCCACTCATTCATACATTCAGAAATCCCATAAAAATACTAAACGTAGTTATAATATGTACACAGAGGACCTGGTACAGACCTGTGTGTGTGCTTGCTGCTTCAGTCCCTGATTTAGAAGGCCTTATTCTCCCGCTGTCCTCCATCCCCTCTGGCGCTCGTACTCCTTTTCCCTCCTTTAATGCAGTTCCCTGGGGCCTGAGGGCATGGAATTGATGGAGACAGGCCCCTATATTTGTTCCCATCTCCTTTAGGAGGAAGCTTACCTGATGAGGGCTGAGTAAGGCACTGATCTATGAGTATAGCAGAATATTTTCTTGTTACTTGGTTGTTGTTTAGAATAGTAGTATTTGATTTTATCCTAGGTCTCTGGGCTGTCTAGTTGGTTTTTGGTCACCCAAGCAATGTTGGATATGGGTTCCATCTTAGGGAGTGATCAGATATTGGTTGCTTGCTCCCATAAGCTTTGAGTCATCATTGCCCTAGCATAGTTTTCAGGTAGGATTGAATGTAGATTAAAAGTTTTGTGGCTAGGTTGATGTGTGTGTGTGTGTGTGTGTGTGTGTGTGTGTGTGTGTGTGTGTGTGTGTGTGTATAATGTAGCTAGTTGAAAATTGTCATGTACCAAAGACACTAGAACATTTTGGATAAGGTTCTATGTAGGCACTAGATCAACCTTGAGTTGTGTTGATGTTGTCTTCATCAATGGGTTCTTGTAAGCTTGTGGAGAGCAGTCTAGTCTATTGTCTTGGCAACACCCTGGGTGATTTGGGGATTTTAATGGGACCCCTTTGGCCAACATCTCAATTGGATATAACACAGTCCCAGAATTGGAAGCTTTGTGTGACAGAGATGACCATTTGGAATGTCTCCCTTATTACTTGGAAACGTCATTAGGATCAGCTTCATATATTTTAGGAAGTTTCTACTGCACTAAGCTTCACTATTACTCCTCAAATGCCCCTCTGTTCTAGGTGTCTCACCTCACATTCTTCCCCTCAACCCTATAATTCCTTTCCCCTCCCCAAATGATTCCAGCTGACCCCCTTCTCCCACCAGCCCATTCATAAAATTCAATTCTCCCTCTAGGGAGATCCATGTGCTGTTGCCCCTGGACCCTTTTATTTTACCTAACCTCTGGGTCTATGCATCTCTGCCTTAACTTCTCTAGGTCTATGGACTGTACACTTACTTAATGACTAATATTTACATAAAAGTCAATATGTACCGTATACTGTGTCTTGGTTATTTCACTCAGGATGATTTTTTTTCTAGTTACATCCATTTGCCTGTAAATTTTATGATGTCATTTTTTAAATAGCTGAGTAATAACTTCATTGTTTAAATGTACCACATTTTCTTTATCCATTCTTCTGTTGAGGGACATCTATATTGTTTCTACTTTCTGAATATTATGAATAGAACTTCAGTGAACATCAGTTAGCAAATGTCCTTGTGGTAGGATAGACTATCTTTTGGGTATATGCCCAGGAGTGGTATAGGTTGGCTCTTGAGATAGATTGGTTTCCAACTTTCTGAGCAACTACCATATTTACTTTTAAGTGACTGTACAAGTTTGCACTCCTACCAGCGATGGAGGAGGAGTGTCCTCTTTACTCACAGCCTCCCCAGTGTGCAGATGATAAATATGGATCTGTTTGCATTCTTCTGTATGCAGCCATCCAGTTTGATCAGCATCATTTTTTGATTTGTCTTTTTTTTCCACTGTGTGTTTCTGGCCTATTTATTAAAATTCAGATGTCCATGGGTGTGTGGATTTGTGTCTGGGGCTTCAGTTAGGATGTATTGATCAACCCATGATCAATACCATGCTGTTTTTAAAACTAAAACTTTGCAGTACAACTTAAAATCAGAAATGGTGACTGATAGTTCATGGTTGTTTTAGCTATCCTGGGTTTGTTGTATTTTCATAGGAAGCTGAAAACTGTCATTTCAAGATCTGAAGAATTTTGTTGGAATTTTCATGGCACTGCATTCAATCTGTAGATTGCTTTTGGTAAACTATGTTAATCTACCAATCTATGAGCATAGGAAATCTTTTTGTCTTTTGATATGTTCCTTAATTTTTTTCTTGAAAGACTTGAAATATTTGTGACATAGGACTTTCACTTGCTTGCTTAGAGTTACCTTAAAGTATTTTATATCATTTGAGGTTATTGTGAAATGTGTTGTTTCACTGATTTCGTGTTCAGTCTGCTTTACATTTGTATATAAGTAGGTTACTGAGTTTTTTGAGTTAATCATTTATTAGCCAACTACTTTTCTGAAAATGTTTATCAGCTGTAGAAATTTCCTTGTGGTATTATTTGTATCACTTATCTATAATATCAAATGATCTCCAAATTAAGCTACTTTGCTTCTTTTCCAGTTTGTATTTCCTTGATCACCTTCAGTTTTATCCTTGCTCTAGTAAAGACTTCAAGTACTATATTGAGAGAGTGTACAGCCTTGTCGTACACCTAATATTAGTGGAATTGCTTTGAGTTTCTCTCCATTTAAGTTGATATTTGCTATGGGCTTATTTATAAATTGCCTTTATTAATGTTGAGTACATGAAGGGTATTAATATCTAAGGCTTTTTTGTGCCTAATGAGAATGAGACGATCAAATGTGGTTTTTGTCTTTTCAATTTGCTTATGTGGTGAAGTATATTAATTGATTCTTGTGTATTGAACTATCCCTGCATCTGCTTGATGAATCCTACTTGATCATGGTGGATGATCTTTATGCTGTGTTCTTGGATTCAATTTGCAAGTAATTTTATTTAGTATCTTAACATCTGTGTTTAAAAGGGAAATTGGGCTATAAATCAATCTCTCTTTCTCTCTCTCTCTCTCTCTCTCTCTCTCTCTCTCTCTCTTTCTCTCTCTCTCTCTCTCTCTCTCTCTCTCTCTCTCTCTCTCTCTCTTTCTCTTTCTCTCTCTTTCTGTTGCTGACTGTTTGTGTGGTTTGGGTATCAGGGTAGCTGACCTCATAAAATAAGTCTGGCAAGATTCCTGCTATGGTATGTTTGCTGGGTTCTAGAGGAGACATTTTTCTGGCTGTTATTGATTGTGTTTTTACACTTAGTGTCTAGGCATTTGTGATTAGAATGATTATAGTTCTAAGTACTGATGCCTGGTTTTATCTTTATTGAGTGGGTGTTTTGTTTCTTGGTTTCTGTTTCCTCTCTGGATTTTAGAAGAGTGTTATGGTTGAGTGTTGGCCAAGATACGAAATTTTCTCTGCATTTATATCCCTGCCTGTTCAGCTGGTATGTTCCCAGGAAATGGTTTTTGGTGTTGGGGGCTAAGATAATAGGATGAATTCAGAAGAGTAGACCTGTTGTGATCAATTGGCAATGGAGTAAGAGAGGATAGGGAGACTGCAGCCAGTATTCTAAAGAGCTGAAAATGAGACTGAGAGTATTGGATCTGGAGGAGCAGAAAGAGGTGTGAAGATACATATTCAGCCTGTCTACTTCCCTGGAAGCAGTGACTTTGGATTAGCAAGAGATGTCTGCTGGGGTTGGTGGCTGGGATAAAGTAAGAGTTCAGGGAGGGAGGTTAGAAGGAGAAGATTTGTAGGGTCTAGTAGAGGGAACAGGAAAGGGGTACAGCAGGTGTTTTGTTGCAGAGCTAAGTCTGAGACTAGGAATTGGGTCTGGAGGAACATATTAAGGAGCAAAAGTCGCCTCAAAGACATTTTCAAGGGGAAATACCTTATATTTATTTTCAGGAAAATCTTCAAAGCATTTTTTATATTAATTTATAACAATTTGGGGTGTTTTTTTCATTAATAGAACTTGCTATTTTGAATTTGGAAAAAAATTGAACTGTATAGTTATTTGATATGCAAACAAGTTTTATTTTTGTTGTAATTAAAAAATTACTGTTTCTAAAGTGAAAAATATTCTGATTTAGACAGTTAAAAGCGTGATATTTTATAGCTATTATCACAGGACTTGGAGTGTGGGAGGCAGGAAATAATAGTATTGACACCAGTCTGAGAACATGAAGAGTTAGAAGCCAGCTTGGCAAGACCTTGTCCCACCAAAAGAACAATAAAAGTTTTAAGTGTGTAATATAAAATGTAGTAAGTAATGGATAGCATGAAAGAAAAGGATTCCCTTAGTATCTTATCCTTAAGGCAAGTTACAAAAGTTTTTTTTTAATTATTTACTCTTTCACAATCTTTCTTTCTCACACACACACACACACACACGTGTACACACGCACACACACACACACACGCATGTACTCACATGCATGCACATACACACATAGTACTTTGGTAATATTTCCTTCTATTATATTTTTATCCCGTTCCCCAGTCTCCTTCTTCTTTTATAGTTTTGTGTATGTGAAACCTACTACATTTAGAGTTGCTTGTGTGAGCTTGGGTAGAACACTCCTCTACCCCAGCAATCATTACCTCCTTATAACTCTTTTGAGAATTATGGGTTATGAGTAGTCTCTTCCCATCCATAATATGCTTTGGACCCACTCTTGTGTGGGTTTTGTTTACATAACAACTATTTCTGAGAGTTCCTAGGTATAATAACTGTACCATGTCCAAAAGATACTTTTCTCAGTACTTTCTATCCTCAGGCTCCTAGATTCTTTGCCTTCTTCGTTTATGGAGAGCTTCGTTGTGGAAAGGATGATAGAAATACTCCATTTAGTGCTAAGTACTCAAGTCACTTCTTAGCACTTGGAGCAGTTATGATTTTCTGTATATTAACTACCCCCTGCTACAAAAGCTTCTCTGAGCATTGGTAAAAGCATTATTAGTTTATAAATAGAATTACTCTGTCACATTGCCATTTAGAAAAGGAACAGTAGTAGGTTATTTTTTAGGTCCTGTGACCTCCCTTTTCCAACCATGGTCTTTTGACCAGTCTTACAGTACTACATTTAAATTCTGCAGACCTAAAATCTTATCTAAGCAGAAAGCTATTAGTTACTTCTCAGAACAGTTATGCCAGTATGGCACCATTGAGTCCATCTTACCTTACATATTGGTATTAGTTTGCAAGGTATATAGCTGGGTCCACACTTGATGCCTTTTCCAGTGTCTTTTGACTACTAGCCAGCAGAAAGGTAGAGAGGGAAGTTCTAATTTATTTCCCACTTGATTTCTTTGTGTATTACAACCAAAAATGTATCTTCAGTAGTGGAATTTTAGCATCTGCTTCCAATGGACAACCAAAGAGCTCTAGCAATAGCTTATATTGTTTTGAGGCCCTCTGGGGTCTTCCTGAGTGGCAATGGGATTTTTTCATTTTAAATCTGTGACTTCTGGGAACAGCAATAAGATAATGTATTTTATTGTATTTTGAAAATATAAGAGAGCAAAACAGTTATTGCATTGTGTAAGCATAAATCTGATTTTTTTTCCTCAGAAAATGACAATTGTATATTTTTTAACTTAAAGTACAAAATTTAAGTGGCTGAAATAATTTCATCATAAAAACTGCACTTTAATTTCTCTATTTGACATTTCAGATTTGTTTATATTTTGTATGTAATTAAAATGTTGTGCCTGTAAAGCTTATTAGCACTTGGTAGAGATTTCAGTATTTTAAAATTGTGACAGAAACACAATCTTCATTTTACTTCTATACTTTCTGCCTAAAAATGCTGTAATTTATAATATTTTAAAGTTTCTTAGCCATAGTCTGACATGGTGTCAATTTTATAATCCTAGCATTTCGGCAGAAACGGGGATTGTGAGATTGAGGCCTGTCTGCTGGAGAGTAAATACGAGTCCAGCTGGGCAGCAAGACTGACTATAGGGTGATGGTTCTCATTGGTAAATATTTCTGCCTGTAACATTGATTTGAAGTTTCAATTTTATGTAGAACAGGCACATGTCTTTCTCAGTCACTTAACACTGCCTTTCAGTCTTTTAGATAACCTTTTTTTCTTCTCCTTTTAAGAGAACATTTCACTACTGATTGTGGTCTTCTGTTTTGCAGAATAACAGCTACCCACCAATGTCAGATCCATATATGCCTAGTTACTATGCTCCATCCATTGGATTTCCATATTCTCTTGGGGAAGCAGCATGGTCCACGGCTGGAGACCAGCCTATGCCATATCTGACAACATATGGACAAATGAGTAATGGAGAACATCACTATATACCAGATGGTGTTTTTAGTCAACCAGGGGCATTAGGAAATACCCCTCCATTTCTTGGTCAACATGGATTTAACTTTTTTCCTGGTAATGCTGATTTCTCTACATGGGGAACAAGTGGATCTCAGGGACAATCAACACAAAATTCTGCTTATAGTAGCAGTTATGGCTATCCACCTAGTTCTCTTGGGAGAGCTATTACTGATGGACAGGCCGGATTTGGCAATGATACTTTGAGTAAGGTGCCTGGCATTAGTAGTATTGAGCAAGGCATGACTGGACTGAAAATTGGTGGTGACCTGACAGCTGCGGTGACAAAAACTGTAGGTACAGCCTTGAGCAGCAGTGGTATGACTAGCATTGCAACCAATAATGTGCCCCCTGTTAGCAGCGCAGCACCTAAACCAACTTCTTGGGCTGCTATTGCCAGAAAGCCTGCAAAACCTCAACCGAAACTTAAACCCAAGGGCAATGTGGGAATTGGGGGTTCTGCTGTGCCACCACCTCCTATAAAACACAACATGAATATTGGAACTTGGGATGAAAAGGGGTCAGTGGTAAAAGCTCCACCAACCCAACAAGTTCTGCCTCCTCAAACTATAATCCAGCAGCCTCAGCCATTAATTCAACCACCACCATTGGTGCAAAGCCAACTGCCTCAACAGCAGCCTCAGCCACAACAACCACAGCAGCAACAAGGACCTCAGCCACAGGCCCAGCCTCACCAAGTGCAGTCTCAACAGCCACAGTTGCAGAATCGTTGGGTAGCTCCTCGGAATAGGGGAACCGGCTTCAACCAGAACAATGGAACAGGCAGTGAAAACTTTGGTTTAGGTGTTGTACCTGTAAGTGCTTCACCTTCTAGTATAGAGGTGCATCCAGTGCTGGAAAAACTAAAGGCCATAAACAATTATAATCCCAAAGACTTTGACTGGAACCTGAAGAATGGACGTGTGTTTATAATTAAGAGCTATTCTGAGGATGATATACATCGTTCCATCAAGTACTCAATCTGGTGTAGTACTGAGCATGGTAATAAGCGTTTGGATGCAGCTTACCGTTCCCTGAATGGGAAAGGCCCACTCTATTTGCTCTTCAGTGTGAACGGCAGTGGACATTTTTGTGGAGTGGCTGAAATGAAGTCTGTTGTAGACTATAATGCTTATGCTGGTGTCTGGTCTCAGGATAAGTGGAAGGGCAAATTTGAAGTTAAATGGATCTTTGTCAAAGATGTTCCCAATAACCAATTACGACATATTCGCTTAGAAAATAATGACAACAAACCAGTAACCAATTCAAGGGACACTCAAGAAGTCCCCCTAGAAAAAGCAAAGCAAGTGCTTAAAATAATCGCTACTTTCAAGCATACCACCTCAATCTTTGATGACTTTGCACATTATGAAAAGCGTCAAGAGGAAGAGGAAGCCATGCGAAGGGTAAGAAAGAGTCCAGTGATTTTTGTGTGAGAATCCTTCCTTATGGGTAGAGTATGTGGGATGGAATACCTTTAAACCTCTTGAGTCTATGAGCTTTATTCTGAAAGCAATCAACAATTTAAGAAACAGAACTCTAATCTACTTTCTCTAGCATTTCTAGTTACTGATCTTAAATGTTAGCTTGATGAAAAAATACACTTAAAAGTTTGAAGCACTATTTTCAAGTGTTTGCTATTGCTTTGTTCTTTGAGAAAGGTGGTCTGAGTGTGAGTGCGTGTGTGTGTTTTATAAAACTGTAGCATATAATTTATAGGACCATAGCAGGTGTAACAAGACAGATCAAGAATTTGAAATTTGGAAAGGACATTAGATTTGGTAGGGCATGGCCTTTTTAGAATTAGATCTGTAGCATTTGATTGTCTCATGTTAAAGTGCCTTCTGTGAGACTTGGAGAAACTTCCTAAATTTACATATGCAAATGCATAAGATTGGAATTTGGTCTCTAGTTAAGTATGGCTTGAGTTAATCTCTTCAGAACTGCAATTTCATTTTGGAGAGCTGACATAAAGAGAATGGGGAGAGTAGGAAATGTATAGGGTTTTTCATATTCATTAAACATGTTTGTTTTGAAAACAGTCAAGAGTAAATACCATCTACTATGGAAATACTTGTGAGAAAATTGGTCTTAAGGTGCACACTTATGTCTTCATGAAAGATAGCAGTGATTCATTTCTATTTATGAGCTCAGATACTGTATGACTTATATATGTGCAGCGGAAGAAATTGTTTCAGTTAAAATTGAGTACTGCGGTGAATTCTGTTGAACTAAGGTAATTAAATTCTAAACCTTAGGGCTCAGAAGAACTGGAGTGTTTATAAAACACACCTCTTTATGTATTTAGTAAAGGACTTTAGCTATATTTCTAACCAGCACCCTAGGTAATTCTGCTGCTAGTCTTTTGCTATCCTGGGCTGTCAGAAACTGCTTTGGAGTGATATAGACTGTTGTTCGCACCTCAGCAGACTTGCTGAAATGAATTATTAAATATAATTAGAGTTTTCGTGTAGTTAAAGGTGTTAAGTGACGAAAATAGGAGGATCAGAAGTTGCCAGTGAGGCTTTTTAGCTTAGCAGTTAAATAGTCAGATTGTAAATTGTTATAAGACCAGATCAGGAGAATGTTTTAGAACTTAAATGGTGTGATGCAGGGAAAGATGTGGTTTTGGGTTATGTTTAAGATTTTTGAGAAATACAGGGAGAGACCTCCTTAATTTAGACAGTTGAAAGGCAGAAGAGCCAGACTTGGGGGCTTTTTGTTCTTTCATAGCTGAGTCTGTTGAAATGGGATAAGATTTTCTAGGAGAAAAGATAGGGGCAAGAAATACTTAGAAGCTTTTTCTCTTTTCTACCACCAATATATTTTTACATTTCTTTCCCATGTATGAAAATTTAGTTCTAGTTTTATTAATTTTAATATTTTAATATATTTTTTCTTTGCGAATCTTTATGAGATGTTCTATAACCTACATTTAGCAATATATACAACAGTAAGAGAAACTGAATTTTTTTACAACAGTGAAAGAAACTTTAATTTTTATATTTATATTGTTTCATTTCCTATATTTGCATTTTTCTTTTGAATTCACTTACCAGTGTTTTAGAAAGAATAATTTAGTAATGCATTTTCTTAAAGCCCTTCTAGATTAAAAGTGAATATATATTTTTTAGTCATCATACGTTAAAAAGTTTTGTTGGGTGTATTAGTCAGTTTAATACTATGTCTGTTAAGCAGAATACTAATTGTAGGTTCTTCTCTAGGGCCCATGATCATCTAGGAACACATTCTTGGCCCTGGTAATGGTGCCAGGTATTGCTTTGCAAAAACTAGGGTTACAATTGTATTCCACTGTACCCAGAATTTGCCTTAAATTTTCTTCCCTGTCTTGAATTCTACTCAAGCCCAGGCTTTTTATTTTTATTATCTTCACTTTGCTTCTAGACAAATTATTTGTATGCACTGTCCCTTTGATGAAGCTTATATAGTCCTTGAAAATGAGAAGAAAATAAAGACCTGAGTGTATTTGTCCAGTATTAATTTTAGTTACTCTCCTAGTAAAAGACTATTTAGATAATCCTTAGAAATTTTTCTGTCATAGTGTTGAACGAATCATCTGTTTTATATCCTTTCTAATCTTACTCTTATAAATCCAATTAAATACATCAGCAAACAATTTGGTGTGAAATTTTAGTATTTTTTAATTTAACCTTTATATTTTTATATGTGCTAGTGTCTGGCCTTGTGTATGCCTGTGCAAATGTGTTCAGTTCCTGTGGAGGCCAGAAGGATCAAATTCCCTGGGACTGGAATTCCAGATGGTTTGAGAGACACCATGTAGGTGCTTGGAATTTGAACACAGGTCCTTTAGAAGAGCTGCTCTTAACCACTGAACCATCTTTCCAGCCCCAGGAATTAGTCTTAATAACTGGCATATTTTTGTTTTTTTGTTGCTGTGAAAGAGTATCTTTTGATTAACATTTTGTGGCATTTCTAATCTTCCCCCCCCCTCTCTCTTTCTCTCTTTTGTTTTCTCTTCTTTTTTCCTCCTTTTAGCTTCTGGTGGTTGTGTTATATTCTAGTGTTCCATCAAAGGGAGCTTTCAGGAAATGAATGACCTCTGTAGTTCATCAGATTAGTCATAGATCTTGGGGAAGATATTTCCTTTCTACTTTGTGAATACATATTTTTAAACTGAAGAGGATTTCAATTAATAAGTGTATTGTTTTTCTCAGCAAATTGAGGACCATAGGGATTATGGGATTTATTTATTTATTTATTTATTTATTTATTTATTTTTCAAGGCTCACTCTGAAGTTGCTAACTACTTTGTAATTCTGCTTGTGCCTTCCATGTGTGGGGTTATTGGAATGTGCCTTCATCCTTTTCATTTTTGTAAACATAAGATAATACATTTTGTAACAACCAAAGAAAAAATTTTTATTTCCCCTCCCACCGACCCTCCCTCCCTCCTGTTCCCTATGCCCTCTTTCTTTTGCTTTTCTTTCTTTCGTTTGTTCATTCGTTCATTCATTCCTTTGTTCGTACTTCCTTTGACACAGGGATTCTTTGTGTAGCCCTGGTTGCCCCAATCTGTAGACCAGGCTGGCCTGAAAATCAAGATATTCACCTGCCTTTGTCCCCTAAATGCTGGAACCACTGCCTGGCCCAGAAAATATTTCATGTAAAGGAAATTATGTATGATTCATTCCTTGGGGTAAATTGACTTGGTACTAGACCAAATTTCTTCATTTTAGGGTAGTACTTTTTATTTATTTATTTATTTTTGTTATTCCCCATCTGAAAGACTATTTCCTGTCTATTTTAGCTCAGAAATGATTACTGGTAGTTAGGTAAAGGCCTGCAGTTTCTTTTCCTTTTCAGTTCTGAATTTATGCTATAACATGCACCAAATCACAGTACTTACTATGTTAGTTGTCTATGTTTACCTAATATAGCATAAAATTCAGTGGCTGACACACTTGCAGATTTTTTCTTAGAAATCAGGGCAGAGTTGGCTGGATTTTTAGTTTTAAAATTTCTTACAAAGTGGCAGTCTATGCTGAGCCTAGAGTTTCATCTGAGGACTGAGAGATTTGCTTTTAGAATCATGTCATTTTTGGTATAATTTAGTTTAAGGCATGCTGGACTGAGGGCCTTATTTTGTTTCCTTATGAACATAAGCTAATTGCTTCTAGGCTACAGAAGCAGTTTTACTGGTAGAATGCCAGATCAGTATTCAAGAATACTTCATAAAACAATGCTTGGTAGTTAGTATTAGGCCTGTAATCTCAGTATTCAGGAGGCATCCAATAAGGCAAAGGTAGGAGAATCAGGAATTTAAGGTTGTCTTTGACTATGTAGTGTTTCGAAACCAGTCTGGTAAATACAAGACCTGGTTTCAAAAAAGAAAAAAAACAAAACAAAAGAAACACCAAACCAAACAAAAGGTAGCAGTTAGGTAGACAGTAGCACCACAGGTAAGCAGTGTATATCTAGGTAGGATTAAAGCTTCTGCAGCTTATTTACAGAAGCAACATCCTATTTCTCTTTCCTTGCTCTGTTGACTAAAAGGAAGTATTCATTGGGTCTGGTTCACGTTTAAGGGAAAAACTGATTTCACAAACTCTTTAATACAGAACACTGAAAGTTGTTTTTAAAGCTACTTGTCATAGTTACATTTAATCTTTGTCACAAATGAAACATGGGTACATCAAATCATGTTGCCTAATTTGATAGGATTTTTCTGAACATTTTAAAAATAATTATTAGATATTAATTTTGATTTGGAACCTGAGAAGATACTAAATTCTTAATATAAAATATATTTGGGGCTAAAGATGGTTCATTGGATAAGAACACTGGCTGCTCTTTCAGAGGACTCAGATTCCCAGCACCCACATGGTGGCTCATAACTATCTGCAACTCCAGTTCCAAGATGTCCAATGTCTTCTGGCTTCTGTGGGTGTCAGATACCCATGTGCACAGAGTACATGCAAATAAAACACCAATAAATTTGTGAATAACATTTTTTATTTGAAAGTATAAAGTCAAGGTGAGTTTCTTAGATTTTGGGTGATAGGGTAAAAGAGAGATGTTTAAAACATAGAACAGGTGCTCAAGTAGTCTACAGTAGGTGAAATTTGGGGAGAATATTACAGAAATTGAATAAAGTTTGTAAAATGTGTTCATACATCTGTAAAATCTATTCAGTAGACATCCTAGAGCAAGCTGTGGTTTATTAGACACTAAGAAAGAACAGTAAGAGAATTTCATTGAAT
The DNA here is from genome assembly GCF_011762505.2 of Arvicanthis niloticus. Classification (NCBI taxonomy): domain Eukaryota; kingdom Metazoa; phylum Chordata; class Mammalia; order Rodentia; family Muridae; genus Arvicanthis; species Arvicanthis niloticus. The sequence continues at coordinate 3,472,605 of NC_047661.1, forward strand.
AATTTCAGCATCTAAGCATAGGAATTAGAATTATATTTTGCTATATTAAAGTGTAATAAAGGTATATTAAAGTATCATTTTAGAAATATTTTAGCCATATGTGTGTGTGTGTTTGTTTACTTTTGAGACTTAACAGTGAAGCTCATGCCAGCTTCAGACCTGTTTTGTAGCCCAGATTGGCCTTGTCTCTGTTCTCTAACTGTAGCCTTTCTTTCTAATAGATGAAACAACTAGGTGTGGAGTGGAATCCAAACATTAGAGAGGCTACACACAGTGGCTACAATATTTATAAATAATACCTTAATATTCTTTTATTTTACTGTTTTTCCATTTTACTAATATAAGTAAAGTTCCCATTTTAATGTCTATAATAATATATGTTAATATATAATTATACTATATAATAATCTGTATAATAATGTACAATAAGTATTATAGATGTATCATGTATATAAGTATTCCTAGATGCTCATAGGAAAAAAAAATTTCCACTAAATTTTACTAACTTACTGTAATGTTGTATAATTTCTGATTGAAATTGACTTACTGGGTCCTGGCAGGAAATTTTCAATTTACTAAGAGAAGCTTCCACTCAACTCTCTGACACATGTGAACATTTGTTTGTTGATAGTTTTTGAGAATTCTACTAACAGACATAGCATATTCAAGTCAACTTACTTTACCTTACACTTGAATGCTTGATGTTCTTAAACATGAATTTGCCATATATGTTCATCAGGTAAATATATTAAATGAAAGGTTACCAGTAGCTGCCAAATATATCTTTACTTTGTAGAGAACACAGTGTCTGTGTCCTACCAGGAGACTGTTCAGTTTCCATTGTCTTGTCAAATCCATTTGTAAGTATTTTTGCTTGTCTTTGTAAATGGGATTTAAATGTTCAGTTTGTTTTTAATTGCTTATTGTTAGTTTATGTTTCTTAGCCACTCATACTGCCAAATTCATGCATTAGTTGTGTGTGTGTGTGTGTGTGTGTGTGTGTGTGTGTGTGTGTGTGTGTGTGTGTGTGTATTCACTTGCCTGTGCATGCGGATGCCAGAAGTTGGTGTCAGGTGTTTTTCTTTATTCTCTGCACCGATTTTGGCGCTCTCTTTCTCTTCCTCTCCCTCCCCCCCCCTTCCTCTCTTTCTCCCTCCCTCCCTCCCTCCCCCCCCCCCCAGCTGGACAGTCATCATGTGGCATTCTGGGTTGCTATATGATCATATACCTAATCTCAGTTTTCTCTGATCTTCATATTTGTTTGATGTGCTTATCTGTTTTACTAAGAAAAACATGCTACATTCTCTTATGAATGTTAGCTATTTCTTATAAGTCAATCTAGTATAAAACTGCTTTTAAAAATTTGTGTGTACCACTTAACACCTTTTAAATGGCCACTTCTGTCCATAGCAATAGCTTTCATCTCTTACTGTTGACCATTTTATCTGACATCATTTATTTTGTGCTGTGTTTGTGTTATTTTAACTTTTCTTTGTCCTCGTAGTTTGGATTTATTTCTCATAAATATGTAATGTGAGATTTAAAGAATTCTTACAGTTTTTATCTTCCTGGATCAATGTACCTTTATGTTGACTCATGTTATAAAAATGTAAATAATTTATTTTTACACTTGTTTAATATCTTTTTTTCTCTTAGACTAAATGAGTTTTCTTTTTTCTTCTATAATTTTCCTTGCTATCTCCTTTTCTATCCCTTGAATTGAAAGTTACGCTTTTTTTAAAGAGAGATGCATTAAGTATATAATCTGTGTATTTTAGTGATTCTGTATAAGTTCATTACAGTTTAAACTGAAACATCTAATTTTTAAAAATAATAAGGTATCCTGATTGTTGTAAATGATTACCTGTCATACATTTTTGTCCATGTCTCCTTAAGTAGTTTACTCCTCTAACTTCTCTCTTCCCTATTTTCTCTTCCTCTTCTTGCCCTAATATAGCTAAAACTCCTTGAGAGACAGTCTTAGACCTCCTTTATTCTTGATGTGATAAGTTAGAATATACTGAATGTGAGAATAAGTAGAAGACTTTTTAAATCAAAGTCATTTCAAAATTAATACTGAACTCCTAACTTAATGTACTTTTAATTTAATGCAACTTAAGTCTTCATCTTAGCCAATTAATAGCCTTTAATTTGGTATACCACACATCTAAACATCACTGGAAGGACTCAAAAAATAAAAGCATAATGTTCTCATCTTAAAGCATGTAGTAAAATAAGGATATAAACTGTCTTGATATAGGCCTTTGTTTTTGGAGTTATTTAAGAGGTTTATAGTAATCATCTCACTGTGAGATATGTATATGTATATATATATATATAATTAGTATTTGAAGAGCTGTATCTAGAGATGATTTACATTGTATGTGCCTATAGTTAAAATCACTTCATAGAGATTGTATTTTGTTATAATACTTATATTTTTCTTTCAGGAGAGAAATAGAAACAAGCAATAACCACCGTGTGGAGATGTCCTATTAAAATGACAACACTAATGATGTAGACTCTGGAAATGCCTAATAAGTCAAAGAAGACGTTATTAAAGCTTTTTGTTTTCTGCTTAAGGTGACATCTTTGAACTCTTTAACATGAAATTGACTCTTCTTGTAATGGTTTTCATCAGCGCATCTGCCCTTATTCTCTCACCAAACACACTTGAGAACTGTAACTTCATCAAGCACTTTGTGTCCTGAAGCTTTTACCAGTACCTGCTGTCTTTTGTAATTATGCATCCTAGTTAAGGCACAGATGACTGAATGAATTGCAAGAATTCATTAACTCTTTGAATTTGTTAAGTACTAACAGTTAACCATTAGAAGTGGTTCAATGATGTAAGAGTCTCACTGCTTCAATCTTTTCATTGTTGTAGTTTTTAAATGGTCAATTTTTTAGCTATTTGACAGATTAAAAGCAAAATAATCATGCCATATTTAGTCCTGAAGTTCAAGTCTGAATGTTTATGTGAAAAATTATTGTAGCAAACTTTTAATATGGCAAAGCAACCTTATGCTCTATTTTAGCCAAACAATATATAATCTAAAATTATATATTAGAACATTTCCCTTGTCTTCAAACTATTTGATGTAACACAACACTGATATGCAGCCTAGTGTGCTTCACCACATCCCCTTCCTTTCCAGGTATGTGTACACTGAGACCATGCGTTGGTTTGAGGGATTATTTTGTTTCTACCACTTAATGAATCTCAACATTTTGAGTAAATGTACCTCAGTCTAATCAGACTTTTTATGACCTTTATAACTACACTTAAAACCCTTAAATTCTATTTCTGGGTGTTTGCGAGCCTGATTGCTATCATGAAGTAAAAATTTATTACTCTAGGTATTCACTAGATAAAGATAGTTCTTGTTTAGTTAGCATATACTGTTTCTCAACTCTTCTCCAGCTTTTGCAGTGTACTGGCATCCTTAAAATACTTTGAAAATATGGCCTTGATCCATGAATTAAATCAGTATCTAAGTGAATGTGTTGATGTTTTATTGATGAGATCTATATACATGGGAGTACAGTATATATCTGGGTATTCTTATAGATAATCTTTTTAACATCCTATTTTTTTCATTAATTACATATCAACATTAATTTTGTATCTTGAAACAAATTGATTTTGTATAATTGAGTGTGTTGTGCATCTGTATTTGATTTGATGGCATAAGGTTATGAAAATAATGTCCTGCCCCTTATATTACTGTTTTGAAAGGAGAAAGCTATGTAGAATGATATGTTGAGGGTGAAAATAGCAATACAGTAGGTTTGAATGTCTTTTTGATCTGCATTAGTTCATTTATGTTTACATCGTATTTAGAGATATTTTCATTTGCTCTTGTCTTTGCTCACTTCAATTTGAAAGCCTCGTGACCGATAGATATTTCTCTGAAACTTTGATTTATATAATTTTTATACAATGTTTTAGAATGTACAAATACTGTATTTTTTTTATTAAAATATACAGTATTTGTAGATGACCATAGCTACTTCACAGTTACTTGTTAGTCCCAGTATAGTTATGTCAGTGTTTACTGAAGGGAACACAAAAATATTAATGGTATATTACAGAATGAAAACTTTCTTAAAGGAAAATTGCACCTATTTTACCTTTTTGAGACTAAGCCATGAAATCTTGTAATATGTCTCTTAAGTATTTATAATGAAAGTTGGCATTTGGGTATAGTCAGCACAGCAATGTTCTATATCCTTAAGATTGTATAAGTAGGACATTTAAAGATGACACATGTCATTGTGAAGCTCCTACTAGAGAAAACTGTAAAAGGTGACCTTGTAGGAAGGAGCCGAGTCCTCCCCCTGAGGTTCTCTTTTTCTTGGTGCTTTATTAGCAACTCTGGATATTTTTTATAAAACTAGATACATTATAAACTAATGCAGTCTTGTTTAATTTACATTAGGTTTTATGTAAGAAATGTCATCGAAATACCCAATGAGCAGGCTGATTGCAGTAGACTCAGACAGGGCCAGTGAATCTCAGCTGAGAGTCTATTTGTGGTGAGGAGAACATCCCAGTGCCTTTAACCTGAATTTCTAATCTTATGTGAAATGGGTGCAGCATTCCTTTGGACAAAAGCTTCCACTTGGTAATTTTTGTGTTTTTCTCACTTTCAGTATTCCCCAAAGCACCAACTTTCTCTTCCTTCTTGGTCAGTCAGTATATTGTAAGATTATTTTCCATTAAATGAAATCATTACAGGTTGTCTCTACAGTACAACCAACAGAATGTTTCTTAACTGCGGGGACCAAAAGGGAGAGACTCTGAGCTCTACAAGAGTATATATATATATAATAAAATGTTTGAATAATATTAAATTAAGACATTATTGGTCCTGTGATTTCTTGCTCAGTGTTTTTCCAACTTGTCATTTGAATGATTCTTACTAAAGTTATTTTATGTGGGTATTTTATTTTTAATCGTATTATAGTTTGTATATTTAACAGTAAGGGGGAAAGTAACCAAAATTAGTATTCTTTCACTATACATATTGGTACTTGAAACTTCCTTTAAAAAATCAACAAAAATTCAACCTTTTAGTGCTTAATTCCTTATTTTAACCTGTGATCTTTCTAATTGAAAAGCTGTGTTATTTTTGAGTACCATGCATGTGGGGTTAAGCTGATGTTAAAACAGTTTGCAGTAAAAAAAAAAACAAAAACAAAAAAAAAACAAAAAAAAAAAACCCCAAAAAACCACAACTTAATCAGCTTAAGTCATTCAATCATTTCAAGTGCGTTCTGCATCCTTTAAAATAAGTTTGTGAGATTTTTAAGAGAATTGTGTTTTCATTAAATTTTGTGTATTTTTTGTTATGCCATGTAAATTCCCTTTTTCCTATGATTAAAGGAAGGGTATGATGAAATGATTAGTTCAATTACATTCACGTGTAGCAGTTACATGAGAATTTAAATTTTGTCGTGTTTAGGTTTGTTCATTCCTGTGAATGATGGTACAGTAGGTGAGATTTTTTTTTTTTTTTTTTTTTTTTTTTTTGTTATGGTACCGAACTCATCATTTGGTCCTCTTTAATCTTTGAGGGTTTCAATAAAAATTGTTCACTCTAATTTGTGTTCTTTCCTTTTTAGCTGTCTTTATAAATATATGCTGCCTGCTAGAAAGTAACTTTTGTCTATTACTATTTTCCTGATTGACAAATGCATGTAAGTTCTTCATTTTGGTCAGCGATTTAAATTAAGTGAGTTAAAAGCAGGGAGGATAGGATCCCTTTGTCTAATCAGCCTGTTTACTTACATGTTCTTAATAGTTAAGATAGAGAAGGCCCTTTTAATTTTATTTTATCAGTATTATTTTTTTAATGTAGTAGGAGGAAGTAGTGGTGCCAGCTCTCTAAGAACCTATCCTTTGGCTCCAAGGAATGCTTTTCTAATTGATTTTACATTATCTTTTAGAATTAATGGAGTTATGTGATAGGGTCATGGTAATTCTGGATAGTATGTTGATCATTAACAGTTCTCTATAAAGCATTTGTTCAGACGAGAAAACTAAAAATTTAGTTTTGTGTTCTCAAAACTAGTTTTGTGTATACAGAAATCACTGCTGTGTCAGATGTTCCCAGTAGCTACAGTAGTATCTGGAGTCACTATTTGGTTATCTCTCCAAAAGAATGTTTGTATTTCATCAGTGTACATAGATTTGAGGACAATCATTATTCACCTATAGTTAGAACTTAATTACTCTTCACTGATCTTGCTTCTTAGTGTTGCATTTGGTGATTCTGTTCTAGGAACTAAGATCTACTTACAGTTAGAAGCTGATGGTTCAAGGTAGTTATCTTTACTTTCTACTAGTATATAATCTCAGGAGTGTAGTAGATTTTTCTTCCTGCTAAAATGTAAACAGAATTCTTGTGTACCTATTTATAGTGGTGGTAGGTTAAGTACAGCTTATTCATAAGTAGTATACCAAAACCAGAATACATTTAATTTTAGTTGCCTGTGTAATATTGGAGCTGAATTTTAGTGAAAAACTATTTTCATGAAAACTTGTTACTGCCATCTTACTTCGTCCTCCAAAGAACATACATTTGAAGATTCCATACATTAAACTTTGACTTGAACATACTGTACTAGACACAGAATAGAATTTCATCTAGGGGGTGTAGAAATAAGACACTTGAATTACATTCAACTGATGGGGTGGAACTGAGCCAGTCTGTTTGTCGTTAGCCACCAAATAGAACACGGTTAAGATAGTGCATTTCTGAGATTTTGCAACATGGTTAGATTAGATGCTTAGTACTTTAGGCTATAGTGGGTCTAACAGTGTCAAATGTTTTCCCTTTGAAAACAGTAGTTTGGCCACCCACATGATTTGTGTGTTGTATTCAAATATTGAACATATGTCCCAGAGACATCCAAATTTTTTCCTTCTTCCATTTCACAATATCTTTTTTTTATTCATAAATCAGATTAGGATTAGAACTGTTTATAGAAAATTTGGAAAGATAGTAGCCAAAGTTCTTACCTACATTTTACCCATCATCTCTCATAGTCCTTGATAACTTAGAAATTAATCAGTTTTACAGAAAGTCTGAAGAGTAGCCAGTGGTCTTACCTATTTTGTACCCATCTCCCACTGTTCCTGATAGCCTAGAAATTAATGTGTATGGATTGTTTATTGGTAAACTGTATATATTAGTTTTATAGTTTTAATCTCATGTTCTTTTTGTTGGGATCTCATCAAGAATACCATGGCACTTCTAGCCTTCATGTCTCCTTGGTTGAAATGATTTCCTGGGCTTCTGTTTGATGATGATGATAGTGTGTAGAATGTTCCTCTTTTGGAATCTGTCTGGTAATTCTCATTTATTTGGATTACAAGCTTTAGGGAGGAAGACTACACACTTAGTCTTCTTTTTTTCTATTACATATCAAGGATATATTCAGTAACATGACTGTTGATGCTACACTTAGCACCTGTCTGAGGTGGCATTTGTCAGATTTGCTGTACCGGAGGTTAAGTGTAGAGTCTGGCATATTCTATGTAAGTACTCTACTGCTGAGCTAAGCTTTCCCCTGTCTTCTGAGACAAGGATATGGTAGCTGAATGACAGCTTGCTTGAACTGAGAAGCACACCTCTGGGGTTTTTCTGTGAGAGAAGGCTTTTCCAGAGAAGATTCAATAATGGGCAGGACTAACCCTGAATGTGGAAATCACCTGGTCGACTGAGGGCTCAGATGGAATGAAAGGAGGAGAAAGTAGAAATGGATGGTGTTCCCACTGACTACCACTCTTCCCAGGTTCTGATAACTGCTGTCCTATGCTCTAAGGTCATGTGAGATCATGCAGGGTTTTTTTTTTTTTTTTTTTTTTTTAACTTTTCTATGTCTGGCTTATTTTGCTTGATAAACTTGCTTTGATAAACTTCTTTTGAACATTCTAAGAGTATTTTTAATATAGTGGCTGAGAACATGAGCTTTGGAGGTGGTAATTACCCAAGTCAGTTTATATTTTCTGGTGCCTTAAGAGAACAAGTAGTAAAATAATAATAATAATAATAATAATAATAATAATAATAATAATGATAGCATTTCCAAATGGTTAAATGAGCTAATACCATCATAAGTTTCTATTCCTGGGCTTACTTTAAGTCCTCAAGTATTAACTATCTTTTTCTACTTATAAAGAATTTAGGATCTGTTATACCTTTAGAAGTTATTTTAGGACAGTCTTTACTGCAGGAGTGCAACTTAGAGGCTGTAGTCGAAATGGACTACTTTCTTGCTGCTTTATTGAGAACCTGAGAACAATCACTGTAGTATTACAAAGCTTTGTTAACTTATTAATTATATATCCTATTTTTAGTGGGTGGGTCTTTCTGGGCAGATACTTTGGGCATGGACTCCACCCCACCTAACATTCCAGTCCCAGGTGCAGAGTAGTTAGGCTTCTGGACATAAAGAAAGATGAAAAAGAGATGGTGTCTGAGAGTGAGAGCTGATGCATACTTGAAGGCAGTTGTTTTAACACTGCTTTTAGTAACTGTCACCCATAGCTTTTCTAAGAAAAGTGTATTAGTAGTTTGTTGTGTTGGAGCTGACTTTAAAAGAAAGGTCAAACAGACTTTTGTAAATATGGAGTAAATATAGAAGCATATGGTTAAGAGAAGCCCATCAGCAATTGAAGAATTCCCAGAAAGGGGAATAGAAACATGTCTTTGCTTTACTACAAATGCCCTTTGATGCTGTCATTTAAATATGTAGGCAAACTACAGACTCCTCTGTGACCAGAGTAACCAGAGGAATCCTGCAATTTTAGATGGATGAAGCATTTGGTGTACTCATAGGGAAATGTCACCTTATTCTAGTACTAAGAAAAATACTTGCTTGTAAATGAAATTGTTACCTTCATTATAAAAGGTTTGAATAGCAGTTTTAGACGTACTATCTCCAATAAGCATGCTTTTACTTGGGCTCACTGGCTTAATTGGCTTTGTGTTGTCTGGGAAGTGCTTTGACCTGAGATTCTGTAGCTGGTGTCTGTATACTTAATTCTTAAGTCTGAAGACCAACTATGGATTAGAGTTACTCAGAATAACTTGTCTGTAGAACTTGTATATTCCTTGTTATTCTGCAAACTACAGAAGCTTGAGGGGATTGGAAGTGTGTTTGAAGATCCTTGTAGTGATTTTGTACAGAACTTGAGAACCCAGAAGGAGTCCTTGTGTCATCCCTTGCAGATATTCAAAGCATTTTCTATCCTTATCCTTATCAATAGTCATTTGGGCTTTTTTTTTTTTTTAAAGCTCTTTTTTTCCCATTGTGTTTGTTTCCATTAGAAGTTTTAAGTATATAAATTGAACAGGTATGACAGAATTGTTAATAAAGTGGTTTGGCTGCTTTGGATATACCTGATAAAGGTTAGCTATCCAGGTAGACTTGAAACTGTAAAAGCTTGTGGGAAAATTGTAAAAATGGAGAAGTTTGCACTTAGTGTTTGCAACTAATTATTTTCATTCTCACTGCACTGAGAAATCTTAGATGATACCCAGGAGATTGCAGAGGAAAGACATGAGGGAAATCAACTCAGCACATTCTTTACACAAAGGAAAATAATGAACTGATGTTAACCAATGCGAGTTTTTAAGGTCATGAAATAAAAACAAATGGGATAAATAATATAGAAACAAACTAATTTTGATCAGTGCTGATTGTTTTAGACAATTGTATTAGGGTTCTCTAGTAGAACAACATATATACAAAGATGCTTCCTTCTCTGCATATATATAATATATTAATATATATAGTAACAAATATATATATACATAAGTATGTATATATACATGTGTGATATATATATATATATATATATATATATATATATATATATGCTATATCTATTATCTGTCTGTACCTATCTTACCTAATTTGTTAGAATGGCTTACAGGATATGGTCTGGCTAGTCTTAACAATGGCTGTCTACCAATGGGAGGTCCAAGAATCCAGTAATTGTTCAGTCCACAAAGCTGCATGTCTCAGCTAGAATGCCAGTGAAGGAATAAGCTTGCTAGTGAGAACAAGAGTAAGTAGGCAAAGAGCAAACAAAAGCTTCCTTTCATATCCTTTAGATAGGTTCTCAGCAGAATGTATGGGCTACATTAAAGGTAGATCTTTGCACCTTTACTGATCTGGGTTATAAGGGGGTCTTCCCATTTAAAATGACTTGATTAAGAACATACCCACTCACAGATGTGCCTAGCCATTTTGGTTTTAATTAGTTCCAGGTGCAGTTGACAAGAATAACACAGCAATCAAAATTAAAAAGATTTTTACAAAAGTTATTTTGGATAGCATTATGGTGATAAAGGTTTCAAAAGACATAAATGTCTGAACGGTTCTATTAGTCCAGTTCATCACAGTTCCTCCCACTGGTTTCTGTGTGATTTTGCTGTTCATGTTAACTGTCTTAGACTCTGCTCTTAATTGATTTGCCATATAATTTGCTAATAGCATCAGTATGTCAAATTTGTAGTGTTCACATAATTTTATGGTGATGGAAAAAAGCTGAATAAATGATGCAGGAGCAGGCTTTAAGTTCCAGATATAGTGTCAGGGATTGCATTAAGTCTTTATAAATCTACTTAATCTGGCATCCAGTTTTAAAAAGATAAATAGTTACAGAAATGGACAACAGAGGGAGCTATCGAGACTTAGCTACATTTTCCATTATAATTGTTGGATTTTTTTTTGTTTGTTTCTGCTTCAAAGTATGCTTTTTAAAAATTTTACTTTGTGTTTGTGTATGTAAATTGTATGTGTGTTTGTGTGTGTGTGTTTAAAGTGTATGGAAGTCTTGGGCATTGTTTGGGATGCACAAGGAATGAATGCTGTCTACCTAATCGTTTGAGACATATTCTAGTACTGGCCTGGCACTCACATCTTTCTAGGCTCGATGACCAATGTGCCCCAGAAGATCTGGTATTTGAAGTGGTGGAATAGAGCCACATGTTACTATGTTGTTTTTTCCATGTGTTCTGGGGATATCGAGATCTCCAAAATACAATGTTTTGATTTAAGCTTTCTCATCTCAATTATCAATACTCAGGAAAAGTTTTTATCATAGTGGATACTGCCATACTGAGGAGTTACAAAAGCAAAAGGATAAATCAAGGCTTTCCCCATCTATCCTGTTAATCATACTCATCATTCCTATAATCATAATTCATGTCCCAAAAGTAATAATAGTTTCATCCAAATTTTAGAGATGATTCCACTCTTTAAATCTGGATTATCAACGTCTGCCTCTCTATATGGTATTATTCCTAATTGTGTTTTGGTTTGCTTGGGATAGTGTTTATCTTAGCTAAGGTGTCATCTAGTGCCTCAGCTCAAGCTGTTCTGTTTCAGCATTGTGAGGAGCTGTGAGGAGCTGATACTATTGATGTACTTGTGTAGGGTAGTCACAGTGACAAGGGGCAAACTGTAGGACAGAGTTCAGACCCAGGAAACAAGAGTCAGTGACCCAAGGACCTTCCAGGTCTAACTCCAGGTCTAAACATATCCTACCACCCCTTAACATGGCCTTTAACATTAGCTCTTTGGAGGATACCACTAAAAACTATAACTGCTGACTATTGGCATTTTGTTTATGATCTGTCCCACAGTTATCTGACAACAGCCAGGTGTGGCTGACTCACTATAAAGGGGGCTGTTTGCCCCCTCCTCACTCTCTTGCCCTTTTGCTCTTGCTCTCTCCTTTTGCTCCGGCTCCCCCTCTCACCCCATTTTCCTTCCCACACTCTCCATGTGCTCAAGACCGGTCTCTTCTCCTTTCTGTTTCTCTCCCTTTTTCTTGACTCCCCTCCCCATGCCCTGAATAAACTCTATACTATACCTTCTGGTCCCTCAGGGCGAAGGGATGCCTGAGCCTGGGCCCACAGAGGTATTCCCTTCCCCTACACTATACCTTGCCTCCACCAAACATACCCCTTCCTCTCTTTCTTTTTATAAAACACAATGCTGATTGCTTTCTTGGGTTCTTGACATATACAATACCATGTTTTTTCATAGCGTTTTTTCAGGCTTTGTATCATTCCCTCTGAGCCATTCTCTTAGCCAATTACTGGGATGAGCAATTATAACTATGACTGAACACTTTAGCCTGCTCACACGTCTCCCAGAACCCTCTTGTGTTTTTGCCTAAAGATGAATGTGTTGGCTTCAGTCACCCCATTGGGAATATAGTTAAAGAATATAGAGTGGCCATTTAGGTGTTTATGTTTACATTGTGTGTGTGCTTTTTTTAAAATACAGCTAGCAAGAAACCAGATGTTTAAGCTTTGAGAATGATATGTTGCATGAGAACATGATGCACATGCAGAAGTCAGAGGACAACTTGTCAGAATTAGTTATCTCTCACCATGGCTTGGGAACTGAACTCAGGCTTGTTGGAGGAAACCTTATTTTTTTTTTTTTTTTTTTTTTTTAATTTTTTATGTGGCCTCTTGGGGGCACGAGGGTTTATTTACAGAAGGAAATCAGAGAGGTCAGTGTGGGGCTGCTGGTTTGGGTAAAGTGTGTGGTCTTGCACTTTTAACAGTCACCCCTTTTAGATGTGCTTCTCCACTGCTACCTTTCATCATGTTTAGGCTTTGAAATAGTAAGCAACATTTTATTGCCCAGTGTCAGAGTCTTCTCAACACACATTTTCGAATGAACAATAAACAGATTGACCTATGGCTTTTATCCAAGTCTGATAATACTTGCAAGTATCTGCTGTCATTTATGTAAAGTGATCTAGTCAGGCTGTTCTTTCTGCTTCTTGAGAAGTACTTTGATCTACAGCTAGACAGACCCTCAGCCCACCTCATTTCGCTGTGACTTGCTTCCTGCACCTGGTTTTGCAACAGTATGAAAAGCTGCCATCCCAAGGTCAGTGAAATTCACGGCAGAAACAGATGTTATAACAATTTAGTGCCAGCTGCTACTGCTCCAGTAAAGAGCTGTATATGCACTTGGTGTTAACTTTTTATATTTTTTGTTGTCCACCCTACCCTACCCCTTACCCTTTGCTTTTTATCAGCAGCAAGGTGGTAGTTGGTATCTTATCTTTTGTTTTAAATCTTGCCTACTTGTTTCTCTAAGAGCAAATTAAAGGTCCACTTTTCTTCATATCTAAGATAGTTGTCTTGGGAAATGGAGTCAAAGAAAGTATGTCTGAATAAATCTGAAACAATCTGTGGAGGAACCCAGTATACACCTCTGGGTCACCATGGCCAAAGCCTTTGCCAAGGTCAGTATGACAATATCATTGTGGATATTTTCTGTGGTGTTTTTGTTAAACCTTTGGAATGGATAAGAATGCTCATAATTCCTTTGTCATGCCTGGTTCCCCAGTTTTAGAAATAGAGCTTGTGTCCCCTTGAGCCCCTTGGTACTATGTAAGCAGATGAACAGACTGGATGAGTTCATCTTACCTAGTGACTCCAAGAGTTAAATTAGCAGCTTCCAATCTTGTAGTTTAGGGATACCTACTTGGATGTATATAAATTTGGCTATCCTATTGGAGACCTCACATGATTCAGCATACAGACTGCCAGGCCCATCTCAGAACCCAAGAAAACATTTAAATGGCTTTAGTCACCCCTCCCCCACAGCAGAATATCTCTGTTAAGAGTTTGTTCAACCAGCAGAAAGGTGAGAGAGAATAGAGCATGATTGTTTCCATAGGTCCTTATATTTTGTTGTGGTTTAGAGACCACAAGAAAACATTTCCTTGAAGTGGGTTATTCCTGGGGGGAAAAAAAATAAAAAAAGGAATGTGGGTTTGGCTTTGGGATGAGTTAGCAGTAACAGGAAAGAACTTTGTTAAGGAAGACTCAACTCAAGGAGAGAATTACATAAGGTGTAAAGAACAGTGATCTGTGATACTGAAGTCATAAAGCTTGTCAGGAAGTTGACAAAGTAGGAAACTGCAACTGTACCTTGTGAAATGGAATATCTCTTTGCAGGTTAAGATGGCATTCCCTTCAACAACTTCACAAGAGTGGTGTCAGTATTCCTATTAACAAGTGAGATAACTTACTGACAATTAAGTTTCTTTCTCAGTATCTTACCTGGTAGGTTGCAATCTCAAAAGATTTTATCACAATTTGGCTAACAGGATATTAGAGTAAAACAAAAAATAACAGTGAGATCTGTTACCGTAACCAAAATATCCGATGAACACTACTAAATAGAAGAATAATTTACTTTGGTTCATGGTTTTAGAGGGCTTGGTCCATTGACCTCCTCTGTAGGACATCATGGGAAAAGAGCTTGTCCTTTATTTTGGGGAGACCATCAAAAGACAACAGTGAGTTGATTAGTGCTGCTTGCGTGATCATGGGTGAGAGGACAACATAATGATGGCTAAGCACCATAGAATATTATGTTTCCTCCCCAATACCCAATTAATTGCCAGTAGCTTCTCAGGGAGGTTAGGGCCCTCATGTGCTCCTCCCTGCTAGCAACTGATAACTGCCTATAAATCCCTAGAGAAGAGAAACCCTTTAGAAACTGCTCCTAAATTCTTGAGGGAATGATGATGGGTTTAATCTTGTGCAGGTCTGTGAAGGTAGGTAGGTAATCATAGGTCCTGTGGGTACATGGGTTACCCAGACGATAGCATCCTCCAATGCTCCTCTCTTTTCAGCTTTAAAATTCTATCCTGTGTTCCATGATGTTTCTGGCACTTTGAAGGATATAATCTAAATGGTCTATCTAAGGTTGCATGGTAGTCTCTTATTTTTAGCATTTTGATTAGCTGTAAGATTCTGCAGTAACTGCTGTCCAATGTTTCTTTGACCAAAGCTGATAACAGCGCTAATCTATGGGCGTGCATTAATAATTTAGAAGGCAATCCAAAGCATACAGCGTATCTATTTAGCCGAATAATAGCAGTGGGCTACTTTATGCTTTTATTCCTTGCTAATCACAGCAGCTACTCTGATATCTCCCCTGCTGCTGCTTGTTTCCAATGTGAACGAAAGACCAGTGTAAGGAATCCTTCAGATCTTCAATACCAGATTTGTATTGCAGCCTTGTGATACACGGAACAGTTAACAAATTCTTAGCAACTATTAGACAACTCAGTCCATATCATAAAAACCAATGTAATAAATCTTGTCTAAAAATACAACAGGTCACAACATTAGTTTCCTAACTCCTGCCCATGACCTCCACAGTCACAGGCTTTTTACCAGGTTTACAATGTGTTAGATGTAGCTTTCCTTCTGTGAAGTGAGTCTCAAATTCAATCAGAAGTTACTCGGATACCTCTGTAACAGACACAGGCTAGTCAGTCGAGTTGCATGCAGGGCCTACAGATGATTAAGACTGTTGTCTCAAGAAGCCTGCTTAGCACCTTTGGACACCATTGGGGCTAGCAATCAGGGAGAGTGCTTCTAGTTTCAGATTGATTTCATCATGTATTATGACCAGGGCATGTGGTATCTTCAGCAGCAGGGTTTGCTATCTACTTATAGTCAGTAACCTGTAGGGGGTAGGAATTACCTGTGTTGTTTGGAGCTTTCAGAAGTTCTCCAGAATTTGATGATATTTAGAAAGAATCATTCCTTAGCAAGAATATTCTATTTCAATAACCTTCGCGTTGGTAGCATGAGAAGTAAAGTTTTTGGAAGAGTCATGCTGCTTGTATTTCCCTGTTTTTTGTATTTCTAATTTGGTGTTTTACTTCTGTTTGGATGGATGTGATGGTTATCTGGGTTGTTAACTGGATCTGGAATCATCTAAAAGGCAAGCAACTGGGCATGCTTATAAGTGATTTTCTTTGTTTTATTTAATTTTTAGATGTATTTATTTTATTTATGTGTGTGGGTGTTTTGTTTGAATGTAGGTATGTGTACCAGGTGCATATCTGGTACCTGTGAAGGCTAAAGAAGTCTTCACATGTTCTTAAATGCTTTGACTTCCTTTCTAGACCACCACCCAGCAGAGGTAGTGAAAGAGAAAGGTTATTAGGTACAGGGAAGTGGACCTGTTTAGAAATATTTCTTTGGAGCAAATCCAGTCTGTGTTGTCAGGATATCAGCAGTTTGGTTCACTACTGACAGGATAGCAAACACTAATCAGCAGTTGTGGGCATGACAGAGCAGAAACAGCCAGGCACAAGTCAGCAGGAGTGGAGTGACTAGGACCAGCAGGGACTTCAGAAGTTCTCTGGTGTGCTACTCAGTGAAGTGAAGTTCAGTGAGGAAGACACAAGACCAACAAAGGTAGCAATGCAAACCTGCTATCCTATTTAGGCACCCTCCAAACATCACATGGTCGTCCCGTGAGTCTTTCCTTAGCAAAACAGTCTGTCTTAGCAAAACTGCATGAGTCTGTGTCAGCTGACATATTCAGAAACTTCCACTTCACTCTGTCAATCTTCCCAAGTCTGCAAGTGACAGGGATCTGCCAGAACACCACCAGAAGTCAGTTGTTTTTTTTTTTTTTTTTTAATTTGTTTTGTTTTGTTTTTGGTGCATTTCTTTCTATGAAGACAAACAGTGACCAGTAAAGAATGACAAAGTGTACCCATACCATTCATTGTCTGTTGGGCTATATTTATATCCTTCTTAACATCATGAGTCCTTTTACATGTCTGCTTTAGCAAAACATTCTCTCACCTGTTTGGCCCAGCAAAACATCATTTGGCATAACTGATGTTCCAAAGAAAGCAGAAGTTTCCACTTCATTCCCTTCCCCCCTTTTTCATCCCTTCTCTCTTTTTCTCCTTAACACTAGGCAGGAGAAAAAGAAAGAAGAAAGAAAAAAAAGAGGAAAAGAATTTTCTGAATCTAACCTCCCTTATTTTGTTCCTCTCTGCCCAAGACTATAACAACTTGTAAACCCCCTTCTTTAAATAATGATAAACATACATCATCTATTGACCAACCAAAAGCCACCAATCCTACCTCTTGGGAATGGGTTCATTGCTCTCTTAATATTGCTTCCTGCAGTATGGGGTATCTTCCTTTCTTGGGTGTCCTAAGAATATTAGGATATTGGTCTTAAGCTAGCTGTAACATTTGCTGTCCAGGTTCTGCTTGCTCAGAAACAACCAGGCCTCCACCAAATTGGCACAAGTCAGTAGGAGTGACTAGGACCAGCAGGAACTCCAGAGAAGTTCTCTGCTGTGCCACTCTCAATGAAGTGAAGATGGATATGTCAGCTGATACAGACTCAGGATACGTGCTCAGAAACTTGAAGGCTTAAAGTCCTGGCTGGAACAGTCTGTGATGCTGGATGATGTAGCTTGCTCCTTAGAACCAGATTGCTGGTTCACTGAAGCTACAGCTTGAGAGAGGCCACTGAGCATCTTGTGCCATCTAAGTTAGCTCACAGGCTGCCCACCCCAGCAGCCAGCCATGCTTTACCCTGGTGTGCGTGTTGAGGGGTAAGGGGTTTGCTCTGCTGTTGGCCTCTGTGGTTTCCTGCCTTGACCATTCACTGGCTCCTGTGATCAGCCAGTCATCATCTGATCTCACAGAATAGCCTGTCCACCCACCACAGAAGTATGCTAATCTGTTCTTCCAAGTAGCTTCTTGGGCTCCAAGCCTGGATTCTGTCCCATGTTCATCTCACTATTCATATCTGCAGGTGTTTCCACCGGTGCCTCAATTCCCAAAATAACTCTGAGACTTATTATTTATGAATTAGTACCTATGAACTTGTACCTCGACTAGCTCATAACTTGATTAATCCATTTATTCTATGAGTGCCACATGGATGGTTACCTTTCCTCAGTTTCATGGTTCTGTTTCCTCAGAGTTTGGGGCAAATCTGTTCCCAGATCTGAATTTATCCCAGAGTTCCTTTCTCCCTACCAGAACTCTTATCGCCTATTTCCTACTTCAGTAGCCTATCGGCTCCTTATTGACAGGTGATGCTTCCATACACTTATACAAGAGATTGTCTCTACAGATGAACTAAGTTCAGACCAGCCCTACTTTTTCCACCTGTTTTGGTGTCTCTGTTTTTCATCTTGTTAGACATTTTAAGCATCTTGTATTGTCACACAGCTAAGCTATGGTGGGTTGCACTTTCTCACCTTTGGAGGAAACATTTGAAATACAAATGCTAGCACATATTATCCTTAAAGGGTATCTTGTAGGAATCAACCTTCTGGTTTACCACTTTAATAAAAAGATTATTTTTACATAGTTAAGTTATATTCTGTCCCATGTGACAAATGTAATATTCACTCCTAACATATAGGTTAGTTAAATTAAAATTTGATATTATAATTTTCATGTACCACTATTCACTTCCTCTGTGGTCTTCTTATACCCAAGGATGTCTTGTTCCTTTGTGAAGTTTGTGAAGGTGTACGGCTCCATGGTGGAGAGCTTACTCAGTACCTGATGTGTTGAGTTTATTTCCTGGCATACTGCAAAAGATAAAAGAAGACCAACTACCCACATGACCAACCAAACTCTTCACAGAGCTTGGTACTCTCAGTTGCTGTTTGAACTGTTCGATCTCTGTAAAGAAACTCCTTCCTCTTTGTACTCTGCTTTCTTTTTTAATCTGGACTGCTTTTTCTCAGATCTTGGTGGTCATTGTGGCTTCTAAGACTTATTTTCAATGCTTTCTTATTTAATTCCATTTTCCCTTGTGGCCCTGCTGTTTTATGCTCTTGGTTTTCAGTTTTCTAGAGAATGTGATCAAATAATTTTCCATATAAATATTTTCAAGTAAATACTCTTTTTCATGAAGAATAAACTCCCCACTAAGCTTCTGAGTCTTTACACATGTGAAGAAAATTATTTTTTAGCATATCTGTTGTGTGGACTAATTTTATGTCCATTTGACAACCTGGAGCCACTTGGAAAGACAGAGTCTCACCACTAGATGAGCCTGGGGCAAGCCTGAGGTGCATTTTCTTTATTGATGATTCATGTAGGAAAGTTCAGTTCACTGTGGGTGCTGTCACTCAGGGGCTGGTGGTCCTGTGTGCTATAAGAAAGCAGGCTGAGTAAGCCATAATGAGTAAGCCAGTAAGTAGCCCCTGTTCAACATCCACAACCTCTACATCAGTTTCTGCCTTGACTTCCTTCATAAAATGTGGGAGTATAAACCAATAAATGCTATGGCTATGGTACTTTAGGACACCAGTAGAAACTCTAAGACAGGTATTGGTGCCAGGTCTTGGTGTATTTCTGTGACAAATCAGACTGTGTTTGGAGGAGGATTGTAAAAGTTTGGAATGTTGGGATAGAAAGTGATTGAGTACTCAGAACCCATTGGGCTGTTTTGTGGGGGCTTGGAAGATACTATGTTTGAGAATGATGCAGATGTTAGAGGTCTGGCTTGAGAAATTGGAGTTCCTTAATGATTTTAACAGGGTTGTTCATGGGGAATTCTGAATGAAGAACCACTAAAGTGAAACTTTTGCTTTGATAGGATAATTGATAGCCCTGTTGAGCTAGGGCTGAAGACTCAGCTGTAATGAAGAAAAGACCAGCATTATTGAGGGAAAATTATCTAGTAAATATTTCCACAGGGCCAGCACACAGCTGTGCTCTAGAGGGAGTTAAGGCAGCATCTTATGCTGGCAAAAGAACTTGGTAATGTAAGAGTCATTCCGTTGACACTGGTTTTGGATGTGTGAAGGGGTCATGGAGAACAGGTGGGGCTTGTTTTAGAGTTAGAACTGCAGTTCTTGAAGAGAGGCTCTTAATTTTTTTGTTTTTTAATACTGGGCATTAAACCCAAGGCCTCAGGAGTGCTGGGCAGGTGCTTTGACACCAAGTGAGATCCATAGGCCCTGCACTCTCTCCCCTCCAACCTCTTGATTCATCTTTATAAGTTGAGACCCATGTATGTTGGAACTTTCCATTTCTGCTTTTGCCTAATTCCACAATACAAGAATACACTGTTGCTTTCTTAATTTTTAGCAAGTTTTTTTTGTTTTGTTTGTTTGTTTTTTAGTGTGTGTGGCTGGTTTGCCTGCTTATTTGTGTATTACACGTATGCCTGGTGATACTGGAGGCCAGAAGAGAACACCAGATTTCTTGGAAATAGGACAAATGGTTCTTAGTATCATATGAGTACTGGGAATTGAACCAACATCCTCTGGAAGACCAGCCAGTGCTCTTAACCACTGATCCATTTTTCCAGCCCCTATATTGTTGCTATAATTGTTTTTTAAAAACTGTTTCAAATGTCTAATGCAATGTAAATACCAGAAATAATGACAGGTAAAATGTCTATACACATTTACTTCAGATGTAATATTTATCCTCGAGTTCTTCACTCATCTCTCCCTAGTTTTCCTGCTGCACTTCCAGTAATTCCCATTTCTCTTCATATTTCCTGTGTTTGTGTTTAGTCATTTATTTTTTAATGGCTAGTAATATTGCTCACATTATCTTGCTATTATAGCTAAGACTGCTTTGAACATTCTTATGCATTTTACCACATGCATGTGTGCTTGATTTCTCCACAGTACATATGTAGGGAGTGGAAGTGGGTCTTAGGCATGAACATTTTTAAGTTCACTGGATTATTTTAAATTGTTTTCATTATTTACATCTCCACTAGCAGTCTTTTATTGTTATCATTTGGAAGCATTTTCTCTAAGAGAGTTAGCAGCAGAAGAAAGGATATTACAAAATAAACAGAAATTCCCAACAAAACTCATAGTTTAATTTGTACAATGAAAATACAAATATACCAGAGACCATCAGTTACTAAAAGTAGGTGAGATTTCAGTATCCAGCTACCAAGGCATCTCTTTCATAGTCCACAAAAGGAAATGGGCACATTTTACCTTTCATAGGTACTATGTACTTACTTGTCTAACTAGCAAAGAATGACTTACAGTTAACTTTTCATTGACAGCATTCAAGTATGTTTCATCAGTTTGAGCAGTTATTTTTTCTCACTTCTGTGATAATGTACCCTAAAAGAGCAAGTTAAGTACATAAGGGAATGGCAGTTTGAATATATGGCTCTTCATAGTGGAGAAAAAGCATGGTTGCATGAGCTTAAGGAGGTTGATCACCTTGTATCTGTAGTCAGGAAGCAGAGAGATGAAAGATCCTCTCATTTTTTCCTTTTCATGAAGTTGGGGTTCTTGCCCATGAAATGATGCTGTCTATACTTTATTTTCAATATTTACAAGTAAGAGAATATGTATGTTTTGTTTGTGTGTTTTTGCATAAACATAACTAACCCTGAGGACTCTGGCAAGAGTATGATCCTGGAATACGTCTGTGTCCCTTGGATGAAGAATATGGTATATTAATTTTGACATTAAATTAACAGTAGAAGTAGAACACCTGTTCATCTTTGGCCCAAAAGCTCAGGAGTGATTTCACAGAGGAATAAGAAGCATTTGTGAGTACACAAATGCAGCTATGTCGGCAAGCTTCTGAGAGGGAGATGAGAGGCAGTCTCTTGAGATTCTGGAGAATATATCATTGTATAGTTGTGGAATTCTGTTTATAATTTTAATAATGCAATAATCTGTTCATGCTTCAGCTATGAATAGAAAATTTTAATGGACAGAAAAATCATTTAATATCAGAATTTGAAGCAAGTAAGGTAGTTTGGGAGCCAAGTCCGTGAGTCAGTTGTTGAATTAAAGTTGTAAGCCTCTGACCCTAAAAATGTTATTTTAAATTTTCTAAGGTTGTACCAAATAAATAGTATTTTTTTTTTTTTACCAAAGTTATAGGTAGAAAAGCCCTACAAATAAGTGGTTGGCTAAGTCACTGAAGTGAATATCTTCATCAGAGCAGTAAATGGTGATAGTTGTATTAGAAATTATGAGAGAAAGTGCAATGGAGGATGAGGAGGATGGGAAATGAGAAGCTTGTTGAAACATTTGAAATGTGTGAGTTCAGTTTCCTTTCCTATTTGGATTTGAAACTTGTAATGGCTGGAGGGGTCTTAGGAACGTGGAAGAGCCTCTTCTTCCACGTGTGAAGGACCTTATTTCCAGATCACGTTAAAGTAACAGTTGCTCATTCTAGCCAGCAACTAGAGTGACTGTAGTGCCCAGTGTCAAAGAAAATGGACAAGTCTGAGTAGAGCCATCATAGTGTAGGAAACCACATCTTTAGAGAAAAACTTCTAGATCTGGAGACACTTAAACTTGAACTCTTCAGGTGGCCTGAGCAGCACGATACCGTCATTAACTAAGAGTGTCCAAACTAAACCTAGTGGGACAGGGTGATTACATCACCTGTGTGGACACTCAGGCCTACTCCAGTCTGTGTGAAGGGTGAGAACAATGGATGCTTATACAACCATTGTCTAAATATTTAAAAGTCCTAAGTCAGAAGAAAAAAAAAATCACCTATTTTAGTGGGAGGTTAATAGAAAAGAAGGTGGCACGGTCTGACTAGCTCCTGGCCACACCATGTTTCTGCTCTCTTCCTCCTCCTCTTCCTCCTCTTCCTCCTCCTCCTCCTCCTCCTCCTCCTCCTCTTCTTCTTCCTCTTCCTCCTCTTCCTCCTCCTCCTCCTCCTCCTCTTCTTCCTCTTCCTCCTCTTCCTCCTCCTTTTTCTCCTCCTCCTCTTCTTCTTCCTCTTCCTCCTCTTCCTCCTTTTTCTCCTCCTCTTCCTCTTCCTCCTCTTCCTCCTCCTCCTCTTCCTCCTCCTTTTTCTCCTCCTCTTCCTCCTCCTCCTATTCCTCCTCCTCTTCCTCCTTTTTCTCCTCCTCTTCCTCCTCCTCCTCTTCCTCCTCCTTTTTCTCCTCCTCTTCCTCCTCCTCCTATTCCTCCTCCTTTTTTCCTCCTCCTCCTCTTTCTCCTCCTCCTCCTCCTTCTCCTCTTCCTCTTCTTCCTTCTTTTCTTCCTTGTTCTTTCCTCCTCACCACTCCTAGCTCCACCTACCTCTTCTCTATCCAATGATAGAGCTCTTGCCACAACCTATAGTATGTTTTTTTCCTCTTGCTCTGGAAAATACATATTCAAAATTACCCAGAGCTTCATAGCAAAGGTAGTGTCAATACAAAAGCCACAGTGCTTATCTTACGGGGAGGAAAAGAGAGTTTATTCTAGGACAATTTTGAGTGACTATGGGCTGGGAAAACAGATTTAAGTTACCTCAAATTCCATGTTCTAATATAGAAGCACTTTCACAAAGTTTTTTATAGTTTTGCAGAACAGAGAAAGTCATTAAGCAAGGCAATTTTAAAATACATTAGTGGGTACATTAGGGAAGCAGATAAACAAGAGGGGGAAGCTTTTCTATGGGTCGAAGATGCTGGCTGATGTCATTCTTAGCTTTTGGATTGATGGAAGCTAATTTCATGGTAAGACAATACATTCTAAAAGAGTTTTATCTGCTGTCACATGGTGTTAGTCAAGCACACTGTGGACAAGTGATTGGGAGAGAAAGAGGGTCAGAACTTAGCCCAAGATAAGGTAATTAGCCTAATTAGCCTCTGGACTTGCAACATTCTAGTCTTTGAGAAACACTGAAATCATAGTCAGTCTGCAGACAGATTTTTTTTAGGAGTTCAATCATAGCTAGATGAAACCTTTTTCAGAAGATTTCATTCATACTAATTCTGGGTTTTCCAGACTTTTTTAGATCCTAGCTAGCAGAGTTCCTGAAGCCATTATACTACCTGCCTTTTCCAGCCCTATCCTGAATGAAGAGTGTGTGTGTGTGTGTGTGTGTGTGTGTGTGTGTGTGTGTGTGTGTGTGTGTACCTATCTGCTAGCAATTCAAACTCTTACCCACTAGGTTCTTCCTCCAAACAACCAGCTTCACACTTCATATGATACATCCAGAAAGAGAAATCTAATCTACTCCAAAATAAAGTGTCAGGGGAAGAAGCCCACACTGACCTGTGCTACATGTATGCAGATCAGCTTTGTGTTGTCTTGCTTAAATAGCCAGTCATTGGGGCAAGAGACTGGACTATAGATAAAAGCATTTTGTGGAAAACCCAGATAGATGATAGTAGCAGTAACAGTAAAGAGGTCTGAAGCTGTTTACTTTGTCCTTCCCTTCCTGGAGCCCATACTGGGTGAAGCAGTCACATATTCCTGCTTTTGTGATCTGGGGGAAAGTCTACATTAAGCTCATGTGATCGATTCTTATGAAACAATTAGACATATTTGGATAAAACAGAATCCTGTCCTGGTTTGCCATTTCTGGTACTTGATTCTACTGTAGATATTTCTTCTAAGACATAGAATGCTGTAGTGGTTGCCCTTCATGCTAGCAATGGAAACCGCATCCAGTGGAGACTGAATTTGCCTGAATTGTGTTACTACATTCATGCTCTGCAGTTCTTACCTTCCCTGAATTTCTGTTGTTTGCTTTGTCTTGCAGAAATGTTTTGTCCCCTGTCTCATGTGAAATTGGATTCTGCAGTGTTAATTCTACTGTTCCTGACACCATATTTCTAGGCTTCTTTGTTGCCTCCCTGACTCCTATATGTCCTTTAAAAGTTGGCTTCTTCATAGTTCTGGTTTGCATTCTTCCTTCTCAAATTCCTGACAAAGATCCCAGACCTGTCTGCTAAGAGATTGCAAAAGAGGACTTACTGACTTGTCAACATTTATTCTGCCTGTTCTGTTGGTGGGAAGGTGGTTTGTTTGAAGCATATGTGGGTGTCGAGCTGGTTTGTATGGGCATCACCAGCTGTCAGAGTAGCCCCCACTGCAGCAAATGCAAAGCATGGGGAGAAAGGGCACACCTGCAACAAGTGGGCCAACATTTCACAGAACTGACTGCCAGGTCAGTGATTAGATGTAAGGTGCATGAAGGGCATTAGTTCATGACTACCAGCTGTTGCATATGTTGTGTTTTCTGTCCCCTCTGCTGCTCTCTTCTCCTGACTGCTTCACCATCCTAGTTTACCTGTCAGATTACAGAACTTTTTGAGGAACTATCGGGTGCATTAGCAAGCTGATATCAGCATGACCATAATCTGAGGGTTATTAAAGGGGCATTGTTGCACCTTTTCTACCATTTATTATTGGTGAGCCATTGTAAGATCCCACATTTGTCATAAGTTTTCAGCTGATGAAATTGCTCTGAGGTCACATCTTAAGATGTGATAGCAAAGATGTAGTGCTAACTCTTACCCACAGCTGTGAATCCTGAACACTGTTCCAGTGTTCAGTGGGAAGCTTAAACTGTGTGTCTGTATTTCATGGCCTGTAAAATGGAGATAATAATAATACCTTTCGCTGTGTCAAGAATAAATGTGTAGAATCTGCAGTGTGTTTGAAGGAGAGTCTGGCATGTAGTAGGTGCTTAATACTTTTTTTTTTTTTTTAAATCTTTATGCTCTCTATACCAGTGATACCCACTGAGCAGCTGTCCATGGTCTGGGTTCATGTTACTGTCTCTGTCCTAGAATATATCATGTTGTATTGGAAGGAGCTGGTTCTTTCTGTTTGAAGAGACGAGTATCTGTCAGGTGGTAGAAACTATAACATCATCTTCTGATTTACAGAATATCATCAGTAATTATTAGCATACAATAGAAAACATTCTAAATGTCATTTAGTAGGTGTATATTATCATTTACTAGTATTGGCTAACATCTGTCTATGAGCACTCTATCAGGTGAATTGCTCAGGTAGTGCCATTGACTCCAAGATTCCCTTCACTCCAGTGTTTCTCAAATTATTTCCTTCATGTACCTTTTCAACCGTACTAGAATCTATATCAGTTTCTACTCCCCTTTAATCTACTCATACCAAACTCAACAACTTGTCACCTGCCACATGAGAAGGATATGTTTTTGTGGTTAGGTCGGCATCATTTGATAATATTACTTTTTGTTTAAAAGAGTTTCCTATCCTGAACTCCCTGACACCACAATTTCTTGTTTTTTCCTTCCTACAAAACTTTATTGCCAATTCCTCCTCCTGTCTCATTTTGTTCATGCCCATTTGTTCTTCATGTGTTTCATTACCTTGGGCTTATTCCTGGACACCCATTTCTTCTTCATTTACAATTCCCACATTTGGATCTCTTTTGGCTAATATAGTTCAAATTGTCACGTATTTGCTGATAACACTAGAATTGGTATTTTCAACATATTTTGTCTATTGAGTTTCAACTTTATGAATTGTAGTTAACTGAATAAAAAGTGTCTTCTATTGCATATGAAGTCCTCATAGATACAGGGCTTTGTTTCCTTTCTGACTAAACTCAATAAATGCCTGCTTTCAAAAAAGTCTTTTTTTAATTCATATCTAACTCTTCAGACATGATTGTTAAAACCACCAATTTCTTTCTATCAGCCCTGTTAGAGATCTGCCTGTGGTTTTGATTGCCCAGATTCTGTCTACCATATACAGCTTCCTCCCTGGACCTGCCATTCCCATTGAGCATAGTCACGTGTTCATTCATAGTACAGCAATCAGAGACTTAAGGAATATGAATTGCTTGTATCATTTCTATACGTGAATTCCAAATTCTTTCTCTAGCTCCAAGCCCAACATATTCAGGTCTTTGTTACCCCAACCCAAGCATTGTAAATTTTTATCCTTTATCACCATGTACCAAGAATACTACCTCTTAATTTCTTACTAGTCATTCAAACTCTTCTGCAAATGAGTAGTTAAGAAAGTATAGCAATTAGGTTGGAAAGACTGCTCGGTAAAGCACTCTTTTTTTTTTTTTTAATTGGATATTTTCTTTATTTACATTTCAAATGTTATCCCCTTTCCCAGTGACCACCCCACAAAAAAAAAAAAAAAAAAAAAAAAAAAAAAAAAAAAAAACCCTATTCCCCTCTGCCCCTGCTTCTATGAGGGTGTTGCCCCATCCACCCACCCACTCCCATTT
The DNA here is from genome assembly GCF_011762505.2 of Arvicanthis niloticus. NCBI lineage: Eukaryota > Metazoa > Chordata > Mammalia > Rodentia > Muridae > Arvicanthis > Arvicanthis niloticus. The sequence goes on from NC_047661.1 coordinate 3,499,424, forward strand.
CCCTGCCCTGGCATTCCCTGGGGCATTGAGCCTTCACAGGCCTCTTCTCCCATTGATGTCCAACAAGGCCATCCTCTGCTACATATGGATCTGGAGCCATGGGTCTCTCCATGTGTACTCTTTGGTTGGTGATTTAGTTTCTGGGAGCTCTGGGGGGGTCTGGTTGGTTGATATTGTTGTTCTTCCTATGGGGTTGTAAACCCATTTTGCTCCTTCAGTCCTTTCTCTAACTCCTCGATTGGGGACCCTGTGCTCAGTCCACTGGTTGGCTGTGAGCATCAGCCTCTGTATTTGTCAGACTCTGGCAGAACTGTTCAGGAGGTAGCTATGTCAGGCTCCTTTCAGCATGCACTTCTTGACATCCACAATATTGTCTGCATTTGGTGAATGTATATCATATGGATCCCCTTGTGGGGCAGTCTCTGGATGGCCTTTCCTTCAATCTCTGCTCCACACGTTGTCTTCATATTTCCTCCCATGAGTATTTTGTTCTCCCTTCTATGAAGAACTGAAGCATCCACACATTGATCTTTCTTCTTATTGAGCTTCATGTGGTCTGTGAATTGTATCTTGGGTATGCCAAGCTTTGGGGCTAATATCCACTTATCCCTGAGTGCATACCATATGTGTTCTTTTGTGATTGGGTTACCTCACTCAGGATAATATTTTCTCTTTTTTTATTTTATTATTTTTTTTAATTTTTTAATTTTTTGGTTTTTCGAGACAGGGTTTCTCTGTGTAGCCCTGGCTGTCCTGGAACTAACTCTGTAGACCAGGCTGGCCTCGAACTCAGAAATCCGCCTGCCTCTGCCTCCCAAGTGCTGGGATTAAAGGTGTGTGCCAACACCGCCCGGCAGGATAATATTTTCTAGATCCATCCATTTACCTAAGAATTTCAAGAATTCATTGTTTTTAATAACTGAGTAATACTCCATTGTGTAACTGTACCACATTTTCTCTATCCATTTCTCTGTTGAAGGACATCTGGGTTCTTTCCAGCTTCTGGCTATTATAAATAAGGCTGCTATGAACATAGTGGAGCATGTGTCCCTGTTATATGTTGAAACATCTTTTGGGTATATGCCCAGGAGTGGTATAGCTAGGTCCTTAGGTAATACTATGTTCAATTTTCTGGACTGCTTTCCATAGTGGTTGTACCAGCTTACAATCTCACTGACAATGGAGGAGTGTTCCTCTTTCTCCACATCCTTGCCAGCATCTGCCATCACCTGAGACTCTTAGGACTAAAAGCAAGGGACCTTAGATGAAATGCCCAGCAGTGGAGAGAGGGAACTTGTAGAGCCCACCTCTAGTAGATAGACAGGACATTAAGTGGAGGGATGGAGTTGCCATCCCAGTCAAAACTCTGACCCAGAATTGTTCCTTTTTAACAGAACTGCAGGGACAACAGTGGAGAAGAGACTAAGGAAAAGGAGGTCCATTGACTGGCCCGAATTGGGATCCATCTCAAGGGGAGGTTCCAAGGCCTGACACTATTACTGATTTTATGGTGTGCTTACAGACAGGAACCTACCATGGCTGCCCTCTGAGAGGTCCAACAAGCAGCAGAAAGAGTCAGATGCTGATACTTAGACCCAACCAATGAACAGAAGCCGAGGACCCCTGTGGTTGAATTAGGGAAAGGCTGGAAGAAGCAGAGGAGGAGGGTGTCCCCATAGGAAGACCAGCATTCTCAGCTAACCTTGACCCCGAGACCTCTCAGACACTGAGTCACCCACTAGGTAGGTGGTTCACTGATATGAAGACCCTGACACATATACAGCAGAGGACTGCCTGGTCTGGCCTTAGTGAGAGAAGCTGTACCTAACCCTCAGGAGACTTGAGGCCCTAGGGAATGGTGAGTCCTGGAGGGGATGGAAATATCCTCTTGGAGATGAGAGAGGAGGAATGGGATGAGGAACTATCTGAGGGGGAACGGGGAAGGAGGGGATAATGACTGGACAGTAATGAAAGATTAAAGATAATTTTTTAAAAATGTATCACATGCACTAAGAGTTTGGGAGCTCTGAGATAGGTCTTTTAATTTATGAGTGAAGTATAGAAAGACATTTCTGTGTTACTATTTGGATCCCAGGAAGAGTGATAATAAGCAACAACACAGTTATTTACACTCAGAAACAGTTGTGTCATTACTGTCATCTTCATGGATACACGGAGGTTTTATGAATAATCCCTAAAAGTGCGCAGTGCTTTGTTAAAGTTCTGGCAAGTTGTCATTATGCAGAAATTCTTTTGTCTATTCTGTGCAAAAGACATGATCCAGCCTGGTGTGGTTCAGGCTTTTGTAAATATAGACTAACAACTCAGTTTTGTGACCTTTTTAATAAATAGACAAAATTAGTTTTTGTTGTGTGTTCAAATGATTTTTGAAATACCAACATACAAATCATTTCTATGTTTAGCAACTGACACTTTACTTCCTCTGGCTCTTGAGTCGTATTATGCTAGCGTCCAGGAGTAAGTGCTTTGGTGACTGAATAAATTAACAATATATCTTTTAATAATTTGTTGGCTCATAATTTTCTTAAGACTGCTGATCTTTCCTGTCTAGACTTTTGCATCTGGCGGTTAGTTACAGTGCTCCTGAATTGTTTGTTAATACTGTTCTAGTTTGCTTTGAAGCTTATTAACTCAAGTTTATACAGTAAGTTCCATTTAGGTACCTGAGCACAAAATATTATGCAGAATTTTTTCATGTATATAATTTATGATCAATAAAATATTAGCTCCAGAAAATACGGGCTGCATGTACATAATTGAGAAAGTATCCTTTAAATCATATAACTATAATTCCTTGTGAGGGATAGATTATGAATAAGTTGTGTGGTAGACAGAAATGCACAGAATGCCAGGTAGCTATGTTGATTTTGAGTGAGAAACACTCAAAGAAATCTTGTCTCTGCTCATATTCTCAGCCTTTCCGTGTTACAAAGGATCCCCTTTGTATTATATTAATGTAATTTTTAGAATTATTTCTCTCTCAGCACTATGGTATCATATCAGATAGAGTTTGTATACTTTGAAAAGAATGAACTATGTCTTGGTTTTCTCTTTCTGTCCACTCTTTATCATGAAACCTACTGGGGATCTCAACATTCTAATGGCGTTTCATGAATGTTATACATCTGTCTATTTGAACAGCCAAGCTTCCACAGACTGCCCTGAGTAGAGCTGTGTTACTCTTTAGAATGTGCTACATAAAGATGAAACTTCTAATGTGGTTTTCTCTCTACAAAACATTCTAATTCAGAGTTAGCAATTTGAGGTTTAGCATCTGAGACTGAATACCTGAGGCAAGTCGTCTGAGAAATCAGATAGTAGAGACAGTTTCTTTTGAATCAACCTGAACTTCTGGGCGCCAGCAAGTTTCCTCTTACAGGGCACAGATGTGGGCATCAACTAGTCATTCTGATTCCACCTTTTATTTCTGAATTCTCAATCAGGCAGATCCGTGTGCCTCACTTTATTATATCATTGTTTATTGTTTAATGGAAGGGATGCCTTTGGTTTTAGGATTTAAACCTTTAAGAAGGATTTTGAAGGTTTAGGATGAATTCCATGGATAGTTTTCATTGTAGCTATATTTGAATATGAAATTTTGATGTTTTTCTATTCTTTGTTTCTCTGAAAATGGAAGGAAATATTTTGTGTTTTGAGAGGTGAAATTCGTAATTGGGGCAGAAAAAAAGTCCTGACCCTTGCAGAAACAGGATACAAAACATGGATTACATTTTAGGTAGAGGGAAGGTAGACATTCAGGATTAGAAAGAAGACACAAGCTGAGCAACCTTTTTTTTTTTTTTTTTTTTTTTGGTTTTTCAAGACAGGATTTCTCTGTGTAGCCCTGGCTGTCCTTGAACGAACTCTGTACACCAGGCTGGCCTCGAACTCAGAAATCCGCCTGCCTCTGCCTCCCAAGTGCTGTGATTAAAGGAGTGCACCACCACTGCCTGACGAACAACTTCTTTTCTATGTAACTTTCGATAACAATTTTGGACAGGAATGCTATTGACTGACTGCCACTGTTAATAAGAAGGTGTCAGGTAATGTGTACACACACACACACACACACACACACACACACACACACACACACACACACATATATATATAACCATCTACAGTTTATTTTCATAACAATTTTGAGAAGTGGTATAATTATCCCCATTTCACGAGTAAGAGAATGGAGTATAGACTAGTTAGGTTATTTGTTCATAGATATGTCTCCGGTAAGTTATGGTCTGATGGTAGCCTATGATAGTGGAGCTCTGAACTATATGAGCTAAAAGTACTCTGTTATACCAACAGAATAGCATAGAGTATGCTTAGCAAAGTCCATTCCTTATTGTTTGTGTCTAAACTCATTAGGCTAAGAGCTTCTTTTAGGCAGTAATTAAGTAATTAGTAAGAGAATATATTCAAAAGTAGCATTTACTTGGGTATTTAAACTATATATATAAGAAAAATGTACACTTAAAAAACAATTGCTTAATTCCCTGCTAGTATTTATTGCCATACATTTATCCGGTAGATTGACAATGGTTTGAGAGCTACAATTCTGAAGAGAAAAGAGAATTTCATTTTACCACCAGATGGCAGCAATGTAAGCTTTTCAAATCTGAATTGTAGATTTCTTCAAAGACTAGCTATTTAAATTTTATCAGTTCAACTTGTCCTTTATGGAAATACAGCTTTACATTTCTTGGGAGAAAGGTGACCTTCATGTTGACATAAAGAAAACAAGCTTGGCCTCTGAATTATTGGGATTAATTACTTGGATTAATTGTATTTTAATGTATTTCTATATATGTTTATACAACTAAAAGTTATTATTTTGAAAAGAATCTACCAAGTTACTTATAGTATGAAAATCAATGTTTTCATAGAAATTTTTCTTCTATCCTGTTATAAGACAGATGAATCCCAAGCTGACTACATTGCACTCACGGTAGTAATGCTGTACTAGACAAGTAATTCTCAACCTGGGAGTTGTGACTCCTTTGGGTCATATGTTTACATTATGATTCATAATAGTAGCAACATTGAAGTTATGAAGTAGCACTGAAATAATTTTTGATTGGGGTCACCACAACGTGAGGAACTCTATTAAAGCATCACAGAATTAGAATTGTTGAGAACCACTGAACTAGGTTATAAACTTTGTGTTCACAGCCACCCTTTTTATTTTGTTTGTTTGTTTGTTTTGCTTTGGTTTTTTTTTTTTTTTTTTTTTTTTTGAGACGTGCGCCACCACTGCCCAGCAACACAGCCACCCTTAAAAATTAATTTTAATGTTTTAGTAATGTGTATTTGTGTGTGTCTGAATAGGAGTTTGTGGACTTAAGTAGAGTACCCAGGGAGGCCAGGAAAGTATATCAGATTCTTTGGAGCTGAAGTTATAGTGAGTTATATACTATGTGATATGGGTTCTGGGACTGGAACTTGTGTCCTCAGCAAGTACAGTTCATCCTCTTAACTGCTGAGCTATCTCTAGGGTCAATTGCTGAACATCTTTAGTGTTCTACATTAGTTTGAACTAGTGTTTGTTATATAATATGTTTCAACACTATATCCAAATTTGGTAATGATATAGCTTGTAATAGTAATGACAATAACAATATATCATCTCAAACAGCTCTGAATAGTCAGCCAAACATTTTTGCAAAGACTGCCTCATTGTATAGCTAAAAGTTTATAGGCTGATTGACATACAAATTAAGAAGGATATTAGAATATCACTTCAAGAAGCATTCCTCTACTTTCACAGCTGACTTTTGGTGTGGAAGTATTACTGTAGTCAATTATGAAATTTCTGGATAACGATGGACAACATCGTTCTAGTACTAAATAGGAAAGTCTGAAACATGGTTTGTAATAACTGTCTCAAAGGGACACTTGAGATGGGCACCTGCACTTCATATTATGGTCGTCATTGGTTGTCAGACCTTCCCATGGCCATTTTTATTCAATTAAACTGATAATGGGCTGGGTGAAATGACTCTGATGACTTTGTAAATGGCTGTCCAGACAAAACTAGCACATTAAAAACAAATAAAAATAAAATTACCAAACAAAAACAAAACAAAGGACTTCATAGTGCATAATTCTACAAAAGATCAACTGTGTACAAACCTTTAGGAGACTGGCTTCTGGGAAGTCAGTCTACTGAGAGTTAGTTATTTCTTTCAGTACCATCATTATTGAGCATCAGGTATCAAACTCAAGACTTAAATGTTTTTTTTTTTTTTTGTTTTTTTTTTTTGTTTTTTTTTTTTGTTTTTTTTTTTACTATCAAAAGACTCATTAGTGTTCCTTTCTCTTGTTCTTTGAGTTCTCTAACTTCATGATCTGTGTGTCAATCTTTTGTAAGCCATGCAGGGTAATCTAAAAATATCTGTCTATAACACTTATTTTTTTTTCTAATTCAGAGAACTTTCCCTCCTCAGGGTAGCCTTAATTATTCTGTCAGGATGCATGGGTAGAGTTAGCTACATTATAACAGAAAGAAGAGAGAGAGAGAAAAATCCTGATAACTCAAGGCAGTGTACTTTGGCTAAGATCAGAACAGAAACTTATGGTAGATGGGGAATAGGGAATTAAATTTCTAACTTACCATCTGTATGGATATGTACAAACATGTTTCTACAGGTGATTAAGTGAGATTATAATCTTATTTGCTTAGCTTCTTCTCTGAGGTTCTTAGACTGATTTTCTTTCCTTTTTTATTTACTTTTATTATTTTATGTGTCTGAGTGTTTTGCCTGCATGTGCCTTTGTACACATGCTCAGTGTCTAAGGAGGTGGAAAGCTTCTATGTAGGTACTGGGAATCACAGCTGAATTTCCCAGGGACAAGTGCCATGAATCATTGAGCCAACTTTTCAGCCCCATCTTGGACAGATTTCTTCTTTTTTCTTACTTTCTCTTTTTATTTTATTTTTTAATGGATATTTTATTTATTTACAATACAGATGTCATCCGATTTCCCCACTTCCTCTCCCTAGAATGCCCAATCCTATACCCCCTCTTTCTTTATGCTTTTATACCATTTTGATTACATGCATGTATTAAAGTCAGTTCTAGGTTGAGGGTCTAGCAATACAATAGATGCAAATAGTCGAGGAAATAGCAATACAATAAACACAAATAGTCAAATAAAAAGCAAAGCATTAAACCCAATTAAGTGAACACTCCCATGATCACCGTTTCTAATGGCTTATCAGGATGACCAAAGTATCTGAGTCTACTTTCCTGTCCTAGCCCAAGGTCATTTTCATGTCTGAAGCCTACTTCCTTGTTCTAGCCTAAAATTTAGAATCCTGTCTAAAATTACTTCTTTGTTCTAGCTTAATATTTAGACTCCTGCCTGAAATACTTCTTTGTTGTAACCTAAGATTTAGATTCCTACCAGAAATTACTTCTTTGTTTTAGCCTAATGTCAGAATCCGACTTAAAGCCTGTTTCCTTGTCCTTGGTCCATGTGAGCTTCTTGCCAAGCAGTCCCAAAGGCTCTCCACCTCTCCCCCTTTTTTATTTTGTTAACAAGACTGAGCCTGTCTTAGGTGGTTCTGACAAGAATGCCTTCTTTACCCTTCATGGAATATTCATTATCAAATGCAATACACTTCTGTCTTAGGTTGGTAAGGCTCTGTGCAGAATCTTACTCATCTTTGGCTTGCCAGCCTGATAATTTAATAACTCTGTCTGGGAGTCCATTTTCAGGTTTAAGCCATGTACTTTGGCTGCCTACATTTTGATGTTGTTAAAGATAAGCTTTAACATGATCCGTAGGAATAAAAGTATTCCCAGGACAAGAAATACTAGCCTGATCAAGCTATATATACAATTCCTGAGGTTTGTCCAAAATGGAAATACTGAGCTCAGGCAATGGGTAACTATTGGCATTATCTGCAGCATCAAAGGTCAACAGAGCAGCATTTTTAAAATTGATAATCTCACTAGGCAAAGTTAACATACCCAGAGAGGTATTAGGATTATGCCAAATATACTCCAAGTGTCTTTAAGCTTTTTTCTAATTATAATGACAATCATTGTGAATTTCAAAAGTAACACTACTCCAAGATATTTGTCATGACACTTGGGATGGCTCCTAACTCTTGAACCCTGAACCTCCTTCAGATAATTTGAATGGGTTATAGAGCATCATCCATTCTTCCAGATACCTATATAAATCCTTTTGTATACTCAATAAATTTTTTGCTAGGTGGTTAACAAAAATAGTTGTCTTAACTCCTTGTGTCAGTGCTATTGCAGAAACAGTGGTGCTGGCAATTAATGGAATTAAAACTGTTATACCAGCGATAATCAAGCCTGCTACCCTCTTGCTTCTGCTTAAAGCCTAACTCACTTCTTCCAGCATTTTCAAGCTTTTTTTCAGTGAATCAAGGTTTTCTAATACTCAGGGTAGTAAGACCAAAGCTGGATGATAGACCCCCATAATATACATGCCAGGTTTGAACACAGTAACACAATTGGAAATTATACAGTCAATCCAACTTACAATAAATACTGTGGAAGAGACAAAACCAATTTTAGCTTGACAATTAAAAGAGCCTTAAAACATGCACTAACCCTTGTTTGAAATCCTGTCCCAACTTTTTCTCTTGCTATTGTAACATCATAGTGAGCTACAGCTAACTTCCAAATATGTTCCTGACAAAGTCGAGATCCAGTCTTCCAAAAGTAGACTGTTAATTCCCATATTGGATTGATTTCCAGACCAGTACATGATTGAGTCCTAATAGCTGGTCACAAGAAGAATACAAGAGATATTATAATTTCTCTTTTTGATTCTCTATCCCACAAGGTATAAAAACTTGAGGCAAGGCAGCTTGTCCCATCTGGGATATAGTCAACCAAAGGTGAGTCAGGAACTTATGTCCAATACAGGTCCCAAGTCACCCTTGTCAGGACACTTAGCAAACTCACAGGTTGGCATCCTTCTTCGTCTCAGCAGGAGTATGTCTCATCAATTTTTTTTAAAGTTTCATGGGCCTCTTCCACATATCGTGTCCTTGAGGATTATACAAAAATCCCTGTGATAAATTGTTGACAAAAAGTCTCAACTGCTTGGCAATTGCCAGACCCATTGTCTTTTTTATTTATTTATTTACCTTTCAATGTTATCCTCTCTTCCATTCCCCTCCAAAACCCTTTATCCCATCCCCCCTTCTCCTACTTCTTTGAGGGTGTGCTCCCACCACCAACCCATTTCCGACTCCCTGCTCTCAAATTACCCAACACTACGGAATCCAAGTAACCAAGGCCCTCCACTTCTACCAATGCCTAACAAGGCCATCCTCAACTACCTATACAGGTGAAGCCATGAGTCCTTCCCCTTGTGTTCTCAGGCTGGAGGTTTAGACCCTGGTAGCTATGGTTGAGTATTTTGATACTCCTTCTAAGAAGGAGCAAAGCACTCACACTTTGGTCTTCCTTCTTCATCTTGATCTTCATGTGGTCTAAGTGTTGTATCTTAGGTATTGTAAGATTTTGGGCTAATATCCACTTATCAGTGAGTGCATACCATTTGTGTTCTTTTGTGATTGGGTTATCTCACTCAGGATGATATTTTCCAGTTCCATCCATTTGCCTAAGAATTTCATGAACTCATTTTTTTTTTTTTAAATAGCTGAGGAGTACTCTACTGTGTAAGTGTACCACATTTTCTGTATTCATTCCTCTGTTGAAGAACATCTGGGTTCTTTCCAGCTTCTGGCTATTATAAATAAGGCTACTATGAACATAGTGGGGCATGTGTCCCTGTTGAAACATCTTTTGCCCAGGAGTGGTATAGCTGAGTCCTCAGATAATGCTATGTTGAATTTTTTGAGGAACTGCCAGACTGTTTTCCATAGTGATAGTACCAGATTACAATCTCACCAACTATGGAGGAGTGTTCCTCTTTCTCCACATCTTTGCCAGCATCTGCTGTCACCTGTTTCTTTGATTTTAGCCATTCTGACTGGTGTGAGGTAGAATCTCAGGGTTGTTTTGATTTGCATTTTCCTGATAACTAAGGATGCTGAATATTTTTTTAGCTGCTTCTCAGCCATTCGAGTTTCCTCAGTTGAGAAATCATTAACTAGCTTTCTACCCCATTTTTAATAGGTTGATTGGCTAGAGTTTAATTTCTTCAGTTCTTTGTATACCTTGGCTATTAGCACTCTATTGGATGTAGGATTGGTAAAGATCTTTTTCCAATCTGTTGGTTGCTGCATTGTCCTATTGACAGTGTCCTTTGCTTTACAGAAGCTTTGCAATTTTATGAGGTCCCATTTGTCAATTCCTGATCTTAGAGCATTGGCGTTCTGTTCAGGAACTTTTCTCCTATGCCCATGTGTTCGAGGCTTTCCTTCATTTTCTCTTCTTTTAGTTTCAGTGTAGCTGGTTTTATGTGGAGGTCCTTGATCCACTTGGACTTGAGCTTTGTACAAGGAGATAAGAATGGATCAATTTGCATTCTTCTACATGCTGCCCTCCAGTTGAACTGGCACCATTTGTTGAAAATGCTGTCTTTTTTTTCCACTGGATGGTTTTTAGCTCCTTTGTCAAAGACCAAGTGACCATAGGTATGTGCGTTCATTTCTGGGTCTTCTATTCTATTCCATTGATCTTCTTGCCTGTCTCTGTATCAATACCATGAAGTTTTTATCACTAATGCTCTGTAGTACAGCTGAGATCAGGGATGGTGATTCCCCCAGAAGTTCTTTTATTGTTGAGAATAGTTTTTGCTATCCTGCATTTTTTGTTATTCCAAATGAATTTGAAAATTTCTCTTTCTAACTCTGTGAACAATTGAGTTGGGATTTTAATGGGGATTGCGTTGAATCTGTAGATTGCTTTCAGCAAGATGGCCATTTTTACTATATTGATCCTGCCAATCCATGAGCATGGGGCATCTTTCCATCTTCTGAAATCTTCTTTGATTTCTTTCTTCAGAGTCTTGAAAGAATTCTCAATTGAGGAAACTCAAATGGCCGACAAGCACCTAAAGATATGTTCAGTATTTTTAGTCATCAGGGAAATGCAAAACAAAACAACCATGAGATTCTACCTCATACTAGTCAGAATGGCTAAGATCATAAACAAATGGCAGCAGATTCTGGCAGGGATGTGGAGAAAGAGGAACACTCCTCCATTATTGGTGAGATCGCAATCTGGTGCCACCACTTTGGAAATCAGTTTGGTGGTTCCTCAGAAAATTGGACATAGCAATAACCTGAGGACCCAGCTATAACACTCCTGGGCATATACCCAGATGATGCTCCAACATATGACAAGGACATATGCTCCATTATGTTCATAGTAGCCTTATTTATAATAGCCAGAAGCTGGAAAGAAACCAGATGTGCTTCAACAGAGGAATGGATGCAGAAAATGTGGTAAATTTACACAATGGAGTATTACTCAGCTATTAAAAACAATGAATTCTTGAAATTCTTAGGTAAATGGATAGAACTAGAAAATATCATCCTGAGTGAGGTAACCCAATCACAAAAGAACACACATGGTATACACTCACTGATAAGTGGATATTAGCCCAAAAGCTCACAATACTCAAGATGCAACTCTCAGACCACATAAAGTTCAAGATAAAGAAGGAAGATCAAAGTGTGGGTGCTTTGCTCCTTCTTAGAGAGTGTAACAAAATACTTATGGGAGCAAATATGGAGACAAAGTGTGGGACAGAAACTGAAGGAGGGGCCATCTGGAGACTGTTACACCTGGGTGTCCATCACATGTGCAGCCACCAAAGGTAGACGGTGATGTGAATGTCAGGAAGTGCATGCTGACAGGAACTTGATATAGTTGTCTCCTTAGAGGTCTGTCTGACATATACAGAGACGGATGCGCACAGCTAACCATTGAACTGATCATGGGGTTCCCAATGAAGGAGTTAGAGAAGACTGAAGGAGCTGAAAGGTTTTTTGGCCCAATGAGGAGAGTAAGAATACCAACAAATCAGAGCTCCCAGGATCTAAACCACCAGCCTGGAAGAACATAGGGAGGGACCCATAGCTCCAGCTGTATATGTAAGGGAGGTTGGCTTTGTTGGGCATAAGTGGGAGAGGAGATCCTTGGTCCCATGAAGGCTGGAAGCCCAGTGTGGGGGAATTTGAGGGTGGGGAGATGGGAGTGGGGAGTAGATGGGTGAACATCCTCATAGAAGTAGGAGGATGGGATGGGGGTTCCTTGGTGGGGGTGTGGGTGAAATAGGGTAAGGGGATAACATCTGAAAAATAAATAAAATATCCAGTAAAAAAATTTAAAAAAAAAAAGAAAAAATTACAACCTTTTTGTTTTTATATTGATTTTGGGAACAATGAATTTTAATAAGCAAATAGAAAAATCTTCTGGTAAGGAATAATGATACCAATTTGTTGACTATGGATTCGTCCTTATCTCAGTCTCAACACAGGTGCCATGCTTAAAGAGAAATGAAACTTGGTTGATTCCCTTCTTAGGGAGACAAGGGAGAAGATAGAGTAGAATAGGCCTTTGTTTCATTAGCAGTTAGTAGCCTTTGTTTTATCTGGGGAAGGTCATCTTGTGAATATAATCATGGGTGTTTTGGTCACTGTCTTAGTTAGGATTTTACTTATGTGAACAGACACCATGACCAAGGCAATTCTTATAAGACAGCATTTAATTGGGGCTAGGAAGAGATGAGAGTTCTATATCTTCATCTGAAGGTCACTAGGAGAAGCCTGGCTTCCAGACAGCTAGGATGAGGGTTGTGAAGTCCATGGCCACACCCACAGTGATGCATTTCCTCCAAAGGGCCACACCACCAAATAGTGCTACTCCCTTGGCCAAGCATATTTAAACTACCACATTCCACTTCCTGCCCACCATAGGCTTGTTCAAACACATGAGTTTATGGGGGCCATGCCAAGCCATAGCATAACAAAAATACATTTACTCCAACTTCCAAAGTCCTCACAATCTATAGCAGCATCATTAACATCTTGGGTGTGGAGTGGTGGGCTGTGAGAGGCAGTGGGGTATGCAGTTGAGTCTACTTCTAACCCCAGAGATCCTAAGTGATGGTAGGAGTAGTAGTCCAGTAGGGCAGTGAACAGGGTCCCGGGAGTAGGGATCACCTGAAAGAGAGAATGGAGGAAACTGGGGCATGCAAGAAATGACACTTGTCTATAGGCTGATCAAACTGCAATTTTTACTTCTTCACATAGGTGTTATATGCACATAGAGGCAGGATGTGGGGAAGGGATTGATGTAGGAGCATAGGTATTTTCAGAGGGAGTACAGATATCTTCCAGAACAGGGTACTAGCTGGGTGAAGAAGCAGGGAACAGGTCACTATGACTCTATTATTCACTGGTTTCTTATCTAAGCTGGTACTTTCCACCAGGATACACAAGGTGTTTGACTACTAATTCTTGTCCAGGCTGGTAAATTTCCACCAAGGCTGCTTGCTTACAAGATCTTATAGCTATCTGTTTTTTCTACAGAGACCAAGACCTTGTGTTAGCAAGCATGTATGGCTGACTTAGGCCTATTGCTGATTTTAGGCCTTCACTGTGTAAGCAAGGCTGCCCCTGACACTGGACCTCCTGGTACCTCTCACTTAGCTTCAGCCATCCACAGCCCCTCCCAAAAAAAGGTTTGTGGCCTTCAGTCATGTAGCACAGGTAGAGGGCATGACTACAGGCTGCAGAGCCTCAAGGCATCTCCATATTCATGAATTACTCAAAAGCCAGAGGGTGTAGCCAATTAAACATTCCTTCTCAGACCCTCCTCCTACTTGCAAAAGGTATTTAACCTCAGGCTCACCCTGAGGACACAGGGTATATATAGCTTCATCCACTTTCTGCCATGACAATAAACCTTTTAAAACCATAGACTTCCTCTTGTTTTGGGGCCCAACGTGGAGAACCAATGAGCAGCCGCCTAATCTCCCATGGAGGACTTCTCTGTGTTCCAGCCACAGAGGCCTGTCAACTCAGACAAGCTGAGCCAGCCATGACCCAGCCAAGGTAGTTGCCTCAACCAAGAGTCTCTACCCTGCAGGGTGCCATTGGAGTGCTCCTTTCGGCTGCAGTCCAGTCTAGCCCATATGCCCTCATCTCAGTCCTTCTACAGCCTCTCAACTGTGCCTGGGAGCCCAAGGGCTGAGACCAGCTGTTTCCTGGCCAGCCACCTCATCCTGAAGACCCCTGGAGTGGAGCTCTGTGGCTTCCATAACCTGGTGTCCACCCTTCGCCATGTGGAGTGAACCCAGTCAAATTCCCATGCTTCTGCCCCCCTGAGCCATGGAAGACACAAGGGATCTACAACTCAGCCCAACAGGACCCACACCATGAACGAGCTATAGCCCCACACTTGGGGTCTCCAAGAACTTCACCTTAACAACTTCTTGTTCCAGTCTCTGGGATCCACATATGATCTTCTGGGATCTTCCAAAGGACTTGGGTCACTTCTTCAGCTTGGCCCTCTGTAGCACTCTAAGCTCTAGTTGACTCAACTCCACTGCTGCTGCTGTTCTTGGTGGGCATGGTACTTGCAGCTCCTATACATTGGAGTCTTCTGTCCCAATTCAACTTCACCAATAGCCTTTCATAGGCTCCCTTTGTGGTGCCAAACCTCAACTTCTTTCATGACCCCTTCAGTCCAGGGCCATCAAGTGCAACTGAGGCTGTACCTTCACCAGTGTCCTTCCCTGGCTTCTCATAGTGCCAAGCCTCAGCTACTCTCCATAACTGCCTCATTCCTTCAAAACCAGTACCTCCTTGGTGACTCTTACACATGACCAAATCCAGCTGCAACATGGACTACAATCTTGCTATCACTGGAACACGGATTCTCTGTGCTTTCAGAAAATACTTCCCAAAAGATTTCACCACAGCGATGTTGGTGTCTTCTGAATCACCACTAATTTCTTAGCTCCAGCTAACAGCATCAGTTGTCCCAGTAGTCCCTTCTTTTATTGACTCTAAAGCCAGAGCCACATGCCTGAAGCTGCCAAGTTCTGCTGCTTGCTGAGGCTGGAACATGCTCCCACTTATTCTATTACCAGCTTTCTGTTTTCCAACTTCCTCACTGCCTAATTTTGGCTTCCCTGAAACTTGCTCTGTAGATTGAACTTGAATTCAGAGATCTGTATGGCTCTGTCTCCTGAATGCTGAGATTAAAAGCATGTACTACAATACCTGGACTTAAGCTTTCCATCACTTACAACTTGCTCTGTCCCAGGCTGGCCTTAAACTCAGAGATCTGCTTGACTTTGTCTCCAGGGATTAAAGGCGTACATCCCTATGCCTGTGCCTAATGTTTTCATGGACACTATTCCTGAAGATCCTCATCAAAAGCCTGTGCCATTCAGCCTCAAATCTGGATCACATGTTTACCCTCCATTTCTAGATTGTAGTTCATTCTAGATTGAAATACAAACTCTTCTTTACTCAACTGCAAACACAAACAATAAACTTATCTGGGTAAGATACTGTCCTCAGATCACCATTTTCTTAATTTCTTTATCTCCTTGAACACAAGATTCAGCTCTATTTCACTTCCTCGTGCCCCTTTATTACCTGAATAATACACTTTATATTTTTTTTCTCACCTTGCTCTTTTTCATTAAAACACTGTTCATAAGACTACAACAGAGAACAAAGTCTCTACTGGGCTCTTTTGAGATGTCCTTTGTCAGTGCAATTAATAAATTTCTTTACCTTAACCTCAGGTAGACTCTTCAAACAAAGGCAAAAAGCCACCACATTCTTCACCAAAATACCACAAAAACAGTCTCTAGGCCACATACTGAAATCCTTCTCCACTAGTTCAACACCAAAGTCTTACATATTCCTACTAGGATGGCCTATTAAGCTCCACATAAAGCATTTCATTGCTTTTCAAATCCAAACTCTCCAAATCCACATTCTTCCAAAGAAAAACATGATTAGACCTATCACAGCAATACCCCCAGTCCTGTTACCAACTTCTGTCTTAGTTAGGGTTTTACTGCCATGAAAAGACATCATGACCAAGACAACTCTTAGAAGGACAATATTTACTTGTGACTGGCTTACAGGTTCATAGGTTCAGTCCATTATCATCAAAGCAGGAACATGGCATTGTCCAGGCAGACATGATTCAGGAGGAGATGAGAGTTCCCCATCTTTATTCATCTGAATGACTGCTAGTAGAAGACTGGCTTCCAGGTAGCTAGGATAAGGGTCTTAAAGCCCACACCCAAACCCACAGTGACAAACTTCCTCCAAAACACCACATCTCCAAATAGTGCCACTCCCTGGGCCAAGCATATTTAAACTACCACAGTCACTGTAGAGAGGAATGCTGTCACCATTTCCCCAGTTTAAGTTAACAAAGGAAGCTCTGGCTGGGACTTTTGTCAATGGCAGGTCCCCTATAAAGGAGCTTCTGGATCCTTTCTTGGTAGTAGTGCCTTTGTAGGAAAATGGTAAGCTCTAACACCACCCAAATCTGTGGTGCTGTGGAATGGCAGTTCTTTCTGTTTCTGTCTGTTCTATTTTTCCTGAAAATATTTGCATTTCGATTTCTTCACTAGCAAAATATTTTGTAACTTTGATGTCAGAGTGCTATGGTGAAGAATAAAGAATAACAAAATTTGTGGGGGTCCCCACTCTTGTGTATTTTCAGCCTATGAGGTCCAGAAATAAAAAGGGAACAGAGATGACAGGCGGGGGTGCAGGTGCTCTGAAATCCTGTGAGTACATATTGTAAAGGGTCACACTGGGACCAATTATAGGGAGGTAGATCAACTTTATTTAGGGTGATTCAAGACTTATAAAGTTTTGGGGGACTAAGGGTAGGAACTTTACCTCGGATGATTCAAGGCTTATAAAGTTTTGGTGGATGGAGGGTAAGCAAAGCTCTACCTTCCTACACTGGATAAAGAATTCTTGTATCCCTCTCATGAATGTAGATTGAATGTTGAATTCAATAGTATGTTGAATGTTATTAAGTTTGTGTTACCTGAAGATCAAGTAGGCCATTGTGATGCTGATTCAAGGGTCTGAGAGCACTAAGAAGCTTTTTACCACTTGTCAGTCAGATACTAATGTCTCTGAAAGCTTTCTCTGTGTGAACTCTGAAGCTTTTTTTTTTTTTTTTTTTTTTTTGTACTACAGCTTATGATGTCATCAGGGCCTTCTTCTGGCTCAAAAGTAGGCTTCTCATGTAAGTGCGTTTCCTGTGATACTACATGAGCCTTTCAATTAAAACTGTGTGGTGCTAACACATTCAAATACCAGGCTGAGTACCTCACCACAGCCCTTATATTTAACCATTGAATAGAACCTTTGGGGTTTTTTGTTTGTTTGACTTTCTTCCTGTTGTTTGTTTGTTTGCTTACTTGGTTGCTTGGTTGATTTTATGACACAAGATCTTTCTGTGTAGCTTGATTTACCCTGATTTTGCAATCCTTCTATCTCAGTTTCTTAAGTGTTAGTATTACAGGAATGTAGCATCATGTTTGACAGTGAACAGATGTGTTTAAAGGCTAAAAAATTGTTTCTCAGCCATAATAAATTATTCAGTTGGTCTCAAAACTATGCTGTCTCAGAAATATTTTTATTCTCCTAGAGATGGGAAATTCAAACATACTTCTAGTAATCTTTGTGATATCAAGGATAAAGAACATAACTGAAAACCAAGTAATCTATAAGTCTCAAGTTAGAAAACAGAAACTTGCCCATTGTTGACCTTCATAACATTGATACAACAATGGGAAGCATGTAGAAAATTGACCCGACCTGCAGGCCTAGTACTTCGTGGACACAAGAAGGAATGCAACCTGAAAGAAGAACGGGCGAGACAGGGGAAAGGACTCAAGGAAGCAAATGCTTGTCAAGAGTCATATATTTGGGCGCAAAGAGCTTATTTATAATACAGTTTGCAAAGGGAGGGGTAAGAGGGATCCAAGTGATGGGAAAGTACAGATTCTTCTTGGCCTGTGCCCTGAAACAATGGCGGTCTAACTGCTATTCTCAAAAGATACGGTACACTGCTTTGAGTCTATAAGTCTATCTGTAACTGTCAAGCTGGACCTTGTGGTTGCCAGGGGGATGAAGCTGCAGGGGACATTGTGCAGGTGGGGAGAAGTAGGAGGTGAGTGTAAGAGGCGAGGGTCCTGACTTCTGACAGAAAATGATTTTGATGCAGAGTGTTGTTAAATTTTGTAAATAATTAAATACCAATCTCATAACAATTTTTAACTAGATTAAGTAGGTACTAGAGTTACATGGCCCAAAATGTTTAAAATATGAGAAGGAGATTTCATATTTAAATGTGTATTTTTATAACTTATGTAAGAATCAATCGATACTTGTATTTTTTATGTCACTGGCAATAAAATATGTGCATATTTTTTTTATTGAATATTTTATTTACATTTCAGATTTATCCCCTTACCCCATTTCAACCCTCCTGCCCAGGAAGCCCCTATCCCATCCCCCATCCTCCTACTTCTATGAGGATGTGTTTCCACCAATCCCCCCCCCCCCACTCCCATCATCCCATCCTTGAATTCCCCCACACTGGCCTTCCAGCCTTCATGGAACCAAGGATCTCTTCTCCCACCTATGCCCAACAAAGCCAACCTCCCCTACATATACAGCTGGAGTCATGGGTCCTCCCTATGCTCTCCCAGGCTAGTGGTTTAGACCCTGGGAGCTCTGGTTGGTTGGTATTGTTGCTCTCCTCATGGGGCCACAAACCTTTTCAGCTCCTTCAGTTTTATCTCTAACTCCTTCATTGGGAACCCCATGATCAGTTCAATGGTTAGCTGTGCACATCCACCTCTGTATATGTCAGACTCTGTCAGACCTCTAAGGAGACAGCTATATCAAGCTCCTGTCAGCATACACTTCCTGACATTCACATTACTGTCTGCCTTTGGTGACTGCACATTTGATGGATACCCAGGTGGAACAGTCTCCAGATGGCCCCTCCTTCAGTTTCTGTCCCACACTTTGTCTCCATATTTGCTCCCATAAGTATTTTGTTACTCTTTCTAAGAAGGAGCAAAGCATCCACACTTTGGTCTTTCTTCTTCATCTTGAGCTTTATGTGGTCTGAGAGTTGCATCTTGAGTATTGTGAGCTTTTGGGCTAATATCCATTTATCAGTGAGTGTATACCATGTGTGTTCTTTTGTGACTGGGTTACCTCACTCGGGATGATATTTTCTAGTTCTATCCATTTACATAAAAATTTCAAGAATTCATTGTTTTTAATAGCTGAGTAATACTCCATTGTGTAAATTTACCACATTTTCTGCATCCATTCCTCTGTTGAAGGACATCTGGGTTCTTTCCAGCTTCTGGCTATTATAAATAAGGCTGCTGTGAACATAGTGGAGCATATGTCCTTGTTATATGTTGGAGCATCATCTGGGTATATGCCCAGGAGTGTTATAGCTGTGTCCACAAGTAATGCTATGTCCAATTTTTTGAGGAACCACCAGAATGGTTTCCAGAGTGGTTGCACCAGATTGCAATCTCACCAACAATGAAGGCATGTTCCTCTTTCTCCACATCCTTGCCAGCATCTGCTATCACCTGAATTTTTTATCTTAATTTTATAGTGTTATAGGCAAGAAGACCATGTTTTTTAGTGCAGTTTCAACATGCTTATATAGGCTTTGGTGGACTTTCTCATGATAACAGAAGCAGAATTCTGAGTACAAGACTCTCAATACTGAGAAAAAATGTGTGATTTGTCACAGGCCAGCTACGTGCTGCACAGCCTAACGTTTTGAGGAATTCTCAAATACAGGAATTAGATTGTATTATTGGGAAGGCTTTAGAGAGAACAGATGTGAAATGCAAAACCAAATGAGTCTCTGTGTCATCTACATCTGTTTCCTTAATTTTCTATGTTTTTGCTTCATTATCTTCATTGCTGAATTGTTGTATCTGTCAACAGATGGCAACATCAGAAAGTCTTCTTTAAAGATGGTTAAATTCAATGACAGTTGATGTGGCTCTCAGATTAGTCAGTTGGAAGAAAGGAGATGTTTATCAGTTGTCTCTCAGGCTTTACAAAACTTTTCTTTAAATTTTAATTAAATATTTGAAAAGATCTTTTCTTTACCAATTCTTCTTGACTGGTGGTTTTTAACCTTTTTGAATAACCTTTCAACTTATGCCTAAATCATTTTTGCTGTATTTTGTGAATAAATTTCAATGCATCTGCTAAAATAATAAAATATGCATGCAATATAGTATAATTATGTTTATGAAGAGCTACTAAGTTAGTGTTTTGTGTATAAAATATTTAATGGGTTACAGTTTTGGACACAATCATGTAATTGAAGTGTTCTTTATTTCTTTTGAGTACAAAATATAAGCTATAAGCATGCCATACCCAGTTTGCTACCTCACTATTACTTCTGCTGTATATTTTACTTCTTTTCTTCTGTGCACATGTGTGTACAGTTCACATGTATGAATATGCCCATCTATGAAGTCTGTAAGTCAATGGCAGGCATCTTCCTTAGTCACTCTCTACCATATTTTTTGAGACATGATCTTTTAATGAAGCTAGAAGTTGAGGATTGGCTGGTCTGTTTGGACAGCAAGCTCCTGGAATCTGCTGGACTCTATTTTACCTCTCTCTGTCAGTATTGGGTGTGCAGACATATACTTCCAGGCCAAGATTTTTATGTGTGTGTTGGGATTATAAACTTAGGACTTTATCCACTTGGCTGTATGACCAGACTCCATCTTGTTGTTTAGAAGAGAGATTTTACATTTATTGAAGGTCTTTTATATTTGAATTACATGCTTACCAAAATGTGGAGACATCAGAAAGTTTATCTTGATTGAAGTTACTTTTTTGTAAAACTTTTTATTGATTGCTTGTGAGTTTCACATCATGCACCTAAGTTTTGTATCCTTCCCCCCACCATGAGCAAGCCTGAGAGACCTTGTTTACCACAACAAGGTCAAGTGACAGGATCTAGGTGGAGTTACCCACCTTGGCTGCCCAGAACACAGAAGCAGAACTGCCCCTGGGCTTGCCTTGAGACATCTCCGGCTGTGACCTGGAACAGACTATGGATTATCCCACCCATCTGAAACCAGGAGGGGTTATGGGTTGGGTCTTCCCCTTTAAATTGAGAGCTGAACATTAAAGCTTGGGGCCTTGATCAGAGAACTTTGTCTTGGCCTCATCTCTTCTCGTCCTCCTTCCCCATTCAATTCCCAGCCCCCCTTTCAGGTGAACCCAGTTGACTTGTGGCCACGGGAGGCAACAAAATTTTATTAATCTTAGACTTCCTTTCCCTTTGTGTCTATCTATGCTCTGTCCTTACAACATCCCCCCAAAAGGAAATAAAAAACAATCAACAAAAAATAACAATAAAACAAAGCATAGAAAATATTTGGTCTTAGAAGCTGAGTGTGTGACAGTGTATCCCACAATATATTCTTTGATCCACATATCTTTGTAAAGATACTTTTACATTGCAGTGGGTCATTGATCTGTTTTGTGACCTCTGGTTCATCTACACTATCAACATTGGATCCTCACCAGGATTCTCTTTGGTTATCCAGTTGTTACCCTGTGTCATGGAGATTCTGCAGCCTTGTATCAGCAGGACTAGTGACCCTTTCATGTGATCCCCTAGTTCATAGATGAAGTAGATTTGGGAGTAGACCAACTCAATGTCCTGGATCTGGGCCTCAGTTGTGTCCAAAGTACTGCAGATAGCAAGGGTCAGGACCAGTTATGTACTGCTCTTGGGTATCTATGTCATTCTAGGTGGCTTCCCAAATCAGGGGCATCCACATGGTCTCTAATGGTCATATGAGCCATGGACATCAACACCAACTTCTGCTGCTGCATGGCTATAGATGCAGAAATGGCCCTCAGTGGCAGCATGGCTGAGACTTCACTATGGCCTCAGGTGGTGGGCCTGCCTACTCAAACAGCCTATTCTTTTCCATCCTTGCATTTCTAGTTCCATCTCTTTTCATAATGCTCAAACCGTTCTGCTTCTTTTTCCCTTCTGTCCACTACATACGTGTACATTGTAGTGGATTTCATAGTGAGCCAGCCTCACAGCAAGCTGGTCTCTAGGTGTCTACCATCTTCCTATGTTACCACTTATGTGTCGTAGTAGGCCGGTCTCTGGATGTCTTCCCACTCCCAAGCTATGTTACATGGCAGCAAGCAGGTCTCTGGGCATCTTTCCCTGCCTCAATAAACTATTCATATCGAGACTTCAGAGCTTACCTCAGCTCCCCTCATAACACCCAGCAGCACCTCTCAGAGCATATCACACTGAACCATTCATGCCTACAGAGATTAAGTTAGTTGTCATATTCAGTAATGACCATACAAAGCATAAAATATTTTACCCCTGTTGCGGAATTTCTAAAAACAACTAGAAAGACTCCTGAACATTGCTTTAGGGAAGGAGCTATTAACAAAGGACTTAAGATGGGAAAAAGATGAGCTTGAGGACACCTCACCTGCCCTACTTCCTGGAAGAATGCTGGTTTTTTTTTTTTTTCCTTTAAACCTTTAAAAAAAATTGTGTGTGTGTATGTGCATTTGAGTGTATATAGGTATGTGTAGGAACACATGGAATTCAGAAGAGGACATCAGGTCCCTTGGAACTATTTACTGGCAGTTAGATGTGAATGCTAAGGTGTGTTGGTTGTCTAATATAGGTTCTGAGAAATAAACCTATTTCTTTTATAAAAATACTGTGTTTTTAACCACTGAACAATCTCTCCAGACCCTATTTTTGTTTTATTTGTAGTCCAGGGTGATTCCAAATTTCTTGACTCTGCTTCCAGAGTGCTAGAATTATAGGCATGTGGCACTGTGTTAGGTAGTATACTTTATTCTAGTGCTAAATTTATACTTTATTTGTTATGTTCTTGATATTTTTTCCTCTGCCCAACAACTTACTGGACCTTGAGCATATTACCTGGGAAATATATACCCAAGACTTGTAATGTATATGTACCTGCAGATCCTCAGACATTATCTAAGCATCAGGGAGCTCAAAATATTGTTTCCAGGGCTCAATATGTCTTTAAATACAGTTCCTCCATATAGGCTGCCTTACAGATGCCAGATGCTTAGAAGAGTTGCCGGCTACTGTCTCACTTTCCACATGTCCAAAATAATTCTTGGCCTGGAGTCTCTTCTCATTTATTCCATTACCCAAAGTATTTAGGCTAGAGTATGTGCATACAGAGAGTTCATTAATACTTGGATTCCAGGAGGTAGGTTACTAGAAATGGTCTGAGGAATTTTGCATGCTGATCATACCTGGACAGATTCATAGAGTATATTAACAGAGCTTATGCTCAGAGCAGTCTTGTAGGATACAATGCTTTTAGTTTGATTTAACTTGACATTTCTTAAGTTTACCTAAATGTTTTCATATGTAACCACTGTTGCTATTCCAAGAAAAAAAAGTACACTGAGAAACACACTTTATCAGCTCAAACAATAATGTCTGCTCTTATAATTATACTTATATGAAATTTAAGACTGGAAAAACCACCTCTAACTGTGTCGATGGGAATTGCTTAACCCGTGTTGTAGTATTATAATAAAATACTTGAAGTTGGGAAGATGATGAAATAATGGAGTACATTTAACTCACACATCTGGAGATTCTTCTTTTTTTTTTCTTCCTGGAACTCACTGACACAGTGAGACCAGGCTGGACTCGAAAAATCTGGAGATTCTAATGCACAGTCAGAACATCTATCTGCTCAGCCCTGGTGAAATCTCTATGGCAAAGAGCACCACAGTGACAGAATCTGCTGAGGGAGAGATCAAGTTGTTAGAAGCTGTAGACCAGGTAGATTTCAGTTTCCAAAATACTAGTTCCCAGGAACTTCTATCTGCTCTGAAATAGACGTAAACAAGACAGTTGATAGCAATATTCTCAAGACTAAGCACAAATGAAGCAATGGTACTGATTAAGTGAACATTATTAAGAGTTTCTGGACAATATAAGTGATTTTACCTATTAAAAAGACAAATTCTGTAGAACACTATAAAGTAGTGTGATTATAGGCAAATATGTTAACAAATGTCATCTTAGTACCTTAATCACACTTTGAAATATATTAAACTCTGAGACTTCTCACACTATATTAGCAAGTGTATCTTTTTATTTCAGTAATTTAAAAGTGATTGTAGGTGAAGGTGTTGTTTCCCTAATTGGTTCTTGATTGTGTCAATAAAGATGATGAAAGCTAATAGTTAAGCAAACAAGAAAAGGTGGGATTTCCAGGAAGAGGAAGGAAAGAGAGACAGAGAAAGAGGAAGAGAGAGAGAGAGAGAGAGAGAGAGAGAGAGAGAGAGAGAGAGAGAGAGAGAGAGAAGGAGGGAGGGGGAAAGGAGGGAGGGAGGAAAGAAGAGGGGGAGGAGAGAGAGGTGTGTGTGGGAGGACTTTCTGGCCAGGCCTTGGGGAGAGGAGCAGGACCTGGGGTCATCTAGTACCTGTGGCACCCTCCGTCACTGGTGAAATTCGAATATAGGATACCTAATGAATTTAGGGCCATAGATTCTGTGCACAGCAGTTGTGTTACCTGGCTTTAAAAAAAAAAAGTATTAGAACTGTCTGGTGTTTTCTATCTGCAGAGACTCAGGTGGGCAGGAGAAAAAGCATAGCCAGGGCGGACACTGGTGGACCTAGCTGTGGGCTGGTTGGTTGGTGGAGAGGGAGTTCAGGTCCCAGCATTTATGGGAAAAGCATCAGAGGTGATGGTTTAGGGGCTTGGAGAAGCTAGCCATGAGGGCTAAGTAAGATGGTGGCCGTTGCTGGCAGCTGATCTTGGGGCATAGAGTGGGCAGCGGCATTGGGCAAGAAGCAAGCGTGATTTTAAAATTACATGCAACAAGTTATGATCTTGTGTTTTTATAAGATTCTATAAGCTTTTGAATTTGGATATCACACATAGATATTAACCTTCAGTGTAACCTAATGATGCATGCTGGTGTTTTAAGATTTTATTTTAATATTCTATTCTTATTAAAACTTATTTGTGTTCATTTTATGCAAATGAGTATATACCTATGTGTAAGTATGTGTACCTCCAGGGGAGGTTGGCCTTGTTGGGCATAGGTGGGAGAGGAGATCTTTGGTCCCATGAAGGCTGGAAGCCCAGTGTGGAGGAATTTGAGGGTGGGAAGGTGGGAGTGGAGAGATTGGTCGGGGCACATCCTCATAGAAGCAGGAGGATGGGGGATGGGATAGGAGGTTTCTTGGGGGGGGGGCACTGAAATGGGGTAAGGGGATAACATCTGAAATGTAAATAACATATCTAATAAAAAAAATAGTTCCCTTAGAACACTCCATTCATGATGAAGGTGACATTTGAAGCAAAATGCTACATTCTTTCCAATGATAAATTTTATGACCATAGTCAAGTATTATCAGGAGTACGCCTTATTCAAAGGAAACCTCATGAAATTTTCACAACTTTTGTCAAAGTCTAAGACAAAGTTCATAGTATGTTTTCTGCAGAATGTATGTTCTTTGTGTAAGTTCGCATCTGAAAGGCATGCATCGTGGCTGAGTTGTACATTGTCTCTAGGAACACAACACCCCTTATGAGTAGTTTTTTCAGATTCACCAGGACCAGATTCCAGGTCTGTAAACACACACACACACACACACACACACACACACACACACACACCCCAAAACCAAATCAACCATTCAACCAACCATCCAACCAACCAACCAACCAAACAAACAAACAAAACAGGAAATGGCATATTTTCTTCAGGACGCATTGGATTTCCTATTTCCTGACTGTGAACTCTTGTTTTCCACAGATACTATCATGGATTGGTTTATCACTGAGTCTTTTCAAGATCAACTTCTACAGGGCACCATAATAAACTTTCCAATACGACTTGCCTTCTTCCAACTCAGCCCCATTATCTTCCCCTATTTTGCTTTTTTGTTCTCTTTAGCAATACCCTGCCCCCTCTCTCTTTCACATACAAACACACACAGAGTCTCTTCATCCTCATGATCTGAGTAAAGGAGTTTGTCTTAGTTGAGATTATTATTGCTGGGATAAAACACCACGACTAAAGAAACTTGGAGACAAAAGGGTTTATTCAGTTTATACTTCCACATCACTGTTTATTTGTGGGGAGCCGACAGAAGGCAGCTATCATTCTTGCAGCCATCTTGAGCCATATACTTCACTTGTTTGGTTGTGTTTTTATGTAATTCTTTAAGGTATTTTTGGGTTTCTTCTTTAAGGGCTTCTGTTTACCTGTGTTCTCCTCTATTTCTTTAAGGGAGTTATTTATATCCTTCTTAAAGTACTCTATCACCATCATGAGATGTGATTTTAAATCAGATTCTTGGTTTTCTGGTGTGTTTGGGTATCTAGGGCTTGCTGTGGTGGGAGAACTGTGTTCTGATGATGCCAAGTAACCTTGGTTTTTGTTGCTTATATTCTTGCCCTTGACTCTCTCCATTTGGTTATCGCTGGTGTTAGTTGGTCTAGCTGTCTCTGACTGTGGTGTTTCCTTTGTATAATCCTGTGTTTTAGTACTTCTGGGGGACCAGCTATCTCCCTGTTGGACCCAGGTATGGAGAGCTGTGGCACAGGTTCAGCTCAGGGTTTCAGATGGAAACTGGAAGGATCTCATCCCTGGCTGTTCCCTGGTTCCTGTGCCCTGATTACTCTGGGTGGGTCCTTCTTGGGCCAGGAATTTTAGCAGAAATGGTGGTCTCATCTGTGCTCTCAGGTGTGTTGGCACTCCTGGGAGACTTGCCCTCTCCAGGTGGGATCTGGGTAAGGAGAGCTGTTGCACAGGGTCAGCTTCGGACACAGATAGAAACCAGAAGGATCCTGCCCCAGGCTGCTCCTAGATTCCTGTGTCCTGATGGCTCTGGGTGGTTCCCTCTTGGGTCAAGTATTTGAGCAGAAGTTGTGGTCTTATCTGTGCTCCCAGGTGTGTCAAGCCCTCTTGGGAGGCCAGATCTCTCCTGGTGGGACCCTGGTAATCAAATATAATTCTAACAAAAATTTATGGGACCTTCCTCATTATATATTTAAAGACCTTTTCTTTCCTTTGCCTCCATATGCCATGACCTGTTACAGAACATGTATTCCAGTCAGTAGCCTTTGACTATTCCAGAATAAACTATTTGTTGCAAAGAGTTACTCTTATTGTTGCTCATTAGGGCAGCTATGTAGAGGAGTATCTTAATTTGTTTCCTATTGCCAACAGAGTACACACACACACACACACACACACACACACACACACCCTTATGACTCTGGACTCTTGAAAGATAGTACCTGGTGAAGGCATTTTTTCTGGTGAATCCTGGAGAGATTCATTGAGAGAGGGCTCCATTCATAAGACAGAGACAAACTGGCTTTGTGTTGGACCCACTCTTGAAATACCCCATTTTTTCACTCATCCATAAATGTGTGATCCAATCATGAGGACAAAGTTCTCATGGCTTAGTCACCTCTTTGGATTTGCCCCTTAATACTGTAAAATATGAGCTTTCATATAGGGATTTAAGCCAGAACAAGACTGCTTTATGATCAAGCTTCTTGATACCAGTACAATTAGGCTGTTTGTCAAAGCTTATGTATAACTAATTGGCTTTTGGATAATTAGGAGCAATATTACGTTTACATTATTAAATGCTGTAACATCAAATTTAGCAGCTATGTGAGTGGAGTTACATGTTGGCTTAATTTTTAAATATTAAATGTACACATCATCACAATATTCTGATGTGGCTTTCAGTAGGCAGTGAGAAAGAACACTAGCCATTTTCTTATCACTCAAACTTCTTCACAAAGTTGGACTTTGTTGCCTTCAATGTCTCCTTAACTTTCTATAAGAAGATGACCAGCCTCGCTTGTTTATGAATCCATTTTTCTTTCCACAAAATTTGAAATACTTTGTTGTGTATGGTTCAAGTTCACAGTTGGTGCTTGAGAACTGTAGGGGACATGTTTGCTACATCGAATTTAAGCTTTTATTTTATCAAGCAACAAAATTTCCCCCTCTTCTTGAAGCAGCTTGGAAGATGCCCCTAGAATCAGTGTTTGCTATAAAAATGTGAAGCCACAGGCTAAATTTTAATTCTATTAACTTTCCTGTACAATGGATGCTCAAAAGAGATATGTTGGTTGAGAGTGTCTATAAAACCTAAAAATGTGGAGGCAATTTTTTCACATTGTTGGAATTCTCTAGGTGTTTTTTTTTTTGGGGGGGGCTGTCATTATTAATTTAGGTGGGGAGCTCTTTTAATAAATGCTACTTGCCCATGTGGTTTGTTTATACATACTTTGTTTATAGAATCTCTATTTCTTGCTTTTAAACAAGACTGTGGTATTATAATTGCTCAACACAATTTTCAGCCTACTTTAGTAATTCACATCAGTTTTCTAATTGAATTGTATGAGTTGCAGCCCACTTGAAGGGCTCAGTGCTACTTGTGTCCCAGTGCTCTATTCCTTTTCTACAAGAATGAAATCAACATTTACCCAAAGATAGTTCAGTAAACAAGAGTTTAAAGAAACGCACACTGAAAACAACCCGGACACAGAGCTTGCCTAATATAATATCACCCATGGTTCTGGCCATGCAAACTGCAGATTTATAGGAGTAATTAATAGTGTCTTGTTAAGGGAATTGGTAGGCTTTTCAAAAGGAATCTTTCTTTGTGTCTTTTGATATTTTAAAAGCTATAATTACAATGGCAATGTTTTGATTTTTATTTCCTCTTATTCTCTTATACACATTAATTTATGGACCAATCCCATTTTACAGACAAGCTAATGAAAGAACCATACACTCCCTTTATATTTATTTTTTAAGAGTTTCACGTGTGTGGATAAATGTAAAGTAGTTAATACTATAAATAAGTATAATAATGTATTTCTACTTCCAATTGCCAGTTGTTATCTTACACAAAAGGAAAGGAAAGGATGAAATTTAAATCTTTACACATCTTGCTTTCTTCCCTGTGTTTGGGTACCAGTTAAGAAATTCAAGTCTTTCTTCCATTATAAAATGATTTAAAAAAATATTTAAGCTGGAATTCTTCTTCTTTTTATTTTTAGAGTGAGAAAACTAACTATATAACTTCTTCAGTCAGCATAGGCTAAGCCAATTTTCTATATCTTTGGTGATACTTTCTTAACTGTGGCTAGGGCTGGGGAGATGGCTTTTGTCACTGATGCAAATTGGTCCCCAATCTTCAGTGTGCCATGACAGGTGAGAAAATACTAATAATGTGCAGTCAAACGTTTATGAAGTTAGTTTAACTTCTGAAGGAAATATTCACTAGAATATATGAATTTATGTTCTGGGACTTTTGAGTGCTTCATTTTATGAGTTTGGCATGGTTTATTTATTTTTTATTTTCTGCCAGACAAACATTTGCTTTTTCTCTCTTTCTCCTTTTCTCCCTTCCTTCTTTCTTCCTCTTTTCCCCTATTCTCTCCATCCCTTCTCACTTTTTCTTTCCTACCTAGCTACAAGAGAAAATAACAGGAACTAACAATCATTGGTCATTACTATCTCTCAACATTTATGGACTCACTTCCCAAGTAAAAACATACAGGCTAATAAACTAGATATGGAAATATAATCCATCATTCTGCAGCATGTAAGAAACACACCTCAGCAACAAAGATAGGCACTACCTCAGAGTAGAGGGCTGAAAAAGGATTTCCAAGAAGGACCCAAGAAACACCTGGAATAGTCAGTCCAATATTTAATAAGATAGGATTTCATCTAAAAGGATTCAAAAAAGATGGGGAAGGACACTGTATACTCATCAAATGAAAAATCCTTTTACATGACATTTCAATTCTGAACATCTATGCCCCAAATGCAAGGGCACCTACATTCATAAAAGAAACTTTATTAAAGCACAAATCACATATTGAGCCCCACAAAATAGTAGTGGGGGAAATTTAAAACACCCACTGTAGCCAATTAAAATGTACTCATTAAAACAGAAAATAAACAGAGATAGAATGAAAGTAGCAGATGTTATGAACCAAAGTGGATCTTACAAATATCTATAAAACCATACATACAAAACAAAACTAATATACCTTTTTCTCAGCACCTATGGACCCTTCTCCAAAAGTGACAATAAGCAAGCCTCAACAGATGCAAGAAGATTAAAATAATCACTTGCATTCTAGCAGATCACCATGGATTAAGGGTGGACTTTAACAACAAAAGAAAGCCAACATATGTACTCATGGAAACTGAACATGAGTATAATGACTCAATTAGCACTTGGTCAGGAAAAGAAATAAAGAAACTAAAGACTTTCCAGATTTCAGTGAAATGAAGGCACAGTATACCCATCCTTATGGGACACAATAAAATCAGTGCTGAGAGAAAAATTCATAGTACTAAGTGCCTTTGTAAAAAAATTAGAGAGATCTCATATGAGGAACTTAAGAGCACGCCAGAATGCTCTTAACCAAAACAGAATATGCAAAAAAGAAAAAGAAAAAAAAATCTGGAGCAAAGTGGGTGAAATCTCAGCAGTAGCAGCAGCAATTATTTGTTTTCTGACATTGTGACAGAAAAAAAAAGTGAATTTCATCATCCTCTGATATTTTCTCTCTGGCATTTGAAATAAATTCTCCCATTTTTATCTTTAATTTTAGAGCCCTATATTGAGGCACCATTTATAGCTGGTCTTTTGCTACTTTGTGGTTTTTTTCACACCCCATTCACCCCTGGTGTCACTCCCTATCATTAGATAGGAGAGAGAGAGAGAGAGAGAGAGAGAGAGAGAGAGAGAGAGAGAGAGAGAGATCCTGAATCTAGTTTTTTCTTTTTGTTTCTTCTTTGAGTATGACTGCTAACAACCTGTAACCAATCCCCTTGAATGACCAACAACTACCAAGCTTGCCTCTCTGGCAATAGCATTTATATACCCTCTGAAAAGTTCTCAGAATTCCAAAATATCACACAATTGCAGAAACTATCTGCAGCTGGCAAAACCATGCCTCAGCTAGAAAGTGAGTCAAATCATGGTCAGCTTTTGAGGATAGTCCAAACTGGTCCCATATTCCTAGACATGAAATTAAAATGAAAATACATTCTTATAATTATTTCTGTGATTTTTTTTTAAATGAAAATTCCTGAATTTTTTCCACAGACTTTTCACTAGGCTTAATTTCTTAAAGTTCCTCCATAACTCAAAAGCACCAAAATGGAATTAAGAATTTAACTCTTGGGCCTGGAAACATGGCTTAGCAGTTAAGCACTGAGTTAGTCTTCCAGAGTTCCTTAGTTCAATTCCCTGCAAACGTATGGTGTCTCACAAGTGTTTTTTTTTTTTTTTTAATAAGATTTGATGCCCTTCTTTGATGAGGTCACTGGTGGCATGAAGACAATGTACTCATATAAATAAATAAATAAACAAATCTTAAAATAATAGTTGAACTCTTGGGGAACAAGTTACATCTGAACCACAGCATATGTTTCTTATAGAGGTACTAGAGCCATAATACTTCCAGTTCATTGTCTAGGCAATGATTTATGATTTCTTTACCTGAAAGGGAAATTATTTTCCCTAAAACAAAGTATATTTTGTAGCATTCTCAGTTCTTTGACCTTAGTAGTACAATCAACAATAATTTTATTTATTGTAAGTAGTTTTCCATAAATCTAGA
This sequence comes from Arvicanthis niloticus, assembly GCF_011762505.2. Classification (NCBI taxonomy): domain Eukaryota; kingdom Metazoa; phylum Chordata; class Mammalia; order Rodentia; family Muridae; genus Arvicanthis; species Arvicanthis niloticus. The sequence continues at coordinate 3,531,152 of NC_047661.1, forward strand.
ATTTGGTTGGGCTCATATATTATCAAAAAAAGTTTTATGGATGATAAAACTGATGGAGTCATAGACCGGGCTCCAGCCCATAGCTAACAGCAGAGCACGTCTCGATCTTTAGTTATAGTCCAGACATTCATTTAAGTGACACTTGTCAGTTCAGAATGGATAGTTATTGCAGTAATTTTGTTGATTTCTCAGATTGTTGATTCTTGTGTATTTAATTTTCTCTTTATGGTACCTGAGAGAACTTGGTTAAAATATGTGATGTAACTTGACTAATGCATGCTTTTTAAAACTTAGTGTAGAGTTTGGTAATTTTGAAATTACAAGAGTTTGGAGAGATCGCCTGATTCAGCTGAACAACTTCTAAAGGAGTCATGAAATTTGAGATATATTAATAAACTTTTTGAGTAAACAACCAGAAGATAGCTACAATACATGTTTAAACATACTTCAGTAGAAAATAATTACAAATAACAGTGTTTAGTTATTAATTTTTATTGGTACTGTCAATACTGTGTTCCAGCATATTTTATATATATACTGCTCTTTCCACCCTTAATTCTTTTCCTCCTTCCTCCCATTCTTCCTCCCTCCCTCTTCCTTCCTTCCTTCCTTCCTTCCTTCCTTCCTTCCATCCTTCTTCATCTAATATAACACAAAATATTTTGAATATTTGAGTTTAAGTATTCAATATACACCCAATAACATAACAATAATTCTGTTTAGGTGATAGGTTTCTAGAACACAGTCTTTAAGTTAATAAAACCTTATAAACCATGTCAAATATTCTTCATCAATTAACGCTTCAGAGTGACTCTCCATTTTCATATCTTCTGGTTGAATGCTATATTAGTCAGGGTGCTCTAGAGTCACAGAACTTATGGAATGAATCTGTCTCTCTCTCTCTCTCTCTCTCTCTCTCTCTCTCTCTCTCTCTCTCTCTCTCTCCCTTTCTCTCATATTTACAGGTTACAGTCAAGCTAATTCAACAGTGGCTGGTTTGAACAAAAATTCCAAAGTCTAAGAATTTAGTAGTTGAACTGGATGTGCTAGCAAGACAAGGGCAAGTAGGCAATAAGCAACAACTTCCTTCTTCCATGTCTTTATATAAGCTTCCAGAAGGTGTTGCTCAGATTACAGGTGTATTTTTCCTCTTTAAGATGTAGGTCAACATTGTATCTTCTTATCTCAAAACTCTAGACTAGAAATGGAAACTAGAAGTGATTTGCCCACTCACACCAAGCAGAAAATATATCACAGGTATGCCCTCCATATCTAGATTATAGATCATTCCAGATATAGTCAAGTTGACCAGAAAAAAATAGCCAGTGTAAATAGTAAAGAAAAATTTAAATCTGCAAAATTTCAAGTTAAAATGTACAATTTTGTCTGAAATAATTGAAGACACAAAATTTGAGCCAATTTGAAAAAAGTCAGCATTTTAAATGTTAGTTTTTGTTTTATTTCTAGATAGCTGAATAAAAGGAGTCTTTACACTGTGAAAAATGAAGAGTAGATTATTATAATGGTAAAAGCATCTACATTTAAAACAATAAAATTTCCCCATATTTACTGTTTAAAATTTACATTTGAATTTACATCAATAATAATTTATTGAGTATTGTTAGGCAATATTCTCAATGAGAAATACACAGATGCAATGTTTTTATTATTTCAAGGGACAGTAGTTCCAAGAATCACACTGGATTCACAATCTATAGACATACAATTCTTTTAAATAGATTTAATCCTATAAAATTTGCACATACTGTGGTCATTTGAGAAAAAAATGGCCTCCTTTGGCCTATAGGGAGGGACACTATTAGGACATGTGGCCTTCTTGGAGTATGTGTGGCTTTGTTGGAGGAGTTGTATCAGTAGGAAGTGTACTTTGAGTTCTCAAAAGCTCAAAACCAGTTCACTTCTTGCTCCCTGTCCATCTGGATATACAAGTCTCAGCTCCTCCAGCCCCATGTCCACATACATGCATGTTTCCATCCTTGCCATCATGATGATCATGGGCTAAACCTCCAAACTGTAAGTCAGTCCCTATTAAGTGTTTTTCTTTGTAAGTGTTGTAGTCATGGTGGCTCTTCAAAGGAATTGAAGTCCTAAGACACATACTTTGTGAAAATTCTGTCCAAATTATTTCAAAATCACATATTTTATTTGCTGTCATATATATATATATATATATATATATATGTATATATATAAAATACTTATAGTTTTTATATTAAGTGCTGACAATTAGAAAAAAATGCTTGCTTAGTGTTGAAGACAACACTTATGTCATCAAGCATGTGGAGAAGTTGAGCTGGTGTCCAACTCGAAACTTCACTTTTACTTATAACTGCTCATGGTGCTGTCATGTACTCTGAACACTACTAGAGGAAAACAGATACAAACTCTGTGTAAGGAGCAGGTCCTTAACAGAGCTGACTCCATATTGTAATAGGAAAGAAAACAAGTCTGGACAAGTCCAGAAAACAAGTTTGGACATGTTTTAAAGTATGATAACTAAACGTCCACCTGCAATGAAGTCATAACCCACAAATAACCAGACACATCTGGTTATCTGCCGTGTACGTCAAAAGTAACACCAATTTAAGCATAAAAGAGAAGCCCTTGGCTAGAGCACTCCATCACACTGGTAGCTATGGTTACCTAGTGTGATCCCATCACACTGGTAGCAATGGTTACCTAGTGTGATCCCATCACACTGGTAGCTATGGTTACCTAGTGTGATCCTCCATCCAGGCCTCCTCTGCAGCTGAGAGACCAAGCACTCTGCAGCATGGATCATCAAAGCAGCAGCCAAGAGACTAAGCACTCTGTACCCAATCACCAAGGAGACAGCCGAGAGACTGAAGCCCCTATCTTCATGGTCAGGCACTCTCTGGACCTGAGCTGCTGGAAACTGCAGTCATAAGGACTCAGATTGTATAACTCATGAATAATGATGTACTTATTGCTATGCTTATTTCTTTGGTAATTAGCAATTTATTATTTGTTTATTGTATTAACATTGATTGGGTCAATGCATAGGAAATGTGGCAATACCTCATTGTTACAATAGCTTTAGCATTGGTGTTAATATATTGTTTGCTGTGCATTATTAAAGAGCAATTAAATATCAAACATCTGTCTCTGGCGTATTCTCTCCCCTCTTGGGGAACTGACCATCTCACAGTCAATCCTGTATATGATTCCTGAGTGGAGAGGGCCTGTTGCTCCTCTCCCCACAGGGACCCGAAACCCTTACCACAACCTACTCACGACAGATAACAGACTGGGCTGGAGACACTCTGAAGGTACAGTAGTTCCCTGCGTGTAAGACTGACTGGTATAATAGCACACATGTTACCCAATTAACAACACCCTTCCCCCCATTTTAGAAGATTTAAGGTTTTAAGGCCCACTCCATGAAATGGAGTGTATAACTTACACTGCTCAAGTGGCCAAGAGCCTGAGATTAGATACGTCATGAGTCCTAGGGGATAATCTATTACTATTATTATGCTTAATCAATATGGCAATAAAATGATTCCTAATGACAAATTGTTATATTCCCTAATATCCCTAAACCAGAACCTTGGTCAACCTTTATCATAGAGCTTTTTCTTGTAGTGGGTAGTAATTGACACAGAGATACACAACTGGGCAACATGCAGAGAATGGGAGACTTTGGATAGGTTGTGTTTCTAACACCCTTAAGGATTAATAATCTGCCTAGAAGACGGAACTGAATGGTTGTAAGAGCCACAGGTGTTATATGTCTACAAGGAAATAATATGCTCCAGACACAACAGTGCTGATGAACGTATGAACTGATAAAGAATATGGCAGCGTGTAAAAGACCTAAATGGCTTCAAGCAGGTGTTTTAGGACTGAGAGTATGGAAAGTGAGCACAGCATCCCAACTTTAAACAAGAAGCTATTTGTAATTGATACACATTGACAAATGGAAAATCAGTTTCTTATAAGAAAATGTCACTGGACATATGATGCACATTCCAGGGCAAGCCCTGTGTCCAGCAGTAGTTGGCCCATATAAAATGGACTCCATGTTATTGTTTAATTATTTAGATGTTTTCATTTGTTTGTTTTGACATTTTTAGCTTGTTTGTTTTTGTTTGGTTATTCTTTATTTTGTACCTTTTTCATACAAAGATTGAGAAAAAAAAACATAAATCTGAGTAGGTAGTGAGGTGGGGGAATATCTGGGAAGAGTTGGAAGAAGGGAAAAACATGATCAAAATATATTAGATGCTAAATAAAAAAATACCCTAACAATAAACTCAGAGCCATGAATTTGCTATAGGCCCTTAACTCACAGGCTAACCATCTCAAATCAGTTAGAAAAGTTAAAGAAGGACTGGGTCTAAGCCTTGTATTCTTAAATGTGTTATATAGGGACAATGCCTATGTGAGTAACAATATTAATTTTATTTTTATATCAATAAGAAACATGTACCAACAAAAACCTTAAATTTGAGATGAAAGCAGATTTTGTATCATTTAAGAAATTATAACTTCAGCTTAATAACAATTATACATATTTCTACCAATAGTTTATGGCTATGCAATAAATCCTAGCTATTCCTCCCTGTTCCAACAAAACTAGTACTTTACCCTAGAAAGACAGCCCAATATTAACCACCTCATTCCTCAAGCTCAGGGAATAGGGGCGCTGACTCTTCATTAACTTCTTGAAGCTGATTACTCTCCAATACTTTTAACATAAGAGGCTGACATATTTTTTCAAGAGCTTTTTTAGCATCTAATAAGATGATCATGTTTTTTTTCTTTGAGTTTGTTTATATATGGATTACATGGATTTCCACATAATGAATCATCCTTGCATCCCTGGGATGATGCCTACTTGATCATGATGGGTGATCATATTGATATGTTCTTGGATTCAGTTTGTGATAATTTTATTGAGTATTTTTGCATCAATATTCACAAGGGAAATTGCTTTGAAATTCTCTTTCTTTGTTGGGTCTTTTTGTGGTTTAGGAATCAATGTAACTGTGGATTCCTAGAAAAAAATGGGTAGTATCCCTTCTGTTTCTATTTTGTGGAATAGTTGTATAAACCAGAGTGCTGCAGCCATACAGGCCTGTAATTCCAGTTACTCTACCAGCAGAAGTAGCAGGATCAAGACATGAAGCTAACCTTTGGCTTAAGCCAGCTCATGACTTACCTTAGTACATTAGACTCTCTTTCAAAATGAATCAAGTAAAAGGTGGAGTGAGAGATGGCTCAGAGCATAAAGGCATTTACCACTAAGCTTGATGACCTGAATTAATTCCCAGTATCCACATCTAGAGAGCACCAGTTCCTTAAAGTTGTCCTCTGAGCACCATATGCATCCAGTAGTGTATACACTAAACCACACCCCCACCATACACATACACCTGCATGTTCAACAACTGTAATTAAAATTTAAAAAACTTGGCATTCTCTTCTAACTCTTTTTAGTGGGGAATGAAAATAAACTCAGCATGTAAGTTATAAAATATATTTAAAGCTAATAACTGAAAATAAAAATTGTGGGGCTGATGAGGTATCTCAGAGGTTGAGAGTTTTTCTGGGCTTGATAACCAACACCCTCATGTCAGCTCATAATTCTCTGTAGCTCCAGTTCCAGAGCATCTGATCTGTTTGCTTAGGTTCCAGGCACACACATGTGATACATAAACATACATTCAGTCAAAAGAGCCATAACTTACAAAATAAAATTACATTTAAAATAAAGAAAAATAAAAACAATGAGGGTCTGTTTTCTGGGCTGTAGATGGCTTCTCCTAGCACTCTTTACATAAAAAAAGACAAACTTTGTGGGGCCTTTTTTATGCTAGTCATAGAACTTCACTTTTGTGACTGAATTATCTCCCAAAGTTTCTATATTCAATCCAAAGTTTCTATATTCCAATTCAGTATATTCCTGGAAATTCAGTTCATTACATGAAGGAGGAATGCACACAGAAATTAAACCATAGCATGAAGTGAAAACTTTTTATTTCTTTGGAAAGTCAGTTGTGTCTGATGGTTTTTTGCTAAAGTGCCTAAACCAGAGATGACTGTAGAGAAAGTTTTAAGGGTCTATCTATATATGCCGAATTTAAGATTCCTCGTAGATATATTGTTGTAGTCAGGTTTCTGTTACTGTGACAAAATACTCAAGATAAGTAATTTATAAGCAAGAAAAAGTTGATCACAGTTTCAGAGTTATCACTTCATAAACATTTGACCTTAGTGCTCTGGTCTTGTAGTCTAGTAGAGCATGTTGGTAGAAGTGTATAGTGGAAGACATTGGTCTCTGGAAAGAAAAATAGATGGAGAAAAGGTCCAGAGACCCAGAGTCCCCTGTAAAGGCATGACCTCACTGAAACAACTTCCATTCATTAGCCTTTGCTGTCTCCCAACAGCACCACAGGCTGCCTTAGAAGCTTTTAACACACGGTCTTTTGTGAGATGTTAAGCTTTAAAGGTTTAAACCTTTACACATTTAAACAGTGACACTAGACTACTACTAAGTAAAAACATGTTCAGGTTAGAATTCTAGTTTGGTTATGTAAGTTGAAAATACCAGTGATGCCCTCCTATTTCCATTCTCATACCTAGTCTTCTTTTTCTCCCCTTTACCCATACCTGATTACTATTCCCCTCCTCTACCCTTCCCCCACCCAGGTCCCTCCATCCACTGCTGATGAATATTTTGTTTTCCTTTCTCAGAAAGAGTCACACATCCTCTCTTGGATCTCTCTATTAACCAGTTTCCTTGGGTCTGTGTTTGTAGCATGGTTATCCTGCACGTTATGGCTAATGTCCAGCCAGCACATACCATGTGTGTCTTTCTGGGTCTGGGTTACCTCATTCAGAATGATATTCTCTAGTTTCGTCTATTTGCCTGAAAATTTTATAGTGTCTTTGTTTTTAGTAACTGACTATGATTCCATTATGTAGATGTACTATGTTTTCTTTATCCATTCTTCAATCACGGGACATCTAGATTGTTTCCAGTTCTGGCTATTGCAAATAAAGCTTCTATAAATATAATTGAGCAAGTGTCTCTGTAGAACATCTTTTGGGAATATGCCTAAAAGTATAAAGTAGTATAGCTGGGTCTTGAGGTAGAACTATTCCAAATTTTCTGAAAAAATTTGCTTTCCAAAATAGTTGTCCAAGTTTGCACTCCAACCAGCAATGGAGCACTATACCCCTTGCTCTACATCCTGGCTAGATTGTGCTGTCACTTGAAGGTTTTTTTTTTTTTTTTAATCTCAGCCTTTCTAATAGGTGTAAGATGCAATCTCAGAGTCATTTTGATTTGTGTTTCCCTGATGACTAAGGACTTTGAACATTTCTTAAAGTGTTTCTTGGGTTTTGAGATTTCTCTTTTGAGAATTCTCTGATTAGCTCTGTACTCCTTTTTTTTTCTGGAATTGGGGAGGCTACAGGGAATTTATGGGGGTGACCCTACATGAGATTCCTACAATCAGGGAATATATAGAATAAAGTGGCCACCTACTGTAGCCAGGCAAGACTTCCAGTAGAGGAGGGGAACATCAACTCACCCACAAAACCTTTAACCCAAAATTTCTCCTGCTTGCAAGATGTATATTGATAAAGATGCAGCAGAGATTAAGAGAACAGCCATTTAATGACTGGCCCAACTTCAAACCCATCCCAAGGGAGAAAGTTATCATGACTTTAACTAATAATGATATTCTGCTATGCTTGCAGACAGGAACTTAGTACAACTGTCACCTGAGTGGATTCATCCAGCAGCATATGGAAACAGATATAGAGACCCACAGCCAAACATTAGGCAGAGCTCAGGGAGTCTTGTGGAAGAGTAGATGACAAGGTTGAAGAAGCTGGAGGGGTTAAGGCACCATGAAAAAGATGTACAACATTAAGTAACCTGGGTCCTTCCAGGCTTACAGAGACTGACCCACCAACCAAACAACATGCAGGACCTAGACATATGCACCTGCTACACTTGTAGCAGATGTGCAGCTTGGCCTTCATGTAGGTCCCCTTACAATTAGAGCAGGGGTTGTCTCTGACTCTAGTTCTTGCCATTTTATACCCTCTCTTAGCTGGACTGCCTGGTTGGGCTTCAGTGGGAGAGGAGGTACTTAGTCCTTCTGGAACTAGATGTCCCAGGTCGGGTGGTACCTAAGTGGGCTTCCCTTTCTCTCAGGAAAAGGGGAGGAGGTAATAGGGGGAAGGCTTTGTAAGGAATGGACTGAGAGGAGGAAAGAGAAGCTATGATTGGGATATAATGTGAATAAAAATGAATTATGAAAAAAGAAAACATTATCACTCACTGGTACAAAAGAATAACCTCAGAGAATCAGAAGTACATGACTGGATATATAAACCTAGCAGCCATCTTCCTGTCACCATGTAGGTAGAAAGTACCGATATTTTTGTCAAGTTTTGGAAGATAAGTTCATGCTTATCAGGGATAGTGTATTATCCCAGTGAGTGATAGTGTTTAAAACGATTAGCTTAGGTGGCACCAAAGACAGAACAAGTAGTTAAGAGAAGCAGTTCAGCAGATTCCTGGGAGAGTCATCTTTAAGAAGCTGAGGAAGTAGGCTTCAGACATGAAAATGACTTTGGGCAAGGACAGGGAAGTAGGCTCAGATACTTTGTGCCTCCTGATAAGCCCTTAGAAACAGTGATTCTAAGTGTTCATGTAATTGGGTTTAATGCCTTTCTTGTTCTTTGACTATTTGTGTTTATTGTCTTGCTTGTTCCTTGACTATTTGCATCTATTGTATTGCTAGACCCTCAACCTAGAACTGACCTTAATACATGCATGTAATTAAAATGGTATAAAAGCAAAAAGGAGGAGGGGAGATGAGATAGGGGGTTTATAGGGAGGGGAAATGGGGAAAAGGTATGATGCGTGAAATGTAAATAAATAAAATATCTAATAAAAAATAAAACAAAAATATGCACCTAGCCAAGGCAAAAAACAAACAAACAAACAAACAAACAAACAAAAAAGAAGAAGCTGAGGAAACATGGGCGGAGGACAGAGAGACCACAGGCAGTGTGAGCAGGCAGGAGAAGACACTGTTTTTATGACAGTAACATATATATGTGCATCAATAGTTTTATACAATGAATATTTCTTTGACTTTGGTTAAAATGTAATTACCACCTGATAAGCATGAACTTAACTTCCAAAACTTGACAAAAATATCAGTACTAGCTACCTACATGGTGCCAGGAAGATGGCTGCTAGGTCTATATATCCAGTCATGCACTTCTGATTCTCTGAGGTTATTCCTTTGTACCTTGTTTGGCAACTAGGAGAAGAGTTATTATTTTACTAGTGTGTTGTATTTCTAAAACAAGTGTGCCGCAGTTTGGGTTTCTTTCAAAAGCCTCCTGTACTTCAGAAGTTCTAAGAAAAATGTTTAAACCTATGGTCCAAATCAAGCCTCATTGAATGGAGAAGGGAGTTAGAAATGTTTAGATAAGCTGGATTAACCTCAGTGCCAACTGTTTTAGAGAAGAGGCAGCTAAGCATTTTAGCACTGTGCAGGCCATTAGCAAAAGTCAGATTTTTGAGAGCCTTCAAGCTGCAATCATTGCAGACAGTAATGGAACTGAATGAGGTTTAGGCTTACGAGTGAGGGAGATGAATTTTTAGTTAAGAGTCATCAAAATCAGCACTCTTTTATATGGTTAAATAGACAGCTCTTCTTGCTTCAATACAGGCATCCATTCAGTTCAGATTCCCAGAGTTCAAAGGTTAAAAAAAAAACAAACAAAAAGACACATTTTCCTATCAGTTCAATCAATTTAAAGAAGATTTATGTTTTAGGGCTATTTTTAAAAATTGCATAATTACTAATTTTTCCTTGTCAATTTCAAGGAGAAATTCAACAGGTGTGACTTTCCCTTATCTGTTTTGAGATTGAGCAGTGTAAGTGTGAGATGGCATGATTGTTGAATGGCTATTCTGCCTTTCAATCCTGGCCTAACATTTCAAATAGCATGGCTTTGACACCTGAGACATAAACGAACATATCCAGACTAATTAGCATCTGAAACCAGAAAAAAAATGAAAAACATATTTTCCACCTTATTTTGAAAAAGATGTTTGCTTCCAACAGGCCACATGTTGAACATGACAGAAAGTTCCCCGACTGTGTGAATTAAGCATCAAAAGGTAAAGGTGCAAACATTCTCATAGCAGTTCTTCTGAAGAGTTGTAACTGGTTTAGGTCCCATGACTGCAAATCCTTTTGCTCTGCTTTCGTAATTTATATTCCAAGTATTCTCTGGCTTTAATGTATTTCTGACATTTTCTTGTTAGAAAATGTCTGTTAGGTGAATCATTTCTTCCACATTGTGGATTCCTTTGTGGGAACACTCGTGGTTTAAGGGAATGCCAGGGAACCTGTATGTTATGGGTCACCGAGCAAGAGTGACTGAAGATGACTTGTTGGATTCCCAGAACTTGAACTCCCGTTCTGGGAGGCTGATTTGATGCACCTTGATAGACATTGTTCAGTCCCACATGTGACCCAAGTATATCCGTTTTCCTTTTTGTATATTTTATTTTGTAATCTTTGGTGTAGGAGGAACAAGTGTTCACAGATCATTAAGGAAATCAGGAATGTTAATCAACCCAGAGTTCTCTCCTCAAAGGAGGAAAAGGAATACCAGTTTTCCACCTAGAAGACTGGGTGTGAATATTACAAATGACCTACATAATGTTGCTATTTATAAAGACGGGCCTCACCCAAATACTCCTGAAAGTTTATCCCAGATTCTCTCTAGATCTTTGTCTTTATCTTTGCGTCTCAGTCAGTAGAACTCATCCTCAGAGGAGATGTCATATGTATTTTGTCGCCTGCTGCCTTCTAGGCTACCTTGGTCTGAGACCACACTAGGCTCTTGAGCTATAGGTCCCATCTTCATCGTAACATGTACTTTGAATTGAGTTTCGATGTGATTATGCCTCCTTGTACATTCTGGATTGTATTATAGCAGAAAGCCTGTTGCATGTAATTTTAAAATGCATGCTTGCTCCAGCTAGGCTTTGGGAACAGCAGCTGCTTGCTAGCTAACACTTTTCCCATAAATGCCTGGAGCGGCTATCATTCTACAGGGACCATCCACCCACATGGCTGGCTCCTCTGACTGCCAATGACCACCCACAACTGCACACCGCCCCCCCCCCCTTTGCCCACCTGAATCATCACAGATGGAAAACACCAGAAAATCTTAATATTGTAAAATCAGCCAGATGACACAACTGCTGGGCTCAGAATCTATTGTCCTAAACACTATTCTATATTAGCTATTCTGTATTAGAATTCATCCAGTGGCCGAGGGCGCCACTGGTTTAATAGGCCCCAGACCTACTTTGTGTCCTTGCTTCTCCCTCCAAATCCTGACCCAAAAGTCCTCTCTCTATCACTTCTCTTTCTCCTGGGACCCCGACAACCTGTCTCTGTATCTTCACCCAGTGATTGGCTTCTGCCGTCTTTATTGACCCAATCAAGAGACAATTATGGAACCAGATTTTAATCATCAGTTCCTTCCCCTACAAAGCACCCCTGAATTGTACTGTGTTTAATTGTGCTTACAATGAACAATTTGTTGTCAGACTTTATAAAAGTTTGAACCAACATTGATTAAGTTGTGCTGAATGAAATTTTCCTTCTTGCCATTTCACAGTTCATTCATTTCCCTGCTGGCCTCGATGCTTACAGGGAATTCTGGGGATGCTGAAGGTTGAATGCACTGTCTCATGTATGCTAAGCAGGTATTCTACCATTGAGTTGTATACTAAATTGCATGATTGTTCTTTGACGATCCTCTGATTGATGTTGGAGAAGGCAAGTGTTGCTGACCAGACTAGACAGGATGGAGACTAACTGCATTTTTCACCTTAGACAATGTTTTCTTTTCTGGCATGAGCTCACAGCACTGAATATAACATTAATAGCTAGGTGAAAATAATGATTGTCACTGCTACATATCTGATATACATTACCCAAAAGTCTGAAAATTTTTCCTTATTCCTGGGATATATTACACTATTGTCATGTGTACCTACTACCACTGAGGCTTTGTATTTGAGGTACTGTCCTAATGTGCACTAAAGCATTGCCACACATTATCAATCATAATTACTCTGTTCTTTCATGTTTTATGACTGATGATTCCTTTGCATTATTATATTTCTATTTCTTGGATGTTATTAAGTAAAATAAGAAATATAAAATACCTGTTGTTATCACCAGTATGATATTTCAATAGTACCCCAGTACCTTAGTCACTGCTGTGACTAAGATACACACTTCTACCCACACAGATCTAGGGAGGATCATTCCCATATGTGAGAGATATAGTGGGGCAAGACTTTGTCTTTGTAAGGCCCCCACAAATGGAGGACCTCACCCAAGCCTTGGGAATTCAAGGCCACCCATTAACTGCAAGACACCAAACTTTATGTAATCAGCAAGAGGCATATTTTAATCAGTATACTGAGGTCAAGACCCATGACCCATGCAGGGGCAGTGGGGTCTGACTCCGGGGCTTTAGAGACAGAGAGAATTTAAAGCCCAAAACCACAACTCAGGGGGAACCACAACCCAGGGGGAGTAAGGGAGGGCTATTGGAGAGCACCTGTGGAAAGTCCCAGCCCATTATTCAGTTTGTGACAGGGTACAAGGAACAGGCTATTCTCTAAGAGCCTATATGTAATCAGCCATCTATCTTGTGGTCAGCCAAGTTCCTGGTATCCAGGGTGCACAGGCATGCTAAGTTAAACTCCCAGCTCAAACCCTATTCAACCTATCTTATGGTCAGTTTTTAGTTCCTGGTACCCATAGCGCTTGGTCACGCTGTCCTGAACTCCCAGCTCTGAACTCTTATTTTATTTATTTTGTCTTGTGGATAGCTAGCTTCCTAGGACCCAAAGCACAGAACAAGCTGATCTGCACTCTTGACTCCATCTGTGGAAGGTTTAAAAATTTGTAACTCTTTCAGTCTTCTGTTCATATTTGTGTATAATTAAAAACTTGTTGTTTGTTTATGGTATTTTTTACTTAACATTTTTGGATGGCAGTCAACTTACAAATGACAAATTTCAGAAAGCCCAACTGTGACCAGTGTACTTAAATCCTAATATTTTAAGTCTATAGAAAATGTGAGACAAGGAAAATAATCAAAAGAAGTTAACATAGTATCCCTTAAACTCACCAGCAGCCAAGCATTTGACTACTTTCAATGTTGGGGCATACACAGTCTCCTCATACTGTTTTTGAAACAAAGTTTAACATGAACTATGCAGCAAACAAGAATGTCTGGCCTTCTCTCCCACAGATCCTTCACAGTCACAGTCACCTGATATTTGTGAGAAAAGAGCACATGAACAAAGACTGCTTCCTCAAACCTCAAAGCCGCGGAAGACTCTGGTTTCTCCATATTCTAGCTTTGCTCTTTTTATGTGCTAGGCACACTGCCAGGATCCCATGGATCCTAGGCTGTACATGTACAGTTTCTCTCTCGTGGTCTCCTACTCAGTAAAATACTGCTAGTGGGAGCAATCTCTATAACCTTACACATGGTGCTCCCCAAAATGATTCTCTCTCCATCATAACAAACCTATGCAGTGCCTTTGGCTTTCTTACACACCATTCATTTGTTCTCTTCCCTTAGCAAATTGTATGTAGGTATGCATGCATTTAATTTATTTATTGATGCATACATTTAGACATGGTATTGATACTTAATCCAGCCTTGACTGAACTATACAGTCTTCCTGTTTTCACCCCTCAAGTGCCAGGATTAAAAATATGTGCCATTATGCTTGGCTTTGTTGTACTATTTTTTAATTTTTTAAATTAAAAATAGATTATCTTATATAATACATTCCAATCACAGCTTCCTCTTCCTTCACTCCTCTTATCTCCCTGGACCCACTCCCTCTCCATTTCTTCTTCATAAAAGAACAGAGCTCTAAGAGGTGAAAACAATCAGGACAAAATAAGATACAATACAACAAGGTGAACACTCTCATACCAAGGGAGGAAAAGGCAACTCAATGGGAAGAAATGAGTCTTAAAAGCAGGTACAAGAGTTAAAGATACACTCACTCTCACTTTTAGGAGTCCTATAAAAAATAAGAAAAATATACATGTACATGCTTAAAGACTCAAACAGCACATAGAAGGATACTTGAAAACTAATTTGCCTTCCTCTCCATACTATTAATCTCCAAGTCTCTCCTCCTAAGGGAAAATTTATGTTGAAATTTTTTTCAGAAATAATTCTGTAAACAAGCCATTCTGTATGCCTCTTTCCACACAAATCTTCAGTATTAAAGGACAAAGTGGCAGGTACATACTAAACTACCTATCTTGTATGAACCTTGGAGCCTTGTTTGGGTCTGGCTCCTTCAGTGCCAATCTCTTTCCATTCCCAGATCTTTCTGTCCTCCATTTCCACACCACTATGCCTAGTCTCATTTTCTTTCCTAGTCCTCTGCCAGTAGAGATTTGGCAAAAATCCCTGGATGGGCTCATGGTTCTTCCTGTTCAGCACCAAATAACTCACTAGAGTCATTCATTTGTTTTGTATACATTAGGGCAGAATGGGTGGTGTAAAAAAGAAGTTGGCCTAAAGGTGGTAGATGATTGTATACACATGGTAAGTCATGCTTTGTATAATTCACATAAATACCATCAAAAGCCTCACCTCGATGCAAGACAGCCAACTCTATGTGTTTCTACAGCCAGATGTCTGGCATTCTTCATAGTAACTAAATATTTTCTAATTATTCTAAATGCAGCCGTCCTGAGACTAATTTGTTTATCTATATTCATGGAATAGCATGAGCATCTCCAGGAGAGATCTCAAAAACAGCATGTATAAAATTGAATTTACTGGTTTTTTTCACTTTCTGATTAAACTTGTGGAAAATAAAGGTTCCTATCTATTGCCTACAAGTAAATTTCTATCTCCCCCCTGTTTTCCATGATCACCTTATTGTCTCCCTTTCTCCTTTTAGAACCTGTCCATCTTGGTATCTGGACAGTAGCTCAAATGACCTTGTGATGCTCTTGTAAATAACAATGTTTATGTATTAGTATCCTATACCTAAAGGTACTTATCTTGTATGTTTCAAAGTAAATACATAGTTATTTTTAGATCCTCATGTACTTTTATACTTGTTCACAAACTTAGATAAGCATGCTTTAACACTAAAAAATCTCTAGGTACCTTTCAGTCTGTACCTCCACCTGAACCCATGGCAGATTGGCATGCCTGCCACCATCCTCCCTGTCTCATACAGGACCCTACTGCCTGCTTGTCTCCAAGAAGGTCTGCCCTAACCAAGGGCACAGGAACACAGGGGGCCTGCTGTAACCTGGGACAAAAGAAGACTTCCCTAATCAAAGACATCACTGCCTGCCTCCAAGTAGGCCAGTCCCAGTCCAAGAAACCTAGGCTAGTTAACACCATAGATAACCAAATGGTGGAAGGAAGAACAAGAACAGAAGCAGCAGAATCCAATGTAATTTGACATTTTTTGTTCAATTCCTGCACCTGTTTCATTGTATTTTCATGTATTTCTTTAAGGAATTCATTTATTTTTTTTTCCTTTTTGACAGTTTCTACCTATTTGCCTGTATTTTCCTATATTTCTTTTTAGGGAACTATTAATAGTCTCCTTAAAGTCTTCTATCATCTTTATGTGATGGCATTTTAGGTCAGAATCTTGCTCTTCAGGTGTGTTAGGGTAAGCAATGAAACAGGTGCAGGAATTGAACAAAAAATGTCCAAGACTTGAAAATTGAAATAGAAACAATAAAGAAATCATAAATTTAGGCAACTCTGGATATGGAAAATCTAGGAAAAAGATTAGAAGCTACAGATGTAAGTATTACCAAAAGAATACATGAGATGGAAGAGAATATCTCAGATGTAGGAAATGCTATAGAAGATATTGACAAATCAACCAAAGAAAATGTAAAGTATAAAAAGGCTCCTAACCCAAAATATCCAGGACATAATGAAAAGATCAAAGCTAAGAGTAACAGGAGTGGAAGAAGGTGAAGAATCCCAGATCAAAGGGCCAGAAAACATCTTCAACAAAATCATAGATGAAAACTTCCCTAACCTAAAGAAAGAGATGGCCATAAATGTACAAGAAGCCTAGATAACACAAAATAGATTGGACCAGAAAAGAAAATCCTCTTGCCACATAATAATAAAAACAAAGAAGAAAGAAAAAATATTAAAAGCTGTAAAGGAGAAAGGCCAAGTGAAGGCAGACTTATCAGAATTACACCAGTCATCTCAAGAGAGATATTAAAGCCAAAAAATCTTGGACGGATGTCATACAGACCTGAAGAGATAATAGATGCCAGCCCAGGATATTATACCCAACAAAACTCCCAATCACCATAGACAAAGAAACCAGGATATCCCATGACAAATACCAAATTTAAACTATATCTTTCTACTAATCCATCCATACAGAGGATACTAAAAGGATACAACACAAGGAGGGTAAATACATCCAAGACAACACAAGAAATTAATCATCTGACAAATCCAAAAAGAATCACACACATAATAGGACCTACAACAACAACAGCAGCAGCAACAACAACAACAAACCCAGGAACTAACAATCATTGGTTGTTGGGTTGTAGTGTGCTTGTGTGTCCATTGTTGGGTTGAATTGTGGGTCTGTGTCTGGCTCCCCAAGGGGCTAGGGCTGAGGCTCAGAGAGACTGTGTTCACTCTACACTGGCTCCAGGTGGACACTGGGCTATGAGAAGCTGCAGGACTCCATTCGGGATAGAAGAACACAGTCTGAGCTCCTGCAGAAGGCCATAGCTCTCGGGATGGAGGTCCCTGGGCCAAAAGGCAGCCAGGACCTGTTGGTTCTCAGGCCCCTGGACTCTCAGGTGCCACTGAGAGGCTATGGAAATGTTGAGACAAAGTGGGGCATATAGGCTAGATCAACCCACACCTGAAGTTGGGAGGGGGAGAAGCTCTGGCTCTGTCCTGTGTGGATGAGAGTTCTGGATCATGGCTGGCTTGGCTTGCTTGCTTGAGTTGGTGTCCTCTGTGACTGGAAATGGAGAGGTCATCTTCAGGAGATTAGGTGGCAGCTCAGTAGTTGAAAACCTTCTCCATGATTCCAAAGAAGAGAAATAGGCTGTGATCTTAAAATATTTATTGTCATTTTGGAAAAATGGATGAAAAGTATACCCTTTTCATCTGTTTTCAGAACAGCTTGAGGTTAAATACCTTTTGCAAAGAGGAGGGTCTGGGAAGGAATGCTTGATTGATTATGCCCTCTGTCCTTTATGTATCTCATTAACATGGAGATCTGTCTTGAGGCTCTGTGGCCTGTAGTCAAGCCCTCTATATGTGGAGGGGCTAGGGGGCATTATTCTACATGCCTGAAAGGCACTGTTCCGCGCCCCCTCTCTGAGTCCCCTTCGCCCGCAAAAGAGACACGTGAGGCAGTGTTCGGGTGGTTACTACAACGAGGCTTTATTCTTGTATCAGCAGAAGCGGAAAGGCCCAAAGCCTGGAAAAGTCATTGTTTATATACACCCTAGAGTGACGTGTTCACTTCTGATTGGCTGTTCACTCATTACCCATAATACGCCCTGGGATGGGCAGTGACTTTGGCACGCTTTTTGCCTTTTGCACCTGTGCAATCAGTTGTTTACTAGTCGGAGGACAGGATGCCCGCGCCATCTTGTAATGGCGAATGTTGTCACGCTCACATGGCTCCTAACATCTCCCCCTATCTATACATTTAAGATGGAACAGCCAATTGCCTATCAAGCGCTGCACCAACTCAGTGAGGGAAAGCAGAGGCCTGATCCCCTGTGCAAAATGAGATATTGTAATGGGTTTCTTCTCCCGTTGTTGTGCAATGAGGAATACTTCCCATACCCATCTCGATGCCGTTTGGTGGGGAAAGGGAGCCTCCACCCTGGGGCGCCACCAGGGGAGGTTTCTTGGCATCAAACCTTTGTGCAATCAGGCATACTTTCGGGAAATCTATCCACACTCGTGGAACATTCCCTGTCAAGTACCCACTCGCAACACCTCTAAATATTCAGGTACCACAGTTATTCAGGCAAGGGCTGGCTAGACTTAGACCTCTCATTGACCCAGTGCAATGGGCTGAACCCTTGGGGGTGCATCGACTGAGGGTCTCAGTCATCAGGTACTTTCTTAGCCTAGATAGCCAAATTTCAGGGGGAGATGTTTGCTCAAGGCTATGAGTGCTTGGGCGATAGCGACCTTGTCACATTTTTGTTGGGCTCTGAGCTTACAGACTAACCATAACATGAACACTAATCCACAACATAGGGCTACACCAAACAGGCCTATCCCCACCCTTTAAGAAAGAAAGAAAAAGCAGAGGTAAGCCAAGAAGTAAAATCGCCAGGGGTAACAGGGTCCACTCATGTTCCATCAAGGCTCAAGATCCGGATCTGCAATTGCTGCTGCACCTGGTCCAACTCCCCAGTCCAATTCTCTTGTAAATAAGCAGAAAGATTATGGTTTTGAATAAATGTATCATTCATAAATCTCAGAGGTGTAATACATAGATGTGGGGTTGCTGACATGCAGCTCATTTGAACCACATCCGTGAGCTGCTCCACATGGGCTTGGAGCAAATCAACTCTCTGATTGACCAACAGGATGCCTGATGCCAGGTATGCATCCACTTTCTGTAGAATGGTCAAAGCCTCAGAGGTCTTTTCTGAAATTTAATTAACAACAGTAGCTGCTGTAACTTTATTAACCATGCCTGTGCTGGCTGTCACAGCTGCAGCTGCAGAGATGGTAATAACAATGATAATGGCTGCAGTAATGCCAAAGTCTCTTTTATGTCTCAATAATGATGTAGTAGGGAAAGTTTCAGGATCAGCTTCTACTGGGATGGGCACAAAGGTAGGCACGTGCACAACCAAGGCTAGGTCTAGTGATCCATTCCAGCATTGTGCCAAAAGGCATGTAACATTCTTACAATCCAAGATATCAGAATTATTTTGAAAGTTGGATAACAAAGAAAAATGGGGGGTCCACACACACTGATACCCGTTGTGCAGATGCATTCCTAAACACCTTATTAGTTTTAATGTTATTCAAATGGCTAGAGATATTAGATCGTGTAGCTGAAACATTTTGTACTTCATGAAATATACCATTCAACAAGACAAAGGCAGATACACCTTTTTAAACATTCTAAACAGTAGCTACAACACATAATTTAATTGTGTTGAAGCAGGGTAAACTCAAGAAAATACACATATGATTTAATTACATATACTGTCTTCTCAATAGATGAGGCATCTGTAAATATAGTAAATATAGCAAACATCTTTTCTATGGTCTGCATGCATAGTAAATTTTAGGAAATATAAAAGCATGTATAGAGAAAAACTAACATATGATTATCAAATTTGTCTAAAATGTTTGTCATGTAATAGGCCAAATTTAATAATTCAATAACCAATTTAATTGTTATGTGGAATAAAGAATAAACCTTTTATCTAAAATGTTTTTACGATTTTATCATATAAACTTTATTTGTAAATGAAGAAAGACAAATCCATATTAATGGTTTCTTTTGTCAAAGGGCTGTTGTGGACATATGAGTAGTAATAACACAAACAGCCAACAATTTATTATAGTCTATATAATTTATCTGTTGATAACTAACAGCTTACTTTATTTTCAGCAAAGCTATCTATCTTTTATTAGTTAATTGTCAAGGGGAATTAGGACTTGCATCCCTTTGAAAATATCAAACAGAGGTTTAAATTCTCCTATGGTAAGCTTAAGATGGGTTTTAGCCAATTAATATCTCTAAACAACTTTTAAAAATCACTAAGAGCAAATCAAGATTAAAAGTAAACCATTTTCTTTTTGCATGTACACTCACAAGCCAGAAGATGGCATTAGATCCCCACCACAAATGGTTGTGAGCCACCATGTGGTTGCTGGGAGTTCAGCTTTTATATTTTAAATTATAAGTCTAGCTTTTAACGGCTGAGCCATCTCTCTAGCCCCAACTATCTATTTTTATTAGAATTTTCTGTGTCACAATCTGATTAGGATATAACTGAGGTCTCAAATATTGAAAGACACAGTCTCTGAATCCTTTCTGGAGCAACAAGTACTCCAAAAAATTTTTAAAGCTCGTTATATTGGAGCAAAGGCTTGTGGAAAAAACTTCTTTAGAGAAATCCACTAATAAAGTATCACACAATGAATAATATACACTAAAAGATTTAACCTCTTAATTTTTTGTATTAAAGCAACAACAATATTTATATATATAAAATGTAAAACAATTAACCATTTTCTGAAGCAATTATTTCTAACAAATATCACTTCATGGGCTCTTAAAATTTATGAATAAATTTACTGACTGTAAACCTCTCACCTTTACCAGAAACGTAAAGTGATGGTATAAAAACATCTTTTATATCTATAATAATTCTATAAGCATTTACTGAAATGGCAGCTGGAGTAGGCAAGTTAGGCTGTATAAATCTTAAATTTGAACTTTATTTTGGATTAATTTAATAACCAATCTTTTTTAGTCCAATGAATATATCGGATAAAAGCCAACCTTATTCTCTAATAATTGTTACATATATTAGAAGAATTCAAAGCATCTCATTTTTAACAACTTTGAATATAAAGGAATTAAAACAATTTGAACAATATTTTATCAGCAGGTACAGTTATACTCATGGAAGGAAGTAGGCATAATTTTAATGTCTCCAGCATAATCATAACTTTTAGCCCACAGACTGTTGTAAAGTCTTTGGGTCTTAGATTTATCCCTCTTCTCACAAGAAACAATGAAGACAAAAGACGAATTCTGGTAAACACATTTCTAGGACCTGGTCGTGAAGACCCAGGACAAAAGGAACTTTTGGCACCTGAGCTGCAGAGCTCAGTCTGCATTGTCTTAATTCAAATGTAAATGCTCTTAACCTCCCTCCAGCCTGTTCTCTGAGGCTTGTCTAGGCCTGAACTGTGCGATTTTGACTTTACCTTTAACTTTAAACCTTAAATTTAAACTGTAAACTTTAAAAGACATGTGTTGTATCTTTTCTCTATAAACATAGGCAAATCAAACATTTTCAAACTCTCGGTTGAACTACCAACTGTAGCCAATGGAATATTGGCAGTTTAACTATGTTTTTAAGCCTCTTTTGTAATATTAGAGTATAACCATATTTTTGAGAAACAAAACCAATCTTTAACGATGTAAGCAATCTATTTTCTCTAAAATCAACACCAATAGATTACCTTTATGCTATAAAGTTTTGCTGCCACAAAACAAAGTGTAAAATTTAATGGAAAACTTATAGCATTATATAACTCAGGCTGCTGGCGGGTGCACCGTGAGGACGGGGCAACCAAGTAACACTCAATAGCTGTAAACAATGGCAGCACTGCAGAATTTGAATGTACTGGCATGGGAACAGGCCAAGATCTAACTATGGCCCATAGTGGTATACTTATCCCCAAATCGAACATCAGAATCAGGAGAATCAGAGCAGTCATCTTGCAATCTAGCTTCATTCTTCACAATCTGCACCAGCCGAGTAGGGACCCAAATTGCATTGTCTTCACCTGTGGAGTAAACACAAACAGCTCCCCTCCCCGGCCATGGCGGGGGTCTATCACGTCCCTGACCTTGGAGAAGGGCCGCAGCCATTTCTAAGTTTGCTGCTGCAAGTCCTGCTTTAGTGAGGAGCCCTCCCAGGCCACAACAGGCTCTCAGCCAGTCTTGTAGCCCCTTGTTCCTATGAGGGACAATGGCTGCACAGCATTCAGCTGTGGCATTTTCAAAGATCATCTGTTCTATCACTGGCATTGCTTGCTCTGGTTCCCCGAAGATTCTGCCATAAAGGGGGGTCCTTTTGTCCTCCACTCTCTCTCCACCAGCCGGTGGAGGTCCTTAACCTTAATAGGCTCTGCAGTAGCCCTTGTTTCTTTTGAGTACTCTTTTCTTTGACCAGGCTCCTTGGCCTTATCTGTTTCTCCAGGCTCTTTGGCCTGATCCCCAGGCTCTTTGGCCTGATCTCCAGGCTCCTTGGCCTGATGCCAGCTAACATGCTCTGTTTCTGGTATGCTAGGGTGGCCCTCTCCTGAAACCTCTTGACTTGCACTAATAGCTGAAAGCAAAAGCAACGCAAGCAAGAGGCTAGCTAGTGGAGCGGCGGCGGTGAGTGAAAGTCTGCTCGCAACGAAGGCTTCCACCCCAGGCATATCTCTCAGAGACGTACCTCGTTCCTGTAGTCTTTTAACCCGCCCCGAGTCTTGGGGGTTCTTCCGCGGCGCCTTGAAGATCCTGGGTTTCGGCACCAAATTGTTCCACTCCCCTCTCTAAGTTCCCTTTGCCCTCGAAAGAGACACGTGAGGCAGTGTTCGGGTGGTTACTACAGCGAGGCTTTATTCTTGTATCAGCAGAAGCGGAAAGACCCAAAGCCTGGAAAAGGCACTGCTTATATACACCCTAGAGTGACGTGTTCACTTCTGATTGGCTGTTCACTCATTACCCATAATACGCCCCAGGATGGGCAGTGACTTTGGCGCCCTTTTTGCCTTTTGCACTTGCACAGTCAGTTGTTTACTAGTCGGAGGTCAGGATGCCCGTGCCATCTTGTAATGGCGAATGTTGTCACGCTCACGCAGCTCCTAACAAGGCACAAATTGATAGGGGTCTTTGGCCTCATGTTATGAGCCTGGTGTCTGGGAGCATGGTGAAATGCATTCTGTCCCTTGCAGGGAAACCTACCGGGTCTCCGGCCATTTCCAGCTGATGCTCAACCAGAAACCATGCTGTCCTTTCACGGTTTTACAATTGGTAGTTGATGTTTCTCAACATCTATGGACTCAATGCCTCAATAAAAATACAAAGGCTAACAGACTGGATATATAACAAGATTCATATTTTGAATATGAATATGAAGAAACATATCACAGCAACAAAACAGATAATACCTCAGATTAAAGGAATGGAAAAAAAGTTTTCCAAGCAAATGGTCCTTAGAAATAAGCTGGAGTTGCCATTATAATATCCCCTCCTACCCCCAAAATAGACTTTCAACCAAAAGTAATCAAAAGAGATGTGGATGTACACTGGATACTCATCAAAGAGAAAAAGTCCACTTAGATGAATTCTCAATTCTAAACATCTATGCCCCAAATGCAATGGTACCCACATTTGTGAATGAAACTTTAGTAAAACTCATAACACACATTGTACCTCATACAATTATAGTGGGGGACTTAAAAAATTCCTCTGTCACCAATGGACAGGTCATGGAAACTAACAGAAGTTATGAACTGAATGGATTTTATAGATAACTACAGAACATTTTATCCTATAAAACTAAAAAATATACCTCTTCTGAAAACCTTGGGGAACTGCCTTGAAAACTGACCATATAATAAAACACAAAGCAAACCTCAACATATACAAGAACATTGAAATAATCCCATGCATTCTTTAAGATCACTATGGACTAAGGTTGAACTTCAATAACAACAAAAACAACAGAAAGCCCACATACTCATAGAGACTGAAAATTTTCCTACTCTGGATAACTTAATTATGGAAGAAATAAAGAAATTGAAGAGATTCTAGAATTCAATAAAAATGAAGGCACAGCATACTCAAATTTATTGGACACAAACCAGTATTAAGAAGAAAATTCATAGCACTTAGTGCCTTTATAAAGAATTGGAGAGATGCTATATTAGAAACTTAACAGCACACCTGAAAGGTGTAGGAAAAAAAAAAAAAAAAAAAAAAAAAAAAAAAAAAAAAAAAAGCAAACAAACTCAAGAAGAGTAGACAGCAGGAAATAGCCAAACTCATGGCTGAAATCAACCAATAAGAAACAAAGAGAACAATATAAAGAATCAACAAGACCAAAAGCTGTTTTTTGATAAAATCAAGATAGACGAATCCTTAACCAATCTCATTAAAGGGCACAGAGAAATTACCCAAATTAACCAAGTCAGAAATAAAAAGGGAGATATAAGAACAGAAACTGAGCAAATTAAAAAAAATCATAAATTATTACAAAAGCCTATGCTTAATAAAACTGGAAAATCTAAATGAAATGGATAATTTTCTAGGCAGATACCATGTATCAAAGTTAAATCTAGTTAATGTAAACTAGCTAAACAGTTTTTAACTCCAAAGGAAATAGAAGCAGTCATTAAAATCTCCCAACCAAAAAAATCACAGGCACAGACTGTTTTAGAGGAGAATTTTATCACTTTCAAAGAAGAGCTATAACTCATAAAAACAGACAGAAGACTAGCTAGTTCATTCTATGAATACCTAAACCACACAAACACTCAACAAAGAAGAGAACTTCAGACCAATTTTGCTTATGAATACCAATGCAAAAATACTCAATAAAATTCTTGCAACAAATCTAAGAATGCATCAAAATCTTCATTCACCACAGTCAAGTAGGCTTTGAAGAGGCTGGGCAGCCAGAGTCCACACTCTTGCTGCATGTACAGCTTCCCTTTGCCTTAGCACTCCCTTGCTGCTTTCAAAGTTTCCCCTCACCCCCTTGCTCTTTCCTGTCAACTGACCTTTCAAAGGAGGTACAACCTGGTGCTAAAATATGGCTATCTCCATTCCATAATGGCACTCCCTAATGAAAACCACCTCCTGGGAATGGCAAATGACAGCTTGAGAACAGATTAAGCAGCAACAACTCCCAGCCCCCATGTCACAGAGGCTGACACCCTCTCTGATGGATGGCTAAGCACTCCCCGATGCATGCAGCCCTTTTCCTTGGGAAAAGTACAATACCAAACATTCTTAAGGAGATAAGTGCCATACTTTGGGGCAGTCAAGCATTTTCAGACAGCTGTGGCCAATTTGAGAATACTCTAGTCCGTGATAGCATCATAAAGGCTAAAAGATTGTTTCCCTCCCCAGTTGTGTGACCCCTCCCACCACCTAAACAAATGGTATTGTGTTTGAGTGATGACTTCCCTTATCATTTTCCTTGTCATGTAACCCTGAAACTCCAGAATATGCCTGTGTATAAATGTCCTGAGCCCCTAGAAATGGGGTCACAATTCTGCCCTGCACAGTAGGAACAGATTGCAATCCAAACCAGGTTCCCATTGTTAAAAAGTCTCATTACATTGAATTGGCACTTTTTTGAGCTCTTCTGGGAATCACGAACAGTTTCATCCCAGGGATTCAGAGATTGTTAAATATACCAAAATCCATCGATATAATTTACTATATAGACAAACTCAATGAAAAAAATCACACGATTATCTCATTAGATGCTGAAAAAGTCTTTGACTACATCCACCACCCCTTCATATTAGTCTAGGAGAGATCAGGAATCCATGGCACATTCATAAACATAATAAAGAAATACACAGCAAGCAAACAGCAAACACCAAATTAGATGGAAAGAAACTTGAAAAAACAATTTCACTAAAATCAGGGGCAAGATAACGCCGCCCTTGCTCTCCCTATCTATTCAATATAGTACTTGAAGTTCTAGCTAAAGCAACTAGAGAACAAAAGGAGGTCAAAGGGATACAAATGGGAAAGAAAGATGTCAAGGTATCACTATTTGCAGATTGCATGATAGTATACATAAGTGACCTCAAAAATTCTACCAGAGAACTCCTACAAGTGACAAATAGTTCACCAAAGTGGCTGAATATAAAATTAAAGAACCCAGTAGCCTTCCTCTACTCAAAGGATAAACAGACTGACAAAGATATTAGGGAAACAACACCTTTCACAATATCCACAAATAATAGAAAATATCTTGGTGTGACTCTAACCAAACAAGTGAAAGATGTGTTTGACAAGAACTTCAAGTCTCTGAAGAAAAAAAATTGAAGAAGACCTCAGAAAATGGAAAGATCTCCCACACTCGTGAATTGGTAGGATTAATGTAGTAAAAGTTGATTAATACAGTAAAAGAACTTCTATGTCCTGACCTCAAGCTGTACTACAGAACAATAGGGATAAAAACTGCATGGTATTGGTACAGTGACAGGCAGATCAATGAAATAAAACTGAAGGCCCAGAAATGAACCTACACACCTATGGTTACTTTTTCTTTGACAAAGAAGCTAAAACCACCCAGTGGAAAAAAGACAGCATTTTCAACAAATGGTGCTGGTTCAACTGGTTGTCAACATATAGAAGAATGCAAATTGATTCATTCTTATTTTCATGTACAAAGCTCAAGTCCAAGAGGATCAAGACCTCCACATAAATCCAGATACACTGAACCTAATAGAAAAGAAAGTGGAGAATAGCCTCAAACACATGGGCACAAGGAAAAACTTTTCTGAAGAAAACCATTATGGAAATCAATCTGGTGGTTCCCCCGAAAATTGGTAATAGTTCTACGTTAAGACCCTGTTATATGGCCACTTTCTTGATCCTTTTGGCTGGGACAGACACATAGCTGGTCTGCTCCAGTGAAGACACCATATCCTGAGCCATACTAGAGGAACCACTGCACTCAGAGCAATGGGTAAGAACTCTCTCCCACTACCCTATGCCCTGGCCTATAACTGGAAGCCTGAGGTGCTCAGGACACATCAGCTACCCAAACGTTGCCCCCCCCCCCACCGAATACCACTCCCCTTCTGCTCCTCACTTGGTCCTTTTGGTAGAGCAGACGCCTTCCTGGTCTGCTCTCTTGAAGACACCATATCCTGAGCCATCCTAGAGGAACCAGTGCACTCAAAGCAGCAGGGTTTCAGGATCCCAGTGGTGGCCTGAGTCCCAGCAGTTCTTCCACCCAGAATCTCAGGATCACAAGATCACAGAGATGTCTGGATGCTGAGGAGTTCTAACATAAGCAAGATAATTGGAAAGACAGGCTCTAGTTAGAGACAGTGAGTGCAGGTAGCACTAGAGTTAACCAGATGGCAGAAGGCTAGTGCAAGAACATAAGCAACAGAAACCAAAGTTACTTGGCAGCATCAGAACCCAGTTCTCCCAACATAGCAAGCCCTAGATACCCCATCACCCTGGAAAAGCAGGATTCAGAATTAAAATCACTTTTCATGAGGATGATAGAGGACTGTAAGAAGGACACAAATAACTTTTTAAAAGAAGTACAAGAGAACACAGGTAAACAGGTAGAAGAACTTAAAGAGAAAACACAAAAATCCCTTAAAGAATTATAAGAGAACACAACCAAACAGGTGAAGGAATTAAGCAAAACCATCCAGAATCTAAAAATGGAAGTAGAAACAATAAAAAAATCTCAAAGGGAGACTACCCTGGAGATAGAAAACCTAGGAAAGAAATCAGGAGTCGTAGATGTAAGCATCACCAACAGAATACAAGAGATAGAAGAGAGAATCTTATGTGCAGAAGATACCATGGAAAACATTAACACATGTAAAATGTAAAATGCAAAAAGCTCTTAACCCAAAACATCCAGCAAATCCAAGACACAATGAGAAGACCAAACCTAATGATAATAGGTATAGATGAGAGTGAAGATTCCCAACTTAAATGGCCAGTAAACATCTTCAACAAAATTATAGAGGAACACTTTTCCAACCTAAAGAAAGAGATGTCCATGAACATACAAGAAGCCTATAGCACCCCAAATAGACTAGACCAGAAAAGAAATTCCTCCCATCACATAATAATCAAAACATCAAATGCACAAAACAAAGAAAAAATACTAAAAGCAGTAAGGGGAAAAGGTCAAGTAACATATAAAGGCAGACCTATAAGAATTACACCAGACTTCTCACCAGAGACTATAAAAGCCAGAAGATTCTGGACCGATATCATACAGACCCTAAGAGAACACAAATGCCAGCCCAGACTACTATACCCAGCAAAACTCTCAATCACTATTGATAGAGAAACCAAGATATTCCATGACAAAACCAAATTTACACAATATCTTCCCACAAATTCACCACTTCAAAGGATAATGGATGGAAAACTCCAATACAAGGAGGGAAACTACAACCTAGAAAATCAAGGAAGTAATCTTCCAACAACCCCAAAAGAAGATAGCTGCACAAACATAATTCTACCTCTAAGAACAAAAATAACAGGAAGCAACAATCATTTTTCCTTAAGATCTCTTAACATCAATAGACTCAGTTCCCTAATAAAAAGACATAGACTATCAGACTGGATACATAAACAGGACTCAGCATTTTTCTGCATATAGAAAACGCACCTCAGTGACAAAGACAGACACTACCTCAGAGTAAAAGAATGGGAAACAATTTTTCAAGCAAATGGTCCCAAGAAACAAGCCAGAGTAGTCATTCTAATATGAAATAAAATCAACTTTCAAACAAAAATAATCAAAAAAAGATGAGGAAGGACACTTCATACTTATCAAAGGAAAAATGTACCAAGATGAACTCTCAATTCTGAACATGTATGCTCCAAATGCAAGGGCACCCGCATACATAAAAGAAACTTTACTAAAGCCCAAAACACACATAGTACCTCACACAATAATAGTAGGGGATTTCAATATCCACTCTCAGCAATGGCCAGATCATGGAAACAGAAACTAAACAGAGACACAATGAAATTAACAGAAGCTATGAACCAGATGGATTTAACAGATATTTATAGAACATTTCATCCTAAAACAAAAGAATATACCTTTTGCTCAGCACTTCATGGTACCTTCTCCAAAATGGACCATATAATTGGTCACAAAACAGGCCTTAACAGATACAAAAAGATTGAAATAATTCCCTGCATCCTATCAGATCACCATGGACTAAGGCTGGTCTTTAATAATGACAAAACAATGGAAAGCCTACATACACATGGAAACTGAATAATGCTCTACTCAATGATGACAGCAGGAAATAATCAAACTCAGGGCTGAAATCAACCAAGTAGAAACAAAAAGAACTATATAAAAATACCAACAAAAACAGGAGCTGGTTCTTTGAGAAAATCAACAAGATAGATAAACCCTTAGCCAGACTAACCAGAGGGAGCAGAGACAGTACTCAAATTAATAAAATCAGAACTGAAAAGGGAGACATAACAACAGAAACTGAGAACATTTAAAAAATCATCAGATCCTCCTACAAAAGCCTATACTCAACAAAACTGAAAAAATCTGGATGAAATGGACAATTTTCTATACAGATAGAAAATACCAAAGTTAAATCAGGATCAGATAAACCATCTAAACAGTCCAATAACCCCTAAAGAAATAGAAGTGGTCATTAGAGTCTCCCCAGCAAAAAAAGCCCAGGACCAGATTGTTTTAGTGCAGATTTCTACCAGACGTTCAAGGAAGACCTAATACCAATTCTCTTCAAACTATTCCACAAAATAGAAACAGAAAGAACACTACCCAGTTCCTTCTATGAAGCCACAATTACACTCATACCTAAAACTCACAAAGACCCAACAAAGAAAGAGAACTTCAGACCATTCTCCCTTATGAATATTGGTGCAGAAATACTCAATAAAATTCTCTCAACCTGAATCAAAGAAATCAAGTAGGCTTTATCTAAGGAACCCAGGAATGCTTCAATATTCAGAAATCCATCAACGTAATCCACTATATAAAAAACTAAGAAAAAAACCCACATGATCATCTCACTAGATGCTGAGAAAGCATTTGACAAAATTCAAAAACCCTTCATGGTAAAAGTCTTGGAAAGATCAGAAATTCAAGGCACATTCCTAAACGTAATATAAGCAATATACAGCAAGCCAGTAGCCAACATCAAATTAAATAAACTTGAAGCAATCCCACTAAAATCAGGCACCAGACAAGGCTACCCACTCTCACGCTACCTATTCAATATAATACTGGAAGTCCTAGCCAGAGAAGTTAAACAACAAAAGGAAGTCAAAGGAAGGACAAATAGGAAAGGAAGAAGTCAAAATTTCACTATTTGCAGATGATATGATAGTATACTTAAGTGACCCTAAAACTTTCACCAGAGAACTCCTAAACCTGATAAGCAACTTCAGCAAAGTGGCTGAATATAAAGTCAACTCAAACAAATCAATAGACTTTTTCTACTTGAAGGATAAATAGGCTGAGAAAGAAATTAGAGAAATGACACTCTTCACAATAGTCACAAATAATATAAAAATACCTTGGTGTGAATCTAACCAAACAAGTGAAAGATCTGTATGACAATCACTTCAAGTTTATAAAGAAAGAAATCGAAAAATGTCTTAGAAGATGGAAAGGTCTCCCATGCTCATGGATTGGAATGATTAAGATAGTAAAAATGGCCATCTTGACAAAAGCAATCTACAGACTCAATGCAATCCCCATCAAAATTCCAACTTAGTTCTTCATAGAGATAGAAAGAGCAATTTGAAAATTCATTTGGAATAACAAAAAACTCAGGATAGCAACAACTATTCTCAACAATAAAAGAACTGCATGGTATTGGTACAGAGACAGGCAAGAAGATCAATGGAATAGAATTGAAGACCCAGAAAAGAACCTACACATCTGTGGTCACTTGATGTTTGACAAAGGAGTTAAAACTGTCCAGTGAAAAAAGGACAGCATTTTCAACAAATGGTGCTGGTTCAACTGGAGGACAACATGTAGAAGGATGCAAATTAATCCATTCATATCTCCTTGTACAAAGCTCAAGTCCAAGTGCATAAAGGACCTTCAAATAAAACCAGTTACACTGAAACTAATAGAAAAGAAGGTGGGGAAGAACCTCGAATACCTTGGCACAGGAGAAACATTCCTGAACAGAACACCAATGGCTTATGCTCTAAGTCATGAATTGACAAATGGGACCTCATAAAATTGCAAAGTTTTTGTAAGGCAAAGGGCATTGTCAATAGGACAAAATGGCAACCAACAGATTGGGAAAAGATCTTTACCAAGCCCACATCTGATAGAGGGCTAATATCCAATATATACAAAGAACTGAAGAAGTTAGACTCCAGACAACCAAATAACACTATTACAAAATGGGTACAGAGCTAAACAAAGAATTCTCAACTGAGGATACTCGAATGACCATTAAGTATCTAAAGAAATGTTCAGCATCCTTAGTCATCAGGGAAATGCAAATCAAAACAGTCCTGAGTTTCCACCTCACACCAGTCAGAATGGCTAAGATCAAAAACTCAGGTGATAGTAGATGCTGGCGAGGATGTGGAGAAAGAGGAGCACTCTTCCATTGTTGGTGGAGTTACAAGCTGGTGCAACCACTCTGGAAATCAGTCTGGTAGTTCTTCAGATTATTTGACATAGCTTTATCTGAGGACCCTGGTATACCATCCCTGGCATATACCCAGAAGATGCTTCAACATTTAACAAAGACATATGCTCCACTATGCTCATAGCATTCTTATTTATAATAGCCAGAAGCTGGAAATAACCCATTTGTCCTTCAACAGAAGAATGGATACAGAAAATGTGGTACATTTACACAATGGAGTATTACTCAGCTATTAAAAACAACAAAATTCATGAAATTCTTAGGCAAATGAAGGGAACTAGAAAATATCATCCTGTAACCCAATTACAAAAGGACACACATGGTATGCACTCACTGTTAATTGGATATTAGCCCAAAAGCTCGAAATATCCAAGATACAACTCACAGACCACATGAAGCTCATGAACAAGAAAGACCAAAGCATGGGTGCTTTGGCCCTTCTTAGAAGGGGTAACAAAATACTCATGGGAGCAAATATGGAGACAAAGCATGGGGCAGAACCTGAAGGAGGGGCCATCCAGAGACTGCTCCACCTGGATATCAATCCCTTGTGCATTCATCAAAGGTAAACACTGATATGGATACCAGGAAGTGCATGCTGACAGAAGCCTGATATAGCTATCTCCTTAGAGGTCTGCCAGAGCCTGAAATATACAGAGACAGATGCTCACAGATAACCATTGATCTGATCATGTGGTTCTCAATGGTGGAGTGAGAGATTAGACTGAAGGAGCTGAAAGGGTTTGCAGCCCCATGGGGAGAGCAATAATACCAACCAACCAGAGCTCCCAGGGTCTAAACCATCAGCCTGGCAACACATAGGGAGGGACCCATGGCCCCACCTGTATACGTAGGGGAGGATGTCATTTTCAGGCATTGGCGGGTGAGGAAGTCCTTGGTTCAGTGAAGGCTGGATGCCTCTGCGTGGGGGAAATCATGGGTGGGGAGGTGGGAGTCAGAGGGTGGGTGGAAGCATATTCTCATAGAAGCAAGAGGAGGGGGAATGGGATAGGGGGTTCCTGGGTGGGTGGGGAATGGGAAAAGGGGACTACATCTGAAATGTAAATAAAATGTCCAATAAAAAATTTTTAAAAAGACCCTGTTATACCACTCCTGGGCTTCACCATACCACAAGGACACATGTTCTGTTATGCTCATAACAGCCTTGCTCATAAGAGTTAAAACTGGAAAAAAAAAAAAAAACTATATGCCCCTTGACCAAAGAATGAATACAGAAAATGTGACTCATTTACACAATGGAATACTATTCAGCTATTAAAAATAAGGACATCATGGATTTTGCAGACAGATGGATGGAACTAGAAATATCACCCTGAATGAGGTAACACAGACCAAAATGACAGGCATGATATATACTTACTGATTAGTAGATATTAGCCAAAAAATATAGAATATCCATGATACAACCCACAAACTAAGAAGTGTAACAAAAGAAAGGCCCAAATAAGGATGCTTCCATCCCACTTAGTAGGGGGAAAAATAATCTCAGGAGGAAGGGGGTGGGAGGAACGTGCATGGAAAAGGGTAGGGGGAGAGGAAAAGAGAAACATTATCAATCATGGTGGGGAGAAAGGAGAGAAGCCCAGAGTGCCTGGAGAGTGAATGAAAATATGCAGCTGAGGTGGGTGAGGGAACAGTGTGAACCTCTAAAAAGTCCCAGAGATCTGGGATGTGATAGGCTTCCAGGATTCAATGGGGATGATCTTAGCCTAATGTTGGGCCTTAGAAGAGGTAACTCCATTTAACCTGCAACCTTCAATCACGTAGCACAGGTAGAGGTCTCCACCTCCAGAGATTTAAATATTAATGAGTTATCTAAAGGCCAGGGTTGTAGCTAATTAATTTATTCCCTCCTCTTCTCCCCTCCCTATAAAAGTCAGGCTCCCCTGGCTTTTGGCGGGGAAACGCATACCATCTATACCCACTCAACATGCCATGAACAATAAAGCCACGTGTTGGCTGGTCTCGCTGCCAGATTCCCAGCCTTTGGAATCCTGGAACCTTGTTGATGCAGCTGCTGGCCCGCCCACCGACAGCTACGTGAATCATCCTGACTGAGTCTGCTAAGCAAGTATACTTCCTGCGAGACCTGATACTGTCTCTTTCGGTCCTCTCTCAGCGTTCCCACCTCCATCCTGCAGCTTGGGCCAAAAACGGAGATTTCTCACCGAGAGAGTTCTGCACCCTCCTGTGCTAAAATCAAGCTGATTTCACTCCTTGCCCAAGTGCGAGCCCGCTGAGTCCGCTTTGCATGGCGTGAGCCCGCCTGCTTGGCCTCTGCTCCTCTACAGTAGACCCAGTCTCTTTGAGACACCCATCTCTGACAAAGGACGGTGCAGACCAGTGAAAGAGATCCACACTGGTACACCCACGCAAGGGCCTACATTGTTTCCCACAGGTGGTGGACAACATTCACAGAGCCAGCTCCACAAGCGCCCCCCACCCCCGCCGCTGGTGTCTGCAAAAGCTGTGAGTAACATCACTCTCTGTCCACCCTGCCCCCTCTTTCTCTTTCTGATTCTTAGCTATAGCCTAACCCCTGCCCAATAAAAAAGGACTAGGTCTCTCTCCCCACGCGTTCTCCAGCTCAAGGGCAAGATGACTTCTTAGCCCCCCACTCTCCCCATCCCCCCAGCTCCACAGAGGGGGTTCCTTCACAGCTAATAGCTGTCCTTCAAGCCACAACACCTGCTGTAACCCTCTTTCTAAGACTCTTTCCCTTGGCTGAGAGACTCCTTCTCCTGGCTGAGACCGTCCTCTCTCTCTCTCTCTCTCTCTCTCTCTCTCTCTCTCTCTCTCTCTCTCGATCGCCAGCTCCAAACTCTAGCCCCTAGCGCCCTGCCAGGTAGCTTCTTTCCCTACTCCCCGGTCATATGCGACAGGCTACAGCTATTTGGCTTAGCCTGCTTGCCTGAAGCAACAGGGCAGAACCCTTCTTGCAACCCAGCCCTGTGTTCCTTAGCCAGCCTATGCTTCCCCTCACCCTCAGTCATTTGCAACTGACTAAAGCTACTTAGCTCAGCCAACTTGCCTGAAGCAGTGGATCTAAAATCCTGCCTGCACCCCTTGCCCCACTGCTGCCTGCCAGTTTCTCTCAAAGCTGCCTGACTCCAATCCAACTTCCACGTGTCTTTCCCATAGACACAGACTCTCACTCTTTCTGACTCTTAGCCCTCCCCAATGCTTCTTGCTTGCCTTAAACTTTTCTTCAAAGTTGGCCTTTCCTCTTTTTCTCTACATTTAAAATTTACCAGCTAAGAAAAAGAAAAGGGGAATACAGAACCTCTCTGCCAGAGCACCCAGACGCCACATGGCAGAGTAAGGCCCCTCCCCCCACTGCTTCTAAGCCCGCCATTACTGCTCCTTCTCCCCAACAGGAGGACCTGCAACAAACGTTCCTGTTTTTCAACCAAAAATTATAAACGTTTCCTTTTCTTCCTAACAGGAACACCTAGAGCAATAATGCTTGTGCTTTTCAACCAAAAAATTTTGTTATTTTTTTGTTTTAATGCTGCCTTTTCTCTCTAATACTCGTGATATATGTCCAACATTTTTCTTAACCTTTATAATTTCTTCAAAATTTATAAAGATTATGTAAATTCTTGAGTCTTATTAACAACTAATTTCTTTTACAGACAAACT
This sequence comes from Arvicanthis niloticus, assembly GCF_011762505.2. Classification (NCBI taxonomy): domain Eukaryota; kingdom Metazoa; phylum Chordata; class Mammalia; order Rodentia; family Muridae; genus Arvicanthis; species Arvicanthis niloticus. The sequence continues at coordinate 3,566,117 of NC_047661.1, forward strand.
TGCTGCCAATCCCAGATACATAATTAACATTGTTTTTCTCCCTCAGCTATCCAAGATACCTTCTAAGATTAAATTTCCTCAAACACCTTTGCTTTTCCAGGATCTTAACAACAGGCCATAAGGTGCTTGTTCCCAAGCAATTTAATGCTCAATATCCAGCCTTTACAGCTTTACAATATCCAGCTGCTTCCCTACTGTGATTATCCTACAGGTATACCCACAGATCCAACAGAGTCCACGCCATCCTCTGGAACCTGCCTGAGATGCCTAGCTGCTGTCTCCCAGCCACCTCATCTGACTGCAGACTCCAGAGACACGCTGAGATCCAGAGACAGCACCACCTCCTGGAACCTGCCAAGTTGCCTTCTTCCAGCCATCTCATCTGACTGAAGACCCCAGAGCATGCTGAGATCCAGAGACCCACACAGACTCCAGAGATGCATGCCAGAACCCAGAGACGCTCACTACAGAAGACAGATCCAGACCTTCCAGCTGCAGATGAACTCTTGCCAAAGTCACATAACTAAAGTTACATGTTAGTGAGGAAAACATAATGTCTATTTAGATTAATTAGATGTCATTACCCTCAAACTGTACAACCTGTATTTAATTGTTTCAATGATCCCCTGCCTTCCAAACCCTACCCTCAATTCCCATTACCCTTGACTTGGTTATGCTACACCCTCTGGCCTACATAGTGTTTTCCTTTGACTACCTCATCCAAAATTTTCACTAAAAAAGAGTGAGATTTGGGCCATAAAGAGATGGTTTGGTCTCCCCAGTAGAGCGCTGGGTTTGAGATAGCCGGGGACCCAACAGGACATTGCCTGTCAGGGACGGCAATTATCTCCCCATGCTCCTGGATTCCAGACTACTCCACAGGGTCCACATCTCTCATTAACCTGCACCTTGCAGATTATAGATGATACAGAGTAGCCCCTCTTTTTATGAAAGAAAAGAGAGTGGGATGTTGGGCCTTGGACGAGGTAACTCCATTTAACCTGCAACCTTCAATCACTTAGCACAGGTAGAGGTCTCCACCTCCAGAGATTTAAATATTAATGAGTTATCTAAAGGCCAGAGTTGTAGCTAATTAATTTATTCCCTCCCCTTCTCACCTCCCTATAAAAGTCAGGCTCACCTGGCTTTTGGGGGGAAACGCATACCATCTATATCCATTTATCACACCATGAACAATAAAACTTTGGGTAACTCCACGTGTTGCCTGGGCCTGCCACCGCCAGATTGCCAACTTCTGGAGCCTGAGCTGCCAGCACAGCCGCCAGCCTGCGGTGGCTGTGTGAATATGGGATCCCTGGCCGGAGGTGTGGGAAACGCGCCTGGACCCGCTGCTGGACTGCCGAGACCCCACCGCCGGACTCCCTTCCCCCGCGAGATTTTTCCCTACAGCTTAACTTCCCAACAGTGTGGAGATGGAATGGGAAGGGACAACCTCCAGTAGATAGACAGGGCCCCCAGTGGAGAGATGTGATCAGCAACCTACCTTCAAAATTTTTGACCCTGAATTTTTCCTGTCTGCATGCAATACAGAGACAACAATGAAGCAGAGACTGAAGGAAAGGCCCAACTTTGGATCCATTCATGACATCACCAAAGCATCAAGGTCATAGAGACGGGCTACAATTGTGCTACTCTTACACCCATAGAATATTATGTCTCCCTTATAGTCACACAGGGTGTCTTTTTAAAGCAGTTTTTTTCAGATTACTTTTCATATTATTTATCTATAGTATAGGTTCTTCATATAATTCTCCTGAGAAGAGGCTTCTACTTTCCAAGGCAAATATTGAAAACTTACACTGGGTAAGATATTTAAGACAAAAGACTGAAGCAGGTAAGCATGGGTGGTAATAAGAAATGGTGAGGTGTGGTTTTACATAAAACAGCAATCACCACTAACTTCAACTTATTAATGTTAGGAAGCATGTAAAAAGAGTCTGAAATTTCTCCAGTCTTAAAAAAGTAACTGCTTTATATTGTCAACCTTTAAATTAGTAAAACAGTGTTTGAGGCAAATAAGTTGTGTCTATAGGCTGTATGCTCTTTGTATCCCCCCATACTGTAAGTTTATGGACAGAGTTTTAATGGCAAAAACTTTTTGAACAATGAGTCCTAAGGAAATTTTTATTCTTATTTTTACTCTGCAAGAAACTGGAATATCATAAAATGGCCCCATCTTTCTATATTCTGATGTTTGAAAATATCCTGCTAAGTCTTTCTGGACCCTAAGCATCAGTACTTAAGCCCCCATTTGGGTGTATGTTATTCTCAAGTCTGGAGTATGCCACCAGTGTGCCCAGTTTATGATGATGCCAAAAGCAGTCTGATGCTTTCATTCCATTTGCTTCTGAGTCTCTCATTCTGCTCAATCTCTTAGCAAGTTTGACTTTTCTAAGTCATAGCCTATGATTTGGTAGGTAATGAATACTTTTTTACTTTGAGCCAAGACTGGAGGACAAGAAAAAAAAAAACTCCACACATGGAAGAAAAGTGCACTCAAGAACAGAGTTGTGAACTAATAATGTCTCTGTTTTGTTTAGTGTAAAATGTATAATATTTCAGTTTTCCACAATGCCAACTAATATCAGAAAGGAAGAAAAAGACATTCTAAGGGTTTATATGCTATTTTTGAAAGCATATATTAATAAAAGAATTTTCAAAAGTAGGAATAATGGAGAAGAGGGGGAATGATATGATTATATTTTAATTAAAACAAAAGTAAAATTAGGATTAAAATAAATATATCTATTGTTTAAAATTCATTAAAGGGGTCTTTGCTTCTTGGCAGTTTAGTATAGCTGCACATTCACCTGTCTTTTGGTGAATTTTATATTTCCAAGCTTCAACGAAGGGACACCAACATTTCTTGGCTCCCTTCAAACTAGAGTCCAAGATTATGACTCTGTCTGTTATTTAGATGTACTAGATCAAGATTTGAAATTGAGCAAAATGAGTGTTGTGTGAGCTACTCTTGTGGTGAGTATGGATATATGTGATGTTTTGAAATAGCAGAAGGATTTCCAGGCCTCAGCGTTCTTCCTCCCTGGTACTGGATGGTGATAACACATTGGTGCCAATAGAAGACTTTTCTCTGAGTGGCTAGCCTAGGAATATGTAGAGGTTTGAGGGTCATCAAACAAACTGAGATCATCATCTTGCCTAGGAGAATGGAGTGGAGTGGATAGGCAAACAGCTGGCAGATTCTGGCTCTTTGGGGGAGGTGAGTGAATCAAAGGACCATGAGTCAAAGGTTCTTCCCATTATTGCTATTCATCTTATTATATGCAGACCCTTTGGAGCCCCATATTTCATGTAACATGTATAAGCTTGGATTTTTCAAACTCTACTTTTAACATGAGTTCTTACAGTTTTTATGTTTATAAACTTCAAAAGAATGAAAAGTAGGGCCCAAATACGTGGTACACATGTATATATCAACCCTATTTCTAAGAGCCAAGAGGTTGAAAGAATCCAGGCTTCCATCAATACAGGCTTGAGAAAAGAGAATATGATATGTATAAGAGTGGAGTATTACTAAGCCTTAAAAAGAAATATGTTTAGATATATCTTTATTTATATATCTCATAATTTATATCTCATTATATACACATATAAAATACAACATATATAATCACAAGATGATATACTTTGGAGTCATTATACTAAGCAAAATAAACTTAATATAAAACAAATGTGTAATTTTTATTATACAAGGTACCTAGAATACCCAAAATACTTTTAAACTTTATTTATTTATATATTTTTAAATGTAGCAATGCTTTGTCTGCATGTACACCTACATGCCAGAAGAGGACATCAGCTCTCTTTATAGGTAGTCATGAGCCACCATGTGGCTGCTGGCATGAACTCAGGGTCTCTGGAAAAGCAGCCAGTGTTCTTAACTGCTGAGCTATTTCACTAGCAACCCAAACCCCTCAAATATTAAGAACAGAAGTAACAAAGGCAATTGATAGGGATTTGGGAGAGAGATGCAAAAATCATTGCTTAATGACTGTAGATGCTTAATTTGAGACACTCAAAAAGTTCTAGGGTGTAAGGCAATGGTGGTTATACATTATTGTTAATAATTTCACTGTTACTGAACTGTGCTTGGGCAAAGTGTTATGTTATGTATATTTCAGCGAACAATAAGGAAGTAATTTTCTCTGCTGTCCAAAGTAACATTTTTAATTATTGTTCATTATAAACTGTTCCATTTGATTTCTGCTATCTTTCTTCCCCTGGGACTACTGTGTACTAAAGACAGAAGAATTCTATGATTTGTATGTATTAATTTATTACATATATCAATTTAGCATATTGGAAATTTATAAGGACTAGTGGGTTATTATAAATTCTGTTTATATTTTTTGTTCACACTTAGTAGACACTAGGGGAGAATAAAAGAAAAATAATACACACATATATCATAATCATGTTTCATAATAATGTAATAGTTCCCAAACTTAAGTAAAGTATAATTCATTTTTCTGTGACTAATATTAAATTCTAACTTTTTGGATCAATCTTCTCTGGTTGATAAAGAATTTTTCTCTACCTATGTGGACTTTCTACCTTCTTCATATGGTTCTATCATATTTCTGAGGTAAGAAGGATTCAGTTGCCATCTGTCCACTCTGGGACCTAGAACAATGCCATTTAATGTAACTGGCCTTTGACTATTGGTGTTTGTGCCGGTTGTTTTACTTGTTTGTTTGTTTGTTTATGTCAATTTAACACAGGAGTCGTTTTGGAAGAGGCAACCTTAGTTGAGAAAGATGTTCTCACCAGATTGGCCTATAGGCATGCTTCTGGTACATTTTCTTGTTTAATGGTTGTTATAAAAGGGTCCAACCATGGACTGGTAATTCTGGGAGCTATAATAAAACAGACTGAGTAAACTATGAGGATTAAGCCAACAAGCCACATTTCTCTATGACTTCTGCTTCAGTTCCTGCTTCAAGATCCCAACCTTTAGTGCCTGTTCTCGCTTCTCTTCATGCTGGACTATAATTCCATCTCCAAGTAGTTTTTAGTTATCATGTTTTATCATATAATCCTTAAGACAACATTAAATATCAAACCAAAGAGTTGAACTAGGATTCATGTATGAGAGAGAACATATGATACACTGTCTTGATGGGTACAAGAAATTAGAGAGTAATCACACACACACACATTCTACATTGTGATTTTCACACACACACACACACACACACACACACACACACACACACACACATTCTACATGAGAGAGAAAACTGGTCATTTTCTTAAGGAAATGGAAAACTCTACAATGAAAAATTAGACACTGAAGAAAGAAATTAAGAAAGGCACTAGAAGATGGAACATATTCTATGCTCATTTATTGGAAGAACTAATATTGTGACAATGACTATGGTCATCTTACTATAAGCAATCTATATTCTCAATGTAGTGCCAATCAAGATTTCTGTGCTCTTCTTCACAGATGTAGGAAAACAGAATACAAAATTTTTACAGAGGCACAAAAGATCAAGGATAATCAAAGTAATCTTCAACCACCACCACCACCACCACCACCACCACCACCATCACCATCACCATCACCACCATCACCACCACCACCACCACCACCACCACCACCACGACAACAACAACAACAACAACAACAACAACAACAACAACAACAACATACTGCAGGAGGTACCACCATGCTTTATTTTAAATTACACCTCAGAGACAGAGTAATAAAATCTGCATGATACCAAATCTTCCATGATTTAGACTATTCGAAATTTTCTGGGGGGTTATTAGGAGGAAGTAAAAAAGAATCAGAAGAAAATCCAAAACAGAACTGATTCTTAATTTTTTGGGGTCTAGGGTTAGTCCTGTGCTGTTCAGTAGAGTTGCATACTCAACTAGAAGAAAAAAGAAAGATAGATAGAAAGAAAGAAAGAAAGAAAGAAAGAGGAAAAGAAAAAAAGAAAGAGAGGAAGAAAGAAAGAAAGGAAAGAAAGGAAGGAAGGAAGGGAGAGAGAGAGAGAGAGAGAGAGAGAGAGAGAGAGAGAGAGAGAGAGAAAGAAAGTCAGGTCCTAACTTGCACTAGCCACATTGAAAATGTTAATAGTTAGGTGTGACTTGGGGACTGTGTTGTACACCTCAGAGTCAGAGATTGGTTCTGTCATGGCTGAGTCTGGGTAATACTAAGACAGATCATAGTGTATCAGCCACATTTTTAGTCAGAGACTTAAAATGAGTTTTTGAAAAGACTTCCTGGGATAGAAGAATGGAACAGGGGGAAAGAAGAGACATTGTGGGTCATCAGATGAGGTTCAGTTCCCATTTAGAGAAGATGGATACCCACTTTCACTGAATAGTATCAATAAATATATAGTCTGGTCTGATTCAAGACATAACCATGCAAAGCTTGCCTGAAACATTGTTATCTGTCAGTTTTCTATATGGGATAATTCAAAGGGCAGTTTGTTGGCCAATTTCTGTATTCAACAGACTGGTTGTGGGTTTTTTTTTCTTTTTTTTCTTTTTTAACATAGAGTTGTGGTCATTAGCAAAGAACACAGACCATGCTTACCAGTGTAAAATAAGAAGTTGGTGAATGAGTTGGTTAGAGTAACTTTTATACAAGGCCTGGATTAAGCCATGCTCAGCTCTAGAAGATTCAACAAGAATCATCATCTGTAATTCTCTTCTAGATATTTGAGAGTCTTATTTGGTTGGGTAGGCAGCACTGCAGCTTACATTTGTAGGGAGAGAAAGTACAGATGTGGGTGAATGCTCTGCCTTAGTCAGCTGTCTCATGTTAGGATGGTTTTGAGTTTCAGTGTGAGATTAAAACTGGTTTCACACAGTTCCCTGAAGTTTCTTGTGTTCTCTCACCTATATGTAATTCTCTTCCTCTGCTTCTAATCCAATAAATTCATCTTCTGGCTTTAGAACATGTTAGGCTGTAAACCAGGGATGGATTGCTCTTCACTTAGTTTTCTGCGTTCAGCTCAGTGCCATATCCCACATCTAGTGGATGAGAAGGCAGTAGATGCAGGTAGATGGGAGCAGTCTACCAGCCTAGGACAGTTCACTGTTGGCAAATAAGCAAATCCCCAGCACCACAGCTGAAGAGATCATGCATAAACCATTTGTAAATGAATGTCATGGATAAATATATGTTTTTCAATAATTTCATATTTCAGCCAGTGTGGTCTTGGCTTTCAATTCTCCTTGGTTAGAACTAAACTCAAATTGATTTCTGAATATTTACATCTTCGACTATTGTCTTCCTTTGCATGATTTCATTTTGAAAATAGTGCTTTTATGCTTTGGAACTTGCATTCATTTATCTTCTCAATTTTGATCTGATGTTAATAAATTGAATGTCAAAGGGCACAGGACAGGACATTAATGAGCAACATAATGTCTGTGTGCAACCTCACAGAGGCACAGTATCAAAGGCTTACGGAAGCTATTTCTAGATGCTAATCTAGAAAGACCACTAATGGCTGCTGAGCCAAACTGTTTCTTTTAATGGATAAAATAATAGCATCTATTCACATGTACCAGTAATTGTGGCATGCAACAGAAAATCACCATGGCTAGAGCTTGAAAGCAAGATTACTTTTATTAATACCTGTGTAGCTCATGCTGTTGGAGAAGTAGATCAGAAATCAGATAGCAGGAAAGGCAGAAACTGAGGAAGGCTGGGGAAGGCTGGGGAAGGCTGGGGAAGGCTGGGGAAGGCTGGGGAAGACTGGGGAAGACTGGGGAAGACTGGGGAAGACTGGGGAAGACTGGGGAAGACTGGGGAAGACTGGGGAAGACTGGGGACTCTAGTGGCAGAACCAGTGAGATTTTTTTTGAAAAGAAGCTGCTCATGACTACTGAGTTCTTCCACTGTCAAGGATGTTTCATTAGGAGTAAAATTCAGAGAGGAAAATTATGCTGCTTTGATGGAGTTGGTGTCTGCTCTTGGATCACTTGAAAAATACTGATGAGTTATGTGTGAATGGGCACATCTAATACTTTAATATGATGTTTTTCTTCCCCCTTCAATTTCCTCTCCTATGTCCATTTTACCTTGCTCTTCTCTAGGTTTCACAAAGCTTACCACTGTAGACTGCATCACCACCTTACATTGGCTAACTCAGCTGGCACGATGCTAGTTAGCTGCCCATCAGTACTGGAAATATTTGTATCAGGGGATGGGGAGATAGCTCAGTTGGCAAAGTGCTTACTATATCAGCACAAGGACTTGAGTTTGATTCCTTAAAAGCTAAAAAAGCTGGTCATTATGGGGCATTCCTTTAATCCTAGTTCTAGGGAGACAGACACAAGAGGATCCTAGAAGGTCACTGGCCAGCAAGTCTAGCCAAATTGTTGAGCTCCAGGTTCAGTGACTGACCTTATCTCAGAAAGATAATGAAGACCCTAAGGAATAACACTAGAGGTTAACCTCTGCCCCCTTGTGCACTTATATGTATCCAAACCTTTATTGATGCAAACCCTGTGCCCAAATGTATTAATCAAGTCACAAAGGGAGATGCCTAGCATCTCATTTTCATAGTGTTGTTGGTTCCAGTTCACAATCCATTGACTTTTTAACACTGGACTATGGGGAGGCATATCATGTCACGTGTGTAGTAGAAAAACAATCCTCTTACCCTATGGCCAGGAAGTAAAAATGAGGATGGGAGGTGGAATAAGAGTGTGACGAAGAGAGGAAAAGAAAGATAAGAAAAGAGGGTCCCACTGGCTTTCACTGCACACTGGAAAAACCTAAAGAATTTTTACTAGGCCCTGTCTTTTAAATGCAGTGTTAACTTCGGGGACCAGGCCTTCAAAAAATAGGCTTATGATAAGAAACTGACAGCACCAAAACAGTAGGATATAAGAGAAAAGTAGAAAGATAAAGCACAGTGATGCCAGGATATATCCTGCCTGTGGGGCTTCTTCCTCCACAGCTTCACTTTGAAACACACTTTCTGCTCTCAGACGTTGAGGAGTTGTTAATGCCTCTAGAACCTAAAGGGGCCACAATAACTCTAATATGTACCCTTATTCCTCCTATATATTTATAAGTACCTTTTTTCTTAATTTAAATCTCTTGAATGAATACATATTTATATCAGAAATTGGTCATATAGAGCCCAATTAAGCCATGTCAAGGGAGCTGCACAGCTATTTTATTTCTATATGGTATCGTTAGAATTACAGCTAATTTGTATAAGAATATTCTTATGAAAGGAGAGTGCATAAAACAGTCTTTTAAAAGAAGTTCTTAGTATGTGTGGGGAACATAAACAGGCTTTTATCTGGCCAAAAGTTCTTTAAAGAACTATTCATGTCTGAATATGGAGCGTGTGTGGCTGGGTTTACCAACTCTACCCTAGTGTAGGGTACACAAAACTTGACCATTATGATGACTTGGGAGAGGACAAGTAGTGAAATAGAAAAGCCAGAGAGAATAAGATTCAGAATCTAAGAGGCTATGGCTTGGCTCTATTCTTCTTGGAATAGCTCATCTTTTCTTTGAGGCTTTTAAGTGAAAGAGTCTCTTTACAAGTGAAGCCACACAATGGAAAGGAGATCAGAGGAAGAGGATCAGGATTCCAACATTTTATGGCTCTAATGTCTGGAAATTCCTAGACCATGATTTATAACTTAATTATTAGATTTTATGTTTACTTTGCACAGTTTTAGTACTTGAGTCAGTAGAACCAGGTCAAGTTGGGCTTTTGACCATTTATAACAGAAAGAGTACGGGGAGAAATAAGATATTAGTTTTCTTTTGTTATTTTATTTTTTTAAGAAAATCTCTGAGAGAAAATACCTGGGAGGGTCTCTGATTGAGAAATGACCTTTCCCTCTCTGAGTAAATAATTAATTTATAGACTGTGCATTGTGTAAACAACTATGATTTGGAAAAACATTTACTTCTAGGTAGTATCTAGGGCTTTTCCTGCCCCGTCTCTTCTGAAATCTATTCCCTTACTCCCGTGATGTTCAGTTCCCACAAAGGCATTCTTTTTCTGCTCAAGGTGCTCTCCACACTGTCACAGTGTCCCCTGAGCAGTGTTTGTTAAACCCTCAGATAGGTATGCTATGTTTTGTTTAAGTCTCTTTTGTAGCTCTCTAACTGTGTCTTATTTTAGAAACACTTAGGATGAGGGGTTGCATGTCTACCATTAACAACCCCAGTTCTCCTGCCACATGTCCTCCTCCTTATGTTCATAAAACGGTTCTATTCATGTTTCTTCTCAGCCCCAGTGCCATCTTCAAGAAGTTCCTTTCCTTCTCTGCTCTGCATATCACCAAGTTAGAAGTCATTGAAGGATCTGTTCTTAGCCTTACTTTACAAAGATATCTCCTACCTGAAAAGGACCATGGATCATATGCAGAGGTTGTCATTGTTTCATGTCTGATATTTTCTTTAAAGATTACTTAATAATACACATTTTATATGATTTGAAATGTCTTATTTCTCAAGAGTAAATTCAAAAGTAGTTCAGTGAAACTATTAGGTCCTTAATTAAAATATGGAGTACAGAGCTAGCCACATGAAGTGTATTTAATCAAAGTTAATCCAGTAAATATTATGCAATCTGAAATTTAGTCTCACATTTGCCTGTGGGTTAGTTATATGATTTTATACCCTTCACTATTTTAATTTGAGTCATTTAATTTCTTATTAAAAAAGAAGATTGTCAAGGCCTCTCTTAAGAGCAAATCACATAGAAGCAGGCAGAGCAATGTCTGTGAGTGATGAGGGGCATATTTTTTGAAATGTTGTGGAAAAGGAAGGACCTTGAGGCCAGCAATCTTCAGAGTAACTAGGAATGGAACACAGGATTTATTTCCAATGGAAAGACAAAAACTTGTTCTTTCATCAAAAAAGCCTAGAATAGGATATAACAGTTTATGAGATCTCTGATATTACTTGGGCCAGGTCATATCAAGCTTCTACAACCAGCACTGGAAGTAGCTAGAAATTTAAATGACTTTTAGAGTCAGATGCTCCTTTAAGCTCCCACATCCAGGACCAGAGGTACCTAATTGCCCAAATGACCTTTATGCTATCTATATATCAGAGACCATGACAAGCCCTTAAGCTAGTATAGGTAGCATATCTCTAGAAACGATCTTCTTGGAAGAAAGGATACTATTGTGAGTTGAGTTTTAACATAATTACACTGCCTTATGTACTGGGAATTAGACCAGGAAAGTTTTTCTTGCTGAATTATACTGGGATTAAATATATTGGGAATAAACCATTTCACTAAAGCAAAACTACTTAAATAAATGGAAATTTTTTTTACATTATAGATTTTAGGATAATTTTACAATCTGAGGAATTAAAAACGTCTCGAAAACTGGAGTAAAACTATTAATTGGTTTCCTTGGAAGCAGGTATGCTCATGCAGAAAACAAAAAGCAGAAGCAACCCCTCAAAGATACAGCCTTTGCTTATTTGGCTGCTGTAAAGCCTCTGCCTATGGGGTAGATGGTAAACAGCCAATAATCTACTAAGTAGAGAAATGAAGTTTGAGGCCACCTTCACACTAATTTAATTTTATAAAATCATGATGTGGGTCTTCATAAAAACACAGTATATAGTTTCTTTCAATCAAATCAAGCTTGTATTGCTGTTATCTGGGAAGTTTCACCCCTGGTTCTTGGCTTACTTGGCTATAGGCTAGTGGTTTCCATGGAAACAATGGTGGAAGTGGCTCTATTTATCTCAGTTGTTAGAACTGTCAGCAGACCCTGAGGGAGAGTTTTTCTCTTTTTTGTATTCAGAGCTAGCCACTATCAGGACAAAAAAATTCATTTAGGCAGATCCCTACACCTACAGACATACAGATAACTGAAAGAATAGGATTTTTTTTCTTTTTACAAAAAGTTTTACTAATTAACTGAAAATCTTATTGAATATCTTTAGTATAATTTCATCCAATTTTGTTAAAATCTAAGCAGCTGTTGAAATTAACATTGAACTGATAATCATATACTAATGTAATAGTTGCTTTATCTGGAAAAATGACTTTTATAGATGTTATTATGTTCAGATTGTGAACAATTTTATAATCTGTTATTTAAGAAAAAAAAAAAAACCTGAATGCGTTTCTTTGAAGTGTATCAGTGAAAATTTTTCTCAATACTTAACGATAAATGGAGAAATCAGTGTATCTTTGTCTAAAACATTCTCTAGTGATTCATAAATAAAGTCATATATCCAAGAATGTGTGGTTGTATAAATTGGATTGGATGATTCTTTTTAAGAACACAAAGGAGATTAAGAACAGGAGGTTGTATTTGGGAGGAATGTAGTGTGAGTGTAAATATGGTAAAAATATATTTTATAAAATTCTCAAAGAACTAATAAGAACTTTAAAACAATATAACTTTTAAAATTACTGTTTGACAACTTTATCACAAAAGTAGAGCTGAGAAAAAGGATACTGGTTACTTGACAACTCCAATGGCCAAATGTTTAAAAAATAAGTTATTACATTCATATTTGTGTCTGTTAATATATGAATAGTGTTAATACACAATAATAACTCTCTTTCTTAGGAAACTATGTTAATGTTATTTAACATTCTGTTCTTTTTCAATTTAATGTAGGACATTTTACTTGTTATTTTTTATTTTTGAGATTATAACTATATTATTTCTTTCCTCCTTTTTCTCTCTCCAACCCCTCTCAGAAATGCCTCCCTGCTCTTTTTCAAACTCATGACTATTTAAAATTAATTGCTGTACACACACACACACACACACACACACACACACACACACACACTCCTAAATAAATCCTGTTCTGTCTATCTGTTTAATTTATTCATACATATGTTTTTCAGGCTGATCACTTGGTATTGGATAACCAGTTGGTATATTCTTCCCTGGAGAAGACTATTTTTCTTTCAACATTCTTCAATTGAATTGAGACATTGTGGCTTTTTTATGTCTACCTTGACACATCTATTATTGTTGCATTCTTTCATCTCATGTTTAAGCAATCATGTTGGGGAGACCTTACTAAGAGACTGAGAGTCTCTCAGCAAGCTCCTTGATCCTCAAGCTCTTACCATCTTTTCACCCTCTCTGTTGCAATGATTTTAGATCCTTAGCTACAAAAACATTTTGTTGATGTATCCACTGAGACTGGGTGCTATAACCCTATTTTTTGATTGGTTATGGCTTACTCAAATGGTTTCTATCCATTGCTAAGGGACAATTCCTTGATAAGGGATAAGGACTATACTTACTTGTGGGTAGAAGGACAAAGTGCTTAGATTGTCCTTAGAAACTATCTGGCCAGAATTCCTCCTCCTTGAGGACTAGCTTTCATGGTACTGTATGTGTCATGCAGAATTCCAAAGGAAGGAGACAACTCACAGTCTTACCCTTTTATAATCATCAGTACATGATGATTATATGTACATCAATGATCAACATAGCACGATAAGGGTACAGTACTGGTAACTACTTGACAGGAACTAATGGGAAAACATGCCTAGTTCTGGAAACATAGGCAACTACTCAGTTTTTGTGAAGTCATGGATATTGGAAGAGAACCTTACACCAGTAACTTTCATAAACAAGCATAATCCATAATGACTCTCCTTTAAATGAATTGAGAGATAATTTACTGTGAGTAAAAAGGTCAATGACCATGGCAGGAACATGTATTCAAGCTACACCAAATGACCTGTTGTGATGTTAATGAAATGACATTAACTTTTATAGTCACAGAACAAGTGACAGTCATAAATTAACACACTTTCTGATTCCATTGGTGAAAGTGTCAGGTAGGTGATTTGAAGCAACACAGGAAAACCTATAGGATTCAAATAATGAGTTCAAGCATGCTTAGCTTTAGATTTGGTGGCAACTAGAGGTCACTAAGCATAGTGATGTCTTCTGAAAAGTTCTACTGACAAGAATGTTAGGCCAGGTGTAAACATTTATGTAAATAACTACAAAATGGCCTGAAGTAGCCCAGGATCACTTGGCTCTTAAATAGCAGATTTCAATCTGTCTGTATCACTGACAGCTATTCAGCTAAAGTCAGTCACCAAGACTTTCTGTACAGACATAGCTGTTTCAGAGAACATCAGGGCATAATACTCAATATTAATAACACACACACACACACACATATATACATACATACATACATACATACATACATACATAATTGATTTGATAATATTAACAGGTAAATCTCAGTGGTAAATAGATTGAAATGATTTAATGGAAGTCTTAGGCATATCCTGCTCTAATCTAAAATCGTTAAGCTGTGTGTGAGTGTGTGTGTGTATGAATTAGAATTGACATATATTTAGCCTTTACTCACAGAGAATAACATGTGCACTAATGCTAGGCAAATTATTAAGGGAAGAATGTAAGCATATTACCAGCTATCACAATCTTTAAAAACAGGTAGCAATACTTTGAGTATACTTGAGGTTTATAAATGAATATGGAAGTTCTGACCAGAACATAATAGAGGGTTGACATTTCATACACCATTTGATCATCTTACCAGTCACAGATGCTAGTTCGCTTTATTTCTGTGTTAATAATTGCATTTTTAAAAAATTTAAGCCATAGTACTCAGGATATTACAGCTTTTGATATTTGAATTTGGTATTCTTATAGGACACTACTGAATTCATTAGTTAGCCATCTGGTTTAAGGTAGCTGCCTGCTATTTCTTAGGCTTTCAAATTTTCAAATTTTTGAAATGTTTAGTACCAATGATCATTTGCATTTTAAATGTGTACTTGTGTGCTCATGTATATAGCAGCATCTTGCTCTGACAGTTCAATATTTTTAGAGCTGAATGAAATGGAAGTATGACTTCTAATGACTTACTATTTGAAATGCCAAAATAATATCATTATAAAATTTTGTACCCAAGTGTATTAGTTTTTTTTATAGATACTGTAACAATTGCTATAACCTTAGTGGTTTAAAACAAGGTACATTGTTGTACTGTTAAAGTTGTGGGTGTTAGAGGTTGCACGAGATTAAAATAATAACTAGTACAAAAATAAGACATAGACAGGAGTCCCTGGGAAACCCAGGAGATATATGCCTTCTGCTCTAATGCACCTGTCTGCATTTCTTGTATTCTTTTTTTCAGACTCAGTAGCTTGCCTTTTGGATTGGTTTTCCGATTCCTCTTTGTATCACAAGAGTAGGTATCCCCAGATTTTATCTAAGAAAGACCCTCATAATGAGTTTTTTTGTTGTTCATCAATTTAACTTTATTCCTAAGAATTTCATGCAGGTGTTCAATAGGAAAGTAGTGGAAGAAGAAATGAAAAAATATATAAGCACAGCAGAGTGTAAGAGCCAGGGGACAGGAAGGAATGCTGTGTCCTGGACATGACAAATGTCATTGCACTCACATATTCATAGCTTCTGTTTTACATACAAAACCTGCACAAGATTAAGCCAGCCAAAATACTGACATAGATGTCCAACCTGCTGTTCAGGCCTTATCCCTTTCTGAGGAGATATTGGTAGTTCAAAATTGTATTTATGATCTATGTATATCATCCAGAATACTTTCTTCACCTTGAAGTTCTGGGATTAAACTCAGATCCTTGCCCATATTATAAATGTTCTGTACCATTAACCTACATTTCCAGCTTCTCAATTTTCATATATATACATAATTTTTTCACAGTGCACTCCACTCCTGGCAGGCCTCCCCACTCCCAGGGGCTTCAAGTCTCTTGAGTGTCAGGTGTGTCTTCTTCCACTGAGGCCAGAACAGGCTGTTCTCTGCTGTACATGTGTTGGGGGCCTCAGGCCAGCTCATTTATACTTCAGATTTCCATTCATTCTGCTGGCCCTCAGGGCTTCTCTCCTATCTCTCCCTGATATATGATCATGCTCCACTTTTCCACTCCAACCCTTCTCCCACCCAGGTACCTGCCTCCCTCTGCCTTCCATGATTGCTTTGTTTTCCCTCCCAAGTAGGATTGAAGCATCCTCAATTGGATCTTTTGCTTGTTAACCTTCTTGAGTTCTGTGGATTATATCCTATGTATTCTGTACATTTTTGGGTAATATACACTTATTGAGTATATACCATGCATGCCATTTTGGGTGTGAGTTACCTCATTCAGGATGATATTTTCTAGTTCCATCCATATGCCTGCAAAACTCATGATGTCTTAATAGGTGAGCAGTATTTCACTGTGTAAATGAGCCACATTTTTGGTATCCATTCTTCTGTTGTGGGTTGTTTTCAGCTTCTAGTTATCACAAATAAGGCTTCTATGAACATAGTGGAGCACATGCCCCTGTGGTGTGATAGGGCATCTTTTGGGTAAATGCCTAAAAGTGGGTATACTAATAGCTGAGTATTCAGGTAGATCTATTTCCAGTTTTCTGAGGAACCTCCATATTAATTTCCAGAGTGGTTGTACAAGTTTGCAATCCCACCAGTAATGTAGGAGTGTTCCTCTTTCTCCATGTCCTCTCTAACAGGTGCTGTCACCTGAGCTTTTTATCTTAGCCATTCTGATTGGTGTGAGGTGGACTCTCAGGATCATTCTGATTTGCAAGTCCCTGATCACTAAGGACTTTGGACACTTTTTAAAGTTCTTCTCAGCTGTTCGAGATTCCTCAGTTGTGAATTCTTTGTTTAGCTCTATACCCCATTTTTTTTTTTTTTTTGGCTTGGGTTGTTTGGTAGTTTGGAGGTTAGCTTCTGGAGTTATTTATATATTTTGGATATTAGCCCTCTATCTGATGTGTGGTTATTGAAGGTTTTTCCAAATCTGTAGGTTGCCGATTTGTTCTATGACTATGTCTTTTGCCTTACAGAAGTTATTCAGTTTTATGAGGTCCTATTTATCAATTCTTGATCTTAAAGCCTGAGTCACTGGAGTTATGTTTAGGCAACTTCCCCTGCCTAACACGTTACAGGATCTTTTCCACTTCTCTTCTATTAGATTCAGTTTACCTTGTTTTACATTGAGGTCCTTGATCCTCATGGACTTGAGCTTTGTGCAAGTTGACTAATATGTATCTATTTTCATTTTTCTATATACTGACTGTCCATTAAGCCAGTACCATTTATTGAAGATGATTTTTTATTGGATATTCTATTTACATTTCAAATGTTATCCCCTTTCTTGGTTTTCCTCTCTTCAAAACCCCTATCTCATCCCCTCCCCCTGCTTCTATGCAAGTATGCCCCACCCACCCACTCCCACCTCACCACCCTGGCATTCCCCTACACTGGGGCATTGAGCCTTCACTGGATCAGGGACCTCTCCACCCATTCATGCCAGACAATGCCATCCTCTACTACATATGTGACTGGAGCCAAGGGTCCCTCCATATATAATTTTTGGTTAGTGGTGTAGTTCCTGGGAGCTCTGGGGGGGTCTGGTTGATTGATATTATTGTTGTTCCTATGGGGATGCAAACCCCTTCAGCTCCTTCAGCCCTTTCTCCAAGTCTTCCATTGAGGTCCTCGTGATCAGTCCAATGGTTGGCCAGCTCGCAATCCCAACAACAGTGGAGGAATGTTCCTCTTTCTCCAGATCCTTGCCAGTATCTGCTGTCACTTGAGTTTTTGATCTTAGCCATTCTGACTGGTGTGAGGTGGAATCTTAAGGTTGTTTTGATTTGCATTTCCCTGATGACTAAAGATGATTTTTTTTTCTGTTGTATATTCTTGGCTTCTTTGTCAAAGATCAAGTGTCCATAAGTGTATAGGTATATTTTTATGGGTCTTCAGTTCTTTTCCATTGATCTAACTGTCACTTTACCAATACTATGCAGCTTTTTAAAATTACTAATGCTCTGTAGTAGAGTTTGCAGTCAGGGATGGTGATTCCCCCAGAAGTTCTTTTATCGTTAAGAATTGTTTTCACTATCCAGTTTTTTCCCATGTGTAATTGAGAATTGCCCTTTCTTTGTCACCCTTCCTTTCTCCTCAAATTTGACTTGGCATATGAAGTTGTAGTAGAACTGGGTGCATCTTCTATTGTGGCTAGACAAGGCCATCTATTTAGGAGAGAGAGATCCAAAAGCAGGCAACAATGTTGGGGACAGTCCCTGCTCTGCTCTTAGGGGTACCACATGAGAAACAAGCTGCACATATATTTCATATGTATAAGGAGAATAGGTCCATCCCATGCCTGCTCTATGGTTGAAAGTCTCTGGGAGCTCCTATGTGTTCAGGTTAGTTGATCTGTTAGTTTTCTTGTGGTGTCCTTGACCTCTCTGGCTGTTTCAATCCTTCTTTCATTCTTCCACAAGATTCTCTGAGCACCACCTAATATTTGACTGTGGGTCTCTGCATCTGTTTTCATTAGCTGCTAGGTGAAGCCACTCAGATGACTGCTATACTAACCTCCTGTCTGCAACTACAGCAGAATATTAGTAGTGTTAAGGGTAGGCTCTCTCTATTGGTGTGGGACTCATGTTGGGCCAGTCATTGTTTAGCCATTCTCTCATTTTCTGCTCCCGCTTTATCCTTGCATTTCTTATAGACAGGAAAAATTGTGGGTTGAAGGCTTTGTGGCTGGATTAGTCTCCAGATCATTCCATTAGAAATCTTGCCTGGTTACATGAGGTATTTCATAGCCCTCATTGCTAGTAATCTTAGCTAGGGTCACACTTATAGATTCCTGAGAATTTCCACTCTCTTTGATTTCTAGCCCCCCCTGTACCCCCCATGCCAGATTGATTTTAGTTCTCTCTTCTGATATTCCTCCCACTTTGCAGCCTAGGCTCTCAATGACTCTCACCCTTTGCAAGGTTTGAAACAAAGGTTTGGTCATGAGCCTAGCCTTTAAGGGTTCACCTATGTCTGAAGCCCAAGCTACAATCCACAAACCCAAAGAAGCTAAGTAGCAAGAAGAGTCAAGGGAGGGAGCTTAGATTTCATTGAGGAGAGAAAATAAAACAAATAACTGGGGTAGATGGGTGGATAGAGGGAGGAAACTGAATAGGAAAAGGAGTGGAGAGAAAAGCATGCGGTGCTTCTGTTCTTCTTGCCCATCATATTATTCAATATCTTTATGACTTTTGTACAGGGTTTTTTCACATTCTTCCTTCTTTCAGATAGATAGCCTAACCTAGATAATGCTTTCAAGACCAAGAATTTCCTATTCAAACAATGAAGTAGAAATTTTTTACAGATAATAGTAAAGCTTGTCAATCTTAATTGAAGTTTACTACATCATAGTTTCAGAGGTTTAAGTTTCTTGTAAACAGATTTCTATCTATCTATCTATCTATCTATCATCTATCTATCTAGGTTTTGTTCAAGACAGAGTTTCTCTGTATAACTGGCCTGATTGTCCTGGAACAATCTACTAGCTTTGTATACCAGACTGGCCATAAATTCACAAAGACCCACTTATTTCTGTCTTCTAAGTGCTGGGATTAAAGATATGCATTACTGTGCCCAGTTGAGATATTTAATAAAAAAATAAAAATTAATTTCAACTTTCTCTTTGCTATACCCATTTCTTTGTGCTTCAGATGGCAAGAGAAGGCAACTACTAGATTTTCTATCGGCTTTTTAAAATAATATAAATAATTAATCATGTAAAAAAGAAAATAAAAAATAGAAAAAATGTTGGCAGTATGGCTAAGAGCACATACTTAGGATGAATAAACCATTGATGTGGACTCCAGCATGAGAAAAAAAGGAGGATGTGGAAGAAGACAAGCTTGTGAATAGTTGTGCCAAAATAAAAGTTATTAAAAATAATTGAGAACAGTGGAAACAAAAGAGTAGTTAGCAAATTTTACACTGAGAAAGGACAAGGAGTCTGAAATTGCAAAAGCATTTATGCTGTTGACATATGTTTAGTAAGTCATTCATTTCCTCTGCTTCTGAGATGTATTTGAAGACAGCGCAGCAGCTTCATGAGTCACAGCAGTTCTGTGTCAGGTGCTGCAATGGACTTATACCAAAGTGTTATGTGTGTAGTGGTAATAATAAAACTTAGAAAACATTTTCATAAAATGTTTTATTATTTTTTTTCCACACAGGGTCTCAAAATACCTGTTGCTGGCCTCAAATCTATTATGTATCCCAAGATAACTAATGTTTATCTTCTGATTCTCCTGTCTATCTCCTAAGCACTGGGATTATAGGTGTTCAGTTATATCCCTGGATGCATGAGAAAGAATACCCTATCTCAAAGATTCTTTGTGGGATTGACAGTTACTTCCACAGGAGCCCAAGAATGCACTTTCTTTCCTAATATATTTTTCTTTTATATAAATGTGTAGCTTTGTGTCTGATTTCTTTCACTTAAATATTTTGAGATTCACACCTGTTGTTATGACTCACATCATTGTTAAGAGACACCTTAGCTTATTTTCTCTATTCTGAAGTAGTTCTTCGTTGTATGGAAAATGGTTTTCATTCTGTAGCTAATGGATGCTTGGTTAATTTCTACTCTCTAAATATTCTGAATGAAGTTATAAAATTTGGATACCTGTGTTTATAAGGACTTTTGTTTCTATTTCATTTGTATCATTGATATAATTACAGAAATTCACATGGCATTTGGATCTGCATGATAAGCATGTAGTTAATCTTACTAAACATCTAAAATTCTTTCTAAAGTGATCATTCTCCATTCCCATAAATAGGAACAAGTCTACTCACTCCATGTTGTCACAGTATTTGAGTGTAATCCTTTTGTGTTAATTATTCTAGTGAATATGAGCTGGTGTTTCAGTATAATTTTAATTGGTATGATGTCACTGATTCTTTTAAACAGTTATTTGCTTGCCTGTTTTACAAACACACACACACACACACACACACACACACACACACACACACACACTGCCAGATGTGGGTGTTAGTGTACAGCCCCCACGAAGGGAGGACTTCACCCAAGCCTCAGGAATTCGAGGCCACCCATTAACTCACAAGACACCGAACTTCATGTAATCAGCAGGAGGTATATTTCAATCAGTATACTGAGGTCAAGACCCATGACCCACGCAGCAGCAGTGGGGTCTGACCCCGGGGCTTTGGAGACAGAGAGAATTTAAAGTCAAAAACCACAACTCAGGGGGGAAACCACAACCTAGGGGGAGTGAAGTAGGTTTATTGGAAAGTACCTGTGGAAAGTCCCAGTCCATTATTCAGTTTGTGACATGGTTCAAGGAACAATCATGGGGAACATTCTGTATAGACTATTCTCTAAGAGCCTATTGGTAATCAACCATCTATCTTGTGGTCAGCCAAGTTCCTGAAACACAGAGCTCAGGACCAAGCTGATCTGCATTCTTGGTTCTGCTTAGGCTGCTAGGAGTTTTTGAAAAATTTTAACCCTTTCATTAGGAAAGAAATTCCTCATCTAGAAGTACAGCAAGTACTTTTAACCTGAGCCATATCTCCAGCCTCTTTATTCAGTTTAAATGTTAATCTAGTCTTGTATTTCTTTCCAATGTCTGGTAAATTACAATGAGTAATTTCAATCTATGTATTGCTACATTTGCCAAAATTGTTAGTAAGATTTCTTGTCAACTTGATACAAATTAGAGAAACCCAGGAAGAGGTAACCTCACGTGAAGAGCTGCCTCCATCCAATTGGCTAGTGGGCACCCCTATGCAGCATTTTCTTAATTGCTAACTGATGCAGGAGGGCCCGCATTGTTAACATTTTCTCTAGGCTCTGTCCAACAGTTACCTAGAAATGGCCATGTATAAGTCAGGAGCCAGATAGTAAGGACAGTTCAGACATCCTTCTCCCTTTCCTTCTCCCTCCCCCTCACCCCACTCTCCCTCCCCCTCCTCTTCCCACTCCCTCTCCCCCTCCCTCTCCCTCTCTCCCTCTCTTTCCCCTTCCCTATCCCCCTCCCTCTCCCCCCTTTCTCTTCTCCTTTTCCCTCTCCTTCTCTCCCCTTCCCTATCCCCCTCCCTCTCTCCCTCTCTTTCTTCCTTCTCCCTTTTCTTCTTCCCTCTTTCCTCTTTCTACTCTTCCATCCCCTTTTTCTTTGTCTTCTTCCTGTCTCCCCATGTGTCCCCTGCAGGCCTCTTCTTCTTTTTCTGTTTCTGTCCTTCTCTGTTCTCCCTTCTCTGCCTGTATCCACTTCCCTAGTTGCCAAATATACTTCAATTTATACTAAGCCTGTCTTAAGGCAGATTTCCCAGAGGGGATTATTTGGCATAGGCTTGCCCAGGCATTCCTTTCAGTCTTAGTACCATTGTGTTTCTTTCCTAATAGTTCCATTTGTTTTGTTTTAGTGTTTTGACATTTATTGGTGATGGGACCAAGGGCCTCAAGCATGTGAGGCAAGTGCTCCACCATTGAGCTACCTCTCACTTTTGTGTTCTTGTAAATGTCAAATAGAATTTATCAATAAACTTTCTCAGCTTAGAATTTCCTTTGTGGAAAAATTTTAGTTTTATTTTAATTAAAATATTTAATAAATATGGACTTTTGCTTTTAAAATATGCTTTTAATTAAAACATATATCTTTCCTTCTTTCCTGTCTTTCCTCCAACTGCTCCCATGTTTCTTCTTTTCAACATAATATAGACTTTTCAAATTAAGTATTACTCAAGAAAGTTGTGATTTTGGATTTTTAAAAAATGAATCTATATTTAAACTACTTTGATATATTTATATTAAATTAATATGAAATTAGTATCTACTTAATATAAGTAGGGTCTAAGATGAAATTTCCCCTGCCCTTTGGTTGTTTCTTTCTTATCTCTCTATTTTAAATTGTACATATTAATTGTAGATAGTATTATGTAAATAGGAGCATTTTCATATAAATATATATTGAACATTGAGAATATTTTGCTATCCATCTTCATCAAGGAGACAGGTTTATAAATTTCTTTTTTGCTGTGCTCTTACCTGTTTTTGGTATAAGTAATGGTGGCTCCCTATGTAGGCTTTGGCAGCACATTCTTTCTTTTAGTTTATATAATAATTTGAGAGAAATTTGTAGAAGTCCATTTTTCAGAGTTGTGGTACTGAGAGATGAATTGAGAAATGAATCCATCTGGACCTGAAGACTTGTAATTGGGAAATACATTTTAATAATGGTTCCATCTCATTGATAACTATAGATTTATATTGTTTATCTGATCTTAGCTTTCCTCACTGTTGTTGTCATTTAACCACTACTGAATATCCTTTTTATGTATCTTTGGTTTGAAGAGTATGATTATAACATATCTGGGAGTTATTTTGGGCTAGATATTGAATTGAGGCCTTGTGTATACTAGATAAACACTGCCAAAGTGCTGTACCGCTAGACTTTCTATGTGTTTGTTCTGATTAGGATCATGACGATTCTGAGACTTACAATGTTTTTAAATAAATATGGAAAGTTTTCAGATATTTTGATTTTCAGACAAGTTGAGTTTTTTTCTGAGTCTATATGAATACCACTGTTCTCTTCTCAGCGTATTTTGAAGCATTGTTATAGTTTTATTCATGAGTGTGTCTTTTTTGCATTATATGGACCTATCTTCAATTACAATGACCTTTTCTTTTTTTCATTTTGTGTCAGCTCCTCAGACAGTTTAGCTGTTTTTAATTTCAGTTTTTTGCCTCTATAAAGTAATTTTGAAAAACAAAAACTTCTACTTTTCTGTTGAGACTGACTATTACCCAAGTCCAGTCTCTCTTACTCTTTCTTCTTCATCTGCCTGGTTATTCCTCAGCTTCTATAATGTTATAAACAACCTAAAGCCCTCATCAGATTTGGCCATGTGATATAGAACTCATAGTCAAAATAATCCTATTTCTATTATAAATTACCCAGTCCTGGGCTGCTTGTAGTGAACTACATCTTTAACTCCACAGTCCTCAAGAGGCAAGAACAAGTGGGTCCTTGTGAGTTTGAGGCTAGCAAGTTCCAGGACAGCCAGTGCTGTATACAGTAGATATGTGGTCAAATAGAAGAAAAATTCCCAAAGTTATATATTTTGTAACAAACATATTTATAACAGGTCCATTGACACCATCAGCTGTTGCTATGAGTGTTCATTAGCAGAAATATAGATGCACATGCATTTGTGTTTTCACAGTATTAGAGCTTATTGAATAACAATAAATTGACAAGTTACGGTAGCTTTTTTTCAGCTGCAATTTGCCAAGTACAATAATTTCTTCTGGTAACAGGTCAAACATCACTTCTTTATTCCAATCTTAATTTCTAACATTAACCCTCAGGTCACACATATAATATCAAACTGTAGGGAACAGACAGAAGGCAGCTATCATCCTTGAAGCCATCTTGAGCCATATACCCTGATAAGAGACTTGATTACATCAGCCTACAACAGCTGAGCACACTCTGATAACATCTTGCTTTAGATACCCAGGATTTTCCCTTGGGTGTGTGAGAGTTAAAGGTGTGTGACTTAAGGTGTGACTTAGAGATCTGATTTAGAGACAAGACCCAAGGGCATGATTAAAGGTGAGACTTAGAGGCTTGGCTTAGAAGTGAGACATATAAAAGGCAAGAGGCAGACAGGAGAGTTCAGAACAATTTGGAGTAACAGAGATTCAGACACTAGGAGTAGGAACAGATTATTAGGCACTCAGAAGAGAAACTAAGAGTACAACTTAGAGTACAACTTGGAGTAGGAATTAGGCATTGAGGAAGAAGACACTTGGATTAGAGAACTTGGAAGAAGAATTAATAGGCATTAGGCACTTAGCACTTGGAAGAAGTAACTTGGAACTTGGAGGCACTAGGGACTAGGAACTAAGGACTAGGAACTCAAGACTTGGGACTTGGAGAGAAGAAGAGAGACTGAAGAATAAATGAGATTGAATCACACTCTGTCTGGTCTCCATTCCTCATTTGTCCTCACTCTCTCTCTTGCTGATCCCCGACCTGCAGACCTGAGCTGCTTGGGGCAGTGCTCATGCTCATCTAGCTATCTATCTCCCCTAGAACCACTGCTTAGTATTGTATTATTCACAGGGTCTAGGTCCTCCTTCGTTAATTATCAACTTCAAAAATGTCCCACTGACATTTTCCCAAGCCAGTCTGATAGAGAAAATCCTTCAGTTTAGGAACCATTTCTAAGATGTGTTATATTAACTTGATAAAAAAACTCACCAGTACATAGTTAATGCTGTGCTAATTTAAAATTATTTGTTTCATTTTGTTAATATAGGCAGCTACACTGAAGGAATTTAGGATAATTGGAAATATCCACTAAAAACTGCAGTGTTGGGGTCCACATTAGCCCCACGTTGGGGCGGCCAAAATAATGTTGGGAACCGCACTAGTCCCTCGTTCGGGCGGCCAAAAACGTCGCAGTCCAGGCAAAATGTTGAGGCCCGGGCAGACCCATGTTTGGGCGGCTACTGTATCCTGGCCCAAGCTGAAGCTCCGGTCCGCAGGTCGGGGTTCTGCAAGAGCGAGGGTGAGGGCAGACTTGAAGAATGGAGACCAGACAGGGTGTGATTCAATCCCGTTTATTCTTCAGTCTCTCTTCCTCTAAGTGTCTTCTTCTTTGTCTCCTCTGTCTGCTGTGTCTGATTCTGATCTGTTCTGTCTCTGCCTTTTATATGTCTTACTTCTAAGCCACGCCTCTAAGTTACACCTTTAATCATACCCTTAGGTCTTGTCTCTAACTCTGATCTCTATACTTCTAAGTCATACTCTTAAGTCACACACCTTTAATCTCAAGGTATCTAAACCAAGATTATCGGAGTGTGCTCAGCTGTTGTAGGCTATTGTAATCCAAGTCTCATGTCAGGGTATATGGCTCAAGATGGCTGCAAAGCTGATAGCTGCTTTCTGCTAAATGTTGGCCCCCAACACTGCAGTAATGTGCATTGATCTATTGATATAGTATTCATTATATGTTGGATACCTGGGTCAAAAACAACCCTCCCATTATTATATTATGCAGCTCGAGTTACTTTTGACATATTGGATTATATCAATTTGATTACATTTGCTTTTATGTGTCTCAACTGGCAGTCATTTCCACAAGCAAAGTAAAGAAATCTGAATTATCTTTTTATTCGATTATGGCATGTTGTATTTTTAAAACCGTTCTCTTTTGTAAATCTAGATTTAGTCATTTTAATTAGATTGGTAAAGCTATTCAACCAAATTTAAATCAACCCACCCACCCAGTTTTTGAGAAATGGTAGACACTGGTCTGAGTAGACCTTCCTTTATTACCATTAAATGTGGCAGAAAATTATGGGTGCAGAGTCATTTAATTTATTAAACATAGTCTTTTCATCTTGGTGAGGAGCTCTGGGATTCATGGGATTAATGAGGATGTTAATTTTCTGTTAAATAGCATCTCATTTGCCTAGATTAATTCACAGTGTATGGTCTTATTATAAAAACAAAGGTATAAATGCAAACTAAAATTTGAGTAGAGAAAAAATGTAAAATTCAATTAACGTGCATCCTTCGAAAAAGGTACAATGTTATTACAGCATGTACCTGAACTAAGACTACTCTGGCCTTCTTCTCATCTGAAATAAGGATGCTCTCCACTTTTGCTCACCTGCACCTTTTGCATGTTCAAAGAAGATTTTTTTATGTGTTATAATAGAGATAAGAAATTAAAATTTTAATTAGTGGTCCTAAATAGAGGTTAAATCACTGACATATTTTGACTGACTAAAAAGATACTTGTTTTTATTAGTAAGTTGTTATTTTAGCAGACATTAGTGTTTAAATTGCAGTTTATTTTATCTTGTCAGTAATTTGGCAGAAATAATGATATTTGGGGCAGTTTAAGAAACATTCATGAAGGGAAGTACTTAAATATATTTCTTTCTATGTAATAGCACCATTGAAACATGCTTTTTACCTTGATACAACTTTTAATATCAACTATTATTTCTCCCAAAGGCAAACAAAAACATTTTCACAGAGAGATGAAAGGATTTTCTTTTAAAAAGAAACATACAAATACTTTTTATGTTATTAAATATTTGTTTCATTCTTTATATCTAGAGAGTCTTTTATTTCTTCAGATGACAAAACTAGTGGTAGTTCATCTTCCTGTATTTTTAAAAATTATACAAAATGTGTCACATGATTTAAAAAAAATCACAGGCTACCAAAATAGATGCATAAACAGAATCTGTCATTATGTTGTATACAAGAAACATATCTCAGCAACAAAATAGTTATTATCTCAATATAAAGGCTGTCAAAATGTTTTCCAAGCCAATGGACACAAGATGCAAGGTGGCGTAGACATTCTAACACTTAATAAACTAGTCTTTCATCTAAAAGTAACCAAAAGAGACAGGGAAAGACACTTTGTACTCAGAGGAAAAATCTACTAAGAGGACATCTCAATTCTGAACACCTTTGCCCCAAATGCAAGGGTACCCACTTCATAAAAGAAATGTTATTAAAGCTTAAACCACACATCAAACTCCACATATTAATAACCAGAGACCTCAACACACCACTCTCATCAATGGACAGGTAATTGAGACAGAAATTAACAGGGAAATAACAAAATTAACAGACGTTATGATTCAAACTGATCTATCAGATATTTATAGAACATTTCACCCAAACACAAAATAATATATTTTTTTCTCAGTATCTCACAGTACCTTCTCCAAAATTGACAAAACAAAAAAGTAAGCCTCAACAGATATAAGAAGATTGACAGAACCTCATGCATCAGATCATCATGGATTAAAGCTGAACTTCAACAAAACAAGAAGCAACAGAAACTGTAGCTGCCTGTGGCCATGGACCAACTGGGTTCACCTGAAAGGAAGGCTGGAAATGAAAAAGAGGGGATGGAGAGGCGAGAAAAGCATGAAGCCAAGACAAAGTTTCTGTTCAAGGCTCCAAGTTTAATATTCAACTCTTATAATTTAAAGGGAAAGCCCCACCGAACCCATTCTTGTTTCAGCCAGAGATGGGTGAGAGAACCCATTCTTTGTCACAGCCAAAGATGTCTCAACGCAAGGTTAGTTGGCAGTCTATTCTTTTAAGTTCCTGTAGCAGGCTGTACATGTAGCCAAGGTGGGTAACTCCACCTAGGTCTTATTATTTGGTCTATTGTTGTAAACAAGGGTTTTCTGGCCTGCTCAAGGCTGGGTGGAGGGCATGATTTCCCCTTATTAGTGTTTTCAAGATGAGCAGTGCCAGCAGCTGGATGGGGCACAAGATTTCATCCCATCTAGGGTAAAGAGTGCATGGCTTAGGTTGTCTTAGGTTGGTGTCTATATTGCTCCTTATTACCTGTCATGAAGAACATACATAGCATTATTGATGTATGCCTCTGTCTTAGGTCTACAGGAGCTCAAGAATGCTCTTAACTGTCTTTGAGTACCAGCCATCTTTGGCACACTCTTTCTCATACAGACCAAAGCCACATTCAGACCAAAAGATCTGTGAGCATGCACTCAATACATTTCTTCATAGTGATGGATAACTGCCATGATGAATAGCTGAGCTTACTGAGAGTGATCCTGTGAGAAGGCAACAAATCTGTTTAAAATACAAGGTTCAAAGGTTAAAAGCAACAAGATTATCCAAGCAGCATAGAAAATATAGTTGTAAGTGGGAATGTCCCAGGTATCTAATCCAGCTGTTAATTGGCAGGGGTCAGACACAAAATCTAGTGGGTGGCTTTAAGTATTGATAAAAACACTTACTCTCCAGTAGGAGTGGAGACTGTATGCCGGGTTAACTCAGCTGGCTGATAGGGACTTTGAGCCATCTTCATCATTAGAATCATAAGCAATAGCCTCAAGATCTGTGTCCACTTGATGGACCAATCTTTCAGGCAGCCTTCAGGCTCCATTTTGTGTGTGTGTGTGTGATAAAACACACAGAACCATGGCCCCAAATTAAAACAAGGTCGGGACCATTCCATGTATTAGTTAGGGGGGTCTCTCCACTTGACCCTGGCAAGTGAGCTGGAAGTGACTGGATGACAGTGACGATCTGCTGCAGACTGATATTTAGCATCAGTTTGCAAAAAATTTAAAACAAATAAGACAAAGGCAAGGTGTGCTTTTGGTGACGTTAGAGGATATAATTCCACCTCTTTAGGTTTTTAAAAAACCAATATTTTTAGAGTTCCTTGTAAAACCAGGGAAGAAGCACCAGTAGCTTCTCCTCCCACACTCAGAGAGTTATGGAGATATTATTTTAAAGTTCCATAATATCTGTTTCACAATTCCTTGTCCTTGAGGATAATGAGGAATCTCAGTAATATGAGTAATATTAAATTGTCAACAAAACATCTCAAATGTCTGACTGCAATAGCCGGTTCCATTGTCTATAATCTAATATGAAATACCAAGCATAAAAATATAAAATAATGTAGGCAATAACTAATTACATTTTTAGTTGCTTCTCCTGTTAAAGCAGTTGCAACTAGAAAGCCTGAAAACGTGTCAAGTCACATGTACATATTTTAATTTTTCAAAATTAAAAATGAATAACATCCATTTGCCATAATTGATTAGATATAAGTTCTCAAGGCTTAACACCATTATGAAAAAATTGACACTGAGAACAAGTTCTTGCAATTTGACTTGCACACTCTCTAGAAATACCAAATTATTGTCTCAAGCTATTACTATTTTGATGATGTAAAGAATAAGGGAATAACATCTGAAATGTAAATATAATGTCTAATAAAAAAGAGTAAGATTGTATGGCCAATTGTTTCTGTAAGGTCTATAATCTGCCTGGTTTATAAATCTGCTGTGGCATTGTCCTGGAGTCCAGGGAATCCAGTATAAGCTCTTAAATGTCTTATAAAGTGAAGGAACAATACATGTTTTTAAGATTAAGCTGTATTTTTATAAATAACTATAAAATTTGAGAATTAGCAATATTGAAAAAAACCAATTTTAAGCAATTATAAACCATGAACTGGTTTATAATTGAACCATGAACTGGTTTATACTGGCTATGAGTATACAAATTGAAAGTTGACTTTTCAGCATTTCAAACAATGGCTACAGCATGTAATTCAATATTTGTGCTGAAGCAGAGGAAACTCAAGAAAATGAACATGTGATCTAATTACATATACTGCCTTCTCATTAGATGAGTTGTCTGTAAATGCAGTAAACACCTTTTCTATGGGCTGCATGAGTAAATTTACAGGAAATACAAAAGCATGCATAGAGGATAAAATGGTTTGCTTTTAATGATTTTCAAAAGTTGTTAGGAGATAGTAATTTTCTAAAACCTCATCTTAAGCTTACCATAGGAGAACTTGAACCTCTGTTTGATAACCTCAAGGGGGATTCAAGTCCTAATTCCCCTCAACAATTAACTAATGAAGGAGTAGAGTAACTCTACTTTCGGCAGAGCTTTTCCTCCTTCATTAAAAGTAAACCACTTTTTTTGCATGTACACCTGCAAGCCAGAAGAGGGCACTAGTTCCCATGACATATGGTTGTGAGCCACCTTGTGGTTGCTGGGAATTGAACTCTAATTTTTTTGTTTTGTTTTGTTTTGTTTTTTGAGACAGGCTTTCTCTGTGTAGCCCTGGCTGTCCTGGAACTCACTCTGTAGACTAGGCTGGCCTCAAACTCAGAAATCCACCTGCCTCTGCCTCCCAAGTGCTGGGATTAAAGGTGTGTGCCACCATCATCCTGCAAACTCTAATATTTTTGGTTGTGAGCCTAACCTTTAATGGCTAAGCCACCTCTCCAGCCCCAACTATCCATTGAAGTTTTCTGTGCCACAATCTGCTTAGGATATAACCGAAGTCCCAATATTGAAAAGATACTGCCTTTGAATCTTTTCTGGAGCAAGAAACACTCCCCAAAATTTTATAAGCTCGTTGTATGAGAGCAAAAGCTTGCAGCAAAACTCCTTCAGAGAGATCAGCTAATAAAATACCATACAATGAATAATATACACTGAAAGAGTCAAACTCTTAACTTCTTGTATTAAAGTAAGAACAATTTTTTTTTTAAACAATGAAGGGGTATTAGCCATTTCTTGTGGCAAAACTTTCTAATGATATTGCTTTATGGGCTCTCAAAAATTACAAGCAAACTCACTGAATATGAACCTCCCACCTTCACCAGGATGTAAAGGAATGTTATAAAAACAATCTCTAGAGCTATAATAATTCTATATGCATTTCTTGAAATGGCAGCTGGAGTAGGCAAGTCAGGCTGTAATGCTCCATTAGTTTCATAAATCTTAAGTTTGAACTTTGTTTTGAATTAATTGAATAACCAGTCCCTTGTAGCTGAGTGAGAATATCAGATAAAGGCCAAGTTGAAGGCCAATCTTGTCCTTACTCTTCGAGCAATTCTTTTGTTAGCAGGCACAGCTATAATGTCATGGAGGGAAGCAGGCATAATTTTAATTTCTCCAGCATAATCTATCTATAACTCCTGGCCCATAAGCTGTCTGTTGTGAATGTCTTTGTGTCTGAGGCTGACCCCTCCTCCTCAAGGAACAAGCAAGGCAATAAACAAATTCCAGAAAACACCTTTCTAGGGCCTGGGCAGGATGATCTTAACAAGTTTCTGCTAAGCACACGCTGTGCATTGTCTTAATTCAAATGTAAATATTCTTAATCTTGGCCTATTTTGTGAGGTCTGGCCCAAAGATTATCTTTCCTGCAGGCCTGTACTGTGCCACAGCTGTTTTTTAACACTTTTATTCAACTCTACCTGCTCTATTCTCTTCTCAATCATAAACATGGGTGAGTCAAAAAAATCTCAAGCTCACGATTGAACTGCCAACTGCAGCCAATGGAATACTGGCAGTTTAACTATAATTTTAACTTTCTTCTGCAATATTAGAGTATAACCATAATTTTGGGAAACAAAACCAATTTTTAAGAATGTAAACAATCCATTTTCTCTAAAATCAACACCAAATAGATTACTTTCATGTTACAAAGTTTGGCTGCCATTTCTTATATGAATGTATAATACTGCAGCTTTTAATATCTCATTAAAGAGACATTGTTTTAAATCCTACCTTTATACATTTGGTTTCTGAATAACTCCAACCCTGAGTTACCAGTTTTAAGCCAACTTTCTGTTACCAAGGTTGTACATTTTTAATCAAACCCAATAACTTATAGGCCAATAATCTATAACCAAGACATGCAGATCATATTTATACTTTTAAAACCAGTCAGAAACAAAATGAAGTGACTATATATCTTATATATTTAGACTAAACAAAATTTTCTTGCTTTTTCTAGATGTAATTTCAAGAGAAAAGCACTTTGTCACAGAGATTTTTCTAGGAAGAATAGCTCTCACCTTCCTTATCATAGAAGCCAAAAAGCTGCTGGTCCCTTTAAAAGCAGCTTATGTAGCCAATCAGTTCCTGGAAAGACTTCTCTAGCTCAGCTTGACTCTTAGCTACAGGTGTAGGGTAACTTATCAGCTTTTGCTGTGCAGATTAAGACTGCCTTTAAGACAAAGTTAAACTAGATCAAGGTTAAAACCTAGCAGTTTTAACCATTTTTTAAATATGAAACATAGAACACCAATCATTCAAACAATAAAACAAAAAGAGACAATTGACACACGTGGACAGATTGGCATGCCAAGGACAGACAATAGACAAAGAAAGCAGAACTAAGGATTTCTCCAGTAGAAGCCAGACAGAATGTAGGACATATTCTGATTTTCTCCTGTTCCTAGGAGAGCTCTGAAATAGCCTTTTGCTTCTTTTTTGCTGACACAGCCCAGAGAGAGGACAACTGCTTTTCTGAAACCCTTTCTCTTTCTCATATTCATGGTCTAATTCTTCATCTCTTTCTTTAGGAGGAAAGCTTCACCTTAGACAGCATTTCTCAGTGGGTCTCCTGTTTTCAGGCTCCTCATTCAGTGAGCCATCTGTAGCCGCCTGTGGCCATGGACCAACTGGGTTCACCTGAAAGGGGGTCTGGAAATGAAAAAGGGGCGATGGAGAGGCAAGAAAAGCATGAAGCCAAGACAAAGTTTCTGATAAAGGCTCAAAGTTTAATATTCAGCTTTTCTAATTTAAAGGGAAAGTGTCACTGAACCCATTTTTGTTTCAGCCAGAGATGGGTGAGGGAACCCATCCTTGTCACAGCCGGAGATAGGTGGAGGAACCCATTCTTTTTCCCAGCCAGAGATGTCTCAAGGCAAGCTTAGCGGGCAGTCTAGTCTTCTAAGTTCCTGTAGCAGGCTGTACATGCAGCCAAGGTGGGTAACTCCACCTAGGTCCTATTATTTGGTCTATTGTGGGAAACAAGGTCTTTCTGGCCTGCTCAAGGCTGGGTGGAAGGCACAATAAACCCCATGTATTAATGGAGACTGAACAACTCTCTACTTGATAATCACTGGATTGGGGAGAAATAAAGAAAGAAATGAAAGACTTTCTAGAATTCAATGAAAATAAGGAGAACAAAATGCTCAAACTTTTGGAGCACTATGAAAGCAGTGCAAAGAGGAAACTTCATAGCATTAAGTGCTCTCAAAAAGAAACTGGAGTGTTCTTACTAACAGATTAAAAGCACATCTAAAGCTTAGAAAAAAAGAGAGAAACAATCCCAGAAGGAGCAGATGACAGTAAATTATCAAATTCAGGATTGAAATCAATTTACTAGAAACAAAGAAAACAATACAAAGAACTGACAAAACCAAGAGCCGATTCTTTGAGAAAATCAAGATAGACAAACTTTTACCTAAATTAACTAAAACACAAAGACAGTACACAAATTAACAAACTCACATATTAAAAGGGAGACACAACAACAGAAACTGAGGACATTCAAAGACTCCTTAGGTCTTATTTCAAAAGTCTGTTTTCCACAAAATTGGAAAAACCTAAACAAAATAGGTGATTTTTCTAGAAAGATCCCACTTAGCAAAGCTAAATCAAGATCAGCTAAACTATCTGACCTATTTCCTATAACTCCTAAGAAATAGAAGCAGTACAGTCATTAAAAGTCTCCCAAACAAACAAACAAATGAACAAACAAACACCCTGGGCCAAATGGGTTTAGTGCAAAATTCTACCATCAAGGAGGTAATCGTAATACTCCTTAAACAATTCCACAAAATAGAAACAGAAGGAAGTCTGCCAAACTCATTCTATGAGGCCAGAGTCAACCTGATACCTAAACCACAAAAAGACTCAAGAAAGAAACAGAATTTCAGACCAATTTTCCTTATAAATATTGGGGTAAAAATACTCAATAAACTACTTAAAAATTAAATCCAAGAACACAGCAAAGACATCATCCATTATGATCAAGTAGGCTTCATCCCAGGAATGCAGGGGTGGTTCAATATATTCATCAATGTAATCTACCATATAATGAAACTTAAAGAAAGAAAAAAAAAAAAGAATGATCATCTCACCAGAACCCAAAAAATCATTTGGCAAAATCCAACACAACTTCTTAACAAAAGTCTGAAAGAGATTACAGATATAATGTACATACCTAAACACAATATAGAAAATATCCAGCAAGCCAATATCAAATTTTATGGAGAGAAACTTAAAGATAAGGCTCTCTCCCCACATCTCTTCAATATAGTACTTGAAGAAGTTCTAGCTAGCTTAATAAGACAACTAATGGAGATCAAGGTGATACAAATTAGAAAGGAAGAAGTCAAAATCTCAC
This sequence comes from Arvicanthis niloticus, assembly GCF_011762505.2. NCBI lineage: Eukaryota > Metazoa > Chordata > Mammalia > Rodentia > Muridae > Arvicanthis > Arvicanthis niloticus. The sequence goes on from NC_047661.1 coordinate 3,600,726, forward strand.
TATTTTCAGATAATCACCTTAAAAATTCTACCAAAAACTCCTACAGCTAATAAATAGCTTCACCAAAGTGGCTGGATACAAAATTAACTCAAAGAAATTTGTAGCCTCCTCTACAACATATGTATTGAGAAAGAAGATAGTGAAACAGCACCCTTAATAATAACCACAAATACCATAAAATATCTTGGTGTAACTCTAACCAAGCAAGTAAAAGACCTATATGACCAGAATTTCAAGTCTCTGAAGAATGAAATTGAGGAATATATCAGAAGATGCAAAAATTTCCCATGCTCTTGAATAGGTAGAATTAACATATGGAAAATGGTCATCTTACCAAAAGCAATCTACATATTCAATGCAAACCCTATCAACACTCCAACGTAATTCTTCATAGATCTTGAAAGAGGAATTTTCAACTTCATATGGAAAAACAAACAAACAAACAAACAAAAAAACTATGAAAAGCTAAAATGATCCTGAATAATAAAAGAACTTATGGAGGTATCACCATCTCTGATTTCAAGCTGTACTACCGAGCGGCAGTAATGAAGAGTCTATGGTATTGGTATAGAAACAGAAAGGTGAATCTTGGAAATCAAAATGAAGACCCAGAAATAAACCCACCCATCTACATATACTTGAATTTTAACAAAGAAGCCAAAAATATACAAAAGGAAAAGGGAGAACATCTTTGACAAATACTGCTGCTTGTCTAACTGTATGTCTGAATGTAGAAGAACGCAAAGAGATCCATAATTATCACCCTGCAGAAAACTCAAGTTCAAATGGATCAAAGATATCAATGTAAAACCAGGTTCACTAAATCTAGTAGAACAGAAAGTGGGGGATAGCCTTGAACTTGTTGATATAGGAGACAACTTCCTGAACAGAACACCAAAGGCTCAGGCACTAACATCAAGATTGAATAAATGGGACCTCATAAAACTGAAAATCTTCTATAAGTCTAAGGACCCTGTCATTAGGACAAAACGATAGCCTACATATTGGGAAAATATCTGCACTAACTCTACGTTTGACAGTAGGCTAATATTCAAAATATATAAAGAACTCAAAAAGTTAGACATACACATTCCAAATAACCTAATTAAAAATGGGATATAGAGCTAGACAGAGAATTCTAAACAGAGAAATCTCAAATGTCTGAGAAACACCAAAAGAAATGTTCAGCGTCCTCAGTCATCCAGGAAATGACTCTGAGATTCTACCTTATACCCGTCAAAATGACTAAGACCAAAACTTCAGAGGATGGCAGATACTGGTGAGGATGTGGAGCTACGGGAACATTTCTACACTGGTGGTAGGAGTGAAAACTTATCCAACCGCTCTGGAAATCAATCTGGTGTTTTCTCAGAGGATTGGGACCTTAAGACTCAGCTATATCACTCATGGGCGTATACCCAAAAGATGCCCCACCATGCCACAGGGGCAAGTACTCCACCATGTTCATAGCAGCCTTATTTATAATAGCCAGAAGCTGGAAACAACCCAGATGTCCCACAACAGCAGAATAGATACAGAAAATGTGGTTCACATATACAGCAGAGGACTGCCTGGCACCTAACCCTGGAGAGATTTGAGACCCCAGGGACAGGGGAGGTCTGCTCGGGTGGGGAGTAGGGTGTAGGGGTTAGTGACAAGCTCTTGGAGACAGAGGGGAAGAAGAATGGGATAAGGTACTATCAGAGGGTGTATCAGGAGGGTGAAAAGGACTGAACTGTAAAAAAATAATTAAAGATAATATTATAAAAAAAAGACTAGAGAAGCTGCTTTCCACTGTCATCCAAGAATAACAACAGCAGTAAAAGCAGTAACTACAATTAATATGCTCACCAGCAACCAGTAAAGGCAGGCAGGCAGGCAGGCAGGCAGGTAAAAGCCTCTCTGCTTTCCCCTCAGACTATATTTATTTGGGCCTCTGCCAGAAAGTGCTGCCTGCTCTGGAGTAGGGAATTTCCCCTTCAACTAATCCTTCCAGAAAAATATCCTTCTGGATACCCTATAGAGGTGTGTCTTCTTGTTTACCACAAGTACTACTGAGGATTTATATTCATATTTGGAATTCTCCCCTGCCACTTGCTCCAACTAAAAGTGTCCCTGGATGTTTCCACATTTCCTATTGTGGGAAGCTATCTTCTTGTTGAGAACCACTGTTACAATGGAGGTAGGTAGAGAAGGAATCAAATTTCAGCTCAGCTTCACAGTTATTTTCTATCAGGCTCCCAGGACTTGTGCTTGATGTTGCCTGAAGCTTGAGTTTCTACTTCCTCCTTTGTAAGCCACATGTGTCTGGACAAAAGCTCCCTGGGGTAGGGCCAGTTGCTTTCAGCTTTGGTGTGTGCACACTGGTCCTCATGAGGATAATTATAAGCTTTAGAAATATTGTGAACCTTTGGTAGAATTCTTTGGGAGACACCAAGCCCACTCGTTGGAGACCTCAGTTTCTCCTGCATGCAAATCTTTTGTATCTCCTTCAGTAGTACTGTTCTTCTAATCTTATAACATTTCATTGAACGTTGTTATAAAACTGAGTTTGAGAATAGCTCCTCAATAGCTGGGAAAATTTAAACCATACTTCCAGGACAAAAAGTCCAGTTTCTTCATCAGTTCCAAACTTGAAAACCCTGTAACCTACTTATCCAACTTGTCTTACTTATGCAAATGTACTTATTTATCTACCTACTGTTTGAACTGATTTTAGTGTTTTCTCTATTTACTTCTCTTCCTGTGTTCTCACATATTTTCTTAACCCACTTTTCTTATATTTCTTTTCTTCTTTTTCTTTTTTTCTTAATTCTTTTGAATTTCTTCTGCAGTTCTTGGCACAGAGAATTTAGCAACCTGAGAAAGGGTGGTAAACACATTGATCTTGCACGTCAGAGAAGTGTTGAGACATAGACAAGAAATTACACTCATTTTTCAAAGTAGGGGGGGAACCCTAAAACACTTGTATGTATTTGCATGAGACACAAAATCATGTTTTGTAAAACAGAAAGTGTAGTATTTGGAAAAGTTATATTGCCAAAAGATGCCCACCTCCTCCCTTCTTTACTCTTTATTCTTATCCTTTATTCCTTGTGTCCACCTTTTGGGGTTTACTTGGCAGAAGACACACATTGAAGTCAAGATCTGGGCCTTGTTTGTCAGATTGGAGAGCAACAGAGAAATTAAGGGAAGTATTTTCGTCACATTGGTAGGTACTATCAATTCTTGGAACATAATAAAAACTAACTTTTAAATCAGTATGAAAGTTTGGGCAGGACTGAAACTCATATACAAACTGAGTATGAGAATATTCCTAGCAGAACTTTCCAGACTGGAAAACCACCAATTTTTCTTTTCTCCATCCATAAGAGGTCAGAAAACTGTTTATTAACTTGTGTGCTGGTTTGAATATTCCTGGCTCATGGGAAGAGGTACTATTAGAAGGCATAACCTTACTCAAAAAGGTGTATAGCCTTGCTAGACTAATTGTGTCACTGTGGGGTTGGGGCCTTGAGGTCTCATGTATATGCTCAAGACTGGCTAGTGTGATCCAGGACCTCCTCCTCATTGCCTGTGGAAGATAGTTCTTTTCTTCTGGATGCCCATCAAGATGTAGAATTCTCAGTTTCTCTACCAGCATGTCTGCCTACAGGCTGCCATGCTTCCTGCCATGATGATAATGAACTGAACCTTTGAAAATGTAAATTAGTCTCAATTAAATATTTTGTATTACAAGAGGAGCTTTGATCATTGAGTGTCTTCATAACAATAAAACCCAAACTATGACAACTAGAAAATAAAGTAGCTACCAGTCATCCACACTACACTTTCTGTTTTATAAAACATGATTTTGTGTCTCATGCAAATATATACAACTGTTTTGGGGTTCACCCCTACTTTCCTTCATGAAAAATGAGTATAATTTCTAAGTCTGATTTTTTATGAGATAAGGAAGCCCAGCCCTCTGAATGTCTTCTTTATGGTTGCTGAGATCCTCCTTGCTGAAGAGATGGATGTTTCAGGTTTCATTTGATGAAGCCAGTATTCCATGTTGCATAACAAGTGATACTGGATCTGCATGAGGCATTCCTCCATTTTGCACAAGTAGCCTGATGTTTATGGTGGTCTGCATCAAGGGTAAATGTAGCAGATTTAACTTTACATTTTGATTTCATTGGGCTATATACATTTAGTTTCTTCTTATATATTTAATAGAGAACACATAGATATTTCTAGCCTCCTGTGGCATCTGCTCTGAATTGTGTGCTTCCAAATACTGAATCTGTCTTGACTGGTGTTCCTGAACTTCTCTTCACCTGGGCCACCACTGAAGGGCAATTTGACTTTCTTCTGCAAGTACCACTCTTGTTAACATCATTGATATTAAACCATCTTTCCCAGACTTTATTCTGATGTGAATCCAGATTTCATAAGCCAGCAGAATCCAGCTGCTGCTATATATTTAATTTAGTACACCTTATACTGAAAACAACTACCTACTAATTTTTCAGTAAAATATTTCAGATACATTGCAATGAAGGGCATAGGATAATAGGCTGGACATCACTGTACCTAGAAAGTAAAATGACATCCATTTTTAAAGCTCTCTTTCTTCCCGTCTCCACACAGTTGCTCTACCTTACCTCAGGGGATAAATCTGTTCTGATAGTTGACTTTGTCATTCTATACACACTTCATCTTTCTTTTATTTCTTGTTTAACTTTACAAGTTAGGGTACTTAAAAGTTTAGGGTACTTAAAAATAGTACTTGAGAACACAGACTCTGTAATCAGACTGTTGGGATTTGAAGGTCAGGAATCACAGTTATTAACTCTGATTCCTTCAAAAATCACATAACATCTTTATACACATTTTGATTTTTAAATGTATTTATAAAATTTAAGTGCCCTCTTTGTCAATATCTTAAGATTACAGAGAAGAACTTATTTAGTGTATAGAAAATCTTATAATGGCACCAGGCACAAACAGAGCTCCAGAGAAAACACTTCCAACTATTTTATAATTCTACATGTGTAAAAGTTTATACAAATGTATATATTTTATGCCATAACTCTTTGCAAAGTATAGTACCCATCTGTCATGATGTATGTGGCTTTTTCCTTTCTTTTCTTTCCCTCTGCAGTTAATTCATTTTTGAGACATTGTCTTGGACATGTCTTATTGGACATAGCTTCTTAGGTACAGATTTTGGTCATGCACTTCTGTGTTTAGCTGCTACACTTAGCTTTCTTTTATTGGATATTTGATTGAATATGAACATTTTGCAATAATGAACTGATAATTTGTCTATATTTATGAGCAAGATTTTTCCTGCTGCCTCTATAAAAAAGTAAGATTTACCAACCTCAAGTTTTATTTATTCATTAAATAAATACATTTTGAAGAGACCTATCCTAGTTTACTTTCCCCATACCAGTCCTTTTCATGAGCAGACCCATATGTGAGAAATATAAGCTTGTTGATTGCTGAAAATCCACAGATTTTTGGTTTGGTTAAATTTGTATAACTAAATTTATAGGGCAGATGATTAGTCTTTACATTTTTACCTCCTTCCTCTGTTCCTTGTTGAGATGGCTTCTGGGGCTTAACCATGATGCAACAGTGAGGAAAGATAGGAGAGTGCCATAATCTTTTGCACTGCTATTGGGCTAGCTCAGTGCTGTGCATCTTTCTAGGTTGGTATTCTCACCTGGATACTGTACTTACAGCTGTTTTTAGTGGTTAAAATTGTCACTTATCAAAATTATTTTATGGTAATCATTTATCTCTGCTGTTTCCTCCAAACATTTTTTTTCAGGTGTATAGTGCCCAAGGAACTGCTAGTACAATGGAGGCTTATGGTTTTGTAGGAACCCAGTGGGTTTGGCAAAGCACTCCTGACCCTCACTCACAGAGCCATTGGCCTCTGTTTAGTGTTCTGATGTTGTTACTGTGCAGGGTTGACTGTAGGAATCCCTTCAAGCTCTCAAATACATGTGACCTTACTTGATGTTTTTGTTGACCTCACCTGGTTTTCTGGATGCTTCTATTTTGTTTCTCCTTAGAGTTGTCTCCCAAGAAGGGAAAATATTCAATTTAAATTTTTTTTTTTTTTTTTGGTTTTTGGTTTTTGGTTTTTCAAGACAGGGTTTATCTGTGTAGCTCTGGCTGTGTCCTGGAACTCACTCTGTAGACCAGGCTAGCCTTGAACTCAGAAATCCATCTGCCTCTGCCTCCCAAGATTAAAAGCGAGCGCCACCACTGCCCAGCCATATTTAATTTCTTAACTTTGTTTTTTTTTGCTATTTAGGGTTTCTTATTTGGAAAAAATTATTTGGCCCATCTTCCTTCAGCCTAACCATTTTTGATTAACCACAGATGCTGGATGAGTACAGAAAGCAAAACTGGGGTGAAGAGATATCTCAGTTGGTAAAATGCTTAATATACAACTGTGAAAACCTGAGCTTGACCCTTAGCATCTCTGTAAAAAGCCCTCTTACTGACATGTTCCTATAAACCCAGCATTGTAAAAGAAGAGATAGAAATATGCTTGGGGCTCACTGACTAGGCCATCTAACCTAATGGGTTAGCCTAAGGTTTTAGAGACACTGTCTAAAAAATAAGGCAGATATCTTCTTAAGAACAGCACTTGAGGGAAGTCTTGTGCCTTCACACACACTGAACATTCTCTTATATTTTTGGTTGTGAGCCTAGCCTTTAATGTCTGTGCCAACTCTCTAGCCCAGTGAACATTCTCATGTGTGTGTGTGTGTATCTACTTAAACACAATATATATGTACTTCTATTCAATAAACATGCACTATATACATGAAAGAGAGTGAGAGAAATATCTTAATGTAAAGAAAATAGGAATGAGTCAGGACATATTAAAGCTGCAATAAATATGCCAAGTATGAAGGCACTCTTTAGGACAATTATGCAAGCAAGCTAAATCTGGATATTGATGGGAAAAAGAAGCATGCAGTTGATGTAGTTCTGTCTTATTGGAAAACACACATGAACTCTGTGAGAAAAGACTGTTTGTATAACAAATCCAGCTTCATTTGATAATTACGGATGCAAACAGTGCTCTTAGATATCTTCTAGCTGTAGAAGACATTCATACTGCAGTGCACAGCATCAGAACTCTGAAGAGCTGATGAGAAGGTGTTGGTATCAATCTAAAGATACATATCTAGTGAAGAATTAAAATGCTTGGTTTCTTTTGGCTCTATGGTCAGTAAGGCACTTGTCAGGACTCCTGCAGTGGATCCATCAGCACCATGGTCTATAGTTGCAGCTGCAGTCAGAATTCTACTTCTAAGAATTTCTGTACCTCTAAGAATAAGAATAAGGCAAAATAAGAATAAGATGAAAAAAATTTCATGTATTTTGCCTCATACTCATAAGCTAAAAGAAATGAGGGTCAGGAAGAAGTCAAGGTAACCATTTTAAACAGCCATTATTTTGCCCATAAAATACTCTACAAACTTGTCAATATTATTACAGTCCAGTTAGTTTAAGCAGTAGCTACATTCCTGGATACATGTGCCAAAGAGCTGTATTGTCTCTCACATCTGTATGTGGCTGCTCTCAAACATTATCTATGAACTAATTCAGGTATGACACTTGAAAGATCATTGACATACTCCATGGAAAAATGACTTGACAAGAGAGCAGAAAGCATACTTAGGAAATAATTTGATTTCTGTAAAAAAAATCCTCTTTAGATACTAGCATAGAAATAAAAGTTACTAACATTCAGAAAGGAAACAGTCTAGCTGTTTTGAGGAATGGTACAGATCAATTAAAAATTCAATGTTTTATTCCTGAGTGCAAAATTATGTGATCTAACCAAATGATAATTTCCTAAACTTAGATTAGGGAGGTCAGATGACAGAAGAGGAAAATAAAATTTAAAAAAGGAAGAAATTCAAGACCAGTTAACCCTTGAAGAAGTTTGAAGTTGTTCTTTCTTTGGTTAAAATGAAAGCATGTCTGAAAATGGGCACATGCTGGTAAGTCAGAGTTCTTACAAAAATTTATATATGTTTATATACATGCATGCCAAGCAAGGGAAGAAAGCAAGAAACATCTGTGTTAAAAAAATGTAGAATACAGCATAATGACAAGAATTGAAAAGAGTTGAAAAGAGGAAATAATGGAGAAACATAACTGATGGAAGACAATAAGAAAAAGAATAGAAAAATAAAACAATGAATCTTAATGCAGCACACACACACATTTTCCATATTAATTTGATTAGTAGTGTTTGTTATGTTTCTTAACCTGTTAGTATTCCTTTTCATGTTTATAAACCAGGTTCACATTTTTGGCTGCTTAGTACACTGAAGGGTTAGAAAGGTTGATGTCCTCTTAAATAAATATCTATCTACCTTCCATAATACAGGCGCAATCTCCATCTTTAGAGCAGACCATAATGATCTCCTAAAGGAAAGTAAGTGGATAAAGAACACTGTATTTTCTTCCTCTGTCATGTCCATAATTGCTGATGGCACTGATCTTCAATGTCCCAGACGTTTTTCTTCACCTCACCTGTCCTCGGATTTCTGAAAACGGGACTTTGGAGTTGGGAGCTGAGACATATTTTACTAAGTGATATGAACATATTTTTATCATATTGAAATCAGAGAGTTTCTAGCAGATTACAGAGGAGAATGCAGGCAAGACAGAAAGAACAGAAACTAGCTGGTGTGGAAGGAAGCAGTATAGAGTCCAGTATACAAAATGGTCAAAAGGAGGAGGGGATCCCTGGGTAGCACTGAAGAGCAGAACACAAGTCCCCAGTGAGAAATCAGACTTATCATGTCTAGCATAAATAGAAATAAATCAAATGACCTCTAGGAGGGAAAGTAGCTTGGAACATCCCATCATCCCATTGTTTTACTCTGCATCCCATATTTATGGCTTATCAGTTTTCTTCTTTGAGTCTGAAAGATTCAGAAACATTGTTGTCTGTAATCAACCACAGCTTTGCTTCTCATAGTGATTACAAAGATCTCCAGTTATGATCATAGGATTGTTTTTCCCCTAGGGAAGAGCTATGTAGTTTTCAAGACAACTTAAAATAACTTAGTTCAGCATAATATAGTTATGATTGACCAGCTTGAAAAGCTTAACAGTTCTGCCATTTATATTGCCTTTGAACACTGAAAACAGTATACCTACACTATACACCTTCAGTCTTTTATGCTACTTCAAAGTTGCAGAGGAAACTACTGCAGTGCAGCTTTCTGTGTCTGAAGCAGATCTCTGGTGGTATTCTACTGCAGAGGAGGAGCCCCAGTGAAGGCAGCCTCTTTACAGTTCAGCTCTGCTCTGCACATCCTTAGGCTCAAGAATACAGTAGAAAAAGGAACTTAACATGCCTGTGAGCTTGGCAGGTAGGGAGAGAAGATACCAATCAATCAGCTTAGTAATTAATCTGCTCTTTCATAATTTATTTTAAGATTATGTATTATTGGCTTATCAGACAACAGAATTTCTCTAAATTGGCAGTTATTTTTATTTTATGTCAACTTAGAAGTCCAGAGAATTTGTGAAAGAGACTCAAAATACAGGGTATATTTGGTTGTTTCTACCATATTTGCTTCACTTTTATAGCAGATGAACATTCTCCATCTTTTTACAGTACAGACTGGATGACGTGAAGCTGAGCAAACTGATTAAAAAATTGTGGATGATTTATAAGATGGTGATATCAATCATTCACTCGGGTGTCTGGATGTTCTCCATACACTTATCATTTCTACTATATTTTAAGCATGAGGAATGTGGAGACAAAGCAGAACCTAGTCATTAATTCTAGAAATCTTTTCAGTTTGACAAAATAGAAGTCGTAATTAGTAATATCTCCCCTTTTTGGTCTTTAAGATACCAGAGTGATGCCATTACAGAGTTTTATGTGATGCCAGTCAATGTTATGTTATGCTACCTTTCCTTAAATCTTAGCTGCTAATTTCATTGGTTAGGAAGTGTCATGTATGTGATACACATACAAAGTGAATTCATAAAATGGTAATTAATACTACTGTTAGCACTTAACAAACTGTGACCATGAGGTAAAGTGGCTTGCCCAAGACCACTCAGGTAGTGATGAAGAGAGCTGGTTCTGACTCTTTGTTTACATCCTCTCTGTTCCTTTTGTGTTCTGAGAAGACCCCCTTACTTTGGTGTGCAGAACAGAATCCAGCTTCAGTCAGAGATTCATTTGGGACTTTATATTTTAGATTTTGAAAATTTTCTACATATAATGAGACTAAAGTCCAAACACAAAATTCATTTATAGCTTATACAATTTTATGCATATAGTCAGAAAGAAATTTTTATACATGTAATATATGCTATATTATAAAAGTACTATATACTTTTTATATAAAATTGTTGTATACCTTAGATTTTCTTGCAGGACTTCACATGAACTCAACTGTGGGGTTTTCCAGTTGTGTTGCCATGTGGTTACAAAATCTTTTAAATTTTAAAGCAGTCTGGATTTGAGACACTAATTAGAGATATTCACTCTGTAGAGGTTTCTGTGCACCAAGGCCAATTTGCAAGAAACATCTTGATTCCTGAGGTTTGCTTTTCTCACAGTTTCCTCTGTTCAGCACATCATGCCCTAGCTGCCCTCATTACTATATAGCTTTGCCCTTTTAAAACAGTTATGATGCTTTCATCCTACAAACATTCATATCCAATTCAGATACAACATCCCAGACAACTTTCCCTCTTAATGGTATAGAGATAATCACCACAAATGTACTATATGGGACTTGTGTTTTCTCACAACACGAGACCTCAGAAAATCCTGCCTGAGTTTAAACAGAAGCCTTGTCTGCCCTTCAAAAACTAAGTCTCTCTCCCCCCCCTCTGTGTGTGTGTGGGGGCGGGGGGAGCAGTACTGCAGCTGAGAGCATCTTGAATGAGGCTCTGGTTGAGCTTTTGTGCTTGCCTGTTTAACAGCTTCAAGTTTAGTGAAACCTCTTTGAGTTCACCTTTGCATTTGAGTCTAAAACTTTAATCTATAAAACGCTCTCTAGAGCCTGCTGTAAATGTGAGTGCTCTGTGAAAGATGCTTCAGGCTCACATAGCTGATTTAAAATCACATGGCCTCAGGCTGCACTGTCTTTATCTGGAGGATGATGGGAACCTGGGAATTAGTTCAAAAGCTGCAACCAACCATTTCCCCCCCTTTGTCTCTAATGTCCTTTATTTAGCTTCAGTTCCATCCCAGTGCAACACTTAAGAACCATTCTAGAGAACCTAAGTCACAACAGTTAGAGTTTTTATCATCCTATTACCTTCTCTATTATTTCTCATGCACATGGTGATGTAATCCGCAAATGTAAGTTTAGGGCATTTGGAGGATGAAAAAAAAAAATACTCCAGATTTTGTTGGGAAGTTTTGGTCTTGTTTGTGGGAATACAGGGAGAAAAGGAGAGGGAAAATAATTAGGCATAGATGAGATAGATAGATAGATAGATAGATAGATAGATAGATAGATAGAGTGAGAGACCGAAACAGAGACAGAAGGAGAGAGAGAGAGCGCATGCACCTGGAAGTCAGATCATGCAGAGGACACTTACAATCTCTGCAGAAGGCTCACTGGCCATGCACAGTGGAGAATGATTTCTGCAGTTGCCCATCAGCTCAGAAGCTATTCTCCAACACCAAAATTAATTAATAGGCTACATTTATGTCTGCATTATACCTGCTCCGTAATTAGAACAGATCACTGGAGCTTTCAATTATCTCTGAACACATTTAGAGAGGTGCTGCCAGCATCAGAAATCCATTTTAATGTGTGAAGTAATGATTACCCCATTCAGTTATATTGGAAAGACCAGACAGGAAGAGATGGCCTAAGAAGCAAATAACATCATTGTCCTGGGGCTGACGTGGAAACTGCATATTGAACATTCCAGAGGGCAGGTGGCTGTAGACAGCAACGTTCTTGAATGCATTAAACCACATTGCCCCAGAAACACTATCTGGGCTCCAGTCCCAGTCATGTTCTGATTTTGATTATGTTGCTCCTCAGCATCATACTCTACCTTTATGGGGTATCAATAATCAGACCCATTTTGTGGTATGCATGTCAGGAGGTATCTGTAATTCCATGTTCTCTGTCCTCCTACTTCTCAGGGTGTCCAGGCAAAATTACATTTCAGGCTGGAAAAGGATGAAGTAGAGTCTGGAATGGGTAGAATCTACCAGACTCTGGCCTGTTCTTTCTGGATCTTAATGTTACAGGTCTTTTATACACGGACCTTCTCTGGCAATCTTCATTGAATGGTTCTCTTAGATGATGTTAGCTTGTGTGCATACCTTTATTTCAAGTGGGATTGTATGCATACATTTTACTCATGGTGGAAAAAGACTATATATGGAAAAGATCTTCAAGTGTGGAAAATAGTTTTCAGTGTAAATGAAAATTACTGGCTAAAGTTTAAAGTACTAGGAATGCTTCATTTTTATGGAATGGCATTTCAGAAATCCTAGGTACTTGCTGGGTAGGTTCTTATTGGGAAAGAAGAAGTTGAACTTGTAGGTCTGCCAAAGACTACTTGACTTTTTTTTTTTTTTTTTTGGTAGAAAGTGTGGAGAGTCAGGCTCTCCAGAAAAAGTCAGAGAAGAGGAAGCCCTGCTGTTAAAGGGACACCTTCATTTTGCACTGAGCTCAGAGGAGCTATCCAGTCACAGTAGACTGTGACCTTTATTAACAGCGTTTCCCCACACTATCTCTCTGAGTTTCTTTTTTGAGGGAATTAATGATTAATAAAGCTACAAGTTTAAAGTTCTAGTCATATACTTGATACGAAGACTGTTTTCAGTATATGTTAGATATTAGTTGGATGATTGCTATGCTTCAATATTATGAATGGCAAAACTGTCTAGTTTTCTTTCATTTTTATGGTTGTTATTGCTGTTATTGTTATTGATCTTGACCATAGTGTTACTGTGTGTCCTGCTCTGAGGCCATCAATCTAAGATGTAGGAAATGGCTTTTGGGTAAAAGCAAGGGCAGTACTACTTAGGATAGCCTATGAAAGCATCACATATTATCTTTAGGATCTCTCTGTCTCTTCCTCCGTATGTTGCCTTTAGTACTGGCTGCCATGATAAGACAGAGGATCTATATTATTTCTCTGTTTGGCCTAAGACAATTTAATAAAGGTGATAGAGAATAGATGAATCAGGTGATACATGGATTGTACGATGAGTAAGATAAAAGAAATTAAGTCCCGATCATGAACAGAAACTATTACTGGGAAGGAGCAGCCCATTGGTTTCCCATCTTCATAGCACCTGATTTGAAGACAGGCATCTAACTAAGGCATTTGGGGGTCTTTCTTCCCAGTATTCTTGGGTCACTTACATGATTCAAGAGTTTTCAGATGCTAAAATGCCTGATTTCTATATCATTGACAGCATGACTCAACCTTTTTTCTGACTTCATTGGGTACTTTAAGTATCTTCACTTATTTTCGGCCATCAGAGATGTGTCCAAACCACTTGCTTAGTTCAGAGGTTACTTACCTACTTAAAATCTGCTTCAAGTTGAAAGACAAGAAAATAACATTGCTTTTCTGTAGTTCATTGCTCTGAGCTCTGGTGAGGAGTCTGTGTTTGTAGCTCTGTTAGGGATGAATAGTTTATAGATCTGATGTCTAAGAAGAGACTAGGGGCTTTATGTCAGTGATTGTAAGGCTCGGGAAGCCCCCAAAGGGGACCCCACTCGAGTCACAGGATGGCGCGCACCCAAAGGACACACGGAAGACCAACTTGCTGCAAGAACACGAGGTAGTTTAATGGCGGAACGTTCCGGGCCAACACGTGTCTCAATGTGAGAGACAGGGGCATCGACCTCGTGGCTCCAGGGTTTAGGGTTTATATAAGCTCGGGGTGGGGAAAAGGAGAAACTTTCGAGCGGGTGCATACGATTGGTTGTTTTCCAATTTTTGAACATCTGGCCAAACCGGTCCATGGGGGCGGGGAGCAGTTCCTTATCAGGATCTTCATTCCTGGGATGCCTCGGTAGCCCATTGTCCTGTAACTCTGCATTCTTTGTTTATGGATTAACTGGCCTCTGGTTGGCAAACCAGAGGGGCAACTTTAGCTACTCAGGCTAGGGAAAAAAGAATCTATAATTCATGGGACCCATAACATTTTCTTTTATGATCAGATTAACAAGTGCTTTTGAAACCAAGTGAACACAAGGAAACTTGAAATCACGAATTAGACAATCTGGACTTACAGAGGTTAATTTTTTTTTTTTTTTTCTGTGCCAACCTCTGACAGTTAATTTCTAGTTTCTGTGTTTAGATTTTTTTTTTACATTATTTTGTCTAAGTTTCTTGTCTGCTTTTTCTCTCCAGTCATTTGTTCATTTTCTTATCCTTTATCCATTTGTCTCTCCATTTGAGCAGTAAGTTTCCTAAGCTTTTATTATGTGCCAGGTACTCTCTAGGTGCCAGAAATGCTCAATATACTGTCATAGAGCTGGCAGGTCATCACAACTATCCATCAATGGTTTGTGGTTTTCTGTCATTCATTAAGCTACTAGCACTTTTCTTGTCTAACTTCTGCACTGCCCCTTGCAAGACTGCTAATATCAGATCAGTATTTTCTTTCTAGTTCCTAGATTTTGGGATAATCTCAGGACTTAACTGGGAGTGGTGGAAATGGTGATGTTGAAGCAGTAGAAGACAATTAATTTTAAGTTCATATCTGTGGTATGTGCCAAGGGAACAGAGACTAAAAGTGAATACTCAAAAGACCTCATGGAAATCACATCTGGAAAGAGCCTTACAAGTTATCCCTTCCAAGTTGTAGAAACCAGAATTCTTCTTAACTATATCTTTAGCCAATCAAGACCAAGCCTCTGCTTTAAAGTTTTCAGGGGCAGGGTATCCACACAGCAACAAACTCATGGACTTTTATAACAACTATATGGATCTTCCACATACCATGTATTGCCTATATCAAACTTTGCATAGTTTTCTACAGTGTCCTTTATTCTTCCATCACTTTAGAAGCAAGAAAGTATGTCTCATAGTTTTCCCATGCATGAGTTATATCACTGTAGTTTTTTTTTTTTTAATTTAAAAATGTCCAATTTTCTTCCTTTAATAGTCTAAGCATGAAGAGTTCATTTGGAAGAATACAGCATTCTCTTATGGAGCCAGAGGTGTCTTCTTCCCTTGGCCAGCCCCGTCTTGCAGAGAACTATTACTCCTATGATCACTTCCCTTCTTCTTCTAAAAACTGTAATTATTTCCCCTACATAGAATTTTTATTGGTCCAGTGGCATCAAGGTCAGCTGTTAGAGAAATCCTCTGTGTCTGAAGGTTAAGTCATGAATGAAGGTAGCTTTTCTAACAGGATATAGGAAAGAGGAGACAAAAACCCTAAAGAAAAAGTGCAAAAAGTAGACAATTTTACATGGATGTTTGCCATAAAGTGTGCTGCCCTAAACTCATTCTGTCAGAGTTGATGAGTGTAGAATTACAGTAACCTCAAAAGAAATTGGAGGTCTTTTTGAAATTGTTTGCCATGGATTTTACAACTCTACCTGCCCTACATGTTTCATTAGTGGATGAAAATTCTACTCCAAGAAAGTTCTTCTATATGAAAGAATCAATATAAACATTAGCCAATCATGAGTGGATTCCCAATGCAACGTGAAATCCTATTAGTAATCTAACTGGAAAATTTTGTCCAAAAAGCATTGAGCTATTACATATATCAGATTCTAGAGACAGACTGTTCTGTTTAGTAGTTAAAATTTATTGGCTACAATTAGTAAATTCATTTAGCCAATGTTTTTATTTATTTATTTATTTATTTATTTATTTATTTATTACACATCTTATGTATACTAGTGCTTAAATGGTACTTAAAAATAGTTTTATGCTTATAACAGGTTAAAATTCCATTATTTCATAAATGACAATATTTTTCACCATTGTGCCATTTAATTTTATTAAATAAATCATTTTTCAGAATCAACTAAGCGTGTGTTCATACACAAAAAGCATTGTGCTGAGTGCCACTGTTGCAGAAGTGAATGCAACTTGAATTTCAGGAGCTTACTGTTCATTGCTTTTGTCCACATATGTACATGCTCCAGTTGAAATAAAAGCCCTGAAATAGACTCAAAGAGAGCTTCTAAAATTATAAAGCAACAAATAGACAGTAAAGCAATATGAAAGAGTATTCACCTATGGTGCTGTAGGGTTAGAAAGACTTGTTCAATCCTAACTCTATCATTATAGCCAATGCAATTTAAACAAATTACATACTCCAACTCGTATGCTATTCTCTGCAGAATAAGAAAATCAACATTTATTTGATAATGTTTTGAAAGGATTAAATAACATAAATTACTCACATGTTATTTCATCCTTAGACTATTTCAGAGTTTTTAGTATATGAGAGAGCCCACATAAAGAAACAGCCAGTCATGAGACAGAGACTTGACATAAGAGAGGTACCCAAAAATCAATTAATCAATGATATGGTTATGACTGCAGAAAGGAGCAAGTTGTCCTCTGAGATAGCAGGTGACTCAGAGAGATATAGACCCCATAGCCAAACAGTGGATGGAGCTAGGGGACTCTCATGGAAGAATAGAAGGAAGGATTGCAGGCCAAGAAGGGGATAGGGACTCCACGGGAAGACCATCAGAGTCAATTAACTTGGATCCTCGGGGCTTTCAAAACTGAACCACCAACCAAAGAACCTACAGAAACTGGAGCTAGGAATCCCACTCATATACAGCAGTTGTGCAGCCTTTTCTTCATGTGGGTCCTAAACAACTGAAGCAAGTACTATCCCCAAAGCTCTTGTCTGTACATGGAATATGTTCTTCTAGCTGGGATGCCTTGTCTGGACTCAGTGGGCAAGAAAGCACCTAACCTTACAGAGACTTGAAGCACCAGGGAGAGGGGATACCCAGGGTGCTGCCATCCACTTAAAAGAGAAAGGGAAGGAGGACAAGGAAGGTTTGTGGGAGGTGGTGACCAGGAAGAAGTGAGTGGGATGTAAAGTGAATAAATAAAAATATATTTTATTATTTATTTACATGTCAAATGTTGTTCCCCCCCTTTCTAGTCTCTTCTTTGAAAATACCCCATACCATCCCCTGTCCCCTTGCCTCTAAGAAGGTACTCCCCACATTCCTTCCCACCCACTTCTGCCTCTCCCCTCTAGAATCCCCCTTTGCTGTGGCAACAAGCCTCCATGGGACCAAGCTCCTCCCCAATGATGCCAGATTCTCTACATATGTAGCAGGAGCCATGGACCCACCTATGTGTACTCTTTGGTTGGTGGTTCAGTCCCTGGGAGTTCTGAGAGGGGTCCAGTTCGTTGATATTGTTGTTCTTCCTATGGGGTTGCAAACCTCTGCAGCCCCTTCAAGTCTCCCTAACTCTTCCTGTTGTGGTTCCTGGGGTTAATCCAATGGTTGTTTGTGTTTGCATCTGTCTAGTCAGGTGTTTGCAAAGCCTATGAGAGGGCAGCCATACTAGGCTCCTGTTTGCAAGCACTTCTTGGTATCAGCAATAGTGTCCGGGTTAGGTGTTTGCAGATGGGTGAGACAGTCTCTGGATGGCCTTTCCATGAGTCTCTGCTCCATTTTTTTTGTCCCTGGGTTTCCTTTAGACAGGACAATTCTGGGTTAAGAGTTTAGTGATGGGTGAGTGGCCCCTTCCCTCCACTGGGGGCCGTGCCTATCTACTGGAGGTGGTCTCTTCAGGTTCTATCACCCCTCTGTAGGGTATTTTGGCTAATGTCATTCCCTTAGGGTCTTGGGAGCATTTCATATCCCTGATGTCTAGGACTTTCTAGTGGCTCCCCCACCCTTCTGTTCCCTGCTCCCCATTGATACATATTTATTCTTCTGGTCCTCTGGACTTTTCTCCTATCTCTTCCCATGCCTGAACCTGTTCTTTTTTTAACACCTCCCTTCTCTCACTCAGGATCCTCCTTCCCTCTAACTCTCATGGTTATTTTGTTCCTCCTTATAAGTGGGATTGAAGCATTCACACTTTTGCCTTCTTTCTTGTTAAATTTCATATGGTCAGTGAGTTGTATTGTGGGTATTCTGAGCTTTTGGGCTCATGTGCACTTAGCAGTGAGTGCATACCCTGTATATCCTTTTGGGTGCAGATTACCTCACTCAGGATGATATTTTCTACTTCCATCCATTTGCCTGCAAAATTTGTGAAGTTGTCATTTTTAATAGCTGAGTCATATTCTATTGTGTAAATGTACCACATTTTTTATATCCATTCTTCTGTTGAGGGACATCTGGGTTGTTTCCAGCTTCTGGCTATTATAAATAAGGCTGCTATGAGCAAAGTGTAGCATTTGTTTTTGTTATATGTTGGAGCATCTTTTGGGTATATGCCTAGTAGTGGGAAAGCTAGGACCTCAGGTAGAACTATTTCCAATTTTTTGAGGAACCACCAGATTGATTTCCAAAATGATTGTAACTGTTTGCAATCCCACCTGTTCCGCACCCATTCCAAGTCCCCTTGCCCACAAGAGAGACACGGGAGGCAGTGTTCGGGTAGTTACTACAGCGAGGCTTTATTCTTGTATCAGCTGAAGCGGAAGACATCAATCCTGGAAAAGGCACTGCTTATATGCACCCTAGAGTGGTGTGTTCACGTCTGATTGGCTGTTCACTCATCACCCCATATTACGCCCTGGGATGGGCAGTGGCTTGGCGCACTTTCGCCTCTTGCACCTGCACAGTTTAGTTGTTTACTTGTGGGAGCACCGGATGCCCGCGCCATCTTGTAATGGTAAATGCTATCACCGCTCGCCGTGGCTCCTAACATCTCCCCCTTTCAATTTTGTTAAGATGGAACAGCCTTTTGCCTATCAAGCAGGGCACCAACTCAGTGAGGGAAAGCAGAGGCCTGATCCCCTGTGCAAAATGAGATATTGTAATGGGTTTCTTCTCTTGTGGTTGTGCAATGAGTAATACTTCCCATACCCATCTCGATGCCTTTTGTCGGGGAAAGGGAGCCTCCACTCTGGAGCACCCGGCGGCTGTCCATGTGTGGAGAGGAGGTTTTGGCATCAAACCTTTGTGCAATCAGGCATACTTTCGGGAAATCTATCCACACTCGTGGAACATTCCCTGTCGAGTACCCACTAGCAAACACCTCTAAATATTCAGGTACCACAGTTATTCAGGCAAGGGCTGGCTAGACTTAGACCTCTCATCGACCTAGTGCAATGGGCTGAACCCTTGGGGTGCATCGACTGAGGGTCTCAGTCATCAGTTACTTTCTTAGCATAGAAAGCCAAATTTCAGGGGAAGATCCTTGTTCTGAGTGCTTGGGTGATAGCGGCCTTGTCACGTTTTTGTTGGGCTCTGAGCTTGCAGACCAACCATAACATGAGCACTAATCCACAACATAGGGCTGCACCAAACAGGCCTGTCCCCACCCATTCCTTAAAGAAAGAAAAGGCAGAAGAAATTCAAGAAGTAAAATCGCCAAGGGCAACAGGGTCCACTCGTGTTCCATCAAGGCTCAAGATCCGGATCTGCAATTGCTGCTGCATCTGGTCCAGCTCCCCAGTCCAATTCCAGTGTAAATAAGCAGAAAGATTATGGCTTTGAAAAAATGTATCATTCATAAATCTCAGAGGATGTAATACATAGATGTGGGGTTGCTGACACGCAGCTCATTTGAACCACATCTGTGAGTTGTTCCACACGGGCTTGGAGCAAATCAACTCTCTGATTGACCAACAGGATGCCTGATGCCAAGTGTGCATCCACTTTCTGTAGTGTGGTCAAAGTCTCAGAAGTCTTTTCTGAAATTTGATTAACAACAGTAGCTGTTGTAACTTGATTAGCCAAGGCTATGCCGGCTGTCACAGCTGCAGCTGCAGAGATGGCAACAGCAGTGATAATGGCTGCAGTAATGCCAAAGTCTCTTTTATGTCTTATTAATGATGTGATAGGGAAAGTTTCAGGATTGGCTTCTACTGGAATGGGCACAAAGGTAGGCACGTGCACAACCAAGGCTAGGTCTAGTGATCCATTTCAGCATTGTGCTAAAAAGCATGTAATATTCTTACAATCCAAGATATCAGAATTATCCTGAAAGTTGGATAACATAAAGAAAAATGGGGGGTCCACATACACTGACACCGGTTGTGCAGATGCATTCCTAAACACCTTATTAATTTTAATGTTATTCAAATGGCTAGAGATATTAGATCGTGTAGCTGAAACATTTTGTACCTCATTAAACATACCATTCAACAAGGCAAAAGCAGATACACTGGCACTATCTCCAGCCTCATTACTCAACACCCAATGATAAAAGGGCCAAATATTTTCTATGCCAGTGCTCTTACCTGTATTATTCATTATAGCCAAATCGAGAGGAGGGGATAAATTAAATTCTCTGGCAATTTGTTTCTTGGGTTTAATCTTAGACTGGCAATGTGAAAACACAACTGGAAAGGACAAATCTGGATAGCACCACGGTATCATCTGTTGCGAAGTGGCATTATTGGTATGCCAATTGGACCTCTTAATTATAGTAACATTACTTCTAATCATGGTGGTGGTAATGTTTATAGGTGCTGATTAATTTAGACCGAGATTTCCCGATCCTTCCATCTGTCCTGAACTAATCTGATTCAAGACAGCCCCTAGCACTCCTGTCTCCACCTTACTGTAAGTCACAGGATCCACCCAATTAGCAAGAGTAGCTTTCTTAAGAAACATACAAGGTGTATGCAGGTTACTTGCCTATTACCCTTGCTTGCTGCCACAAAACAAAGTGTAAAGTTTAATGGAAAACTTGTAGCATTATATAACTCAGGCTGCTGGTGGGTGCGCCGAGAGCACGGGGCATCCATGTAACACTCAGTAGCTGTAAACAACGGCAGCACTGCAGAATTTGAATGTACTGGCATGGGAACAGGCCAAGATCTAACTATGGCCCATAGTGGTATGCTTATCCCCAAATCAAACATCAGCATCAGGAGAATCAGAGCCGTTATCTTGCAATCTAGCTTCATTCTTCACGATCTACACCAGCCTCGTGGGGACCCAAATTGGGTTGTCTTCTCCCTGTGGAAAAACACAGACAGCTCCCCTCCCCAGCCATGGCGGGGGTCTATCACATCCCTGACCTTGGAGAAGGACAGCAGCCATCTCTAAATTATGCTGCCGCAAGTCCTGCATTAGTGAGGGGGCCTCCCAAGCCGCGACAGACTCTTAGCCAGTCTTGTAGCCCCTTGGCTCTCCGAGGAGCAATGGCTGCATGGCATTCAGCTGTGGCATTTTCAAAGATCATCTGTTCAATTAATGGCATTGCTTGCTCTGGTTCCCCAAATATTCTGCCAGCGGCCTCAGTCATGTGGGCCACAAAGTCAGAGAAGGACTCACTGGTCCCCTGAGTTATTTTGGACAAATAAAGATTAATGCCTTCCTTCCTAGGGAGAGACTTCCATGCCTTAACAGCAGCTGTCGCTATTTGTGCATATACCTGCCAAGGGTGAGCGGTCTGGTTGTTCGCGTGTACGCCAACTCCAGCCAGCATGTCAAAAGTCCAGAATTGCTGTCCCTCAGTGTTTGCATTAATCCTGGCTTGTGCTTGCAGTGCCTCGTGCCACAAGGCCTTCCACTCTAGGTATTGGCCCATATTGTTAAGTACAGCCTTCACTGTGTCCTGCCAGTCTCCTGGTGTCATAGCAGCTGTACTTAATCTCTTCACTTGGGATACAGTAAAATTAGCCCCAATTCCATATGCACGTACTGCCTCAGCTAATTCTTTGACCTGCAGATACTCTACTGGGGCATGAACACGTGTTCCTTCTGCCCCTTCAAAGACCGGAAATGCCAGCTATAGCTGTCTCCGATCTCCTGGGCTGAGAAATGAATTTGAGATGCTGCCAGGGGCATAGGCTGGAGGCAAGGGCGTGGCCAAGGGACTCAAGGTCTTTCTTAGTCTTATCTCAGAATGGTTATTTTTTGCATAGGCGGCTGCCTCCTGCTCTAGGCTCTCTTCCTTTCCTTGCGTTAGGTCTTCCTCGGAGCTGCTAAGGTCTATGGTGGCAAGCTCCTTAATGGGGTAAAGGGGGGGGGTCCTTTTGACCTCCACTCTCTCTTCACCAGCCAGTGAAGGGTCCTTAACCTTAACAGGCCCTGCAGTGGCCCCTGTTCCTTTTGAGTACTCTTTTCTTTGACCAGGCTCCTTGGCCTGTCTTTTTTGCCTGCTTCTCCTTTCCAGGCTCCTTGGCCTTATCTTTTTCCCCAGATTCCTTGGCCTGATTCCGGCTAACACGCTCTGTTTCTGATACCCTGGAGTGGACCTCTCCTGAAACCTCTTGACTTGCCCTAATAGCTGTGCTGTGAGCTGGATCCTCACAACACAAATAAGCTAAAAACGAAAGCAATGCAAGCAAGAGGCCAACTAGTGCAGCGGCGGCAATGAGTGAAAATCCGCTCGCAACCAAGGCTTCCACCCCAAACATACCTCTCAGAGACGTACCTCGATCCTGTAGTCTTTTAACCTGCCTCGAATCTCAGGGGGTCTCCCACGGCGCCTTGAAATTTCCGGGTTTCGGCACCAGATTGTTCCACGCCCCTTCCGAGTCCCCTCGCCCGCAAGAGAGACACGTGAAGCAGTGTTTGGGTAGTTACTACAGCGAGGCTTTATTCTTGTATCAGCTGAAGTGGAAGACACCAAGCCCGGAAAAGGCACTGCTTATATGCACCCTAGAGTGGCATGTTCACTTCTGATTGGCTGTTCACTCATCACCCCATATTACGCCCCGGGATGGGCAGTGGCTTGGCACACTTTCACCTCTTTCACCTGCGCAGTTTAGTTGTTTACTTGTGGGAGCACCGGATGCCCTCACCATCTTGTAATGGCGAATGTTATCACCGCTCGCCACGACTCCTAACACGCACCAGCAATGGAGAAGTGTTCCTTTTATCCACATCCTTGCCAGCATCTTCTCTCACCTGGGTTTTTGATCTTAGCCATTATGATTGGTTTAAGGTGGAATCTCAGGGTTGTTTTAATTTGCATTTCCATGATGACTAAGGATGTTGAACATTACTTTAGGTCCTTCTCAGCCATACAAGATTTCTCAGTTGAGAATTCTCTGTTTAGGACTGTACCCCATTTTAAAACTGGGCTATTTGGCTTTTTGGAGGTTAGCTTCTTGAGTTCTTTATATATTTTGGATTAGTCCTCTATTGGATGTGCAGTTCACGAAGATCTTTTCCCAATCTGTAGTTTGCTGATTTATCCTATTTACTGGGTCTTTTGCCCTTGAAAGCTTTTCAGTTTCATGAGGTCCCATTTATGGGATTATTTCAATCTTGAATCTGTTATCTGTTGAGGCTTGTTTTGTGACAGATTATATTGTCAGTTTAAATGTTCTGTATATATCTTTTAATTCCATTTGGTTCTTAACCTCTATTAGTTTCACTGTGTCTCTGTTCAGTTTCTGTTTCAATAACCTATTCATTAGTGAGAGTGGGATTTTGAAGTCTCCCACTATTATTGTGTCCGTTTCAATGTATGCTTTGAGCTTCAGTAGTTTCTTTTATGAATGTGGTTGCTCTTGCACTTGGGGCATAGAGGGGACCATGAAGGAGGCAGTGAATGGGATATAATGTGAAAAACTAAAAAAATTAAAATGAAAAAATGTTTATGATAAAACCAAACAACAACAAACAAACAAACAAACAAGCAAACAAACAAACAGCTTGTCTTCCAAGAATTAGTGGAGGTGTCCTTAGCTGTGACTTACAGCATTAGGGATATGAAGCCTGGGAAATCTGACTCCTGTGGCCAGGCAAGAACCCTGGTGGAGTGATAGGGACACCAAACCACCCACAAAACTTTCAACCCAAAACTTATCCTGTCAACAAGAAATGCAGCAATTGGGGATGGAACAGAGACTGAGGGAATAGCCAACCAATAACTGATCCTACTTGAGACTCATCCTATGGACAAGCACCAATTTCTGACACTATTAATGAAACTTTGTTTTGCTTGCAGACAGGAATCTAGTATAGCTTTCCACTGAGAGGTTCCACTTATGAACTGAGTCAGTCAGATGCAGATATCCACAACCAAACAGTAGAAAGAGTTTGGTGACTTTTGTGGAAGAATAGAAGGAATGATTGCAACCCCTAATGAGATAGATCTCCACAGGAAGACCGAGAGAGTCAACTAACCTGGACACTTGGGGCCCTAAAAGACTGAAATACCAACCAAAGAACATACGTAGGTTAGACCTAGGTCTCCCTGCTTATATGTAGCAGATGTGCACCTTGGTCTTCATATGGGTCCTGAGCAACTAGAGCAGGGGCTAATTGAAAAGCTGTTGCATCTAGCTGGGATGCCTTGTCTAGCCTCAGTGGGAGAAGAAGCACTTAGCTTCTCAGAGACTTGAAGTGCCAGGGTTAGGGGATACTCATGGGGGACCCCACAACCTGTTCAGAGAAGGGGTGGGTAGGGGGAGGAAGAATTGTGAGAGCGGGTGACCTGGAGGGAGGCCATGTGAAGGAAGAGAATACACAAAAAAGAATGAAAGACAGCTTGTCTTAATGCAATATTGTGAGTAGAGCACAGGAGACTAAAGAGTTAAAACTTAATTTTGAAAGTAGAAGCCAGTGACAAGATTCAAGTAAAATAATAATTTTTAAAATTTCCATGTTAGAGGAATAAATTGAGTTGTAACATAGTGAGTGGGTGTGAGAAAGCTGAAAATGGAGAGTAAGAAGCCTATGTAATGCTAGTTCAGACATTCTATTCACATGCTCTTTACAGACATCACTAAGAGACAAGAGGACAAAGAAGAAGCTGAGCAAAATGTGTTTGATGAAGAACAACTATGCAACGGTTTTCTGTTAGGCTGTGTTTGAAAATGAACTGTTAAACAGAAGGTATGGTACTAAGACTTACATGACAAGTGGAGTTGAAAAGAAGTAGGTTTGAGGTGAAAGATAATGAGTAAGTGTCCACCTGCATTCACCTTAAGGTGCCGAGAAGACACACAAGTAGAGATTTTAATTTTTTTTTGTCTGCTGATCTGTTTTTTGAGACAGGGTTCAGAAGGTGCCTTGAACATACAATTCTTCTACCTCGGCCTCTCAGTGCCAGCAGTACAGTTTTTAAACTATGTAAACCAGCTGATAAGCCCCCTACTCCATCTAATCTAGTGGCTTTACTGTTTAATAGGTACACTGTTTAGTAGAACAGTAGGTTCACAGTCAGACTTGTAAATTAATATTGTGACATGGCATATCTACCCAAAGGAATATTTCTTTTGACCAAAGGTCACCTGTCTTGTTTAATGATGATATGATTCTGCCTCTTCTCTACTGAACATGCATATCTAGCTAGTTGCCAAGTGTTAGCAACCGTGATAGCAACCTAACATTGTAGATGATTTTCATGTGCCTCTTGTCCTTGAAGTCTTTCTTCTGGCACATCTGGATAATCTCCGTCCCTGTTTACACACCACATTTCTTCTGGCACATCTGGATCATCTCCATCCCTGCTAGCACACTACATTTCTTTCTAGCCATTGTGTTCAGTAAACCCCATTACTTTTCCCCAATTATGGGACAAAGGCCAACTTGGCATTCAGTATCCTCAACTGAGCTAAGTGTATTCTGAATCTGTTTTTTCTACTACTCATTCATTCACTCATTCATTCATCCATTCATTCATTCAAGAAACATTATAAAGGCAATCAAAAATGTGACATTTTTCTCAATGTATTTTGCATTTCCTTTTGTCTGCACTTTTGCCTCACATCTCCAAGCATGCCACACATGCTCCCTTTTACAACATGTCCCTGCTCACAGAGTCGGTGATGTGTCCAATGTCTAACTGAAATATCTTTCATTAAAACTCCATATCTCTATCACTCCAGTCAGAAACACCTTCTTTTTAAAAGAGTAAAACTAATTGTTTGTTTTACAAACAGGAGCCCATCATGACTGCCCTCTGAAAGGCCCAACAAGCAGCTGAAAGATTCAGATGCAGATATTTACACCCAATGAATGGGCAGAAGCTGCTGACCCCTGTAGTTGAATTAGGGAAAAGCTGGAAGAAGCTGAGGAGGAGGGCAACCCTGTAGGAGGAGCAGCAGTCTTAATTAACCTGGACCCTTGAGATCTCTCAGATACTGGACCACCAACCAGGCAGCAAATACCAGCTCACATGAAGCCCCCAACACATATACAGCACAGGACTGCTGTGTCTGGACTCAGTCAGAGAAGATGTACCTAACCCTCGAGAGACTAGGTTCTGCATGGAGTGGGGAGGTCTGGTAGGGTGGAGGGGTATGGGGACATCCAGGAAAGGGAAGGAGGTGTGGGATGTGGAACAGTGGAAGCATGGACCTGGAGGGGGATAAAGTCTGGACTGTAAAAAACGATTAAATATTAAAAAAAGAAAAAAAGATGGAAAAATAAAAGTTTAATTATTATTATAAATAAATCAACAGGTGGCATTTTGAATAGTTTGTGTAAAAATTATATTTAGTTTACTCAATATGAGCTTTCCCAAGGCGAAAAAAATATTATTTTGCTTGGTTTATGTATACTGAAAAGTGTTTTGCTCATAGGAGGCTCTCACTAAATGACAATTTAGATCTCGTGAACCTTATTTTATTTACATTTTAATGAATCTTTCTCTCTCTGTCTCTCCTCTCCTCTCTCTCTCTCTCTCTCTCTCTCTCTCTCTCTCTCTCTCTCTCTCTGTGTGTGTGTGTGTGTGTGTGTGTGTGTGTACATGTGCTGTGGTGCACATATGCAGAGAACAACTTTGAGAAGTCAGGTTCTAGATATTGAACGCAGGTCTTTAGGCAAAACTACTTGTTTACTTGCTGAAACATCTTAAAAGCTCCCATGCTTGATATTTTTAAGGGTCATATTTCACACTAATTTTGAAAAACTGTAAATTTGGAAAAGTAATAATTTTATATTCACATTTTAAATATATTAGTAGGACCTCTAGCGTTTATATTACCCATAGGTTAATGAATCTCTGAACCCTATCTGAGAGGGTTTTATTTGTAGTAGATAGTGAGTAGCACAGTGACAACAACTAGTCAAAGTGCAGAGAACATGAGACTGAAAAGTGTTTATATCAATGCTCAAAGATCATAATAGAAAAGGGGGTGGGGAAGAAAAAACATATGGGAGTGGGGAAGAAAGAACATACAACCACAAGGAAATCTTATTTTATGGACACAGCAGACAGCTTTACACATGAGCTTACAGAAATTGTGACAAGTAAAAAACTTTTATAAGCCCAAGGCAGACTAAAAGCCAGTATGGGATTATAGAACTGGACAGTATTTTTTCCTCAAGATATGGAGCTATTGGCAATTGTTAGAAGCTGGGAGAGAGACATAGAGTTTTCTATAAGAGTGTGGCCCTTGGTAAGCTGACCACTATCCAGGGATGACCACATATCTAAGGAGATTTGGATAACACAAATTGTTCTTGAAGGATTAAAAAGATATGACCCAATATTGAGTGGGCAGGAAAGAAGGGATGGATCTGGAAAGGATTGGGGGAGACGTTGAATATGATCCAACACATTGTATGAAACTCTCAAAGATAAAATAAAAATATTGAAAACATTTTAAGATTAGTTTTAGCGTGACTGAAAGATATCACCTCCTTAGGATGAAAAATAACTCTAGGAGGCTGGAAGAAAGACACCTGAACACTCACTATAGGCACATGGTCAGTCAGAAAAAAAGATATTTAAGCACCTGTCATGGGCACCATTATGATGAACTAATATGTGATGGAGAGTTGGGAAAGATGAAATACAGGTGGAGAGATGGAAGAGAAAGCAAAGCCAAGAGGTTCCTCACTGTGGAGATAGATAAAGCAGGAAGGCCAATGATGGTGAGAAATAGGCATATATGAGCCCATGCTGGCACCAAGTGCAACGTTTGGGTTTGTGATTCTGCTCTATCTGGGGTCTGTGTTGATGTCTGTGGACTGAGTTACCACTAAAGTGTTAGGAGCCGCGTGAGCGTGACAACATTCGCCATTACAAGATGGTGCGGGCATCCTGTCCTCCCACAAGTAAACAACTGACTGCGCAGATGCAAAAGGCAAAAAGCGCTCCAAAGTCACTGCCCATCCCAGGGCATATTATGGGTAATGAGTGAACAGCCAATCAGAAGTGAACACGCCACTCTAAGGTGTATATAAACAGTGCCTTTCCCGGGCTTTGGGTCTTTCCGCTTCTGCTGATACAAGAATAAAGCCTCGCTGTAGTAACCACCTGAACACTGCCTCACGTGTCTCTCTCGTGGGCGAAGGGGACTCAAAAAGGGGTTCCGAACACTAAAGGCCAGCAAATGTCCATGATCTGTGTTGCTACCAGAGATCATGTGGATATTTGAGGGCCATGTTGTAATGAAGGGACATACTAGTCTGAGTGCCCTGAACTGTCACTTGAGGTTATGGGGACACAGAGGGCAATGTTGTTGTGTGGGACTGTCCATGGTCCTATGGCAACTCAGGTCTATGTTGATGTTCCAGGCTTGTGTTACCACCAAAGGCTATGCAGGCGTCTCTGGTCTAGACTGCCACCCGAGGCACTGTGCTCATTTGACCCCACCCCTCCCTGACCACCACACTCAGGAGAGCTGATCCCATCCCTTGTCTGGGCAGAACAGGAGAACTGACCCTGATGGAGGGGGAGAGAGAGAAAGAGAGTGAGAGCCAGCCAGCCCCCAGGGCATGAGTATGGAAGAGCTGAATCCTTATGTCCCTAGTCTGCTGTGGGTGGCTTCTGCAAAAGAGAGATGACCTCCCCAACCCTTCACCTCTTGCCATCTGTGGCAGGTGGGAGAGAGCTGTCCCCATGGCCATGAGAGTGGGAGAGCTGTCTCTTCCCCTCACTGGCTACAGCAATCAGGAGAGCATGCCCTGCATCTTGTTTGGGCAGCATAGTAAAGCTGGCTCTGGTGACACAGGCATAAGTGAGCTGGCCCTGAGGCCATGGAAGCAGGAGAGCTGATTCTGCTACCTTTGGCACTGAGTGAACTATCTAGGGAAGTGCTGGAGAGCTTGCTTTTGTTGTGTGGGCACAGGTGGGTTGAACAACATCTCTACATCTCAGGTCTCAATGCAGGGATTTGAGTTTGTCCACAAGATGTACCCCATATACAATCTGCTGAAACACATGAAAGGGCTAGTCCTCTATACCAAAACATTCCGGGCCATCATGACATAGGACAACAACAGAATATCAGCAAGAAGTCCCCATGAGGATAGACAAAAGAAGCCAGAGGACTCAAAACAGAACAAGGACTCATTTTAATGAACATTTGCAAGTAAAGATGTGTGGACAAAAGTGTGAACCACTGTGACACACTACCACTTCCATGTGTGTGTGTGTGTGTGTGTGTGTGCATATGTATACACATACACACAATTTTCTTTTTGTTTGGTGAGCAGGGTTTGCAAATGTGGAGGACATATAGGATTGGATGGAGAAGTGAGAGGAGTTGGGATGCATGATGTGAAAGTCACAAAGAATCAATAAAAAGCTAAAGAAAGTGTGTGACATTACACCAGTTGGGCTGGGTGATGTGTCCATCATCTCCTCATGTCGGTTTTGGCACAGGGCAATGGCTGTTTTGATTCAGAAAGCAAAGAATTTCATGCACTTGAATTTTTATAAGTTGTTTCGGAGAAGGCAAACATAAAGTGAGTCAGCACAAGAATCTTGTAATTTGGAAGTGTGGGTCCCAGAATAAAGGAACAAAACAAAAACCAACAAAACAACAAACAACAACAAGTTTAATATAGTGAAAAAATGCCTATTAGGCAATTTTCAAAGTTCAGGACAATTGTAAGCAACACAATAATTTTACAATATTCTTATATCTGAAAAAACATTGGAATATAAGATGCAGAAACTACCTTATATTTCCTTTTTGAAAATGGCAGTGTTATTTTACTTTATTATTCTACTTACTTGTCTTGTTCAAGATTGAACTTTGATTTGAAACTGTGTAGGAACAAAATTTTGCCTATATTTTTCCATTTATTTATTTATTTATTTATTTATTTATTTATTCAGTCATTCACTTTAGATGCCGATTGCAGCACCATCCTCTCCACCAAAATCCCCTTCTCCTCTGAGAAGGGGAGCCTCCCCCTGGGTACCAACTCACCCTGGAACATCAAGTCACTGAAGGACTAGGTACACTGTTTTCCACTGAGGTCAGACAAAACAGCTCATTTATGGGAACAGGATCCAAAGGCAGGCAACAGTCAGGGACAATCCCTGTTTTTGAGAAACTGACATGAAAACAAAGCTGCACATCTGCTACATATGTGTGGGGGCACCTATGTCTAGTCCATGTATGCTTTTTGGTTGGTGATTCAGTCTCTTGGCGCCCCCAAGGGCTCAGGTTTACTGACTCTGTCAACCTTCTTGTGGTGTGTTTATCCCCCTCCTCACAAGTCCCTCAATCCTTCCCCTCAAGTTGTCCACAAGACTCTCCTTGATCTATCTAATGTTTCCTTGTGGGTCTTTGCATCTGTCTTCATCATCTTCTGGGTGAAACTTCTCATAGGAAAGTTATGCTAGATTCCTGTCTGCAAGCATAAAAGAATATCATTAATAGTGCTAAAGGTTGGTTCTTACCCATGGCATGGGTCTTAAGTTGGACCAGTAATTGGTTGGCCATTCACTCGCTCTCTGCTACATATTTGTCTCTGTACTTTTTGTAGAGGGGGCATATTATGGGCTGAAGAATTCTGTGGGTGGGTTGATTTTATTTCTCCACTGGGAGTCCTGCCTGGCTACAGAAGGTGGCCACTTTGGGTTCCATATCACCCACTAATAGGAGTCTCAGCTAGAGTCATTTCCACAGATTTCCTGTAGCTTGTCCCCATCTCAGGTCTCTGGCATGTCCTTAGAGATCCCCTTTCCCCTCATTTTCATTTCCATTATCAGCCCTCTCTTCCAGGCTTTCACGAT
Source organism: Arvicanthis niloticus (assembly GCF_011762505.2). Classification (NCBI taxonomy): domain Eukaryota; kingdom Metazoa; phylum Chordata; class Mammalia; order Rodentia; family Muridae; genus Arvicanthis; species Arvicanthis niloticus. Next base: position 3,631,785 of record NC_047661.1, read on the forward strand.
CCCTGATCACCCCTCTGTTCCTCTCTCCATCCCCACTCCTATTGAGTTCCCTCAGTCCATCTTCGAAGACTATTTAATTTCCCCTTCTGAGTGAGGTTCAAGCATCCCTCTTGGGCTTTTCTTGGTATTTAGCTTCTTTGGGTCTGAGGATTGTAGAGTGAATGTTTTATACTTTCTTTACATACTTTGAAAGAACAACTCTCAACTTCATATGAAACAAAACAAAGCAAAACAAAACAAAACAACTCCAGATAGTTAAAACAATTCTGTACAAGAAATGAACTTCTCCAGGTATCACCACCCCTGACTTCATGTTATACTACAAAGCAATAGTAATAAAAACTACATGGTATAGAAAATGACAGGTTGATCAGTGAAATTGACTCAAAGACACAGACACTTAATTTTTGACAAAGAAGCCAAAACTACACAATGGAAAGGGAGAGCATGTTCTACAAGTGGTGCTGTCCTAAACGGATGTCTGCATATAAAAGAATAAAAATAGATCTGTATTTATTACCCTGCACAAAAATCAAGTCCAAGTGGATCAAAGCCCTCAACATAAAACTGGATAACTAAATCTAATAAAACAGAAAGTAGGGAATAGCCTTGAATTCACTAATATAGAAGAAAACTTCCTGAGTACACTAATAGTTCAGGCACAAAGATCAACAGTTAATAAATGAGACCTTATGAAACTGAAAATCTTCAGTATTTCCTTACGGCAAGGACATTGTCAATAGAACAAAAACTGCAGCTTACAGAATGGGAAAATGTCTTCACCAAAGGGAATAATATCCATAATATATTAAAAAAACCTGAAGAAGTTAGACACCAACACACCAAAATAACCCAACTAAACAGAGATTTCTCAACAGAGGAATCTCTAATGTTTGAGAAACATTTGAAGAAATGTTCAATGTTCTTAGTCATCAGAGAAATGCAAATCAAAATGACTCTGAGACTCCACTTTACACCTACCAGAATGACTAAGAGAAAAATCTCAAAAAGTGACAACATGTGCTGTTGAGGATATGGAGCAAGGGGAACACTCCTTCATTGCTAGTGGGAATGTAAATTTGTACAAACACTCTGGAAGTCAAGTTGTCAATTTCTTAAAAAATTGGGAATAGTTATACCTCAAGACCCCAGCTATACCACTCCTAGGCATATAGTCAAAAGATGATCCACTATACTACAGCTGGAAACCACAAACAACCCAGATGTCCCTCAGCTATAGAATGAATAAAAAAATGTGATAGATTTACACAATAAGATATTACACAGCTGTTAAAAACAAGGGTGTCATGAAATTTGCAGACAAATGGATTAAACTAGTAACTATCACCCTGAGGTGAGGTAATCCAGACCCAAAATGCCATGTATGGTATGTACGCACTTATAAGTAGATTTTGTCTTTAAAGCCTTGAAAATCATCACCACCTTTGCCTTTTCTAGGTTGGACATTGGATCAGAAAGAAGCCTTTAATAATGAAAATTAAATTAAGATTTATCTAGCTGTGTCTCATACAATATGTCCTGGGTTTTTTCAGTGACAGTCACTGTGTAATAAGAATTAATTCTCAATGCAGCACAATGCTACAATAATAATAATAATAATAATAATAATAATAATAATAATAATAATAATGACAGCAGTCTTTGATTTTTACTGTAATACTCAATCTTAACCATTTTAAGTATTTATTTTGGTTGTACTAAACACATAACACATAACATACTCATCAGTGTCATTTGTAGAACTCTTTCACTTATAAAGTGAACAACATATGTAACGAATAATGAATTTTTATTTTCATTTTTTCACAGACTAAGAAAATCCCCAGTTTGCCTTCTGTCTATGTAATGTTGTTATTCTAAGCACCTCAGTAAGTGAAGCCACAAGCTACAGTCACATTTCTGCACAACTGACTCATTTTTTCTCACTAGTATACAATCATCAAGGCTCATACGCAGCTGCATAGTAAATGTCAGAATTTTCTTCTCAAGACAAATATGTCTTTGTATATATATGGATCACTTGCCTTATCAATTCATGATCAATTGACGTATACATGTTGTTTCTACTTTGGCAGTTGTGATGCTGCTCTGAAAACAATGTACATATATCTATTATTAGTTATTTTAAATTTATTTAAAAATGTACAACTCAGTATTGACATTTATTTTAAGTCATCAAAAAATAATTTATAATAGTTAAATGCCTCTTAAATATACATGATATCTTCTAAAGCTAAAAGTAATATGCACTCAAGGTTTTAAAATTTATTTGGAATATTAAACATGATAGAAGTAGAAAAAAATCTCTTATGAAGTCCTCGATGAAAGAAAATTGTGACAAATTTCTAATTAGAAAGAAACCATCTCATCTCCAAGGGAGAATACACAACATAACTGTGGCTTCATAGAATAAATTGGATAGCGTTCCTTCTAGTTCTATTTTGTGGAATATTTTCAAGATTATTGGTGTTAGGTCTTCTTTGAAGGTCTGATAGAATTCTGCACTAAACCCATCTGGTCCTGCTTTTCTTTTCTTTTTTTATTGGATATTATATTTACAATTCAGATTTTATCCCCTAACGCTCCCTTCCCCCCACCACCCAGGAACCTCCTATCCTATCCCCCCTCCTCATGCATCTATGAGGATGTGCCACCACCTACCCCCAACTCCCACCTCCCCACCCTCAAATTCCCCCTCCCTGCACTCGGTGTTCATCCTTCATGGGACCAAGAATCTCCTCTTCCCCCCACCCCCTTGGAACTCATGTACAGAGTGAGACCAGGCTGGCCTCAAACTCAGAAATCCACCTGCGTCTGCCTCCCAAGGGCTGGCATTAAAGGCGTGCACCACCACACACATGCACGGTTGAGAGACTTTTAATGATTGTTTCTATTTCTTTAGGGGTTATGGGACTGTTTAGATGGTTTATCTGACCCTGATTAAACTTTGGTATCTGTCTAGGAGATTGTCCATTTCATCCAGATTTTTCAGTTTTGTTGAGTATATGCTTTTGTAGTAGGATCTGATGATTTTTTGAATTTCCTTAGTTTCTGTTGTTATGTCTCCCTTTTAATTTCTGGTTTTGTTAATTTGGATACTGTCTGTGTGCTCTCTGGTTAGTCTGGCTAAGGGTTTATCTATCTTGTTGATTTTCTCAAAAAAACAAAAAACAAAAACAGCTCTGCTCCTGGTTTTGTTGATTCTTTGTATAGTTCTTTTTGTTTCTACTTGGTTGATTTAAGCCCTGAGTTTGATTATGTCTTGCTGTCTACTCCTGTTGGATATATTTGCTTCTTTTGTTCTAGAACTTTCAGGTGTGTTATCAAGTTGCTAGTATATGCTCTCTCCAGTTTCTTTTTGTAGGCACTTAGAGCTATGAGTTTTCCTCTTAGAACTGCTTTCATTGTGTCCCTAAGTTTGGGTATGTTGTGCCTTCATTTTCATTAAATTCTAAAAAGTCTTTAATATCTTTCTTTACTTCTTCCTTGACCAGGTTATCACTGACTAGAGCATTATTTAGTTTCCATGTGTATTTGGACTTTCAGTTGTTTTTGTTGTTATTGAAGACCAACCTAAGTCTGTAGACATCTGATAGGATGTATGGGATTATTTCAATATTCTTGTATCTTTTGAGGCCTGTTTTGTGTCCAATTATATGGTAAAATTTGGAAGGTACCATGAGATGCTGAGAAGAAGGTATATTCTTTTGGTTTAGGATGAAATGTTCTATGTTAAATCCATTTGGTCCATCACTTTTGTTAGTTTTACTGTGTCTCTGTTTAGTTTTTGTTTCCATGATCTGTCCATTTCTGAGAGTGGGGTATTGAAGTCTCCCATTATTGTGTGAGGTGCAATGTGTGCTTTGAGCTTTAGTAAAGTTTCTTTTATGAATGTGGGTGCCCTTGCATTTGGAACATAGATGTTCAGAATTGAGAGTTCATCTTGGTAGATTTTTCCTTTGATGAGCATTAAGTGTCCTTCCTTATCTTTTTTGATAACTTTTGGATGAAAGTTTATTTCATTCAATATTAGAATGGCTACTCCACCTTGTTTCTTGGGACCATTTGCTTCAAAAGTTGTTTTCCAGCCTTTTACTCTGAGGTAGTGTCTGTCTTTGACATTCTTGTATGCAGCAAAATGGTGGGTCCTATTTATATATCCAGTCTGTTATTCTATGTCTTTTTATTGGGGAATTAAGTTCATTGATGTTAAGAGATATTAAGGAATAGTGATTGTTGCTTCCTGTTAATTAAAAGTCCTTGCTTTTAATTCTTTTGGGTACACAGCCCAAACTAAAATAGCTAGAACACATGATAATTCTTTTAATTGTTAGTTATTCAGGATATTTGTATTTTTTCTACTGGGGTTGTACTGGTTTTTATTCTCACACACAGGCCACAAGAGTCTCAATTCTTTCAGATCCCCACCAATGTGAAATATTTAATTTGTTTTTATTTATACTTTTCTGATGGATGCAAAGTGAAATCTTATTTTGATTTTTATTTATCTAAAGATTAATGGTTTTGAGGATTGTTTCATGTGCTACTTAGCTACTTGTGTGTGCTTTTTTTTTTTTTCGGAAAGATGTCTACACATATCTTTCATCCACTTTAAATTTGGGTTGTTTTTTTCATTACTATTTTTAAGAGTCCTTTATTTATCTGACTATTAATCACTTATTATATACATAGTTTGTAAATATGTTATCTCATCACTTGACCTGCCACTTTACTCTGATGATGTCTTTTGATATACAAAAGTATTACCTTGTTTACTCTTTGACTATTTGTGATTATTGTCTTGCTTGTTCCTTGCTAGTCCCTCAACCTGAACTGACCCTAATATTTGCATTTAATTAAAATGGTATAAAACCAAAAACGGAGGGGGTATGGGGGTTCTATAAAGGGGAAATGGGGAAAGGCAATGACATCTGTAATGTAAATAAATAAAATATCCAATAAAAACTAATTTAAGAAGGTACACAGGAAGAGCTGGAGCAGAGAAAGAGGAACAGATGGTGCAAATATAGTACTCAGATATGATGTTCTAAAAAAAAAATGGAAAAAATCCTAAACAAATAAACTAACCCAGAGTTCTGTTTCTCTGGTTTTCTTTTCATTTCCTACACATTGCACATGAAATCTGAAAAGTAAGTGCAATGTTTACTCTCAAGAGTTGTTATAGCTTTAAGGCTCTTTATTATATTTTTAACTATTATGAGATGCTTTCTGTATATGGGCTAGTTGATTCCAACTTCATCCATTTGTTTATATTGGTGCATGGAACACACACAAACATCAGATGCACACTCATACTCAAAACATTTGTTAGAAAGACTGTCTTTTCCTGTTGAGTGATAGTCTTGCACTGATTAAACATATTTTTATATTTATTTATTTTATGCACATGAGAGTCATGCTTCTGTTTATATTTATGTACCTTCTGTATGCTTGCTTCTCATGGGGGTCAGAAGAGGGTGTTGATTCCTTGAAATTGTCATTGCAGACTGTCATAAGTCATCATGTGGGTACTGAGAATCAAGCCAGTATTCTTAACCACTGAATAATCTTTACAATTTCCCAAGTTTTAACATATTTTTAATAGAAAATTATTGACTATATTTGTGAGGGTCTTTTAATTTAGATTTTATTTATTTATTTATTTATTTATTTATTTATTTATTTATTGTATATGCTGTGGCCATGTGTGCAGGATAACTTTAGAGTATACCATCTCTTTATTTTGAGTTCTAGAGTAAAACTCAGGTTTCCAGATTTGGCTCCAAGTGCCTTTACCTGCTCAACTATCTCTACAGCCTTTTTCTATGTACATATGTCTGTTTAGTATTATACTGTTTTGATTATTTAGTTTTAATTTAAAAATCAGAAGTATGACTCCTTGAATACCACTTTTTATTTTTCAGGATTGTTTTGGTAATTCAGTCTTCTTGAGAATAATTCTTGAAAGTACATATGATACAGTTTTTGACTATGAAAAAAATAGATGTTGATAATGAACTAACTAAATTAGCAGACGATTCTGGAATTTATTGACAGTGTCAACAGTGTTAAGTCTTTCAATCCATGAAATCAATGTTTGTTATTATTTGGATCCCAATTTTTTTTATCAATAGTATGTAATTTTCATTGAATAAGCTTTTTAACTTCTTGATTAAGTTAATCTCTAAGCATTCTATTCTGCTTGAAATTACTGAAAATGAAACTGCTTTTCTAATCTCCTTTGTCAATCTATAGAAATACAAATGTCTTTTCTGCATTGACATTGTATCCTAATAGTTTGGTAAGTTAACTGCACACTTGTAAAAATTTTATGAGTTACTCTTAACCCACTCAAAGAATAGGATATCCCACAGGGGATTTCACTTTTTAACTGTATTCCAACAGCATAGCTATGAGTATCAGGGCCTGTAATTCACGAGGGCACTCAAACCCTAGTAGAATTTTAAAAATGAGTAAACTACTACTCCATTATAAAAAAATACTAGAAAAATGTATTGGTGAATCTAATGTAGGTGAGACAACAAGACAGTATTTTGTTTAGTTGTATAGTTTACATGAGATGATCATACAGTATACATACTCTTCATAATTTTACACACTTCATATATTTCTTGATCTACCATGTATTTTTTTCTTACATAAAAAAGCAAAGTCATCAGTGAGTTGGCTAAGTATCTGGTTTGTTCTGTAGGTCTTCTGCAGCCCCTCATTGTTACACCATGGCTGCAGAAATAGCTCCTATCTGGGGCATACTTTTCTCATGGCAAGGGGTTATGCTGACACAGAACAATCATTGTTTCTATCAACATGATGAGCCATCATGGTGGAGCAGAAGTATCTATTCTGCATATAAGAATGCATTACAAGGATAGTGGTATACAACCTGCTCACAAGAGAGAGCAGAAGAATGATTTCAATCAACACTAAGATGTACCAGATTAATAACCAGTAGAGATTAGCTTTATTATGCTGGTCTTTTGCTAGTAGGATATCATGGGAAGAAAAATGTCTGATTTCAGCAGAGGCAAAGGCTCTGAACATGTCCCATGTCCGTCTTTTCATAATTACATAATGTCATTTTACCACTGAAATAAAAAAAATCAATATTTAAAATGCAACTATAATTAGAAATGCAAAGAGTGTAACAACATTAAAAAATGCAAAGGTATGCAAACATATATTATGTAATTTATTTTTTTGACATACCTTGTCTGTAGAGATTTTAGCTGACATAATTTCATCTTGTTTAGTTTGCAGATAAAAAGATAGTTTCTAATACCATGTAAATTATATTGTGGAAAGGTCTTTGTCAGGTGGGGAGGGGGTTGGTAGCTGGGTTTCTTATTAGCACCATGAACCATTTATTAAAGGAATTAGGGGTGGGACAGTTTGATCTAACCAGGCCTTCCATATTGATTGTATTAGGAATTGAGCCCTCAATTTATTTTATTTTTCTTTGGATTGTTTATTTAACCATTTCAAAGATGACTAGCAGTTGTACTCTGGAAGTTTGCTATCAGCCATCTCCTTTTGCACAGTAACAGAATAGTTCCACTGTGCCAAATATCCTCTGCTTGTTACTGAAAAGTCTAAGATAGTGAGGGCTGAAAATTGAGGCTTTGAAAGGACATTGACAGGAAAACAACTCAATCTTAGCTATATTCAGGACTTTGGCTTTTTAACATAGTTTAATAGAATCTTTATAAGGAATGTTTTCAAATTTGAGATTACTTTTAGCTTAGTTTTTCTTCAGTAAATTAAATAGAAATACCAAGCTTCCAACACTGCCAAGGTTGATATGAATATGAAAGCATACATTGAAATGTATAATTATGTTTTACTTTGGATGTCTTTTGCTGCTAATAAGAGAAGAATGATGCCATATTTTGACTTTGTTGATTGCTGCCTTAGGGAATTAAGTAATTTAATGGTATTCTACATTATTTGTGGAAGAACAAAGTCAAGTCTTAACATTATTCAAGAAGACTTCTCCAGTTATTCTGGTCCTCAGTGAACTCTCTCAGCCATAATTCTCACACAATCAGCCATGATTCTAGCCTGTGTAGTTCATGGAGCAATGCCTAACTCAGCCTGTTTCACCTTGCCCTAGCTTCCAGTCAAGGCTTGGCAGAACGTTGCCTCCAAATGTCTGTTAGAAAAATGAATCTGTTTTTTGAATTATCAGCTGACTTTTATATGTGAGTGTCACTATCTTAAAAGACCTGAAAGGTCCTTTCTGTTCCAAGAGTATTAACATTCCCCAATAAAGCTCCCCTAGAATCACACAGAGTGCTGGCTGTGCACTCAGCACTTACAGATGTAGTATCTTTTAAAATGAGTCTTCAAGCTCACTCATGTTTTCGTCTACTGTGCCATTGTCTTTAGTCATATAGAGCTTGATAGTTTTAGAACAGTATGGCTATGTGTGATTTGAAACAAGATCTATATGATATTATTTTGTATTTGTTGAGTGTCTAACCTAATACCTTACATACAGCAGATAGATTGCTTAAATGAACTAACTTGTTTGTTTTAACCACAATTGGTGTATTGTCATAAATCTCTAGATACTGAAAGTTGAAAAAAATTCGAACAGTAAATAAGTCAAAGAGAAATGATTAGCGAATAAAAATAATCAGTTAATGTTCACAGAATATCAGACTTCTTTGCTACAAAGATGCCCAATTGAGGTGGATTCTGATATCCCAGGATCTTGCATCCGATACTTGGATCCATGACACACCATGGGTATAGAGTTCTAGTTTGAATCATATGAACACATGTTTTACAGGTAAAAAAGTCAAACACTGATGATTTCTTATGTCTTCATTAAAATATATTATTCATAGTAGGTAATGACAATGGGCAAAGTTTTATAATCAGATGTCTCATTCTGTTTAGAATAAGAATATTTTGTAAAATAAATATTATTTCATTTTGCTTATTTATTTATTAACAAATACATGTATGAGTTTAATATATAAGTGTATAATAATGTTATATAATGATAAAGATAAATTCACATGCATACCTGGTGCCTGGGCAAAGCAAAAGAAGGCATTGGCTACCTGGAATTGGAGCTAGAAGGGGTAATAAGTTGCTTAGTGTAAGAGCTGTGTTCTTAGCTACTGAAGAATTTTTCTAGCTTCTAGGGGAAATAATATAATTTTTAAATATTTTGTTTTATTTTTAATTAGATGTGTGTGTATCAATGTACACATAAGTCGAGGTACCCATGGAGCCCAGAAGAGGGAATCAGATCTTCAGGAGTTTCACCTGATTGAAAGTTGTCCAACTTGTGTACTAGAAACTGAGCTTATGTCTTTTGCAAGAGTAGTATGCTCCCTTAAGCACTGAGCATTCTCTCCAGCTGAAGGAAGAATACTCCAATTGCTAAAATGAAAACAGAATGACTATTAATATACATGTATATAGATTTTGTTTTAGAAGCCAGCAGTTTCAGCATTCACCATAGTTAGAAAGTTTAAAGGCCAGAGATTATCAGTCTTTTGCTCTATGTCCACTGCTATGTCTTATAGCCAGGCAGGTTCTCAGCAATGACAATACTCTCAGAGAACTTCAAGGTCAGGACATTTTCCATCTGACACATTACATGGCTTAAAGGAATATTTGAAATGATTGCAAAAACATTATTCTTTTTTTTCTGGAAACTTCTGAAGAAGGAAAGACTGTCTATTGGTGTTGTTCATAAAGGATTTAGTTTACTGACTAGTACATAACATATATTGTAGTAATAAAATTATCAAAAGGTTATATATTTCTACCACGAATGTTATAGTTTGTTATGTTGATACTGTTATTTTTAACACCTACCATAATTGTGTATAAATTGAAGACTCCCAAGGACACATGATGTGATTTGCTTTTTGGTATTGTTAAGTCTCAAACCCATTCTCTCTGCTCTTCCTCAGAATCAGATGGTTTCCATTTCATTTTGCTTCTTCCACTGAGATGTCTAACAATTACTCTAGCAACACACCTTCCCCAAATCAATGGTTCTCGCCTGGGGTGATTTTGTTGTCCAAGCCCCTTTAACAATTTTCTACTTTTTTGTTGTAATACTTGGGGGTGGCACAACTTGTACCTAGCTGCTGCGCGGCACCACATGTACATTAAACAACAACACAGCAATGAATGACCAACTCACATAGCAGTGTCAGAACTAAGACATACCGCTCCAGAGCTTACGTGCTGCTTGATCTATCCCCTATCTCTGTGTTTTCTTGTGCTAGAATTTTTTTTGTCTAGCATCATATGATCCATTTTTTTATTTCTAGAAAACCAGAGAAACTGAATAATTAATGCAATCTTCCCATTACTAAGCTTTCATTACTATCTATTTGTGGAAGAGATTACCTAGAGCACACTGAGCAGTGAATTAGGTCTTGTTTCTATTAGGAGTGTACATAACCTTAAGCAAACTCCTCCAGGAAGAAGAAAGTGAAGCTGCAGGAGAACAGCCGTGCTGGGCCTCACACTCACCACCAAAAGGGGGCGGGAACTTACCAGTTCCTAAGGTTAATGGGGAAGCAGAAGTACATTTCAGCAGAAGAATAATGGTTGAGAGGAGAGGAGTCTCAAGTTCCTTCCTGGCTAGCCAGGGAATGTCATGATGGAATCCCAGTTCAGTGTAGGTAAGATCCAGTAAAGAACATTGATTTTCAAATCTACCAACAATAGGAAGTAATTTGTGATTAACGATAGAGCCCCACGAAACATAAGTAATGTCAGTGCACTCAAAGGCGTGTGCACGCGCACACACACAGACAGACAGGGACACACAGTAGTTTTCATTTTACTGCTCTATAATGATGTAAAATCTTTTGTGTTTTGCTTCTCTCTTGTAAACATAGCTCTAAAAAGGAGCAGTTTGTCTTCCGTATACTTGCAGCTTCCTTCATTGTACTTTGAATGAAAAAAGACACATTTTATTTTCTATTATTTTTTGAAGAACAAAATTAGTTGGTTCGTATATGCCAACCTTTTTGAAAGAATAGCTCAACAGACTAGTACCAAGGCACACATAATTTATGAACAAAAAGCTTTCCAAATATTGAATTCTTAGATATTTAATTTCTTAAGTGAAGATTTAATAAGAAGGAAAACCAAAAATGGTTTGAGGGCCTTCCTGACTGCATTACCCAAGAGGAGCCACAAGAGGGGGTGTGAGGAACGCAATTGTGTTTAGAATTGGCTTCAGAAGCCACTGCAAAACAGAGTAAAATGAATCTGCAAAATCTTTGTATTGTGAAGTGAAGGACCTGAGACAGAAAGCAATCACTTGCGTCACTGTTTAACATGTTATCCACATGGAAACGGGAGGAAAGGAAGGTTCTGAAGTTCCCGTGAGGTTACTGTGCTAGCTTCTCAAAACAGCTCTGGGGATAGTGAAGTCAGGTCGGATATGCTTTTGCTTATTGGATTTAGCTGGCATTTCATCGTGTTAGAGACAGCCGAGGCTGTTCCACAAATTGGGGTTTGAATTGAATCATATTTCCAAACTTGAAAGAATTTGGCAGAGTGGTTTTGTTTGTCACTGGCATGTTTAAAGCAAGAAAAAAGAGGAGGAGGAGAAGGAAGAGGGGGAGAATAAGGAGAGAGGAGGAGGAGAACAAAGCATTCTTTCCTTTACTTTCAAAACAGACAAATAAAATAAAATAAATAAATAAATAAATAAATAAATAATAAATAAGAAAGATAACCCAGGCCCAGGTTTTCCAGTCCATTCACGTGTTGCAGTCATAAGTGGGTGTGTCACAGAATTGGAAAGCTCAGGAGCTTCAAAGAAGGCCATATATGGATATTAAGAAGGACAAACTGGGAAAAGAGGAGGAAGATTGAATATAGGTCCCCTATAGAGTAGTGGTTCTTCAATTCTGTCCGAAATCAGAGTCACCTGGCCCACTTCCTCATCCAGAACCACATAGTAGCCTTCACCAGTACCCTCCGCTCTGTGCAGCACAGACTTTATCACACATCTCCTTTACAATGCGGAGTTGGGCCTAGGAATCTATAGGTCACAAATAACAACACTAGTGTGCTTCTTTATGCAACTGTGTCCTGAGCCATGGAACCTAGTAAGCTGAAGTTCTTTCATGCTACCGCTGCCTTTAGACTGGGTGCCTGTATAAAAGAGACATGTGAATTGAACAAAACTCTTAGATACCTCTTCTCTTTCCCAGAGTATTTCAAATCATGGGGCTTTTCTGAAAACAATCAGCTCATCCTGCTAATGCTTGTGACTTTATTCTTATATCTTAGTGCACTGAGATTGAGCAGGTAAATGCCTTGTAAGTGGATGTAACTTGATCAGAGTTCATGGATTTGCTCCATTTCTGGATGACCATGATAAGTTAGTTAACCTCTGTGTACATTCATTTTCTCACCTACAAAATGGGAACAGTAGCTTAACTTTCTTTTCAAGGCATGTATGTGTGTGTGTAGACTAAATGAGTTACTACTTGAACAGTAATTAGAACACACATAGAGATCTGAAAAAAATATTAGCTATCCTTTTCATTCTGGGCTTTAAGTATAGCATCAGAATCCTTGGAATCATAGGTTGTTGATTGCTGAAACTATGCACTTGTGCAGTTACTGGGACACTGAGAGCTTTGTGACTTTACCTTTAAATCTTTCACCTGATAAAAAGATAAGGCTGGGCTGCCATGCAGGCCACTGAAAGGTCACTCACAATAATTTAGCTGTAAAGGTGTCCAGACAATCCAGGCTGTTCAAAGCTTTTGTAGTTTATCACAAGTTGTGTGTTGGTCCTACCTGTGTAAAGGATCAGGACAGTCTGTGTGTGTTGGTCCTACCTGTGTAAAGGATTGGGACAGTCTGTGTGTGTTGGTCCTACCTGTGTAAAGGATCGGGACAGTCTGTGTGTGTTGGTCCTACCTGTGTAAAGGATCGGGACAGTCTGTGTGTGTTGGTCCTACCTGTGTAAAGGATCGGGACAGTCTGTGTGTGTTGGTCCTACCTGTGTAAAGGATCGGGACAGTCTGTGTGTGTTGGTCCTACCTGTGTAAAGGATCGGGACAGTCTGTGTGTGTTGGTCCTACCTGTGTAAAGGATTGGGACAGTCTGTGTGTGTTGGTCTTACCTGTGTAAAGGATCAGGACACTCTGTGGAGCTTTAAGCCTCATGAACAACAGCAGGCAAAGAGGAAGAGCCTTCTCATCAGATGAAGAATCCCTCAAATGCTTGTGAGCTTGCGGGTCATGAAGTACCGTGCAAAGTCCTTGTTGAACATGGCTCTGCTCCTGGGGATATACCCTGCTTAAAAGCTGCCTTACAATTTTGAATCATGCTCTCCACATACAATTATCATTCAATTACTTGAAAACTCCAAACATCTTTGATTCTGAATTTCATTTTACCATTTAATTGCTTAGAAATAGTTGTTTCATAAATAGATAATAGGGCTGTGATGGGAAGCCCAAAGGGTAAACAAGGAAAAGCCTGGTGTTTCTCGTACAGCATCTGCAGTTCCCAGATAACAAAGCTTAATTTTTTGAAATGAAATGAGTGTACGTATTTGTGCAGTTTTAGGTTTATGAATCAATTTGGCAGAGAATACCTACTTTTATCTTTTTTACCCTGTATCCCCCACTACAAACACCCAACAACTGTGTGACATTTATTCTAATCCCTCACTACTGTTCATACAGCATCATCACTGAAAGGTCACCGTTCACTTTAGGCTCCTCATTTGGTATTACATAGCTTCTGAGTTTTGACAAATGTAGAGTGACATGTGTCCATCCTTGCAGCATCCTGAAGAGCAAGCTCAATTACTTGAATAAATCCCCTTTCTTATGCCTTTTCATCCAGCTTACCAAAACTCTGGTGATGACTGACCTTTTCCTGTCTCCATCTTCTCAGAGTGTCCCGTAGCTGCAAAGCATGGTGGACTTCCCATTTTCACTGATCTTCTCCTCTATAGAGCATTGTACTTTTGTGATTCCTTCACCCCTATTTCCCTCCATTGTTGCTCATATATATCACACCTCTCCTCATACATAAGTTCAAGGGCATTTCAGGTGCTGTCTTTTTTTTTTTTTTAACCCATTATACATAGAGTTGTATGCATGTTTTTGTACACATTTAAGTTTTTATAATTACATTGCAAAAATATGTATTTGTTTCTATCTGGCTTTTTGTGCATACATGTGACTACAGAAGTGGGAAAATGGCATGAGATCTGTTGGAGCTGTAGTTACAGGAATATCAGATCCTCGGAGTTAGACATGGTTATAAATTACCCATAATAGTTGCTGGGAACTGAACTCCAGTCTTCTGGAAGAGAAGCAAGTATTTTTATCAGCTGACCCATCTTTCTAGGCTACATATACTCTTAAGTATCTATGACAGGTAGAAATTTTAAGAACTTGGGATTCAGTATTGTTTATATATCTGAGACTGTTGTTATTGAAGATGGCCTCGAGTAACTAGGATGATGGATTTCATAGTGCCCTGAACAGGTACAGTCTGTGACATCTGTGTCTTTTTTCTTTTTTCCAGTACACAAAACAACATTATTCAGAGTCAGGTGTGTGTAGTTGATATGTGCTTTTTTGATCACTCTTCTCTTCTGCCCTCATCTAAACTTCCTTCCCTCTCTGGATCCACAGCCAGATTCAGAATGCACACCGCACATCCTTGTGAGTATACCTACAACAATGGTCGAAAGTCATCTTACTAAATTTTTAATTGCATCTTTTTGTCCTATCTCTAGAGTATTAACTAGTGAGTTTTCTGCAAGAGTGGGTTAGTAGACATTTATTACAAGCACAAATCACTGTTGACTTTGCTGTTGTAGAGGACTATTTGATTAATCACATGCTGTCTCTTCTAGCATGAAAGATGCAGATTTCTATGAGGCACTGTTGTAAGACTAACAATAACCAACATGTTTTAATATTTAATATTTAATACTTTTGGAGACTGCCAAGTTTTTCCAGATAATTTATATCACTTACTCATAAAACTCATGCACTGTCACTTGTATTTTTACATATGGGAAAATGAAAAGTAAACAAATTAAATAGCTTGCCGGAGGATGTATATACTGAGATCATGTTCACAAGGATTCCAGGATTTCACTTCAAGCCCCATGGTATACAAAACCAAAACAAATTTTAATTTAACTTACTTGTTACATGGAAGAGAATTATTCTGAATTTGTACTTGTCATCACCACCAATATCCACTTATATATGTGGTTATTAAGTTAGTGCAATGACTTGAATGAGCAATGAGCCCCAAAGACTCATGTTTCGAGCACTTGGTCCACAGCTTGTGGTACCATTTTGAAGGCTACTGAGCCTTTATGAGTTGGGACATGGCCTGAAGAAATAGTGTGCAGGCTTGCCTTTGAAGGTCATGGCAGCCTAGGGTTCCAAGAGTGCTCTCTTCTTTCTGGACACATGTGAATATGTGCTTATAGGAACTGCTGCCAACATGGACTGAGCTGCTTAAATTCTGAAAGCATGAGCTAAAATAAATCCTCTCGTCCTGTTTTTGTCAAATGTATTGTCACAGCAATATGAAAAAACCAAACCAAACAAAAACCAAACAGCAAAAAAAAAAAAAAAAAAAAAAAAAAAAGACCTCAAATGTAGATGACATCTCTCTCCCCTCAAAGTACAGAAACTTCATGAAGTTTTGTTTCACTTACCCTTAGCTCCTTGGAAACTTCCTGGTTAGTCTTAGGTATTTCTAGTGTGCAATGGTGTTCAACCATCCTGTGGGGTCAAGACTAAAGGATTTTGGAAACTGAATGCAAAGTTGTACTGATTGGTTTGGTGTCATCTTGACACAAGCTAGAGTAATCAGAAAGCAAGGAGCCTAAGTTGAGGTAATGCCTCTATGAGATCCAGCTATATGGCATTTTCTAAATTAGTGATCAGTGTGGGAGGGCCTAGCCCATGGGTAATGCCATCGCTCAGCTTGCTGTCCTGGGTTCAATATGAATGCAGACTGAGCAAGCAATAAGGAACAAGCCCAGTAAGCACACCCTCCATGTTTTCAGGTTCTTGGCCTGCTTGAGTGCCTGTCCTGACTTTCTTTGGTAATGACCACCAATGAGAAAGTGTAAAAAGACTAAACCGTTTCTTCAGTTTGCTTTTTGGTTGTAGTATTTAGTGACAGCAATAGATATAAGTTCACCATCAAGAATTCATTATTACTGTTACTAGGATGTCCGTCCCTGTCTCTCTTCTTTTAGATTAATTTCTGATGTATTTTTTTTTACAGAAAAAGAAAGCCACATTCCCACACAAACAAGATATAACTGGTGTTAAAACACACACTTTCTATATAATTTTTACAAAACAATAAAAGCTCTAAGATTTTCCTTGAAATGTTGACTACATTCATACATGTTAACAGCTAGGGTAACATCTCTGTGCCTACCTATAAGTTATAAGTTATAACCAGGGGAGGGAAAGTTTCTGTCCTCACAGTTAAAGCCTTAATGTACTTTTGAACCCATAACAGCTACTAGAATTCTTCATGTTATCAAAAAGACAGTGGAAATAAAAAAGAAAGTGTTAATGTACACTTTTTCAATTTGTTTTTGTTCTTGATTTCATATAGCCGCAGTTTTAAGTTTTATCTTCTCAGCCTGGCATTTAAGAAATCCCATTTTATGACCCTAGTTTGTACCTTTACCTTTACATAATAGTTCTCACTGGAGACTCCAGTTTACTGCAATCAATTCTGCTGTCCCCATCACATGTCAGGGTCATTTTGATCTTTGCTACTCACTATCATGATTTCCTCACTTCTCTATCTATCCACATTTTGGTTTCTTAAAATCAAAGAAAAATACAATTTTCTGCTTTATCAAATGACTTCAGTTACAAATGATATTTATCAAAACTTAGTAATGTGTCTGAAGGCTCAGAGTCTGGCTTGAGGTGAAACAATACTTCATCACTATTTAGGTGCTTATGAGGGAGTTACTTACTTCTCTACACACAGTTTCTTCATCTATAAAACATAAAAAGATAAAATTACCTCATCAAATAGTTATGATAGAAAATAAGCATTTCAATATTAAACATTTAATAGTACATGCAGAAATTAACAACTATAGACAGTTTTGCATGCTTCTTAGTTATTTCAAATGCTACTCCAACCAGAATGCAATTTTTGTAGTGTGAACAAAGATCACAATGTACACCATGAATAATCATATCTCTCAATGTTCTATATGTTTTTTTAATCCTAACAAAAGTGGGGAACAACATGGAGTTAAAGAAATAGAATTGACACATGATACTTTGTTTAAGTCTACATGATATTTCAATTTATTGCTGTTGGCAATGCATAAACGTTGTAATAACAAAATGTTGTATTAACAAAAGGTGGTAATGGCATAAAGGATTTGTAAATGATTTTAGAAATATGAGGCTGATGATAGCTTAAGACTGTTAATAAGATGGAAGTGGGCTGACACTGTGGGAAAGATCTGAACTGGAGACAGCAGTTTTCAAGTGATTTCTGTATAAGAGTTTTTAGAAACCATCAACATTGTAGGAATCTACCTTCCCTTGATAAGTTATCACAGTGGTAATGATACTCCTGCTTGTAGCATGACCCTGATATGTATATAAATGCTATAGGATAAAACAAACAAAATAATTAAGATGTCTACTGCGTGTTTTGTACTCATCACTGAACCTGAATGTTTCTTGCCATGTTGATATTTCTGGAGATTCCTAGGTTCCTTTTCATAGATGATGGCAATTTCTGTTTAGCTTTGTTTGTAAACAACCTCAGTATTTCAGGATGACCCTGTCTTGCTGCTCTCCAAGAAATGCTTTTGTCTTTATATTCCTATAGTGGTTTGAATAAGAATGACTGACTATCTATCTATCTATCTATCTATCTATCTATCATCTATCTATCTATCTACCTATCTACCTATCTATGTTTCCCAGTTGTTGGACTGTTTAGGCAGGATTAAAAGGTATGGGCTTGTTTAAGAAGTAGCATCACTGCAGATAAGCTTTAACATTTTAATAGCTTACAATGTCAGAACCAGTCCCTCTCTCTGCCTTCTGCTTATGGATCAGATTTAAGCTCTCAGCTATGGCTTCAGAGCCTTGCCTGCCTGCTGCCTTGCTCACTGCAATAGTGGTCATGAATTCACTCCCTGAAAGAGTGTAAGCAAGCCTCCAATTAAGTGTTTTCTTTAAAAAATTGCCTTGATGATGGCATCTCTTCCTAGCAATAGAAAAGTAACTAAGACACTAGTTGGTATCAGACACTGGGATATTACTGTGACAGCTAGCTAGAAAGTCAGTGGTCTCAGGCTATAAACATCTGGAAGGAGCAAGTTGTTATTGCTAGTATTTGCACACACCGGTCACTCACATCTATCCATTCAGAAAGGCTTTGTCATTCTTCAGACTAGATGACATGGGGCACGAGTTTTGCCAATTTTTCATGGGTTTGAGGCCTCGGAATTCTTGACATGGCTGTGCTTATTTCAACAATACACACTCAGGATTTCACAAACTCAGAATTTTGTTTTCTTCCTAAACCAAATACTCATGGACAAGTGGACCTACATATGCCTGTGCATGTGCACACATGGGAATGTGCGCACACACACACACACACACACACACACACACACACACACAGAAAAAAACTTATTGAATGAAGAATAGTGTAGAGATAGGATTTAAAAAAATATTTTGATGGAGATGCACAGAGAGTTAATGATATGTGAAAATAGAAGCAGACAGTGACATAATCTAAACAAACAAACAAACAAACAAAAACCCCACAAGTTACCAGTGTTACCAAAGCCCAAGAAGATACAAAACACATGCTTCTGCCTGTAACAAAACCCTGACATTGTATTTCAGTCTCCCAATCTGTGACATGATAATTTTCCACTGATGCTGCTGAGTTTATGCTACTTTGTTCTGAAAGTTCTAGAAATGACAGGGCAGAGATAAACTTTCACAGGACAGCTGATAGCACAAGTTTCTTAGAAGATGGGAACCAGACCCAGTTAGATGTAGGTAAGAATGTTTGCTATTTAAAGCTAAGGATTTCCATCAGATAGATGATTTCTACTTTCTCTGTAAAATGGCAGTAAGCAGCAGGTAAAAAGGATGAAACAAATAAGAAAGTGCTGAGAATCTCTAGAAGAATTGGCTCTAGAATTCTAGCCAGTACTACTCTTTTATTTGAGTGACTCTCCTTAGTAATTGTCAGAAGTGGGTTGAAGAAGTAGAAAAACAGGTCACTCAGGAGTGAAGGCCTAGTTAGGTAGGGGAATCAAACTGCAAAATACTGAAGAAGTTAAAATAATATTTTAAAGAATTTGACTTAACAAGAAAAAGTTTGAAGCATGGGGCTGATGGTTGAAGAAAGTATAGAAGACCGGACAGGGTTGAAGAAGGTGAATTGTGTAAGAAGTTGACTGTTCAGGAAAGCAGAGATGAAAGCTTAGCAATGTTCAAGATAGAGATCATGGAGCGGCTGAACCAGGTCAGAGAAGAAGAGTAAGACAAAAACCTGTAAGGTCATACTGTAGATAGATTCACTTAAAAATTGATTATTTACTATGTGCCAGGTAATAACATAATACCTGAAAATAAAATTGAGTCAAAGAGGCATAAACTTATAAACTTTGGCTTACAGATTTTCAGCAGAAAGGACCAAAAAATAAATACATGCAATGCATAAGATGCTATTGTTGTATCTTAGGTATTTGGAGCTTCTGGGCTAATATCCACTTATCAGTGAGTGTATACCATGTGTGTTCTTTTGTGATTGGGTTACCTCACTCAGGATAATACTTTCTAGTTCTATCCATTTGCTTAAGAATTTTATGAATTCATTGTTTTTAATAGCTGAGCAATACTCCATTGTGTAAATGTACCACATTTTCTGTATCCATTGCTCTGTTGAAGAATACTTGGGTTCTTTCCAGCTTCTGGCTATTATAAACAAGGCTGCTATAAACTTAAGTGCTTTGGTCCTTCTCAGAAGGAGTAACAAAATATTCATGGGAGCAAATATGGAGACAAAGTGTGGGACAGAAACTGAAGGAGGAATCGTCTGGAGACCATTCCACCTGGGTATCCATCCCATGTACAGTCACTAAAGGCAGATGCTGATGTGGATGCCAGGAAGTGCATGCTGACAGGAGACTGGTCTAGCTGTCTCCTTAGAGATCTGCCAGACCCCGACATATACAGAGGCAGATGCTCACAGCTAACAATTGATCTGATCAAGGGGTTCCCAATGGAGGAGTTAGAGAGAAAACTGAAGGAGCTGAAAGGGTTTGGTGCTCCATGGGGAGAGCAACAATACTAACCAACCTAAGCTCCCAGCACCTAAACCACCAGCCTGGGAGCACATAGGGAGGGACCCATGACTCTAGCTGTATATGTAGGGGAGGATGGCCTTGTTGAGCATAAGTAGGAGAGGAGGTGCTTGGTCCCATGAAGGCTGGATATCCCAGTATGGGGGAATTCAAGGGTGGGAAGGTGGGAGTGGATGGGTGGGTGGGTAGGGACACACCCTCATAGAAGCAGGAGAAGGTTAGATAGGATGGGGGTTCCTGGGTGGGGGGAATGGAGAAAGAAGATAACATCTGTTATTTGCCCACCTGTCTCAAAATAGTACTACACACACACACACACACACACACACACACACACACACACACATTCTGTTGTGACAGTGCACTGGAAAAATTAGAGGATACTATTACTAGTATACAATACTAGGTATTGTATAGGTGTATGTGTGAGTGTTTGGGTGTTTGAGTGTGTGTGTGTGTGTGTGTGTGTGTGTGTGTGTTACTATTTTGAGACAGGTGGGTAAATAACAATCCAGCTAAGGGGACATTTGAACACAGAAAAAAATACAGGTGCATGACTACTTAGAAGAAAAATCCATAATGGAGACAAAAGGGAAAATACCTACAGCCTTGCTGCATGGTTTCACATCTCAGAGGAAGGAAGGCAACCCTTAGAATTTAGATGGATCCCATAATGACACATTTTGTAAATCATTAAAATATCTTCTGATATTTAATTGAAACATAGAAGATAGCCTCACAGGAACTCTCATGGGGGGCTGGATTTCAGATGTCGTCACAGGGGAAGGCTATATAGTAGATCTCATAGGTATTCTAATAGCCTCATGGAATCCTCATTGAAGTTTTCAAAGAGGAGAGCTTCAGGGTTCCTAAGAGTTCCTAAGGGTACCAGCTGCTTGCTCTTGCTCTGGCCTTATCTTGCGGCTGCATAATGTTCCATACTTCTGGAGTTCAAAGGGGGCCTGCATTCTGTAGGACACAAATGGTCCAACCATGAAAGCACCTTGTACTCTGTCAGACATAGGGAGGGGATGCTTCCCAGTCATGCACAGGGAGTTAGTGCTCTTGCTCTTGTTACATCTATAAACATGTGCTGATGTAGAACCTGAGGAATATGGTGACTTAGGGTAGTCTCCTTCACAATCACTCTTTTCTGTATGCTTGGCAATACTATTGCTAGTTCTGATCAACAGCAGGAAGTTTAACTCTTTTATAAGGAGCAGTCCACATGACATCTATCACAGGTATGAGATTCTTCTAGAGTCACTAAAGAAATCCTCACTTCAAGTCTTGTTTCTGTGTTCCCCAGGCATAGCATCTTGTTGTGTTGGTTGTCCTCACTATGACAGGACACTGCCATATCCATCTGTATATGGTCTTTCCTTAGCTTAAAAAAAAAAAAGACTTCCGGTCTGGGCCCAGCACTGAGCTGGATCACCAGCGGCAGCTCTGCACCCAACCTCACAAAACTTAGATGAAGCGGGGCTACCAGGAGCTCTAACCCGGGCAGTATCTAAGGTAAGGATTCAGCAATGCTCTCCTCAAACAGGGAGTAAGCAGGACACACAGGGACGCAGGAATTCACTCCTGGCCCGGAGCACTGGTACCTTCTGGTCTGGGCCTGAACGCTCAGCAGATCCTGTGAGATAGCTCTGTACCCAATCTCACAGAACCCAGAGGAAACGGGGTTCTCAGGAGCTCTAACCTGGGCAGTGTCTTGGGTAAGAAGGCAGCAATACTCACACCAAATAGAGAGTAACTGGGACTCACTGGGACCCAGGAATTCACTCCTGGGCAGGAGTAACGGTTCCTTCCTCTTTGGGTCCCCAAGCACAGAGCAGATCCCAGGAGACAACTCTGTACCCAACCTCCCAAAACCCAGAGGTGGCAGGGCACCCAGGAGTTCTAACCTGGGCAGTATTTCAGGTCAGGAGACAATACTCTACCCAAACAGGGAGTAATCAGGATCTGCAGGGACCCAGGAATTCACTCCTGACCCAGAGCACTGGTTTTTTCCTGTTTCCGTCTGAGCACGTAGCAGATCTTGGACCTCAGCTCTAACCCCAGCAGCAACACCCATTCCAAACAGTTCTGAAACAACCAAGATAATAGGAAAAACAAGGCTGCAGCCAGAGACAGCTCAGGTAGCACCAAGGAGATCCAGATGGCTAAAGACAAGCACAAGAACACAAGTATCAGCAACCCAGGGTACTGATTTCATCATTTCTGGTTTCATCAGAACCTAGTTCTCCCACATTAGAAAGTCCTGAATTACCCATATCACCAGGAAAGCAAGAGTCAGATCTAAAATCACTTCTAATGATGATGATAGAAAACTTTAAGAAAGACATAAATAACACCCTCAAAGAAATTGAGGAGAACACAGATAGACAGGTGAAAGCCCTTAAAGAGGAATCACAAAAAACCCTTAAAGAATTACAAGAGAACACAACCAAGCAGGTGAAGGAGTTGAACAAAACCATCCAGGACATAAAAATGGAAGTAGAGACAATCAAGAAATTACAAAGGGAGACTACCAGGGATATAGAAAACCTGGGAAAGAAATCAGGAGTCATAGATGCAAGCATCACCAACAGAATACAAGAGATAGAAGAGAGAATCTCAGGTGCAGAAGATACCATAGAAAATATTAACACAACTGTCAAAGAAAACACAAAATGCAAAAAGTTCTTAACACAAAATATCCAGGAAATTCAGGACACAATGAGAAGACCAAACCTAAGGATAATAAGTATAGAAGAAGGTGAGGATTCCCATCTTAAAGGGCCAATAATTATCTTCAACAAAATTATAGAAGAAAACTTCCCTAATCTAAAGAATGAGTTGCCCATAATCATACAAGAAGACTACAGAATGCCAAATAGACTAGACCAGAAAAGAAATACCTCACATCACATAATAATCAAAACACAAAATGCACAAAATAAAGAAAAAAAATTAAAAGCAGTAAGGGAAAAAGGCCAAGTAACATATAAAGGCAGACCTATCAGAATTACACCAGACTTTTCACCAGAGACTATAAAAGCTAGAAGATCCTGGACAGATGTCATACAGAACCTAAGAGAACATAAATGCCAGCCCAGGATACTATACCCAGCAAAACTCTCAATTACCATAGATGGAGAAACTAAGATATTTCATGACAAAACCAAATTTACACAATATCTTTCCACAAACCCAGCACTACAAAGAATAATAGCAGGAAAGCACTAATACAAGGAGGGCAATTATACCCCAGAAAGAACACGAAAGTAAGCCTCTTCCAACAAACCCAAAAGAAGATAACCACACAAACAACGCCTCCACTGTTAACAAAAATAACAGGATGCAACAATCTCCTCTCCTTAATATCTCTTAACATCAATGGACTCAATTCCCCAATAAAAATACATAGGCTAACGGGCTGGATTTTGCTGCATACAGGAAAACCACCTCAGTAACAAAGACAGACACTACCTTAGAGTGAAAGCCTGGAAAACAATTTTTCAAGCAAATGGTCCTAAGAAACAAGCTGGAGTAGCCATTTTAATATAGAATAAAATCAACTTTCAACTTAAAGCTATCAAAAAGGATAATTTCATACTCGTTAAAGGAAAAGTCAACCAACATGAACTCTCAATACTGAACATCTATGGACCAAATAAAAGAGCACCCACTTTCATAAAAGAAACCTTACTAAAGCTCAAAGCACACATTGCACCTCACACAGTAATAGTGGGAGACTTCAACACCCCACTCTCAGCAATGGATAGATCAAGGAAACAGAAACTAAACAGAGATACAGTGAAACTAACAGAAGTTATGAACCAAATGGACTTAACAGACATTTATAAAACATTTTACCCTAAAACAAAAGAATATACCTTTTTCACAGCACCTCATTGTACCTTCTCCAAAATAGACCATATCATTGTTCACAA
Organism: Arvicanthis niloticus; assembly: GCF_011762505.2. Lineage (NCBI taxonomy): Eukaryota > Metazoa > Chordata > Mammalia > Rodentia > Muridae > Arvicanthis > Arvicanthis niloticus. Next base: position 3,656,148 of record NC_047661.1, read on the forward strand.
AACAGGCCTCAACAGATATAAAAAAAATTGAAATTATCCCCTGCATCCTATCAGATCACCATGGTCTAAGGCTGGTTTTCAATAATGACAAAGACAAGGGAAAGCCCACATTCACATGGAAATTGAACAATACTCTACTCAATGATAATGTGGTCAGGGAAGAAATAAGGAAAGAAATTAAAGACTTTTTAGAATTTAATGAAAATGAAGACACATCATACCAAAACCTATGGGAAACAATGAAAGTGGTGCTAAGAAGAAAATTCATAGCTCTAAGTGCTTACAAAAAGTAACTGGAGAGGGCATACACTAGCAGTTTGACAACACACCTGAAAGCTCTAGAACAAAAAGAAGCAAATACACCCAAGAGGAGTAGACGGGAGAAAATGATTAAATTCAGGGCTGAAATCAAACAAATAGAAACAAAAAGGACTATACAAAGAATCAATAAAACCAGGAGCAGGTTCTTTGAGAAAATCAACAAGATAGATAAAACCTTCCTTAGCCAGACTAATCAGAGGGCAGAGAGACAGTATTCAAATTAATAAAATCAGAACTGAAAAGGGGGACATAACAACAGAACCCAAGAAAATCCAAAAAAAATCATCAGATCAAAGGCCTATACTTAACAATATTAGATAATCTGGATGAAATGGATAATTTTCTAGACAAGTACCAGTTACCAATGTTAAATCAGGAGCAGATAAACCATCTAAACAGTCCCAAAACCCTGGAAGAAATAGGAGCAGTCATTAAAAGTCTACCCACCAAAAAATGTCTGGGACCAGATGGTTTCAGTGCAGAATTCTATCAGACCTTCAAGGAAGACCTAATACCAATTCTTTTCAAACTATTCCACAAAGTAGAAACAGAAGGAACCCTACCCAATTCATTCTATGAAGCCACAATCACGCTCATACCTAAACCACACAAAAACCCAACAAAGAAAGAGAACTTCAGACTAATCTCCCTAATGAATATCGACACAAAAATACTCAATAAAATTCTTGCGAACAGAATCCAAGAACACATTCAACCAGTTATCCATCATGATCAAGTAGGCTTTATTCCAGGAATGCAGGGTTGGCTCAATATACAGAAGTCCATCAATGTAGTCCGGTATATTAATAAACTCAAAGAAAAAAAAACACATGATCATCTCACTAGATGCTGAAAAAGCATTTGACAAAATTCAGCACCCCTTCATGATAAAAGCTTTGGAAAGATCAGGAATTCAAGGTCCATATCTAAACATTGTGGAAGCAATATAAAGAAAACCAGTAGCCAACATCAAATTAAATGGAGAGAAACTTGAAGCAATTCCACTAAATTCAGGGACTAGACAAGGCTGCCCACTCTCCCCCTACCTATTCAATATAGTACTGGAAGTCCTAGCCAGAGTAATTAGGCAACAAAAGGAGGTCAAAGGGATACAAATTGGAAAGAAAGAAGTCAAAATTTCACTATTTGCAGATGATATGATAGTATACTTAAGTGACCCCAAAACTTCCACCAGAGAACTCCTAAACCTAATAAACAACTTTAGTAAAGTGGCTGGATATAAAATTAATTAATAAATTAAAATTTATTAATAAATTAATAAAATAAATAAATAAATTAAAATAAATCAGTAGCCTTCCTCTACTCAAAAAATAAATTGGCTGAGAAAGAAATTTTGGAAGCGTCGCCCTTCACTATAGTCTCAAATAATATAAAATACTTTGGTGTGAATCTAACCAAGCAAGTAAAAGACCTGTATGACAAAAACTTCAAGCCCCTGAAGAAAGAAATTGAAACAGATCTCAGAAGATGGAAAGATCTCCCATGCTCACGGATTGGCAGGATTAATATAGTTAAAATGGCCATCTTGCCGAAAGCAATCTACAGATTTAATGCAATGCCCATCAAAATTCCTACTCAATTCTTCACAGAGATAGAAAGAGCAATTCTAAAATTTATTTGGAATAACAAAAAACCCAGGATAGCGAAAACTACTCTCAACAATAAAAGAACTTCTGGGGGAATTACCATCCCCGATTTCAAGCTATACTACAAAGCAATAGTGTTAAAAACTCCATGGTATTGGAACAGAGACAGGCAGGAAGATCAATGGAATAGAATTGAAGATGCAGAAATGAACCCCCACACCTATGGTCACTTGATCTTTGACAAAGGAGCTAAAACCATCCAGTGGAAAAAAGACAGCATTTTCAACAAATGGTGCTGGTCCAACTGGAGGTCAACATGTAGAAGAATGCAAATTAATCCATTCTTATCTCCTTGTACAAAGCTCAACTCCAAGTGGATCAATGACCTCCACATAAAACCAGCTACACTGAAACTAATAGAAGAGAAAATGGGGAAAGGCCTCGAACACATGAGCATAGGGGACAAGTTCCTGAACAGAACACCAATGGCTTGCACTCTAAGATCAAGAATTGACAAATGGAACCTCATAAAACTGCAAAGCTTCTGTAAAGCAAAGGACACTGTCAATAGAACAAAGCGGCAACCAATGGAGTGGGAAAAGATATTTACCAATCCTGCAACTGATAGAGGGCTAATATCCAAGGTATACAAAGAACTGAAGAAATTAGACTCTAGACTATCAAATAACCCTATTAAAAATGGGGTACAGAGCTGAACAAAGAATTCTCAACTGAGGAATCTCGAATGGTTGGGAAGCACCTAAAGAAATGTTCAACACTCTTAGTCATCAGGGAAATTAAAATAAAAACAACACTGAGATTCCACCTCACATCAGTCAGAATGGCTAAGATTGAAAACACAGGTGAAAGCAGATGCTGGCGAGGATGTGGAGAAAGAGGAACACTCCTCCATTGTTGGTGGGATTGTAAGCTGGTACAACCACTATGGAAATCAGTCTGGTGGTTCCTCAGAAAATTGAACATAGTATTACCTGAGGACCCAGCTATACCACTCCTGGGCATATACTGAAAAGATGTTTCAATATACAACAGGGACACATGCTCCACTATGTTCATAGCAGCCTTATTTATAATAGTCAGAAGTTGGAAAGAACCCAGATGTCCTTCATCAGAGGAATGGATACAGAAAATGTGGTATATTTAAACAATGGAGTACTACTCAGCTATTAAAAACAATGAGTTCATGAAATTCTTAGGCAAATGGATGGAACTTGAGAATGTCATCCTGAGTGAGGTAACCCAATCACAAAAGAACGTACATGGTATGCACTCACTGATAAGTGGATATTAGCCCAAAAGCTCATAATACCTAAGACACAATGCATAGACACATGTGGGTGCTTTGGTTTTATTTTAGAAGGAGTAGCAAAATACTCAATCAGTGCTCCCAGGGGCTAAACCTCCAGCCTGAGAACAGAAAGGGAGGGACTCATGACTCTACTTGTATAGGTAACTGAGTGTGGCCTCATTGGGCAACAGTGGAAGTGGAGGGCCATGGTCCCCGAAAGTTTAGATCCCTAGTGTTGGGGAATGTGTGAGCAGGGAGGCGGGATTGGGAGAATGATGGGAGCACACCCTCATAAAACTTGGAAGAGGGGGTATGAAATAAAGGGTTTTGGGGGGAGAAAGGAAGAGGAGATAACAGTGAAAGGTAAATACGTAAAATATCCGATTTAAAAAAATAAACAGATAATGGGTCTGGCAAAAAAAAAAAAGATAGTTTATTTACTTCAAATGATTTTCAAAAGTTTCCAGGAGATGCTTAATGGCTAAGATCTTATTTTAAGCTCTTCACAAAAGAATTTATGTCTCTGTTTAATATTCTTAAGAGAGATGCAAATCTTAACTTCCCTCAATAATTAATTGACAAAAGAGGAGTAATTTTACAAAAAGTAGAAGAAGCTCTCACTAATTGGTATATTATATAGATTGATTAATTGTTGGCTGTTTTATAATAGTCCTTTGATAAAAGAGATTATTAATAAAAACTATATTTCTTTAAATAGTGTCTTTATGACTCTCTGAGGGTGGAAGGAGCATACCTTGTTTACTCTTAACTTTCTAAAACTGAAAGCTCATGGCAAATCTGCCACTGATTGCCTCTGTCATTGCTGAGACCAATAAAAACTATGCCACAACTATGTGGAAGGACCCTCTTACCCTTAAGTGGAATGGTCAGGGTACATGGGGCCGAGGATTGATATGATTGTTTGATACCACAGAAGGCACAACTAAATGGCCACCAAAAAGATTAATGAATTAAATAGATACCTCCACAAACCAGGCCCAATTATAAATAAGATGAATAACAATTGACATCCAGGGAAGAGAAATTTCCCTGAGAATTCCTTTCTTCTTTCTCTTCCAGGTAAAAATTAATCACCCATGATGTCTGCTATTAGGAGTTCTAATCCTGATGCTGGCCTCCAAACTTATACTACTCAGACATCTGATGGGCCTCTGACAAGGACATCAAGCAGCTATAGATTGACATCACTAATCTGAAGAAATCCCTCGATTCGCTGTCTGATGTGATCCCCCAAAATTGCAAAGGACTTTATTGGGCATGTTTTTCTCTTTTACAATAGAAAAGACTGTGTACAGCTCTAGACTGTGTACAGCCCTTAAAGAAGAATGCTGCTTTTACATAGACAAAACAGGGATGGTTAAAGTGAGCATGAAAAGGTCAGAGAAGGTCTTGAGAAAAGACAGAGACAGAAGGAGAAAAAGGAGAACTTGTACAAGAATTAGTCTTCAACCTCTCCATGATTGTTAACCCTACTTCCTTCCATCTTGGGATCATTAATTGGGTTATTTTTGCTTATTTCCTTTGGTCCCTGGGCCTTAAATAGGCTAACTTTGTGAAACAACAGATAGATAATCTGATAGCAAAATCTATTCAGATACATCATCATATGTTAACTATGAAGGACCACGAGACTCTAGATGACGATGTTACTCTATCCAGGGTGTTCCCAAGTCCTATCTCCACCCAACCTAAAAGGGGACTTTTGCCCCTAGACCAAGCAGAGAGGGGCCACCCAGAACCCCTTCTATCTGGTGATCTGAATTCTTGCGTAGGCTGTGAGGCTAAGCACTGCAAGGGAATATAAATAAAAGTTAAAATATGTTTCTGGATTCCCTGAGGGACATACCTGACTGCATAGGGGTTGTTGTCAAAAGTATCCCCTCTCCAGGAAAAAGACATTGGGACGGGTATGGCCCTTATGCCTCACTGAACAATGACAGGAGGACTGGAGCCATTACAAGGTCCCCTTTAATTACTGGAGTTCAGGCCTCTATCCTCACCTTGGCAAGATTACAATTGCCATAGCCCTTCTATACTTGGAGAAGGGAGGAGATGTCAGGGGCAGCCCTGCTTATATACTGAAGGCCTAAAACCAGCCATAAGCCTAAAATCAGCAATAGGCCTGACTTACATGCGTGTTAACACAAAGTCTTGGGTCTCTATAGAAAAAACACTGAAACAGTGGGCTATGAACTATTGTAAACAGGCAGCTTTTGTTGAAATCTACCAGCCTGAGTAGTCATAGACCTTGTAAATAGGCAGCCTTTGGCAGACAGTACCAAATTAGATAAGGACAAGTGAATCATAGGCAGAGTCATAGTGACCTGACCCTGAACCTTTACCCAGCTGATACCCTGTTCTGAAAGATATCTGTACTCCCCCGAACACCTATGCTCCTGTGTCATCCCCTCCCCCACATCTTGCATTTTTGTGTTTATAACCCCCATGTTAAAAAATAAAAATTATGATTTGATAAACACACACACACACACACACACACACACACACATACACAGTGTATCCCTGGTTCTGCTGACTTAGCTCCTGACAATCTATTTTCTTGTTCTCAGAAATACTTTGAATTATAAAACATTATTGTGGTTTTTGTTAGTATGCTGGGTAAAATGATTTTCATTGATTTCACTTTAAACTTCAAAGTTTGTAGTGAGTTAAAATGTCCTTTAACATAATTATAGGTCATATTTATTTTTGTATTGTAAAATGCTAGTTGATCTGTTGAACATTTTAAAAAATTGGATTCCTTTTTGAGAATTTCATATATGAACATTGTATTTGCATAATTTTCCCTTTCTCTTCTTCCTCCCACTTTCCCCAACCCCCCATACTTTTTAAATACATCTTATTATTTAATTATTGTTTATATATATACATGTAGAAGTATATATGTTTATTCATATATTGATAAATAAAGTGTTTTGAAAAAAAGTAAAAATGGTTAGAATAATCTGAAGCATTTTATTTTTTTTTAATTTTCATTTTAATAGAACTAAGTTACCTTCTTTTCTTTTTTTTTATTAGATATTTTATTTACACTTCAGGTGGCATCCCCTTTCCCCATTCCCCCACCCCCACCCCCCTTAGGAATCCCCTATCCCATGCCCCCTTTTCCTTTTTGCATTTATACATTTTAAAAAAATAATGTTAATCATAGGCTTTATAAGTTTGGAATTGTTCAATCAGAGGTGTAACCCACTGAACAACCTAGATATAACAACTATCTTTGACTGGTGGAGATACTTGAACATCTGGCTCCCTGTCTCCCCCCTCTTTCTCTCTTTCATCACCTAGCTTCTCCTCTCTTTCTTCTTCTCCTCTTCTTACTCCTTTTCTTCCTCTCAGTACTCCTCCTACCTTAGCTCCTCCTACACATCACCCTTCCTATTAAAATGAAACTTTTCTCTCAAAATACAATTAGAGCATAATTATGCCAATTATGAGTACAGTGAGGTACAGGATAGTCCTGATACCCAGTCCATCCTTTTGTTGACTAACCTCTGTCATCTATTCTAACTAAAACATTTAGTTCTGAACCTGGTTTTAGGATGAATGTCAGATGACGACCATCCACTCAAATCTTTTCTCTTAAGGTCAATAGCTATATGTTTTCAACCCCATCAGAAATCCAGAATGACTGAGTAAACTATAATTGTGGGAAGCACAAATCATAGTTTCTAAAACTTAGCCAATTTATAGAGACCTCTGAACACCTGGACACTCGCTCTACTTCAAAACGTTGGAGCATCTGTTCTTCTGCCTTCTGGCCCAGGATCATCTGACAGACCTTAGTGCTGCAGAATTATTAAGGGCTGATTACTCTGTCTAGGCAGATATAATCAGTCGACTATTCTGCAAGTGTGTCCTTTTCTGGACAGTAATTTGTCTGTAGAAGGGAAGTGGCAATTCTTGCCTAGTGGCTGTCTCACCACAACTGGAGTAACTCCAAGGATGCTCAATTTCTTCTTAGAATTCAATATAAGAAGCTGTCTGGAGCAGACAGGTCTCTAATGAAAATGAACATTAATACTGAAATGTTTGTCATGTCAATTCTAAGGATTTCTGATGTTTTGAAAACCAGCTATCCATGTAAGGTAATCTGGACTGTTGCCTGTTAACTCCACTCAGCTATTTCTAAATAAAACATAGAGAACACCTTTATAATAAACTCCAAGTCATGAATTTGCTATAGTCCCTTAACTCACAGGCTGACCATCTCAAATCAGTTAAAAAAGTTAAAGAAGGACTGGGTCTAAGCTTTGTATTCCTAAATGTGTTATACTGGTACAATGCCTACTCTCATAGGCAATCTGAAGCATTTTAAAGAGGCTAAATTTATTGTTTACATTCACAGGTTTTTTTGTATTGTTTTGTTTTGTTTTTCAGGGAGGAATCATTAAGATGTTTGAGAATAATTTAAATTCAAAAGTCAACTGCATACCAAACAAAACTTTATTATATGGTTTATTGTAAAAAAGGCCTCATTCTAACGGAAGTATATGTAACTAAGGTAGAAGTAACATGCTAAATTTATGTTCATAACTTAGAAAGTTTGTAACAATTTATCACAGAAGTTTGGTATTTAAATGGATCCCATAATAGGAAACTTTGTAAATCAAGAGATTTAACACATCTCAAATTGCAAGAGTATTTAATATTTTTATACTTAAGCTAAACCACAACTTTATGTTATGCATCCTTGTTGAAGCATTATATGGACCCATTTAATTAAGTTTAGTGAAAAACTTTTTTTAAAAACATAAATTTATAATAAATACTGTGGAACAGAAGAATGAGTTAAATTATTGTTTTTACTCTCAAGAGGAAAAATATAGAACTGTAATTTCCTTTTAGGATGTAAAAACTTTGAAAGATTTTTGACTTTGAGAGCTAAAATAGTTCAAAAACCATTCACACTCCTGAGTCTCACTTACTCTGTTTTCTTTTTTTCCATATGTTCACTCTCTGTCAACTGGTGGCTTGTTCTGCCTCTTGACCTGTAGTTGACTCTATTTAATTCTGTTTACAATAAACAGAAAGTTTTTGCATTTAAGGTGTATGCTAGGGCTGAGCCACCTATTTTTATATCTAATGTAATAATTATTAAGGAAATGTGGACTGTTACAGCTGATGATATCATTTTGTTGCATACCCTGGTTCTGTTCCTAGGGTGCCTCTTTTACTAGTCAAACTAATACCTGAAAGCTGATTAAATATCATATTTCACTGTAGCATGCTTTCTTCAACAATATTAAATTTAGTTAAAAAGTTGACTACATTCTCAATGAAAACATATTTTGGGGGAGACACTACATCACTATGAACTCAAGGCTAATTGCTTCAGTTGCATTAGTTTATGGTCTCATGAATACCAAGTATAGTAGGATGGGCAGAGAGGAGCTACTGTTACTTTGGGGCATTTTCAGCCCCAAAGGTTAAATGTCAATTTCTATTTGCTTAGATACCTAGTCCATCTCTTGCTTTAGTTTCACTTGCCTACCTTCTACTAAGTTTGTTTATTTTTGTGTGATGCTGAGTTTGAATGCAGGGAATTAATTATCCTAACCAAATGCTCTACTACTAAGCAACAGATCTATCATTGAAAAATAGTTTCAGATTGAGTCATATGGGAAATGAGGATATAGTTGGGTGTTAGGGCATGTGCCTGGCATGGACAAGGCTTTGTGTTCCATCACCAGTATCAAAAGAAGAAATAAGAAAGAAAAAAGAAAGAGAGAGGGAGAGAGAGAGGGAGAGAGAGAGAGAGAGAGAGAGAGAGAGAGAGAGAGAGAGAGAGAGAGAACACAACCTAAAATACAAGACCTCAGTAAGTTATTCACATTGACCTTGCACTCAAGTAGATTTGAGTTGTGTTGTCTCTTTGCTCCAACCTCTCAAGTAGGTGCAAGTAGGTGGAATTATGGCCCCTGCCTGGCACTTGAATATTGTTAAATTGTTTCCCTCAAGAATCCACAGTCAAGTTGTTGCCTAAATGTTGTTGCTCTGTAATGGAAGGCTTCTAATCTGTCCTTACTTTCTTATAATAGCTATTTTTTAAAACTATCTATGCAAGCTTTTTCTCTCAGAGACAGGATTGTAGTGTTTTGTTAACTTCTTTACTCCTTTTCTCTCCTTGTAAATTTTATCTAAGATGTACACTTGTTCCTTCAATTTATTAAATGTGACATTCTACCATGGCAGAGTGTATATTTGTTCCATTGCAAAATGGATACATTTTGTTGGTAGAAGTGAAACAAATACATTTTTCAAGTATTGGATGCTCCCTTGAGTAGGGTAATGACGCTATACTATTAAAATGCCTAACAATGTGTTCAGTACTTCCACACTCTTCATTACCTATGTGTTGTTCAATAGTAGACTTTGTTTTAATAAAAAGGATTAGCAGTTGACTGTTTGGTTAGAAAAAATTAATGGAAATCTCACCATTTGTAGAATTTCAAGTACACTGGTTTTAAATATTCAGCAAAGTTTTTTATATTTTCATGTAAACTTGTTATTATTCTTGTAATCCCCTAGAATTCTGGGGATAAACAGGTACTCAAAGAGAATGGTAAAAGAAAATGAGAATTCAAACACAACCACCATATTCTAAAATTAATTCTCATGGAGGCATATGCATGTTTATCTAGCCTTTCTGGTTTTCTGTCCAACAACAATCAGGAGTGATATCAAAAAACATATGCAAGCATCAATATCATACCAAAAAGCTGCAATTTTTATTTATTGTATCCAGGAGAAATAATCGTATTAGAAGCAACAGAAAACAACATGTATGAAGTCTCTTTTTTCTTTTAGCCCCAGCTCTGAAGCTACTCAAATATAACTGCAGAATTTACAATAAGTCAAGAAATGCCTTTGGAACACTTGATGCTTTCTCATTCATACAAACAGTATTTTTATTTGTCAACTCATATATCCTTATCTGTTGCCACAATTCAGGCACTGTTCTGAATGCTAGAGATGCAAGGATGAAAGTATCACAATCACTGAAATGGATTTTGACTGTATGTGATGGTGTGTTTCAGAGAAGAAGGTGTAATTGAAGGGAAAAATCATTTCTACTTGGAAAAATATCCAGAATTTCAGAATTCAGAGACAGAAACCAAAACATGTAATGATTCATTTTACAAACATGTCCTATAAACAGATGTTACAGCTGAAACTTAAAAGTTGTATGATGCAGCTGTATTCTGAAGAAACTACATGATTTACTTTGGCAGCAAAGAGAACCTAAGCAATATTAGTCAGGGCATAAGAGAAACAGGCTGTCTGTCATAATATCATATTCTATCCTGTTCTCAAATTACAAAGTCAAACCTTGGTGAAGGGCTAGAGGATGGTGTTGTGATTCTGCTTGTGTGTGCTCTACATAGGATAGGAGAGACATATGAGCAATAAGCCTCTTCCATTTCATTCCAAGACCACATCTCTCTTGACTTTCTTGCCATCTATCCTCATGAATATAGATTACCTATGAGTCAGATACCTTTGTCTTATTTCTCTGTTATCAAGCTGTCTTTAAAAATAAAACAACTCTAAAGTCCCTACAATTTTCTATTTAGAAAAGATAGCAAATTCCACCAACCTCAACAAAACAGACCATCTCTGTATTCTGTATAAGTGTTCAAACTTTATATGACAATTTCACCTGAGGCCTGTGTTACATGACTTTCTACTGACATTATTTCTATGTTGCTGCTCAAAATTAGAACTGTATCTAATCCTGCCACCTATTCACTTCAATTTTTCACAAACTTCAATGTCCATGTTAACAAGGTTATTTTTATAATAAGATTTAAGTACATTATACAAGCTAAATTTTTGGTTGTATTTATGTCTATAACATCAATTTCTCTGGGGACATTGAATATCCTGAGCCTCATTTCAGATCTATTAAATCATAATCTCTTAGAGGACTACCATTTCTATGTAGCAAGTTTTATAGGTCACATTACCTTGGAATTGACCAAGAAGGAAAGTGAAATTCTCCATCAGATTAATGATAAAAACAAAATAACTAGCCTCTACTTTAATGTTCTCCAAGAAAAAGAAAACAAACCAGTTTAAAACTACATTATTTACATACAAATAATAAATGGACTTGCAGCATTTTGCTTTATTAAATGAGTTCTCAGTGTAAAATACCTAGAATAGTGTTGGCTCACAATGAATGCTGTATAATTTTTAGCTAGTATTAGCATTGTTTATTGGCTCAAGAAGATATTTATTCACTAAATAATGTCATCCATTTTATTCTGGAGAAACTACTGATGCTTCTCAAGTAAACAAACTAAATAAGCTACTAAATTTAAGAGATGTAAAAAAAATCCACTAATAAAAAGAAGTGGTTTCAACTTATGTCATAAATGTCCTCATGGCTAAGTTTTCAATTTTAACTACTCTGTCTGGTTTGTATGATCATGCATTACCTCTTCATTCAAGCCTTCTTTTTCTGGTTTAGAAAATTATGTTTTGAATCTGTATACTATTTTTTTTTCTAGAGCTCCAGACTAAGGGTTAGTAACCCTTGTGGCTTTGTAAGAAGTCAGAACTCAAAACTGTCCAGACTCTAATATGCATAAAATTGACCTGTGTCCTGTGCAATACTGATAGAATTTTAACAATGTAGGGTAGAGGATTCTATTATAGTAAGATACCAAAAATTTTCACGTTGTGAAGAAAAATGTGATACAATCAAATTCTGAATTTAGCTTATATATAGTATCAATATAAAATGCAGCCAATGAGTTTCTTTATAGAGTTTGTACACAGATCTCTGGTAAGAATCAGGGTGCACATTCAAGTATATAGAAGTTTATTCACGGGAAGTTTGTGAAGACTCAATGAGGTACATGAATTAGAGAATGCACACCTGAGCAATGCTTGCTTTGCTGACGATCATATATAGATACACAATGAAGTGAAAAGATAAGTTCGAAACCTGGCCCTGGCTGAATAAAACAACTGTACTTCTTGCCACAATAGTGCTGCAAGATGGAGCCCATGCACCACCACAAAGTGTAGGGGGCACATTTATAGGAAAAAGGACCAAGACAGGAAGAAAAAGCTGGCCTTTCTATGTGCAGATACTTACATAACACTTCCTTCCTGAGTTTTTCCATCTTAATGAGATATTCAAGTGCATGTTTAGAAAGAAGAGTCATGCATTAATATTTCTCCCAATGGAGAAGTTCACAGAAACTTTGAAGTGTTTATTAAAGAGTTTATAATGACAGAAAACTTTTTAAAAAACACATTAAAAAGTACTTCAATAATTTAACCTTGGAATCACAAGACTGCATTGGAACAGGAGAACACAGTGCTGATCCTTCATGGTCCCTGGTGGCTTGCATGAATGTTGATAGCTCAGCCTTGTCATTTTAGGAGTTGGTGTTGGACTGGTACTCTTTGTGAACACTCAGATAATTACCTGAGTTTGAAATTTGTAATATTAATATCAAATATTTCATAATGACATCAACTTAACTTAATATTGTGCTTATCTTTTGGTAAAAATAAGATTTAATATGTTTTTCTCCTACATGGGGTGAAATAAGGAAAGACTTTATTATATAAGATAATTAAAATTCTTCCTGAGGTTAAAAGTGATTTAAAGAGAATCACAACATGAGATAATTAGGCCTTATTAGACACTTTATCTGCTTTACTGAAGCTACTTTTTTCCTGGATGATAAAATGTGCTTCTGTCTTTTTCTTAGAAAGCAAGTTACCAAATTTGGAGGAAAAGAATAATCTTTGCTCCTGCTCTTAGAATCAGCACATGTCTCTGTGAATGGATTTATGGAAATAGTTTAATGACAGGCTTACAGCTTCCAAAAGCTAGACCTTTATATAATGTGATGGTTTTCAACTACTTATTCATTCTTTTCTAGTGGAATTACGTTTTACCCTCTATTTTTTGTTGGTTAACCAAACATAATATGAATTTGTGTTTTCCAATTTTGCTCCCCTCCTGATGGGCAGAATAATAACAGATTAGTTTTGGGGTATTTAACAAAACCCTTTTGTTATTTGACAGAGTCATTTATGCTTTCTTGTTCCAAAGCAGGTAAGGCAAAGCACATCAGTATTTGTGTTTTTACTGTCTAGTGAACATATAATATAGGTTATCATAACTGGATAATAGGGTATAGTATTTTCTTGGAGGAAATAGCTTTAGACATAGAAAGCACATGTGTTTTATGAGGGAAGGCAGGTACCCCAGAGTCATGGGAGGTTTTTAAAAGTTCTAAATTTTATCCCTCCATGAAGTCAGACATTACTTTCTTATTCTGCTTTTTTAGGTCCAATAATCAGATGATGTTGAGACTGACATCCCCTGCTAGGTTTCCAGTGTTCTTTTGGTCTCTCTCTCTCTCTCTCTCTCTCTCTCTCTCTCTCTCTCTCTCTCTTTCTTTCAACAATGTTCAGTGAAACTAACAAGAATAAATTAAGTAGTGCTTGTTTGTCCCCATAAATTTGTTGTTTTAATAATTTTATCTATTGATAGTGCATTGTTCCACTTACCATTAAGAAACCATTTTAGCATACAATGGAGAAAAGAAAGCATCTTCAACAGATGATGCTGATCTAAGTGGATGTCCACATGCATAAGAATGCAAATAGATCCATATTCAATAGCCTGAACAAAACTCAAGTCCAAGTGGATCACAGACCTCAACATAAAACTGGATACACTAAATCTCATAGATGAGAAAGTGGGAAACAGCCTTGAATGCATTGGTACAGGGGAAAATTATAATTGAACACAATTATAATGGCTCAGGCTTTAAGAACAACAATTAAAACTTCTGTAAGGCAAAAGACACTGTCAACAGGGTAAAACAGCAGTCTGTAGATTGGGAAAGCCTCTTTACCAACCATACATCGAACAGAAGACTAACATCCAAAATTTATAAGGAACTCTAGATGTTAAAACTCAACAACCCAAATAACCCAATTTTTAATACTGAGGGACAGAGCTAAACAGAATTCTCAACAGAGGAATCTCAAGTGGCTGAGGGGCATTTAAAGAAATGCCTAAAATCATTAGTTAAAAGAAAAATGGAAATAAAAAAACTCTAAGATGCCATCTTACACCAGTCAGAATGGCTAAGATAAAAACCTCAAGTGACAGCACATGCTGGTGAGAATGTGGAGCAAGTGGAACACTCTATCATTACTGGAGGGAGTACAAACTTGTCCAGCCACTTTTGAAATCAAGTTTGTTTCTTTGAAAACTGGGAGTAGTTCTACCTCAAGACACAACTCTATCACTCATAGACATATACCCAGAATATATTCCACCATCCCACAAAAACACTTGCCCAGATATGTTCATAGCAGCTTTATTCGTAAGAGCCAGAAACTGGAAACAACCTAGATGTCCCTTAACTGAGGAATGAATAAAGAAAATGTGGTTCATCTATATTATGAAATACTACTCAGCTATTAAAAACAAAGACATTATGAAATTTGCAAGCCAATGAATAGATCTTGAGATATCATCATGAAGAAGGTAACTTAGTCCCAGAAGGGCATGAATGGTATGTACTTACTGATAGGTGGATATTAGCCAAAAAATGTCAGATACTCGTGCTACATTTCCACAGACCCAAAGAAGTTAAACAAGAAGGATGGCACAAGCAATGATGCTTGAATCTCACTTAGAATAGAAAATAAAATAGTCATAAGAGGCAGATCAAGAGAGGGAAATGGGTGGGAAAGGTGATGGAGAGCGGAATGCAGGTGGGGTTCAGGATCAGATGTGGGAGGAACAGGACAACCTTTCCTGGCATCTGTAGGAAAGATGGTTTTCCTCTGAGAAAAGTTTGAAACTCACCAGTTAGATTAGGCAGCCTGGCTAGGACCAACTCCTGAAGTTGGTGTTACAGCTGTACCCCAGGACACCTTGCATTTTTATGTGGGTTCAGATCCTCAGGCTTGTAAGGTAAGCCTTCTACTGACAGAAGCATCCCTCATCCTCTCCTCTTACTTTGTTTGACTCTATCTCTTGCACATTCTAGGACTTGCAGTGCAGAACTGAATAGAAGTAACAATGGCATCTTCATCTAATCTCAGTGGGAAAGTGTTTATTTTGGTATTTTATCATTAAATATAAGAGGTTTTTTCTAGTTGTTTGCTCACTTTTGTCTCAACGTTCATCTGGTGTCTCTCTAGCATCATAATATTTAATACATGCTAAAGTATTTTGATTCTCTAATGTTAACACAACTTTGAATTTTTAAGGCAAATCAAAGTTGGTTATATTGTTCTATTTTTAGGCACCAGGGGACTCAATCTGCTACCATTTTATTTGACTATGTGACTCTGCTTTTGAGTGAATTGGGCTACTATTTTCTCCCTTGCTGAGTTTTGGATAAAGGTCATTTTGACCATAAAACATTTTCCAAAAACGTATACTCATTTTTTCTATCTCAAATATTTACAACAGCTACAGGTGAAGCCATTTAAAGTTGAAGTTTATTTATCTGAGTGTTTTAAATATGTTTAGTCTTTTTTCAACTTTGCAAATTAATTTTTTTTCCTGATAATTTGTCATCTTTATCTGGCTCTGTTATTTTGGCATGTCAATTGACTATACAATGCCCCTTTCCTGCCATTGCTATGATCATTGCTACTCAAATGCTTTTTTTTACTTCTCTTTTTTGACACTGTTACTTCCTCATGTGCAGGTTAGCTTTTCACACAAACTTAAATGTATATGGGAAGAAGAAATCTTGAAAAAAATGCTTTCATAGATTGGCCTGTAGCTTAGTCTGTGGGGGCATTTTTTTGACTGATCCCTGTGGGATGTGAAAGGGCCCATCCCACAGGATGTAGTATCACCATTGGGCTGGTGGTTGGGTTGTAGAAGAAGGCAGGCTGAGCCAAACAAGGAGGAGCAAGCCAGTGAGCAGCATTCCTCAATGGCTTCTGTTCATTTCTTGACTTGAATTCTCTCAATGGAATGACTTGGAGTATGCAAGACAAATAACCTCTTTCTCCCTCAAGTTGCTTTTAGACATGGACTTTATCAAAGCAAGCTACTATTCCTTTCACACCTATCTGCTTCTCAAAACATTTACAAATTATCTTCTTTTGTTCTCTTTATTGGTATATTTGTTTTCTCATAATGTATGGTCATGTCATGATTAATTCACGATAGATCAGGTTTAATTTTGTTTTCTCTAATTTATTGCTTCTCTCTCTAATTGTAATTCATTGCTCTGTAAGTTGAAAACATTTATTTGTTCTACTTTTTTTGTGATTTCTGCCTACATTTAAAAAATCAAATTATTGAATCATTGGGTAATTGTGTTTCATCTTTATTAATTGGAAAGACTATACTCTATTTTCAAATGATTATTCTTAGAAATTAGCAAAAATTCTTGAGTTAACAAAACTTATCTTTTCTAGCATCTGCATATTTTCTCCTAAATCTCATAGTTTTCAGATTTCTATAAGTTTGTGCATATATATATATATATATATATATCATAAAAGTCAGATAAATGGTAGCAGATTGAGTCCCCCTCTTCATTCATATATATATGTGTTTAGGGATTTTAAAAATTCTTTCTCTGTTTCTTTCTTGTTATCTATCTATCTATCTATCTAACTATCTATCTATCTATCTATTTGAGACAAGGTTTCACTGTATACCACTGGTTGGCCAGGAACTGGCTGTGTAGACTAGGATGTCCTTGAACTCTTCCTGTCTCTGCCACTCAAATGCTGGAACTACAGAATGAAGTAATTCATACAAAATTTAAAATAAATTTCCACATTAAAGCAAGTTTTATAGTGCAGAATTTTCTTATTTTGGTGTCATGGTGCTGCTCAAGACAGTTTTAGATTTGGAACCATGTCTTAATTTAGGTTTTTGGGCTCTATATGTCTGAAATTGCTCTGTACATTTCTGCAGAGAAAGCAGTTTCCAGATCTGTACCGACACTCTTCCAATGTAGCAAGAATACTCTTCAAGTTTATGCTGCCCTTGCTTTTTTTTTATTTGTTGCTGCTTTCAAGTACTCAGAAAAGCATGTTGTCATTGCTAATATATTTCTCTGTGTATTTCTCAAAGTTTTCTTTTGTGGTTGGGCTATGAGGCGAGCATGATTTAAAGTTGCTGCATATCTCTGGTCAATTAACTGCTTTATTATGAGTGCCCCCCCTTTTTTTTATCAGTTCCTCTATCTTTAAGTGTTCTTGACTCTTGTATGTATATAGCAAGTTTTCTCATGGTCCAGAGGTGCGTGGTCTATCCTGTTATATCCTTTTTACCTTAAACATTTCTATAAAATGTAGACATCTCTATAAAGCAATGTATGCTTTATTTTTTCTTAATATGGGTCAAAATGGGTCAAAGTATTTGTCTTTTAAATTAATGTTTTAAAATCAAGTGACATAATGTAACTTTCATTTCTTCAAACCTTATTTTTCATGATGGTCCTTAAACACTTTAATCCTTTTAGGCTATCACCCAGCAGTGGTAGTGAGAAAGAAAGGATAGAGGAGCAGAGCGGACTTATTTAGAAAGGTTCTCTGGGGCAACTTCCCTCTGTGTTGTCTAAAAATTGTCAGTTTAGTTCACAGATTAGCAGTGGCAGCTCAATCCACTCAGGGAAGTGAAGATTGGTGAAGATATAAGACCCACAGTGTTGCATAGCTAGATTTATAAGAAAGCCAATCTGTTGTCTGCCACTGTCTGTCAAGTTCTATTTATACCCTCCAAACATCATGTGTCCGTCATTGCTATTGCCTCAGCAAGTGCACCTGTCTATGTTGACATTACTCTGCCAATCAACCCTAGTCTGTGGAAGCAACAGCAAACTGCAGCATACCACCAGAAGTTTTTTGGTGCATTTCTGTCTACAGATTTCCAGCAAGTGCACCTCAGCTATGTAAGGCAGACCAATACGTGTGTGTTGTTAGCAAAGAATCCTTCATCATGTGCTCTTTCATGTGCTTGCTTTAGCAGAATATCCTTTCTCCTGTGTCTGATTCAGCTAAATGTTCCTTCATCAGTCTGCCTTAGTCTTTCACCTCTGTCCATTTCAGGAAAATGCTTCTTCACATGTTGACACCATCCAAACAAATTTCAAAAGAACCCTTAAGTTTTCACTGCAATCTCTAATATACTTCTTTTTGTCCTTCAGCTTAACATGCTTGTATCTCTGTTTTTAATTTAGTTTTGTTCTCTGATTTCTGACTTTATTCTTTTAATTAAACATTTTCATGCAATATAGTTTGATCATATTCTTTATTTTCCCCCAGATCTTCTCCATCTCCTAACTACCCAATCTCACGCTCTCTCTCTCTCTCTCTCTCTCTCTCTCTCTCTCTCTCTCTCTCTCTCTCTCTCTTTCTCTGTGTATGTGTGTGTATGTTTGTGTTTCAAAACCAAACCAAATCCAACTAAACCAAACCAAACTTCAAAACCCCTCACAATCAAAACAAACAATCCAATAAGATAAAAAATAAAAATGAAAAAAACCCCAAATACCAAAACAAAACAAAAATACAAAACCAACAGAGTCTGTTTTCTATTAACCAACTGCTTTAGGTCATGGTCCCTGCCCTGGAGTGTGGTAATACACCTACTGATACTTTATTGAAGAAATTTTTTTTTCTTTTGAGCAGTTATCTTCTTTGATATGTTAGTGGGCAGATTTACTGTCTACTTCCTCTTCTTGGTGCTGGGATTATTTTTAATTGAACAATGTATAATTATTTAATTTTTTAGTTTGTTCATTTAGAAATTTATATTCTTTGTTTTTAAGATTTTTCTTAGAAATTGGTAAAATTATTTGACTTATTAACATTCAATGTTAAAGTTTTTATTCTTCTGTAAGGTAATACAAAAATCATTGTTTTCTCTTATATTGTTTATAATTGTTATACCACACTCATTTTTTAGTTAGCAAATCTGAGGTCTACAGGCCCAATCTTTAAACTCAGTAAGAAGTGGCTAGCATTGTAATCAGTCAGAATTTCTTTTTTTTGCAGGGGGAAATTTAGCTTTGTTTTGAAACTTTCAACTGGTTATATGAGGGTTGATAACACTACTGACAATAACACGCTTCCCTCAGGCCAATTGATGGCACATGTTAGCCTAGCTATAAAATATCTTCACAGTAATTTTTAGATTAGTATTTTATAAAAAAAGTATGATATAGAAAAAAATTGATTCATGAAATTAACCATCATGGACTTCACTAAAATACCTATGAGACAGCCCCCAATATATTCAGTGTCTAAATTCCTCCTTAATAGAGTAAAAATTTTCTTTCCATTAATCTGTAGATTTCACTAAGGGTCATGGGTGTACACCTACAATTTTCCCACTTAAGCAGAAGGATCATGAATTTCAGACTAGCCTGAGCTGCATAGCAAAACTTTTCTCAAGAAAGAAAAAAAGATCCACTAAAATTTGTGGGTTGTCTTTTCTTCCTGATGTCCCTTCAGATATTCAAATGTGGTAATTTTCTTCTCTGCTGTATTTAGGTTGCAGTTACAAATATTCTGTCACTTTTTACGCTAATTGTTAACACTCTCAAAATGGACTCAGACTTATTTAAACTGTAGAAAATTCAGTTGCTTACAAAATGTATCTAATGTTTTTCAAGCTTGTGTTGGCCTATTTTTTTCTGTAGATCCATTTGTTTTCTTATTCATTGTTTGTCTCTGTTGTTAGCCATCATATTAGAAAGAAAGTTACAAATGATTAAATATCAGATTATGCTATCATTAGACATTTTTTATTTGCTAATTAGTTTTCCATGCTTAGCACAACAGAAAAACTTTACATTTTAGGTTCACTTGATTTTAGTCATTTGCTTTTAATTGACTTTCAAATTTACCAATTTTCTGCTTGTATATAGAATTTAGAATCTACAAATGAGAAAAAGCATGCTATCAGTCATCCTGAAACTGGTTTAATTCATTTAATCTTCTTCTTCTTCTTCTTCTTCTTCTTCTTCTTCTTCTTCTTCTTCTTCTTCTTCTTCTTCTTCTTCTTCTTCTTCTTCTTCATGATCACACTGTAGCTGTCTTCAGACACACCAGAAAAAAGCATCAGATCCCATTACACATTGTGAGCTATCATGTGGTTTCTGGAAATTGAACTCGGGACCTCTGGGAGAGCAATCAGTGCTCGTAACTGCTGAGCCATCCCTCTAGCTCACCATTTAATATTCTTATATCCAGTTGTGTCCAATTTTCTGAAAATATATCTTTTATGGCTGAAAAATTACATTTTATGTGTATATCACAGTTCTTTATTTATTTCATTGTTTGGGACATTGGAGGTTTGTTGTGTTTTATGAAAAAGAAGAGCCAAGATATGTTTTGTAGAAGTGAGGTATGGTGTAGGGGGAAGGGGGTGTCTCTACGGGCCCATGTGAGACATCCCTTCCCCCTGAGATACCAGCCGTAGGATGTATATAGTATGGACTAGAGTTTATTTAGGACATGGGAAAGGGAGTTGAGGAGGGATTAGAGAAAGAGAGAGAAATGCAGAGAAAGCTAGAGCAAGAGAGAGAGAGAGAGAGAGAGAGAGAGAGAGAGAGAAGAGAAGAGAGAGTGAAGAAGGGAGAGAAGGCCAGCCAGGAACATATGGAGGGAGAGGAGAGAGAGAGTGGTGGAAAGAATAAAGGAAGGAGTAGGGAGAGAAGGGGCAGAAAGTAAGAAACTAAGAGGATAAAGGAGTGAGGAGGGGGCAAACAGGCCATTTTATATTAAGTTAGGCATACCTGGCTATTGCCAGGTAACTGTGGGGTGGAGCCTAGAAGGAATAATAGCAAGTTGGCTCTATATTGTGAATAGTAGTGAAATTAAAAATAATTTGCAAGTGTCTCTGTGATTTGTTGAAAAATTTGGGAAAAAATCTAGACAAGTTAAAATAATGA
The DNA here is from genome assembly GCF_011762505.2 of Arvicanthis niloticus. NCBI lineage: Eukaryota > Metazoa > Chordata > Mammalia > Rodentia > Muridae > Arvicanthis > Arvicanthis niloticus. Next base: position 3,677,354 of record NC_047661.1, read on the forward strand.
AAGGGCAAATGACTCTGGAACATTGTGGCAATGGTTCAGAGCATGTAGGAGATATAGGATTAGTATTATTTATGACTTTAGGGATTCATTGATATTCATAAAAATGGCATTACATTCTCCCAATGCCATTTCCATCTCTGTACCTAAACACTTGTTGTGGTCTCCCTTTCTTTTCTGAATCCATCACCAACAGATAACAAAGATATTCTTCAGCACCCTTCCTTCCATGAACTTACTCCATTATCCTAGCCTCCAATACCAGCAGACATTCTTTTTGAAAACACCAGCTGAGCAGGCAAAAAAATAATGGACAGCACACCAAAGATAATCAGAAGAGATAGGAAAGAATAGCACATACTTATCAAAACAAAAATAGCCTTCCAGTATGGGCCTAAACACAGAGCAGATCCCAGGAGGCAGTTCTGCCCCAGTCTCACAGAACCCAGAGGAAGCAGGCCTCCGAGGAGTTCTAACCCAGGCAGTACCTTAGGAAAGGAGTCAGCAACACCTGCCCCAAACAGGGAGTAACTGGGACCCAGTAGGACATAGGAATTCACTCCCAGCCCGGAGCACCAGTTCCTTCTGGACTGGGCCTGGGCACTGAGCAGATCTTGGACTCCAGCTCTAACCCCAGTAGTAACACCCAACCCACACAGTTATGAAACAACCAAGATAATAGGAAAGACAGGCTCAAGTCAGAGACAGTGAGCACAGGTATCACTAACAAGATCCAGATGGCAAAAGGCAAGTGCAAAAACATAAGCATCAGCAACCCAGGGTACTTGGCATCATTAGAACCTAGTTCTCCCACACTAAAAAGTCCCGAAGTCCCTATATCACCAGGAAAGCAAGATTCAGATTTAAAATCACTTCTAATGATGATGATAGAGGACTTTAAGAAGGACATAAATAACACTCTCAAAGAATTTGAGGAGAACACAGGTAAACAGGTAGAAGCCCTTAAAAAGGAAACACAAAAAGTCCATTAAATAATTACAAGGGAACACAACCAAATGGGTGAAGGAATTGAATAAAAGCATCCAGGACATAAAAAATGGAAGTAGAAACAATAAAGAAACCACAAACGGAGACTACCCTGGAGATAGAAAACCTAAGAACAAGATCAGGGGTCCTAGATGCAAGCATCACCAATAGAATACAAGAGATAGAAGAGAGAATCTCAGGTACAGAAGATACCATTGAAAATATTGAGACAACTGTCAAAGAAAATTCAAAAAGTTCTAAACACAAAACATCCAGGAAATCTAGGACACAATGAGAAGACCAAACCTAAGGATACTAGGTATAGATGAGAGTGAAGATTCCCAATTTAAAGGGCCAATAAATATCTTCAACAAAATTATAGAAGAAAACTTCCCTAACCTGAAGAATGAGATGCACATAAACATACAAGAAGCCTACAGAATGCCAACTAGACTAGACCAGAAAAGAAATACCTCCCATCACATAATAATCAAAACACCAGATGCACAAAAACAAAGAAAGAATATTAAATGCAGTAAGGGAAAAAGGCCAAGTAACAAGTAAAGGCAGACCTATCAAAATTACACCAGACTTCTGACCAGATACTATAAAAGCTAGAAGATGCTGGACAAATGTCATACAGATCCTAAGAGAACACAAATTCCAGCCAAGGCTACTATATCCAGCAAAACTCTCAATTACCATAGATGGAGAAACCAAAAATATTCCGTGACAAAACCAAATTTACACAACATCTTTTCACAAACCCAGCATTACAAAGGATAATAGCAGGAAAGCTCCAATACAAGGAAGGAAATCATACCCTAGAAAGGGCATGAAAGTAATCCTCTTCCAAAAAATCCAAAAGAAGATAGCCACACAAAGATAATTCCACCTCTAATAACAAAAATAATAGGAAGCAACAATCAACTGTTCCTTAATACCTCTTAAAATCAATAGATTCAGTTCCCCAATAGAAACACATAGGCTAATGGACTGGATATGTAATCAGGACCCAACATTTTGCTGCATACAGGAAACCCACCTCAGTGACAAAGAAAGACACTACCTTAGAGTAAAAGGCTGGAAAACAATTTTTCAAGCAAATGGTCCTAAGAAACAAGTTGGAGTAGCCATTCTAAAACCTCCAGCCTGAGAATACAAAAGAAGGGACTCATGGCTCCATCCATTTAGGTAATTGAGGATAGCTTTGTCAGGTGTCAGTGGAAGTGGAATGCCTTCATGCCTGAAAGTTTGGATTTCCTAGTGTTGAGCAGGGAGGCAAGAATGGGAGGATGGTGAGAGCATACCCTCATAGTAACTCCCAGAATTATATGTATTAGACATGACAGAGGCAGGCCGTCAGAAGACTAGATTCCAGAATTCAAACAAAAAATTACCTTGATACTAAAATTTGTTTTGAGAATTGTATACTGCAGAATACACAGCCTTGCTCTATCTACTCATTAAGCAAGCTGAGCTGACCTGCTCGAACCTCTTATGTCCTAGAATTCCAGCTGGATGCAGTGAAGACACAGATATCAGAGGCTTATCAATTTACTCTTCCCCCCCGCCCCTCTTCTAATATCACAATTCACGTCATCAGCTTGAAGAAGTCAATGAAAGGTCGGCACCCCTATTCCCTGGGCTTGGGGACTGAGGTAGTTAATATTGGGCTTTCTAGGGAAAAGTAGTGTTTTTATTGGAACAGGGAAGAGTAGCTAAGAGTTATTGCATAGCCATAACCTATTGGTAGAAATCTGTATAATTGTTATTAAGATAAAGTTACAATTTTTTAAATTGTACAGAATTTACTTTGATTTCAAAGTTAAGGGATTCATTGGTACGAGTTTCTTATTGATATAAAAGTGAGATTAATATTATTACTCTCATAGGCATTGTGCCTATATAACACATTTTGGTATACAAGGCTTAGACCCAGTCCTTCTTTAACTTTTTAAACTGATTTGAGATGGTTAGCCTGTGAGTTAAGGGCCTATAGCAAATTCATGGCTCTGAGTTTATTGTTAGGGTGTTTTCTATATTTTATTTAGAAATAGCTGAGAGGAGTTAACAGACAACAGTCCAGATTGCCTTACATGGATAATTGGTTTTCAAAATGTCAGAAGTCCACAAAATTGATGTTACAAACATTACTGTATTAATGTTCACGTTGAGTGGAGAACTGTCTGTTCCTGAAAGCTCCTGTCTTGGATTCAAAGAAGAAATTGAGCATCTTTGGAGTTACTCCAGTTGTGGTGAGACAGCCACTGAGCAAGACTTGCCTCTTTCCATCTACAGACAAATTACTGTCCAGAATAAGACACACTTGTGGAATAGTCGACTGATTATATCTGCCAAGACAGAGTAATCAGCCCTTATGAATTCTGCATTACTAGGTGTGTCAGATGATCCTGGACCAGAAGGCTGAAGATCAGATGCTCCAACATCTTGTAGTGTAGGGACTATCTAGGTGTTCAGCGGTCTCTATAAATTGGCTAAGTTTTAGAAGCTATGCTTTGTGTTCCCCATAATTTCAGTTAATTCAGTCATTCTGGATTTCTGATGGGGTTAAAGACTTATAGTCTCATAGCCAATCCTGGCTATTTACTTTAGGAGGACAGATTTGAGAGGATGGTTCTCAGCCAAGAAAAAAAGCCAGGTTCAGAACTAAGTCAGAATTAAGTTAGGAGAGATGACAGAGGTTCTGGTTAGTCAAAAAATGTTGGACTGGGTATTAGTTCTATCTTGTACCTTACTGATACAAATTGGTATAGTTATGATCTAATTGTATTTTGAGAGAAAAGGTTTTTTTTTTTAATTTTAACAGGAAAGATGATATATAGGAGAACCTAAGGTGGGAGGAGTAAGGAGAGGAAGAAGAGGAGTAAAGATATGAGGAGGAGGAGAGGAGGAGATAGGAGATGTGTGAGAGAGAGAGGGAGAGAAAGAGAGGAGAGAGAAAGAGAGAGAGAGAGAAAAGGGGTGAGGGGGGAATATATGTAGGGTGATGTTCGCATGTCTTTGCCAGGCAAAGGTAGTCTGTATATCTAGGTTGGGTATTGGGTTACACTTCTGATTGTATGGGCATCTTGTTATTGAGCATTACCAAACTTATAAAGCCTTTGATTAACATTTTTCAAAAAGTTACTAATAAAAAAATCTTAAAAAATAAAAGAAGAAAAAAAAAAGGAAAAATTGACCAAGAGGACTTTTCAATTATTAACATCAATGTCCTAAACACAAGGATACCCAAATTTGTTAAATAAACACTGCTATAGTAAATCACATACTGGCTCTCACACAATGATAGTGAGAGACTTCAGAACACTACTTTCAATAATGACACCACCAGACAAAAATTAAACAGAGAAATGTTTGTGTTAACAGGCATTATAATTATATAAAGCTAAGATATTTACAAAACATTTCACCTAAACACAAGAAACTTTCTCCAAAATGGTTCTAAGGAGAGTTTCAACAGATACAAGAAAATTGAAATAACTTCCTTCATCTCACCAGACTACCGCAGATTTAAACTAGATATCAACAGCAATAGAAACAATAGAGAACTTACAAACTCGTGGAAACTTTACAGTTCTCTACTGGAGGAAAAATGGGTCAACGCAGAAATACAGAAAGAAATTAAAGTCTTTCTAGAATTGAATAAAAAATAAATATGAAGCATACTCATAATTTTGGGACAATAGAAAGAGTTTGAAGAGGCAACTTCATTGTACCAACAGTCTGTTTTCAAAAAAAAAACTCAGGGGAGTTCATAGTGGCAACTTAACAGCACACCTGAAAAATCTAGAATGAAAAGAAAAAGCACACCCCCCAAAAAGCAGATAACAGAAATAATCAAACTCAGGACTGAAATCAATATAATAGAAACAAGAAGAAAATTTTTAAAAATCAATGAAACAAAGAGTAGAAAAACAGTAAGACTGACAAACCCTTATCCGAATTAACTAAAAGCCAGAGAGACAATACTCAAACTAAAAAAAATTAGAAATAGAATATGGGAACCAACAAACATACAAACATCAAGGGAATTCATAGAATCATAAAGGCATACATTAAAATGGTGTACTTTACCATACTGGAAAATCTAATCTAAATGGGTAATTTCTCTGTAGACTGTACTACCAAAGTTAAGAAAAACAGCACACCGAATTCTATCAGACTGCCAAAATGTTAATGCCAATTAATTGTCAGTATTCCTCCAATTATTTCACAAAATAGAAACAAGAAACATTTCCAAATTTATTTTACAAGGTCACTGTTTCTCTGATAGCCAAACCACATAAAGCTATAATAAAAAAGAAAATTACAGAGTTATTTCTCTTATGATCATAGATACAAAAACATTCAATAATACACACACACACACACACACACACACACACACACACACACACATATATATATATATATGTATATATATATATGCTAGTAAGAATTACCAAGGCTAGGAGTGTAGTGAAAGAGTCATAGTGGGCAAAGTTAAAACACATAACAGTAATAAACAGCTGGAGAATATCATTGTTCCTTGAGAGTTTCCTATTGGAGAAAGTTGAAAGTTAATAAACAGGATTTGGAAACCCAGTTTAAAACATCTTGTTAAGAATATACTGAAAGGGAAACAGATGTGCTATCACTGTGTGGATGACTGGACAGTTAGAGAATGCATCCTTCATGCAGATTGTGAAGCAGGTGCAGGAACACAACTTGTAGTGATAAGAAACTTGAACTGTATAGACATCTGCAAAAAGCTCATTCTTCCAAACACCCAGTTATGAGAAACTTTTCAATTGCGTTGATGAGACTTTGTTCTTTAAGAAGAGAGAAGTTGTAATATGTAGAATTTTGAAGATAATTCTTACCAGTAATGGAGAACTTGCTGATGATGCCGAAGAAATAAAAGATAGCTCATGTTTGGAGCTAGAGACTTAGCTCAGTAGACTGCTTGTTCTGCAGCCACGAGAATCTAAGTATGGATCCTCAGCAAACACATAAAAAGCTTGGTATCGTTCTGCACAACTATATCCCCACTGCTATAAATGGAGACAGGAAAATAACCTGAGAGCATTGGCTGACACGCTTTTCCAATATGACCACTGGGTTGAGCAAGACACTATCTCAAAAAAAAATCCCAAGGTGGAAAACAATAAAAGACCTTTGATGTTGAGTTTAGATCTCTCCCATTACCCACAGATGATATCTCAGATTTCATAATGAAGAAAGTAAGTAGTAAACTTGGCATGAACATGGAGTGGGCGTGTCTCAAAATTATTCCATCTGTCATAATTCCTTAAAAATGGTTAGTCAATAACAATTTCTTGAACTTTCTGATTTTATTTTACTTGTTGGTATTTATAAATATGCTAAATGGTTATAAGCAAGTTTGAAATTCCCGTGAACATGCGAGGTTATGGATAAGTATTCTGCTATACAGCTTTGAGTGCAGTGCTGGTGACTGTCCAAGGGATGTCCTTCTAGGTACTAATGATTAGGTTTACTAGTACAAAATAGAGATGAGTCATGTAAGGTAGGAAATTTATGGTTCTGAGGTCTGTTGTTATTCCCTTTCTGGTTAGGAAATATCATACTAGCAATAATTCCCAGTGAAGCATGATTTATGCTGCCTTGTGCTGTCTCAGGACTAGTCAATCATTTTCTCTTGTTCTCTTGTTTTCTTCACTCCTCCAAAATCTTTATCCAACTGCATCACAATTTAGCCAAGTCATTTTATTTTATTTTTTGAGGAAAAATTTTATTTCGGTTATTCTTTTACATCACAGTCCAGCAATAAAGAATGTTAAGGCAGAAACTCAAATCAGAAGCTTGGAGGCAGGAACTAAAGCAGAAGCCGTGGAAGAATGCTGCTTACTAGCTTCCTCTTCCTGGTTTGCTTTCTTAAACACATTGGGAATACCTTCCTGTGGATACCAGCATACATGGCTAGGTCCTTTTATATCACTCATCCATCAAGAAAATGCCTCACAGGCTTGCCTATGGTCAGTTTGATGAGGATACAGTCTCAATTGAAGTTCCCTTTTCTCAGATGACTCCAACTTGTGTTATTTTGACAAAAAACTAATCAGCACATGATTGTATATACTCATGTATATATATATGGTTGTATATACTCACTGCCATTTACTATAAAACAAACAAACAAGCAAACAAACAAAAAGACAAACAAAGGCTTCTTTGATTGAAGCAGTGTGGAGTATTTGTTTGTGAGGATATAAATAAATATTTAGCAGATAGTTGTATGCTGTATTGATTTAGCTTGATTTGTTCTATTAAGTTCTGTGAACTCTTCATCCATGGATGTTTGGCCATATTTACCATACCATGTACAGAGTCTACCCTGTGAGGTATGTTTCAAATCTGGTTAGTAATATAGTTCGAAGGGTTCAAATCTTGGTAAGGCCAATAATGTTATTTTTCCCAGCAGCCTTCACAGTAACTTCCAGCACTATAAAAATCCATGCATTAAAGAGGAAGCTTCCAGCTAATTTAAGACTTGATTTCTTTATATCTTGCAATCAAAGTGTATAATGACTTCAGCAATAGCATCTTTGTTTAGTTATTGGTAGGTAACCAAGACAGATGACAACAGGCAGTGTTATTTTGGTGAACTTCTGAAATGTCCCTGGCTAAAAATACCTGGTATTGGGTTTTTATTTTATTTTTATTCTTTTACTTTATTTTTTGGATATTTTATTTATTTACATTTCAAATTTCATCCACTTTTCTCATTTCCCCTCCCTAGAACACCCCCATCCCATCCCCCTCCTCCTTTTGCTTTTATATCATTTTAATTACATGTAAGTATTAAGGTCAGTTCTAGATTGAGAAACTAGCAATACAATAGATGAAAATAGTCAAGGAACAAGCAAGACAATAAACACAAATAGACAAAGAACAAGCAAAGAAATAAACAAAGTTCCATGAACACTTCAGTGATCACTGTTTCCATGAACACTTCAGTGATCACTGTTTCATTTTATCAGAATGAATAAAATATCTGAGCCATCTTCCCTGTTCTAGCCCAAAGTCATTTTCATGTCTGAAGCCTACTTCCTTGTTCTAGGCTAAGATATAGATTCCTTCCTGAAATTACTTCTTTGTTCTAGCCAAATGTCAGATTCCTGCCTGAAGCCTACTTCTTTGTCCTTGGCCAATATCATATTCGAGCCAAGCAGCCGCAAAAGCTCTTTGCCTGCTTCAGCCTGCAGGGAATTCAATGAGGACCTAGAGAGAAGGGCAAAAAAATGAAGGGACAAAAGACACAAAGAAGATCAAGTCAAGGGTTCTGATCAAGCTCTCAAATTTTATTATTGGGCTGCAGGTTATAAAGGGATAGCAAAATGGGAAGGTTAGGAGGCAAGGATCATTGCTTAAGGCCATCCCACTATTGTATCCTCATTGCTCAAAACCATCCCACTATTGTCACTGGCTTCTGGGAAATACCAGACATTCTTTCAATTCCTGGAACCTGAGGCTGCAAACATCCTTTCTTGATCTTGTACTTTAACTGACTAGTCTTTCCAGAACAGTGGGTAATTTTATGGGTTTGGCTTCTGGCATTCACCTCTCCCCATTTTTTATTTCATAAATAAGACTGAGCCTGTCTTAGGTCATTCTGCCAAGAATGCCTTCCTTACCTGTTGTGGAATATGCATTATCAAAAGCAATATACTTATGTCTTAGGTTGGTAAGGCTCTGTGTAGAATCTTACCCATCTAGCCAAGTCATTTTTATGGTTGGGAAATATTTTTCTCTCTCTCCTGACCCTGTTGTCCTCTCAAGCTTGCCCCAATCTTTATCAGGGATGTCTTCAATGTACTAATAATTAGGTTTACTAACAGAAGATAAAGATGGAAAGAAGAATAAATCTGGGCCTGGAACTTAGAACAAAGAAGAAAGAAAGAATTATACCAGAAGCAAGAAAGTATTTGAGGAAAGACAGCAAAAAAAATGGGAGACCTTGTATATTGTTTTCTCCATTCTGAATTGCCTTGCTTAAATATTTTTTTTTAAAACAAACCTTTTTAAGTAGTTTTAGATTGACAAATATTCACAAGAAATGCTACAGGAATCTTGCATATCTTTTATTCAATTTTCCTTGAGGTACCTTTTTGAAAACCATAGTGTGGTGTCACAACCAAGATATCTACCTTAATAAGACATATCAATATCAACTTCACATTCCCTGATTATCCTTGCATTTGTGTGTGTTTAGTTGTACATAATTTAATTACATGGAGTCACACCATCAATTTTACAACAATTCTGTTTTCTCAAAAGTCCCTCATGCTGCTTTTTTAATAACCACACATAGTACTTAAGGGTATTAGGGTTACTAATTCAATTCTGGCTGTCATTAGACTGTTTTCCATTTTTGAAACTTTGCATTTTACTGTCATTTCAAAAATATCATATAATTGAAATCATCATTATGCATGTAGTCCTTTAGGATTGGCTCTTCCCCCCTTCCCAGTTTTAGATGCTCAGGATGTTTTAACAAATTACATAAAAAGAGATAACCTCTATTTTGGGGACAGATGATCACAGAAGGAAATAAACACTTTTTTGGGGGGATTGTTTTCTTTATTGAAAATAAAATTTAAAGTAGAAAGGCTAGAAGGCATCATATGTTGCCAAGTGTGTGTTACCGGTTCCAATCTTTATTCTATCTGGTTCCAACCCAGATTTATACTTCCTTCTTGAAAGCTCCACATGGATTATTTGAATGAACCTCAAATGCAAAGTGCACAGAAACAATATTCACCCCAAATTTGCTGTCCCACCTTTACTTCCTGCCTTTACTAAAGATGCCTAAACCTTCAGTGCCTCAGGATATCTTCCCGTTAGTCACTTTTCTTATTCTTGCTCTCTTCCTAGCCACTTCACTGTCATTAGAACCTTGTTTTTTATTTATTTTAAATGGTTATGATCTGTAATTCCTCTGTTCTCATGGCTTTTTTCTTGGTAGACCCGCATTTGATTAACCTCTACTACTAAAATTAACTGATGACATCTGAAATGTAAATAAATAAAATATCAAAAAAAGCAAATAGCAAGATGATAATTCAAACTTAAGTCAATAATTACAATACATGTAAGTGCACTAAAGAAGAAAATTATCTTTTTGGTCCCTTTTTAAATTTTCTTCTGTTAAATCTGATTAAGTCCTTTTTTAAGTCTTGCTCTTTAAAATAATATCCTGATCAGCGTGTTCTTCTGACATTACGTTTATAAACTTCTGAGACAGCTAAATATTTCATAATATCATATTTTTTCAATGAGATAATTCCCAGAGTATAGCTCTGTGGATCTGTGGCTTCTTTCAGCACATGCATTTTATAAACCAAGAGAAGAAATACATCTGAGTACCTGGCCCATATCATGATTTAGAACTACAGTTCTAAATCAGAAAAATCTAAAACAGAGTTTCACTACTATTGGGTTCCCTATTGATATTTGTTTTGTTTTTTTGTTTTATCACAAACTTTTTGATGGATGCACTATATCAATTGCTATCCTGACAAGATATGACAACATATTTTTATACTACATATTAAAGATTCAGCATTAATAATCCTCAAAGAAAATGATAATTTAGAAGCAATGGTTTCTAGAGTAAAGGAATGATATTTGCAGCTAAATGCACCATTCTTGACAACAGTGTTTCAGTCAGAAATATAGCCAGCCATGTGAGCCTCAAACTCATGCTATGAACCTACAGCATTGTTAGTATTTTTCTTTCTGATGGTGCATATTTTATTTTACCATATATTTAAAAATTCCTGATTAACTCATAATGATTGTATAATTAAGAGATTATGCTGTGGCATTCTTACATATGTATACAGGATGCTGTGATCAAACCCAAACTTTAACTTTTTGTATATGTCAGTTCTGGGGAGTGTCCTTGGGTTGTTGTTAATCTTGGCAACAAGTGCCTTTATCCTGGGTCATCTTTCTAGTTCGCAATCTTCAATATAAGCCCTGAAAAGTAAGTTTTATTATTTTAGGTTTTATTTTCAATTCTCATAGATTAGGCAAACTTCTGATACTTGGCCCTTTGATTTTGGGTCATTACATCTAATTTAATAATATTCACTTTCATTCATTCCTGTGAAAGTGAACAGAGCTTAATCTTCTTTGTAGCTGAATAAGCTTTATGTGATTTTTATCTGTTCATCTGTTGACAGGCTCCTAAGCTGATCCATGTCCTCACTGCTGTGTCTACATAAATGCTAAATCTGAGTGTAAAAAGAAATTTTGAGAATGGTTTCTTAAAAAGCATATAAAATAGATCAAGTCATACTTGTCTTCTCCTTCCTGCCATATCAAACAATCCCTGTAGGCTAGACTGTAAATACATACTTAGATTCCTAACAAGAACTAGTTTTTATGAAATCTAATTATAAAAACTCTATTATACTTTTTCATAGGTTTTGACCACAGGAGTTTGTTGCAGTTAGTATTTAAATTGGAGACACCCAATCTGGCTTGTTGTTAATGGGCTGCCATGTTCCCTACTTGGCAAGGCCTGAGGCCACGAGTGGCAGCATGCTTGTGATGCTGCTTGTCTCAGGAGGGCCAGAAGCACTGTCCCTGGCACCCATGAGACACAAGGGGGAGAGATGCTGCTGCCAATCTATCACGCTGTCTCCACAATGCTTGGCTGAGCATCCAGCCATCTATGTAGTACCTGGTAGAAAGGAGACTCTAGTGCTTAAAGATTATCCAATGACTTTATATATTTGATAATGCTCAATTAACAAAATGCCAACACAATTAGAGTTGTTTCCCAATATCTAACCTTAAGATATAAATCATTAACCAGGACCATCTTGAACCTGTGGCTCTCTATGGCTCCTACATCTATCTCCTTTTTAGCTCCTCCTCTTTCTTCTCCTCTTTGTCTCCTCACTCCACCTACCTCTCACGCAGCCCAATCAATCCCCAAGCTTTATAGAAATGTAGTGGGAAAATATCCTGCTACAGGAGTCTCTAAAAATGTCAACATTTTCATAAAATTATGGATTTACAGACTACAGATATGTAAAAGTGTTTCATATGAAACAAGATTTTGAGAGAATATTATGATTGCTTACAAACTGGTAAGCAAATACCGATGTACAGATGTACAACCCTGAAAATGAACATAAAAGTATCATTCTACAGACTAAGAAAGTTATATTTAGTGATAGTATATATGCAAGAAACATTTGTGAATTATATGGTTTTCTTATATTTTCAATATAATTTATCTTAGATAACCTTTTTATGATGCTTTCCTTCAGCTTTATATAATTACCAATGACGTGAATTAAGGTGAAATTGAAAAACAGCTTGTTGTTCATTATAATCAAGAACAACACTGTAACAACTTGACAATATTAATTTAGTTACAAATAAGCTCTATCACCTAAATGACAAAATAACTCAAAATGTGTCTTAGATCTTAAGCATGTATTACTATCTTATCTAAACACTCCACACAATAAAATTAATGTGAAAGAATATGTTATATTCTACGATTTGGTGGCCTGCTTGAAAATTATGATCATATCAACTCAGGAGTACATTTCATGAATATTTCAATATATATAGATAGGTAGTCTACTTCTTCTTCATATGAGCTTTTTTTTTTGTCTACTGAGTTAATTTTCTCAAGCTGATCCTTTGTATGGTTTAAAGTTCATTCTTTTCCTTAAAAAATTTTTTTGTTGTTGTTTCCTATCTCCTATAGGATCCTTTTGTTCTCTGGACCTCTTGGTGGTTCAAGTCAATTGATTATACCTATGAAATACTATTTGTGTCAAGTGCTGTGAGATTGCAAAGCCTGCTTATATTTAGGTATATCATGCACAAAATGAATGATATAGAATTTATTTGAAAGTATTAACACACATTAGGTATTATTTTCTAAGGACTATTTTTTTGTGTGGTGAGAAGAATATACACAATATATACATGCTCCTGACAAGAACACGTACCTGCATGGCACTTTATAGATAAAGATTTTTTTTTAAATAGGGAATCAATAGAGAGTGGGGTGGGGAAGCCATAATAAAGGAAATAGTTCAAATGTGTTCTATTTTTGGTATGTAAACTGCAGGAGATTACCTATTATCATTCTTTTTCAAAGGGATCTCTCCTGGTTACATTTTTTTCACTTAGTTTGGGTTCTATTGTTATAAAGAAAAACATGACCAAGGCAATTTTTATAAAACCATTTATTTAGGTGCTTTGGTACAGTTTTAGACTGTTGGTCCACGGTCTTTATGGTTTGGTATGGTTTGGCTGAGAGCTTTATTTTCTGATCCAAAGGCAAAGGGAAAGACGGAGGGAGGGAGAGTAGAAAGGAGAGAGAGAGAGAGAGAAAGAGAGAGAGACAGAGGGAGAGAGAGAGAGAGAGAGAGAGAGAGAGAGAGAAATTGGAACTGATGTGGACCTATGAAACTTTATTACCTGCCCCCAGTGTCACATCTCTAGAAAGACCATACCTCCTAATCATTCTGAACAGTTCCACTGGCTGGTTTCTAAGCATTCATAAGCATTCAAATATATGAGCATATGGGGTCCATTCTCATTCAAACCACCCACCAAAGTCCACATCTGAGCTACACCTTTTGGTGGCAGACCACGTAGAACCATCTCCAATCGTTAATGCTGTAGACTTTGAGTTGTATTTATTTTCTTATATCCACTCCTAGTCACATTTACTAAAGTGAAATTTTTCTAAGGAAAGACAATCACAAGCACCCAATAGCATCTGAGAAGTTGTGGAAATAATGTAGAAGTTGGGAAATAAATAAAAAAGAGACATATACCTAAAGATATATCCGGAAAGAACAGTTAGATAGCGCTGAACTATGTCAACTGATGACCTTGAAAGGAAGAAACTACAGCTAAAAAAACATACAAAAAGTGAACTCTAGAGATGTCTGAATTTTAAATAAATGTACAATGGGTATATACAAAGACATTATGAAAAACAGCATGGAATTTTCTCAAAAATTTCTGAAAAATTGTCACATGAACAGTGCAATAGTTTGAATGAGAAAATTTTCTTATAGGTTCATCTATTTGAACACTTATTCCCCAGTTGATAGCATTGTGAATGAATGTTATAAAACTTTAGGATATGAAGAAAGTTCACTGCTGGATACAGGCTTGAGAGTTTATTGTCTCACCCCACAGTTAGTGTGCTCTTTCTGATTTCTATGTGATATTGAAAATGTGATTTCTAAGTTTCCTGTTTTAGCCACTTGTTGGCATTCCTCCTCTGACATTATGGACTACCTCTCGGTAACTTTATGCTAAAATAAACTTCCGTTTGACCATGATAGTTTGCTACAACAACAAAAATAATAAAATCTGACAATTTTATTACTTGATATTTTCCTAAAGATAGTGAAATAAGTAGGACAAGAACCACCTGCATCTATGATCCCAACTCTAAGGCCTAGAAAATATTTTCAACATAATTATAAAAGAAAATTTCCCAACATAAAGAAAGAGATGCCTATAAACATAAAAGAAACTTATAGAACACTAAGAAGATTGAAGAAGAAAAGAAAATACTCTCACCACATAAGAATAAAATCATTAAATTTCAGAAAAAGAAAGAATATAAAAGGAATGGAGAGATGGTTCAGCTGTGTAAAGGTCTGATTGTTCTTCCAGGGTTCCCGAGTTCAATTCCCAGCAACCACATGGTGGCTCAAAATTATCTGTAAAAGGTTTTGATGCCCTCTTCTGGTGGGTCTGAAGAGAGTGTCAGTGTAGTCACATACATTAAACAAACACACAAATATACAAATCTTTAAGACAGAATATAAAAAGCTGCAAGGGAAAAAAAGACCAAGTAACATACAAAGGCAGACCTATTAGAATTACACCCAACTTCTTAACAGAGATTCTAAAAGCAAGAAGGGCCTAGACAGATATCTTGGAGACACTAAAAGACCACAGATATTGGCCCAGGCTAATATACTTAGTAAAACTTTCAATTACTGTAGAGAGAGTAAACAAGATTTTTCATGAAAAACCCCCACAAATTTACACAATTCCTGTGCACAAATCAAGTCATACAGAAAACCAGAAGGAAAATTCTAATACAAGGGGGTTAACTACATCCAAGAAAAGACAGGAAACAAATAATTTCACATTAACAAAACCAAAATCAGGGAAACATACATACACACTCCACCACCATCAACATTAAAATAACAAGAACTAGCAATCATTGGTAATTAATATCTCTTAACATCAATGGACTCAATTCCTCATAAAAAAGACACAGGCCAACAGAATAGAATTGAAAATAGAATTCATCATTCTGCTACATACCAGAAATATACCTAAGCATCAAAGATATACATGAAGTAGACATTCTAATATTTAATAAAATAGACTTGTAACCAAAAGTAATCAAAAGCAATGGGGAAAGACATTTCATGCACATCAAAGGGAAAATTCACGAAAAAGACATCTCAATTCTGAATACCCATGTCCAAAGTACAAGGGCACCCACATTCATAAAAGAAATATTACTAAAGCTTAAGTGACACATGAAACTTCATACATTCATAGTGTGAGACTTCAACACTCCATTGTTACCAATTGATAGGTCATCCAGACAGAAACTAAACAGAAATAATGAAACTAACAGATGTTAAGAATTAAATGTACCTACAGATATCTGCTGACAATTTCACCAAAAAAGCAAACGAATATGTCTTCTTTTCAGCACCTCACCAAAAAATTTCCAAAATTGACCATATACTTGATCACAAAGCAAGCTTCAATAGGTTCAAGCAAATTAAAATTACTCACTATATCTTGTCAGATCACCATGGATTAAAGCTGAACTTCAACAAAATAGAAAAAGCAGAAAGCCTACAAACTCATGGAAACTGAACAACTCCCTAACCAACAACCACTGAGTCTAGGACGAAATAAAGAAATTAAAAGACTTTCAAGAATTCAATGAAAATGAATGTACAATATACCCAAATTTATGGGACACAATGACAACAGTGCTAAAAGAAAAATTCTTAGCACTAAGTACCTTCATAAGGAAATAAATGAGGTAGCATACTAGCTATTTAACAACACACCTGAAAGCTCTAGAAGAAAAAGAAGCAAACAACAACGAAGAGAACATGGCAGGAAATAACCAAACTCAGAGCTGAGATCAATAAATCAGAAACAAGAAAAATTCAAAGAATCAATGAAACAAAGAGTTGATTCTTTGAGAAATTTAACAACATAGACAAAATTTTAGCCAAATTAACTAAAAGGCAGAGAGAGAATATTTAACTTAATACAATGAGAGATGAAAAGGGGGACAAAACAACCAATACCGAGAAAATCAAAGAATCATTAGGTCTCATTTCAAATAACCTGTACTTCACAAAATACAAATGGAATGGTCTTGATAGATACCACTTAACAAAGGTAAATCAAGATGACATAAACAATCTAAATAAACCTACAATCTATAAGGAAATAAATGCAGTTATTAAGTTTCCCCCAACTCCCCTCAAAAAAACCAAGGGCAGATAGTTTTTTGTTTTTGTTTTGTTTGTTTTTTTTTTGTTGTTTTTTTGAAAAATTCTTCCAGATCTTCAAAGAAGAGCAAATATCAGTACTCAAATTATTCTACAAAACAAAAAGAGATGGATCACTGAGAAATTCATTTTATGAGACCACAGTCACTCCAATAAAGCATCTAAAAACTCCATAAAGAAAGAGAATTTTACATCAATCTCTCTTATGAACATTATGTTCATAAGAGATACTCAATAAAATACTCAATAAAATACTCAGAAACTGACTCCATGAACACATCAAAAACATCATTGCCGACGATCAAGTCCTGCAGACACGCAGGAATGATTCAACATATAAAACTCCATCATACAAACAAAATGAAATAAAATCCCATGATCATCTTATTAGATTCTGAAAAAGCCTTTGACAAAATCTACCACCCTTCATGATAAAAGTCTTGCAGAGGTCAGGCATACAAGGTGCATACCTAGACACAATAAAATCAGTATTCAGCAAGCTGATAGCCAAAATCAAATTAATGCTGAAAAACTAATGAAATTCCACTAAAATCAGGGACATGACAACTGTCCACTCTCTCCATATCTACTTAATATAGTATTTGTAGTTTTTCTTACAGCAATAAGACAACAAAAGTCAAAAAGGAAGAGGTCAAAGTATTGTTCTTCACAGATTATATAATAGTAAACATAACTGACCCTCAAATTTCTCTCAGGGAATTCCTGCAGCTGATAAACATTTTCAGTAATGTGGCTAGATCCAAAATTAACTAATAACAAATTCTCTAGCTCTCCTATATACAATGATAACCAGATTGATAAAGATTTAGGGAAATGATACCCTTCACAATAACCGCAGATAATATAAAATGTCTTGCTGTAACTCTAACTAAGCAAGTGAAAGATCTGTATGACAGATCCTTGAAAAAAAATAATTATGTAGACATCAGAAAAGGGAAGTGTCTCCTATACTCATTGATCCATAGGATTGATATAGTAAAAATAACCATCCTAGCAAAAGCAATCTACAAATTCATGCAATTCCCATCAAAATTCCAAGACAATTCTTTATAGACCATGAAAGAGCAGTATTCAACTTCATGAAAAAACAAAAACCTCAGCATAGCTAAAATGATCCTAGTACAATAAAAGAACTTATGGAGGTATCACCCTCTCTGATTTCAGGTTGTACTACAGGGAAATAGTAATAAAAACTGCATGGTGCTGACATAAATACAGGTTTATCTTTATAATCTAATAGAAAAAAACAGAAGTAAGTTTACATATCTACATCCATCTGATTATTTTGGAAATCTTTTTTTTGTTGTTTTGTTTTTTTTGTTTTTTCGAGACAGGGTTTCTCTGTGTAGTCCTGGCTGTCCTGGAACTCACTCTGTAGATCAGGCTGGCCTCGAACTCAGAAATCCACCTGCCTCTGCCTCCCAAGTGCTGGGATTAAAGGCGTGCGCCACCACTGCTTGGCTGGAAATCATTTTATTTGTTTACATTCTAGTCATTACCCCCATCCTGGTTCTCCCTCCCACAGTTCCTCATCCCATTTCTCCTCCCCCTTGCTTCCATGAGAGTGCCCCCCATTAGGCCTCTCACTTCTCTGAGGCCTTAAGTCTCTAAAGGATTAAGTGAATCTTCTCCCACTGAGGCCAGACCAGGCAGACTTCTGCTACATATGTGCTAGGGGCTTCAGACCAGTCAATTTATGCTCCTGGTTGGTGGCTCAGTCTCTAGGAGATCCCTGAGGTCCCGGTCAGTTGAAAGAGCTTATCTATGGGATCACCCTCCTTTTCAGCTTCTTCAGTTCTTCCTCTAATTTGACCATAGGGGCCCCTGACTTGTCCAATGGTTAGGTGTAAGTATCTCCATCTGTCTGTCTCAGACAGCTGCTAATAGGGCCTCTCAGAGGACAGTCATGCCAGGCTCCTGTATTTAAGCACATCATAGCATCGGTAATACTGTCAGGCCTTGATGTCCTCTCCCCTCATGAGATGGTGCTTAGTCAGTTACTGAGCGCCTTTCTTTTCACTCTCCTCTCCATTTATGCCCCTACAGTTCCTTTAGACAGGAACAATTCTGAATCAGAAAGTTTGACTGTGGGTTAGTAACTTAGTCCCTCCACTTGCCTACTGGAGGTGAACTCCTCCTTGAGTTCTCTTTCCCAAATGTTGGGCATTTTGGCTATGTTTACCCCCAATGAGTCCTGAGAGTCTCACCTCCCAGGTCTCTGGCACTTTCTAGAGGGTCCGCCCACCTCTCTGGGGTGCATTGAGGCTGTTTATTTCCATTCGTTCTCTTGACCCTCTGGACTTTTCTCTAGTTCTCTCCCTGCCACCCCAAACTGATCCCATTCACCATTCCCCCCACCTTCACCCCTACCCATGTCCAAGCCTCTCTCTGACTCACATGATTATTTTCTTCACCTTCTAATTCACATTGAAGCATCCTGACTTGGGCCCTTATGCTTGTTCTACTTCTTATAGTCCATGGGTTTTATCGTAGGTATTCTATAATTTTTGGCTAATATCCACTTATCAGTGAGTTCATAACATGCATGTTCTTTTGGGTTTGAGTTTCCTCACTCAGGATGATATTTTCTACTTCTCTTCATTTGTCTGCCAAATTTATGATGTCCTCATTTTAATAGCTGAATAATATTCTAGTGTGTAAATGAACCACAATTTCTGTGTCCACTTTTCAGGTTGAGGAACATCTGTTTTTTTGGTGTTGTTGTTTTGTTTTGTTTTTACACATTCTGGCTATTACAAATATGGATGCTAGAAACATACTGGAACATGTCTCTTTGTGGTATGGTGGAAAATATTTTGCATATATGTTCAAGAATGGTTTAGCTGGCTCTTCATGTAGAACTATTTCCAGTTTTCTGAGGAACTGCCAAATTGATTTCCAAAGTGGCTGTGTCAGTTTGCAATCCCACCAGCAATGGAGGAGTGTTCTTCTTTCTCCACATTTTTGCCATCATAGGCTGCCATTTCAGATTTTTTTTTTTATCTCAGCCATTTAGATTGGTGTGAGGTAGAAACTTACCAATTTGCATTTCTCTGACGACTAAAAACTTTGAACATTTCATTAAGTGCTTCTAGGCCATTCAAGAGTCCTCTGTTAAGAATTCTCTTTTTAACTCTATACTCCATTTTTAAAATTAGGTTATTTGGTTTTGTGGAAGTTAACCTCTTGAGTTCATTATATATTTTGCATATTAGGCCTCTATCAGATGTAGGGTTAGTGACGATTTTTTTCCCCAATCTGTAGGTTGCCAGTTTGTCCTATGGATGGTGTCTTTTGCCGTACAGAAGCTTTTCAGTTTTATGAGGTCCTATTTATCAATTCTTGATCATAGAGCCTGAGGCATTGGTGTTCTGTTCAGGAAATATTCCCTTGTGCCAATGAGTTTGGGATACTTTCACTTTCTCAATTTCTCTTCTATTAGATTCAGTGTATCTGGTTTTATGCTGAGGTCCTTGATCCTCTTGGACTTGAGCTTCATGCAAGGTTATAAATATGGATCTATTTTCATTTTTTTTAACATAGAGACTGCCAAATAAACCAGCATCATTTATTTAAGATGCTCTCTATTTTCCACTATATGTTTTTTGGTTCCTTTGTCAAAGATCAAGTGTCCATAGTTGCGTGGGTTTACTTTTGGGTCTTCAGGACGATTCTATTCATATACTTTTCTGCCTCTGTACCAATACCATGTAGCTTTTATCACTATTGCTTTTTAGTATAGCTTGAGGTCAGGGATGGTGATTTCCCCCAGAAGAGCTTTTATTGTTGACAATTGTTTTGGCTATTCTGAGTTTATTGTTTTTACTTATTTATCTATTTATTTTATATTTTATTGTTTGTTTTTCCTTTTTATTGGTTATTTTATTTATTTACATTTTAGATGTCATCCCCTTTGCTGATTTCTTTTTTCTAGAAACCCCTATCATATCCCCCCTCTTCCTTTTTGCTTTTATACCATTTTAATTACATGCAAGTATTAAGGTCAGTTCTAGGTTGAGAGACTAGCAAGACAATATATGCAAATAGTCAAGGAACAAGCAAGGCAATAAACACAAATAGTCAAAGAACAAGCAAGCCACTAAACAAAATTCTCTTAGGGTCTATATGATATAAGTCCAGAATATTCTTTCTTTTAAAGTTTCTGGTAAGAAGTCTGGTGTAATTCTTATAGGTCTGCCTTTATATGTTATTTGACCTTTCCCCCTTACTGCTTTTAGTATTTTTTCTTTGTTTTGTGCATTTGATATTTTGATTATTATGTGATGGGAGGAATTTCTTTTCTGATCTAGTCTATTTGGAGTTCTGTAGGCTTCTTTTATGTTCATGGGCATCTCTTTCTTTAGGTTAGGAAAATTTTCCTCTATAATTTTGTTGAAGATGTTTACTGGCCCTTTAATTTGGGTATCTTCACCCTCATCTATAACTATTATCCATAGGTGTGATCTTTTAATTTTGTCCTAGATTTCCTGGATGTTTTGGGTTAGGAGCTTTTTGCATTTTTTATTTCCTTTGACAGTTGTGTCAATGTTTTTCATGGTACCTTCTGCATATGAAATTCTCTCTTCTATCTTTTGGTGATGTTTGAATCTATGACTCCTGATTTCTTTCCTAGGATTTCTATCTCCAGGGTAGTCTCCCTTTGAGATTTTTTTTTCATTGTTTCTACTTCCATTTTAAGATTCTGCATGGTTTTGTTTAATTCCTTCACCTGTTTGATTGTGCAATAGTGATAAAAACTACATGATATTGGTACAAAGATAGGCAATAAGATCAATGGAATAAAATAGAAGACCCAGAAATGAATCCATATATTTATAGTAACTTGATATTTGACAAAAGAGCTAAAACCTTCCAGTGGAAAAAAAGACAGCATTTTCAACAAATGGTGCTAGTTGAACTAGAGGTCAGCATGTAAGAAAAAGCAAATTGATCCAATCTTATGTCCTTGTACAAAACTCAAGTCCAAGTGGATCAAGGACCTCCATATAAAACCAGACACACTGAAACTAACAGAAGAGAAGGTGGCGAAGAGCCTAGAATACATGGGCACTGGGAAAAGTTCCTGAACAGGACACCAATGGCTTATGCTCTATGATCAAGAATTGACAAATGGGACCTCATAAAATTGTAAAGTTTCTGTAAGGCAAAGGACACTGTCAATAGGACAAAAGGGCAACCAACAGATTGGGAAAAGATCCTTATTAATCCTCTATCTGATAGAGGGCTAATATCCAATAAATACAAAGAACTTAAGAAATTAGACTCCAGACAACCAAATAACCCTGTTAAAAAGGGGGTACTGGTAAACAAAGAATTTTCACCTGAAATATATTGAATTGCTGAGAAGCACCTAGAGGAATGTTCTACATCTTTAGTCATCAGGGAAATGCAAATCAAAACAACCCTGAGGTTAAGCCTCACACCAGTCAGAATGGCTAAGATTAAAAACTCAAATGACAGCAGATGCTGGTGAGAATGTGGAGAAAAAAAAATGCTCCTCAATTGTTGGTGGGATCGAAAGCTGGTATGACCACTCTGGAAATCAGTCTGGTGGTTCCTCACATAGTTGGACATACCATTACCTGAGGACCCTTCTATACCACCCCTGGGCATATACCCAGAATATGATCCAACATATAATAAGGACATATGCTCCATTATGCTCATAGCAGCCTTATTTATAATAGCCAGATGTCCTTCAACAGAGGAATGGATACAGAAAATGTGATATATTTACACAATAGAGTATTGCTCAGCTATTAAAAACAATTAATTCATGAAATTCTTAGGCAAATGAATGGAACTAGAAAATATTATCCTGAGTGAGGTAACCCAATCAAAAAAGAACATACATGGTATGCATTCGATGATAAGTGGATATTAGCCCTAAAGTTTGCAATACCCAAGATACAACTCACAGGGCACGTGAACCTCCTGAAGAAGTAAGACCAAAGTGTGGGTGCTTCAGTTCTTCTTAGAAGAAGTAACAAATAATAATAAGTAACAAATTTGGATACTGTCTCTCTGCCCTCTGGTTAGTCTGGCTAAGGGTTTATCTATGTTTTTAATTTTCTCTAAGAACCAGCTCCTGGTTTTGTTGAAACTTTGTATAGTTTTCTTTGTTTCTACTTGGTTGATTTCAGCCCTTAGTTTGAATATTTCCTGCCCTCTACTTCTCTTTGGTGTATTTGCTTATTTTTTTTCTAGAGCTTTCAGGTGTGCTGTCAAGCTGCTAGTTTGTGCTCTCTACAGTTTCTTTTTGTAGGCACTTAGAGCTATGAATTTTCCTATTAGTGTTGCTTTCATGGAGTCCCACAAGTTTGGGTATTATATGTCCTCATTTTCATTAAATTCTAAAATGTCTTTAATTTGTTTCTTTCTTTCCTGACAAAGTTATCACTGAGTAGACTCCTCTACTCAATGCATCATTGTTCAGTGTCCTCATGTATGTGGGCTTTCTATTGTTTTTGTTATTATTAAAGATTAGCCTTAGTCTGTGGTGATCTGGTAGGATGTGTGGGATTATGCCAGTTTTCCTGTGTCTGTTGAGGTTTTTTTTTTTTTTTTTTTTTTTTTTTTTTTTTTTTTTTTTCCAATTATATGTCAATTTTGGAGAAGGTACCATGAGGTGCTGAGAAGAAGGTATATTCTTTTGTTTTTGGATGAAATGTTCTATAAATATCTGGTAAATCCATTTAGTTTTTAACTTCCCTTAGTTTTACTGTGTCTCTGTTTAGTTTCTGTTTCCATGATCTGTCCATTGTTGAGATTAGGGTATTGAAGTCTCCCACTATTTTTGCCTGAGGTACTATGTGTGCTTTAAGCTTTAATGAAGTTTGTTTTATAAATGTGGGTGCCATTGCATTTGGTGCATAGATGTTTATAATTGGTTGATTTTTCCTTTAATGAGTATAAAGTGTCCATTCTTATCTTTCTTGATAATTTCTGGTTGAAAGTCTATTTTGCTCGATATTAGCATTTCTTCTCTAGCTTGTTTCTTGGGACCATTTGCTTGAAAGATTGTTTACCAGCCTTTAATTTTGAGGTGGTGTCTGTCTTTGTCACTGAGGTGTGTTTCCTGTATGCAGTAACATGTTGGTTCCTATTTACATACCCAGTCCTTTAGTCTATGTCTTTTTATTGGGGAAATGAGTCCACTGATGTTAAGAGATATTAAGGAGAAGTGATTGTTGCTTCCTGTTATTTTGGTTATTAGAGGTGGAATTATGTTTATGTGGCTATCTTCTTTTGGGTTTTTTGGAAGAAGACTTCTTTCTTGCTTTTTCTAGGTTATAATTTCCCTCCTTGTGTTGGTGGTTTCCCTCTATTATACTTTGTTAGGCTGGATTTCTGTAAGGGTATTGTGTAAATTTGGTTTTGTCATGGAATATCTTGGTTTCTCCATCTATGGTAATTGAGAGTTTTGTTGGGTATAGTAGCCTGGGGTGGCATTTGTGTTCTGTTCGTGTTTGTATGACATCTGTCCAGGATCTTCTGGCTTTTATATTCTCTGGTGAGAAGTCTGGTGTAATTCTGATAGGTCTTCCTTTATATGTTACTTGACCTTTTTCCCTTACTGCTTTTAATATTTTTTCTTCATTTTGTGCATTTGATGTTTTGATTATTAAGTGATGATGGGAATTTCTTTTCTAAACTTATCTATTCGGTGTTTTGTAGGCTTCTTGTATGTTAATAAGCATCTCATTCTTTAGGTTAGGAAAGTTTTCTTCTATAATATTGTTGAAGATATTTTATGTTGGGAATCTTTGCTTTCTTCTATACCCATTGTCTTTAGGTTTTTTCTTTTCATTGTGTCCTAGATTTCCTGGATGTTTTGAGTTAGGAGTTTTTTTGCATTTTTTTAATTTTCTTTGACAGTTGTGTCAATGTTCTTTATATTATTTTCTTCACCTGAGATTCTCTTTTCTATCTTTTGTATTCTGTTGATGCATCTTGTATCCATGACTCCTGATCTCTTTCCTAGATTTTCTATCTCCTGTGTAGTCTCCATTTCTGATTTGTTTATTGTTTTCACTTCCATTTTTCTGTACTGAATTGTTTCTTTTTTTCAATTCCTTTACTTCTTTTGTTGTGGTTTTTTTTTTTTTTTTTTTTTTTTTTGTAATTCTACACTAAAGGGATCTGCCCTTGAGCTTATTTTTGTTGAGAGATTTTTAATGAGTCCTTTTATTTCCTTAGGGGGTATGGGAGTGTTTAGATAACCTGATCTTGGTTTAATTTTGATATGTGGCATCTGTCTAGGAATCTTCCATTTCATCTAGATTTTCTAGTTTTGTAGAGTATATACTTTTGTAGTCGGTTCTGAGGATGTTTTGAATTTCCTTAGGTTTGTTGTTATGTTCCCTTTTTTTGTTTTTCATTTTGTTAATTTGAATACTGTTTCTGTGGGGCTTATTTAATTTAGCTAAAGGTTGATTCAATCTTGTTCATTTTTCCAAAGAGCTAGGTCTTGGTTTTGTTTATTCTTTATATCATTCTCTTTGTTTCTAACTGGCTTATTTCAGTTCTGAGTTGGATTATTTCTTGCTGCCTACTCCTCTTGCGTGTGTTTGCTTCTTTTTGCTCTGAGTCCCTTTATTGAAAAATTGAGTAGATTGGTATTGAGATATTAAAGACAGATGATGGTTAGTTCCTGAATTTTTGTTGCTGAAGTTGATATTATGAGTGTATGAATCTCTTCTGTGGTATTTGTGGTTAAATGTTTAATTTCTTATGTTTCTTGGGTGTAATTATCCTCTGGGTCTTACATATTTCTTTCTAGTATCTTCTGTAGGGCAGGATTAATAGAACTAACTATATAGTTTAAATTTGGTTTTGTCATGGAATATCTTGGTTTCTTCATCTATGACGATTGAGAGTTTTGCTAGGTACTGTATCCTGGGCTGGCATTTGTGTTCTCTTAGGGTCTGGATGATATCTTTCCAGTATCTTCTGGCTTTTTGAGTCTCTGTTGAGAAGTCTGGTACAATTCTGATAGGTCTGCCTTTATTTTTTACTTGGAATTTTTCTTTTATAGCCCTTAATATTCTTTCTTTGTTCTGTGCATTTAATATTTTTATTATTGTATGGAAAGAGGATTTTTTTTCTGGCATAATCTATTTGGTGTTCTTGTACATTTATGGCAATCGCTTTCTTTAGGTTAGGGCAGTTTTCTTCTATGATTTTCCTCAAGGTTCAGGCTTAGATTTTTCACTATATTCTATTCTTATTATTCTTATGTTTGGTCTTTTTATTGTGTCCTCACTTCCCTGGATAATTTGAATTAGGTGCTTTTTTACACTTTGTAATTTCTTTGACTGATGTGTGAAAAATTTCTATGGTATTGTTAACATCTACCCCTGATATTCTCTCTTACTTGTATTGTATTCTGTTGGTGATGGTTTTATCTGTAGCTTCTGATCTTGTTTCTAAGTTGTCCATCTCAGGGGTTACTTTCATTTCTACTTTCTTTATTGTTTCTATTTGTTCAATTCCTTCACCTGCTTGATTGTATTTTTCTGTTCTTCAAGGGATTTATTTGTTTGTCTTTTCTTTATGGGATTGTACCTGTTTCCCTGTATTTCTTTAAGTGAGTTATTTATATTCTCCCTAAATGCATCTTTCATATTCATATTTATAATATGGGATTTTAGGTCACTATCTTCCTTTTCTGGCATTTTAGGGTGTTTAGGGTTTGCTGTGGTGTGAGAACTGGCTTCTGGTATACCAAATTGCATTTGTTTCTGTCACTTATCATTTTGCAGTTGCTCCTGACCATTTGGCTATCTCTGATGTTAACAAGACTGGGTGTCTCAGACTGTAGCCAGCCTTCTTGGAGGCAGGTAGATATTTGTGATCTTGTTTAGAGCTTGCCTTCTAGGAGACAGACAGTGTTGTCTCTTCTTAGTGTGGTCCTCCTGTGTCTCTGGTTAGAGCAGACCTCCTGTTAGACATCTTGAAAAAAATAGCAAAAAGTTTATAACAAAAAACAAAGCAATTTTAACAAATGGTGTTGGTCTAACTGGCTATCTGCCTGCAGAAAATAGTTCCATATTAATCACTCTGCACAAATTTAACTCCAAGTAGACCAAAGACCTCAGCATACGTCCAGATACACTAAATCCAACAGATGACAATGTAAGGAATATTCTTTAACTTATTGACACAGGAGAAGACTTACTGAACACAGCACCAATACCTCAGGCACACAGATCAACAATTAATCAATGGGATCTTATGCAACTGAAATGCTCCTGTAAGGCAAAGGACACTGCCAAGAGGACAAAATGTCAGTCTACAGAATGGGAAAATTTCTTCACATCTGACAGAGTGCCAATATCCAAAATACTCAAGAAACTCAAAATACTCAAAGAACTCAAGAAATTAGATATTGTCAAACCAAATAACTGAATTGAAAAATGAAGTACAGGGTTAAACAGAGAATTCCAAACAAAGAAATATTTAAAGGCTAATAGGCCCTTAAAACCATGCTCAAAATTCTTAGTTATCAGGAACTTGGAAATGAAAACATACCTGAGATTCTGTGTTATATTCCTCAGAATGGCTAAGATCAAAAACTCAAGCAACAACTCATATTCATGAGAATGTGGATCAGGTGGATAATTCCTTCACTGCTTGTAGAAATGCAAACTTGTCTGTAAGGAGCAGGCCCTTAACAGGACTGACTCCATATTTGTAATATGAAAGAAAACAAGTTTGAAGTGAAGTTGTTTTGAAGTGCTGTGATAACCAGAATTTGTTTTGATAATCAAAAGTTGTTTTTAAAACCTTATGAATCAAAATATTTGTGCATTAAAACAAGTTGTTTTGAATAAGTGTGATAAGCAGCTATAATGAAGTCATAGCCCCAGAGATAACCAGAAGCATCTGGTTATCTTCCATGCATGTCAGAAGTAACCACCAAATTCAGCATAAAAGAGGAGCCCCCGGCCAGAGCACTTCATCACACTGGTATCCATGACTGGCTAGCATGATCCTCTGTTCAGGCCTCCTCTGCAGCCGAGAGACTGAGCATTCTGCTGTGCCCGATCATCAGAGCAGCAGCCAAGAGACCAATGCCCCTATCTTCATGGTCAAGCACTCTCCAGACCTAAGCTGCTGGAAACTACAGTCATAAGGACTCAGGTCATATAACTCATGAATAATGATGTACTTATTGTTACACTTATTTCTTTGGTAATTAGCAATTTATTATTTGTGTTAACTGTGCTAGATAGAGTCAATGCATAGGACATGTGGTAATACCTCGTTGTTACAATAGCATTGGCATTGGTGATAATATTTTGTTTGCTGTGCATTATTAAAGAACAATTAAATATCAAACCTCTGTCTCTGATGTTCTTTCTCCTCTCTTGTGGAACTGACACTCTCACAGTCAATTCTGTATATGATTCCTGAGGGGAGAGGACCTGTCACTCTTCTCCCCATGGGGACCCTAAAACCTTATCACAACCTGCTCAAGACAGATAACATACTGG
Organism: Arvicanthis niloticus; assembly: GCF_011762505.2. Taxonomy (NCBI): domain Eukaryota; kingdom Metazoa; phylum Chordata; class Mammalia; order Rodentia; family Muridae; genus Arvicanthis; species Arvicanthis niloticus. The sequence continues at coordinate 3,705,486 of NC_047661.1, forward strand.
GCTTGCGACATTGTCCAGCCACCTTGGAAATCAATTTAGTGGCTTCTTCTCAGAAAATTGTGGATAGATCTACCTCAACATCCAGGTACACCACTCCTGGGTATATACACAAAAGAAGCACCAGCATAGTACAAGAACACTTGCTCAACTATGTTCAGAGTAGCTTTATTTATAACAGTCAGAAGCTGGAAACAACCTACATGCCCTTCAGTGGAAGAGAGTTTATGCAGTGACACTTGAATTCCACCGAGTAGAGGGAACAGAATAGACATGGGGGTAGATACAAGTGTGGGGATGAGAACATGAAGGATGAGGTGGGGGGGTGAAGGGTGAGAGTACCAAGAGACACAACTGTATTGGGGATGCATCTCTAGGAAAAACTAGAAACCTAGGACAATGGAAATACCCTAAATTATATAAAGGTGACCCTAGCTAAGGTTACTAGCAATGAGGGAATTGGAGGCTGAACTAGCTACTTCCTATAGCCAGGCAAGACTTCCATGGGAGGGATTGGTAAATCAACACAACCATGTAGCCTTAGATCCACAATTTGTCTTGCCTATGTGATGTTTAGGTTTGTAAAAGATTGAACAGAATTTGAAAAATGGGACAACCCATGGCTGGTCCACCTTGAAAGCCGGGCCATGATAGGGATCCCATCCATCACACTATTAATGCCATTCTTCTATACTTGCAAACAGGTGCCTAGCATAACCATCATCTGAGAGGCTTCACCAAGAAACTGATGGAAACTGATGCAGACACCCATAGCCAAACAGTAACTGGATCTCTGAGAATTCAGTGGAAGAAGGGAAAAAAGGATCAGAGGAGTCACGTTTGGTCAAAGGTACCCCAAGAAAACCTAAAGAACCAAGTACACTGTGTCCAAAGGGGCCCATAGAGAGACTGAATTGTCAACCAGAGAGCATGCACTGAAAAGACCTAGGCCCCCAGCACATTTGTTACAGTTGTACAGCTGGGTCTTCATGTGGGACTTCGAAAACAGGAACAGGGGCTGTCTCTGGCTACATTGCATGCCTTTGGATCCCTTTCCTTTAACTGGGCTGCTTTGTCTAGCCGCAATAGATGTTGTGCCTAATTTTGCCTCAGCTTGATATGCCAAGGCAGATTGATATCCATGGGAGACAGCCCCTTCTCTGAGGAGAAGGGGAGGAGATGTGGGAAGGAGAGAAAGAGAGACAGAGAGAGAGAAAGAGAGAGAGAGACAGAGAGAGAGAGAGAGAGAGAGAGAGAGAGAGAGAGAGAGACTGGGAGGAGAGGAGGTAAGGATAGTTGTGATCAAGAAGTAAAGTAAATAACAATCAATTAAAACTACATTTCAAATAGAATTATATATAGTTGCTCTAAAGTGTAAATTTTCTAATTATTATATCTATTTTATTCCACTGTTTCATATGTATAAGAATTAAAATATCATACTTACAAAAATGGTAACACATTTTTGCAATGCTGAAACATAAAATCTTAGAAATCTTGCACATTGAAGCATATTATTTCATAAAAAGCACTTATCAAAAATAGTTAGAACAGCACTTGTTGTCTCCTTCCTGTCATCTAGCTTAACATATGGAATGAACATCTTTTCTGGGCCTTTGGTGAATTGTCACTCCTTTCTAAGTTTGGGTCTATTTCCAGCACTTTATCTTTTGTACTTTAAATGTCAGGAAATAGCTCAGAGTTCCAACAATGTGAATATTTTCCTGGCAACTTTTTTTTTTTCTGGGGCATCTTCATCTTTTGTCATGAATGTTTTTCTTGTTTGTGTAGCTAAGTTGCTCACTTTCACTAAATTCTTCTCACTGAGCATCTCAAGTCTCTTAAATATCAATACAAATAGTCCTCAGGCTTGATTGAAATTTTACTTCCACCATCACCTTTTTTTTTCTTGCCCATTTTTTTCTTTTAAGTATTTTTGATGTCTGTCAGACTTATTACTAAGTGACCCAGAGGTACAATGGCTATACGCGTAGTCTCAGAAACCAATTACCAATCAGTGAGAAACATTAAAGTGAAATGATTGTCCATATTTCTCAGTGTACCTTTTCTCTTATATCTGTAGTCATTTTTCAAATGAACAGCCTAATACTAAATTACCCCCTAATATATTGAGATAGCTAAAATTTGAATTTTGATTTTGGGAAACTAGCGTTATTTAAGTAAGCCATGATAACTGTAATTTATATGTATTTGAACTGTAAAAGGTTAGAATTTTATGAATAAGTACAAATAAATACAGTTGAGTTCACTCTTGAGTTCCATTTACTTTGTGCAGTTTGTGCAAATCAGGTCAACAGAGGTAGCTGAAGCCAGATTAAGAGAAGGAACCAGAAGATTAGAACAAATTGCCAGAGTTAGTTTGAACCCAAGCAGAACAATTCAGTGAGAAGACAAGAGAAACTAGTTTGAATAATTCAGCTTGAAAAATTAGATTGCATGGAGGCTAGAGCTTTTTGGCCTAAAACCAAGGATAGTTAGAACAGAGGAAAGTATTCTGGGCTCAGCCTCAGCTGTACATTCACTGTGCTTGTGTGTGGACCTCATCTCATCCCACTACATGAGAAAATTAAGTGACAATTGAAGATACATAAGGTTGAGCATGAAAGAGCTTAGGTTGGGTAGGAGACAAGATGGACAATGAATTTATAATCAAAGCAATCTTTATACTGACTTTTCCAGTGGTTCACATATCAGTGTAATATTATTTTTTTCAAGTCCTATTTTTTTAAATTTTATTTTATATTTTATTTACATTTAAGATGCCATCCCCTTTCCACATTTCCCCTCCCTAGAATACCCCTGTCCCATGCCCCCCCTTTCCCATTTGCTTTTATACGATTTGTTTAAAATGTTAATCAAAGGATTTATAAGTTTTGTAATGCTCAATCAGAAGTGTAACCCAATACCCAACCTAGATATAAAAACTCTTTGACTGGTGGAGACATGTGAACATCTGCCTCCATGCCCCCTCTCTCTTTCTCTCTCTCATCACCTAGCTTCTCCTCTTCTTCATCTTCTCTCCTTGTTCCATCTCTTCCTCTCAGTACTCCTTCCCATTTAGCTCCTCCTACATATCACTCTTCCTGTTAAAGTAAAACTTTTCTCTCAAAATACAATTAGAGCATACTTATTCCTAATTGTACCACTAAGGTACAAGATAGTCCTAATACCCAGTCCATCATTTTGTTGACTAACCAGAACCTCTGTCATCTCTTATAACTAAAACACTTACTTTTGATCCTGGCTTTTTTGGCTTTAGAAAGAATGTCAGCTGAAAACCATCTACTTAGATCTTTTCTCTCAAAGTAAATAGCCAGGATTGGCTATGAGACTATAGGTCTTCAACCCCATCAGAAATCCAGAACGACTGAGTTAACTGAAGTTATGGGAAGCACTAAACATAACTTCTAAAACTTAGCCAATTTATAGAGACCGCTGAACAGCTGAAAAGCCCCTATACTACCGAACGTTGGAGCATCAAATCTTCAGCCTTCTGGCCCAGAATCATCTGACAGACCTTAGTGATGCAGGATTATTAAGGACTGATTACTCTGTCTAGGCAGATATAATCAGTCGACTATTCTGCATGTGTGTCCTTTTCTGGACAGTAATTTGTCTGTAGATGGAGAGAGGCAATTCTTGCCTAGTGGCTGTCACCACACAACTGGAGTAACTCCAAGGATGCTCAATTTCTTCTTAGAATCCATGACAGGAAGCTGTCAGGAGCAGACAGGTCTCTAATGAAAATGAACATTAATATATAAATATTTGTAGCGTCAGTTCTATGGACTTCTGATGTTTTGAAAGCCAACTATCCATGTAAGGTAACCTGGACTGTTGTCTGTTCACTCCTCTCAGCTATTTCTAAATAAAATATGGAAAACACCCTAACAATAAACTCAAAACCATGAATTTGCTATAGTCCCTTAACTCATAGGTTAACCGTCCCAAATCAGTTCAAAAAGTTAAAAAAGGGTTGGGTCTAGGCCTTGTATTCCTAAATGTGTTATACAGGCACAATGCTCATGAGAGTATCAATATTTGTCTCATTTTTATATTAATAAGAGGCTCGTACCAATGAAAACCTTAAATTTGAAATCAAAGTAAATTTTGTGCCATTTAAGAAATTATAACTTCATCTTGATAATAATTATACAGATTTCTACCAATAGGTTATGGCTATGCAATAAGTCCTAGCTAATCCCCCATTCCAACAAAACCACTACTTTTCCCTAGAAAGACAGACCATTATTAACCACATTAGGCCCCAAGCTCAGGGAATAGGGGCGCTGACTCTTCTTTAACTTCTTCAAGCTGATTAAGGGCGTTGAGATTTTAGAAGAGGGGTGGGGGGAAGAGTAAGTTGATAAGCCTCTGACTCTGTGTCTTCACTGAATCCAGCTGGAATTCCAGGACTTCGGAGGTTTGGGTAGGTCTGCTCAGTATGCTTGATGAGTAGATACACCAAGGCTGTGTATTCTGCAATATACAATTCTCAGAACAAGTTTTAGTATTGAGAAAAGAAAAAAATTTTCCCCCAGGGGGCTGACATTTTTTTTAAAGATGTTGGTTCTGACAACTTTTTTCTTTTCGCTTGTTAAAATTGGTTGTAATATTTACATTTCAGATTTTATCCCCTTACCCTACTTTCTCCCACCACCCATAAACCTCCTATCTCATCCCCCTCCTCATGCTTCTATGAAGCAGTGACTGCACCTACCCCCCTCATTATCCCCTCCCCACCCTCACATTCCCCCCCCCCATTCTGTGTTCATTTTTTTTATGGGACCAAGAAACTCCTCCCCCACCTATGTCCGACAAGGCCATCCTCCCCTACATATACCTCTGGAGTCTTTGGTCCCTCCCTATGTCTTCCCAGGCTGGTGGTTTAGACCCTGGGGGGCTCTGGTTGTTTGGTATTGTCGCTAACACTTTCTGCTCCTTCAGTCCTCTCACTAAGTTCTCCATTGAGAAACCCCTGATCATATCAGAGGTTAACTGTGAGCATCGTCCTCTGAGTGTGTTAATCTTTGGCAGACCTCTAAGGAGACAGCTATATCATGTTCCTCACATTATGCACTTCCAGCCATCCACGACAGTGTTTAGATTAGGTGGCTGTACATGAGATGACTACCCAGGTGGAATGGTCTCCTGATGGCCCCTCCTTCAGTTTCTGTTCCATGTTTTGTTTCCCTATTTGCTCCCTTGAGCATTTTTGTTTCTCATTCTAAGTAGAACTGAGGCATCCCCTCTTGGTCTTCCTTCTTCATGAGCTTCATGTGATCTGCGGGTTGAGTCTATTTATGGACATCTCTTTCTTTAGGTTAGGGAAGTTTTCCTCTATAATTTTGTTGAGGATATTTACTGGTCCTTTAAGTTGGGAGTCTTCCCCCTCATCTATTCCTATTATCCTTAGGTTTGGCCTTCTCATTGTGTCTTGGATTTCTTGTATATTTTGGGTTAGTAACTTTTTGTATTTTGCATTTTCTTTGACAGTTGTGTCAATGTTTTTCATGGTATCTTCTGCACATGAGATTCTCTCTTCCATCTCTTGTATTCTGTTGGTGATACTTCTGTCTATGACTCCTGATCTTTTTTTTAGGTTTTGTATCTCCAGGGTATTGTCCCTTTGTGATTTCTTTATTGTTTCTACTTCCATTTTTAGATCCTGCATGGTTTTGTTTAATTTCTTCTCCCGTTTGGTTGCATTTTCTTGCAATTCCTTAAGGGATTTTTGTGTTTCCTCTTTAAGGGTTTCTATCTGTTTACCAGTGCTCTCCTTAAGTTCTTTGAGAGTGTTATTTATGTCTTTCTTAAAGCCCTCTATCATCATCATGAGAAGTGATTTTAATTCTGATTCCTGCTTTTCTGGTGTGATGGGGTGTTCAGGGCTTGCTCTGATGGGGGAGCTGGGTTCTGATGATGCCATGTAACTTTGGTTTCTGTTGCTTACGTTCTTGCTCTTGCCTTTTGCCATCTGGTTAACTCTAGTGCTGCCTGTACTTCTGTTTCTGACTGAAGCCTGCCTTTCCAGTTATCTAGCTTGTGTCTGATCTCCTAGGGGTCCAGATGTCTCTGTGATCTTTTCCAGCTGCACTGATTACAGTGGTACCTCTAGGATGCCTCAGGATATGGTGCCTCCAAGGTAGTAGTCCAGCTAGGTGCCTGCTGTTCTGGGTGCAGTGTCTCCTCTAGAATATCTCAGGATATGTTGTCTGACGCTCTGAGTTCAGTTGTTCCTCTGTGGCTCTGGGTTGAGTGGACCTTCCAGTATGTCTCAGGTGGAATCTGGGGTCCACACAACAGCAGACCTGGCAGAGGTCTGATCCAGGCCTCAGATCTGAGAACTAGTTTCTAAGACACTGTCCAAGTTAGAGTGCCTGGGATCCCTGCTTCCTCTGGGTTCTTGGAGGTTGGAGGCAGATCTGCCACCCAAGATCTGCTCTGTGCTCTGGCCCAGACCAGAAGGAACCTCAAGTCATATTTTTAATGATGTTCTTAAATGTCTTAACTTCCCTTTTAGCCCACTATCCACTAGAGGTAGTGGAAAACAAAGGTATAAGGTAAGTGGAGTTGTTTAGAATGGTTCATTAAGGAACTCCCATTTGTGTTGTCTGGAAATCAGTAGTTCAGTTCACAGGTTAGCAGTGGCAGGTCAATCCACTCACAAACACTTCATGGATACACCAGCAGTACAGAAAGGGAGAGTTGAGATAGCAAACATGAATCATCAGTGGTGCCACTAGTTAGTAAAGATAGCTAGCCCTCAGCCTCTTCTGGATTCAGCAGGAGGGACCTGGTGGGATGCCAGGAAAAGTTTTCTGCTCTGCCTTTCTCTGTTAATATCATTATAGAGCTAACTCTATCAGCAAGCCTACTTCAGCCTCCATAGCTGTCTGTTGAGTCCAATTTATACCCTCCAAACATCATGTCTTCCACCAGTCTTGCCTTAGCATGTGTATTGTCTCAGCACATGCATGTTTGTCAGCTGACATAACTCTGCCAATCAGCCCAAGTCCATGGAAAGAGTAAGAAAATGCAGCACACCACCAGAAAATTTTTGGTGCATTTCTTTCTATGGAGTCTCGACAAATGGAGCTCAGCTACACTGTAGAGAGCTGTGGTGAGTGGTGACAACATTCACCATTACAAGATGGTGCTGGCATCCGGTGCTCCCACAAGTAATAAGTGGACTTCGCATTGTGCAAGTGGTGAAAGCGCGCCAAATCACTGCCCAACCCGGGGCGTAATACGAGGTTATGAGCAAGCAGCCAATTAGAAGTGAACACGCCGCTCTAGGGTGCATATAAGCAGCGCCTGTTCAGGACTCGGGGTCTTCCTCTTTTCATCGCAATAAAGCTTGCTGCAGAAGGATCCTGGTGTGTCCACGTGTGTTCTCGCTGGCGAGACGATTGTGCGGGTCGCAGCTGGTGCCAAAACCCGGGTCGCCGGGGAAGCCTCACCATCACCCGTACTGAGGAGATCCTCCGTTCATGGAGAAGGATTCAGAACTGCAGGACCAAGGTAAGCTCCGAGAGGCACATTTGGCCTTGAATCGCTTCTCTCATCTCCCAGTATAGTTAATGCCATTGAGGCCTCTATTATCGTTCTGATAGGACTCGCTCTCTTTCTTTTAGTTTCGTTTTGCTTTCATAAGGGCTGGTGTTGATTCGCACCGATGGGCATCGTAAGGCGGAAGTAGATAAGCCGTGGTGCCCCTCCCGTGTGCAAGATCCTCTCGTAGATAAGGGAGCAGCATGGGGGCTTCACATTCGATGATTATGGAGCTACAAGCCTTGTTACAACAACACAAATTGAAACTATCTACAAAAACCCTGGAGAGTTTCGTCAAAGAGGTTGATCATGCCGCGCCTTGGTTCGTGTGTTCTGGTCCGCTGACACTCACCTCTTGGGAGAAACTGAGGGGAGATTTAGAACGAAAGCGACAAGACAGAAAGTTGAGGGCAGGAACCATGGGGCTGTGGAAATTGGTCAAATCATGTTTGGAGGATGAAGAGTGCCGCCCGATGGTAGTATCTGGGCAGAGAGCACTAGAGGAGCTACAAGACAGCATGTCAGAAACGGAGCGAGATAAAAGGCTAGGAGCTCACAAGAAAAAAAGACATGTCTAAGAAAAAAGGCCCTTCCGAGGACACTGGATCCAAGGAAGTGAGAGATAAGGGAAAGGATGCCCTGGGAGAGAAGGAGACAAAGAAGGAGAAAGTCTTTAAGAAAAGGAAGAGCCTCTATCCGGTAAAGGAATTGGTGGCTCTAGAACTCAGTGATACCAAGTCAGATGAACTCAGCCCCTCGGAGGAGGTCAACCTAGAGGAGGAAGCGGCCCATTACAAGGAGGAAAGGCACCACCCAGATGAGCGACAAGCTAATCGCTAGCACAAGGGGCCAAGAAGGACTGATAAGGGAGCTGCACCTTTCTGGCTCACGAGTCCTGGCCCTAGCGCCCCTCCGCCTTATTTGGACGGCTGCTGCTCAGATTCTTTCCTTTCAAAAGATGAACAGAAGAAATTACAACAAGCATTTCCAGTGTTTGAGGCAGTTGATGGGGGCCGGGTCCACGCACCCGTGGAGTATACTCAAATTAAAGAACTTGTTGAGTCGGTCCGTAGCCACAGAGTCAATGCTAATTTTACAGTTTCTCAGATTGAGAGACTTGCTACCTTTTCTATGACTCCGGGAGATTGGCAAACCACTATGAAGGCCACACTCCCCAACATGGGACAATATATGGAATGGAAAGCCCTGTGACATGATGCTTTGCAGTCACAGGCAAAATTAAATGCTACTACCGAGGACAATCAGAGACAGTGGACTTTTGACCTGTTAACTGGACAGGGACAGTATGCCAATAACCAAACCAATTATGATTGGGGGGCATGTACCCAGATTTTGGCTGCCGCTATCAAGGCATAGAAAGCACTTCCTAAGAAAGGGGAGTCTGGGGGACACCTAACAAAAATATTACAAGACCCCCAAGAGCCATTCTCAGACTTTGTGGCTAGGATGACATTCTTATGTGTCATAAGGAGTTAGTTGTTTTACAAACCTCATACCCGTTATTGCTCAAAACCCTGGGACAATGAGCCTGCATATTGCTGCTGAGAAAGTTCAAATTTCAGAAATTGGCTCCTTTCTAGGGACAGTTATTTACCCAGAAAAAATAGTTCCTCAGAAATTAGAGATTCGCAGAGACCATTTACACACTTTGAATGATTTTCAAAAATTATTGGGTGATATAAATTGGTTGAGACCATTCCTGAAAATTTCCTCTGCTGAATTAGAACCTTTGTTTGCTATTTTGGAAGGGGATGCTCATATTTCCTCACCAAGAGCCTTAACACCAGCTGCAAGCCGTGCCCTACAAGTGGTAGAAAATGCCTTACAAGATGCCCAGCTAAAACACATAGATGAAACCAAAGCCTTTGACTTATGTGTTTTTAAAACTAGACACTTACCAACTGCTGTGTTGTGGCAGGATGGTCCCTTGTTATTGATTCATCCCAATGCTTCTCCTGCAAAGATCATTGAATGGTATCCAGATGCAGTTGCTCAGCTTGCCCTTCGTGGGCTAAAAGCAGCTATTACCCATTTTGGAAGGGAACCTAAAGTTTTAGTAGTGCCATATACTGCCCATTAAGTCCAAATATTAACTGCTACCTCTGATGTTTTGGAGGTGTTGGTCACTTCCTTTAATGGTCAGATAGATAATCACTATCCCAAACATCCCATTTTGCAATTTGCCTTAACTCAAGCTATTGTATTTCCATGCATTGTATCTCAGGAACCACTCCTAGATGGAATGGTAGTTTATACAGACGGGTCAAAAACAGGAGTGGGTGCCTATGTGGTTAATAACAAAGTCACATCCAAACAATATCATGAAACCTCACCTCAAATTGTGGAATGTTTAGTGGTGTCAGAGGTTCTGGAAATTTTTCCAGGTCCCTTAAATATTGTTTCAGATTCCTTTTATGTAGTAAATGCAGTTAAAGTTTTAGAAGTGGCTGGACCAATTAGGACATCCAGTAGACTTGTAGAAGTTTTTCAAAAGATTCAGTTTACCTTGGTTAATAGAAGATTCCCTATTTTTATTACACATATTAGGGTTCACTCTGGCCTACTGGGACCCATGTCCTGTGGAAATGATCTGGCAGATCGAGCCACAAAGTTGATTACGATTGTCATTTTACCAAAATTGGATTTGGCTAAAGATTTTCATAAAAGATTTCATGTGACAGCTGAGACATTACGTCGTTGATTTGACATAACTAGAAAAGAAGCTAGAGATATAGTGACTCAATGTCAAAATTGCTGTCAATTCTTACCTGTGCCTCATGTTGGAATTAACCCTTGAGGAATCCGGCCACTACAGATCTGGCAAATGGATGTTACTCACATCCCATCCTTTGGCAAATTGCAATATTTACATGTTTCCACTGATACTTGTTCTGGAATTATATTTACTTCTCCATTAGCCTGAGAAAATGCGGCCCATGTTATTCAGCATTGTCTCGAGGCATGGAGTGCCTGGGGAAAGCCTAAAATCCTTAAAACTGATAATGGACCAGCTTACACATCTCAAAAGTTTGGACAATTCTGTTACCAAATGGGGGTGACCTATCTAATGGGTCTCCCTTATAACCCTCAAGGACAAGGCATTATAGAACGGGCTCATTGCACTCTCAAGTCTTATTTAATAAGACAAAAAGGGGGAGTCGAGGAGGCTCTACCCTCAGTGCCAAGAGTAGCCATCTCTATAGCACTCTTTATTCTTAATTTTCTAAATCTGGACAGTCAGGGCCATATGGCGGCTGACTGTCATTGTTTAGAGCCTGACAGGCCAAAGGAGATGGTCAAATGGAAAGATAAGACTGGTCAATGGAAAGGCCCGGATCCTATTTTAATAAGATCCAGGGGAGCTGTTTGTCTTTTTCCACAGGAAGAAGACAACTCATTTTGGCTGCCAGAGTGACTGACATGGCGACTTGAGGCACCTGAAGATGACCCCCTGAAGGATTCATCTGCAGACGCTCTCAATTCTCATTTGGACTCTCCTAAATTGGGTTCCTAGTATAGAGAGTAAACAACGATGGGCTATATTATCTGCCTATCCAAAGCCCATGCCAATTAGACATAATTCAGTTGTTTTCCCTAAGTTTTTTATAACTAAGAAAACTGTAGATTTTCCATATCTCCCATATGACCCTATGTGGGCACCTTTAGGAGAGAATAGTTCCCTGATGGAGAAAGGCTCTCTCTGCTTCCAATTTGAGAAAGATGGAGGCTGTGTCAAGTTAGTAAGCCAGGCCTTGAGAATGTTTGATGACTGACAAGTAGGCTGGTTACACTACCCATAATACCAGTAACTCTGATATAACCATTACAAGCAAAACCTTTTGGCAAGAGGCAATTTGGATCAATGGTACCTTTATATTGCCTGGAGCCACTTATAAGGAAAATCCTCCTCAATCTAGGATAGCTCCTCATTTTAGCTTAAATGATGAAGAAAACATTCCTCCTTGGTCTGATTGTCAGTCCCCTCTTACTAGCTGGACAAACCAGCATAAGACCTTTTCCTTCTCCCCTAATATGAGGTCCGACCTGGGGGGAGAAACAGATATGAAACAGGGGATGTTCATACAAGATTTCGGGACACATCCTTTCCATAAATGGTTACTGTGTGGAATTAATGGTAGTTGTACAGATTTCAGTCTGTTGGTTTTTATTCAGGGTGGAACCACAGGAAAGGCCCTCTTTAATGGCATTTCCAAATTTTATCAGTATCATAAGATATTAACTCAGGGAACTGATGGAACCTCAAATGTACACGTTAATTCTACTACAGAAATTACTAGGGTTAGTAAAACTCAAAAGCAAATTGACTTCTCACTTACCCCGGTATGTGTCTATCCCCCTTCTTTTTTTTTTTTCAAATTCCTCATTTGAAAATTGCACTAATGATTCGTGCATAATGTCTCACTGTTGGGTTGCTGAACAAGCAAGGCATGCCATGATTGCTAGAGTGCCACGATGGGTCCCTGTTCCCGTGGAAACCCCATCTACTTTGTCATTATTCAGACAAAAAAGAGATTTTGGGATAACTGCAGATATTATAATGGCGATCTCTGTTAGTGAGGTTGCAGCTGCAGCCGCTGTAATCGCTATGTCAACCACAGTCCAAACAAGTGCAGTTTTAAATCATCTATCCGCAACAGTGGCAGACGCAGTTGACCTTCATACTTCTGCTGGTGCCCAGTTAAAAGGCGTGTTGATGGTGGTCAATCAGCGCACTGATTTAGTAGAAGAAAGATTGGATATTCTCTTCTTATTGGCTCAATTGGGGTGCAAAAGAAGGTTAGGCACCCTGTGTATTACCAGTGTACAATATGATAATTACACATGAGCAGCTAACTTGTCTAGAAAATTATCTTTATACCTTGCAGGAAAGTGGTCAGAAGGATTTGAGGAGACTCTTGAATCATTTCGAGCGGCAGTGATAGCCATCAACTCAACACGAGTGGACCTGTCATTGACTGAAGGACTCTCCTCCTGGGTTTCTTCAGCCTTTTCTTTCTTTAAAGAGTGGGTGGGGGTAGGCCTGTTTGGTGCAGCCCTATGTTGTGGATTAGTGCTTATGCTATGGTTGGTCTGCAAACTCAGAGCCCAACAAAAGCGTGACAAGGTCGTTATTGCCCAAGCACTCGCAGCCTTGGAACAAGGATCATCCCCTGAAATTTGGCTATCTATGCTAAGAAAGTAACTGATGACTGAGACCCTCAGTCGATGCACCCCAAGGGTTCAGCCCATTGCACTGGGTCGATGAGAGGTCTAAGTCCAGTCAGCCCATGCCTGAATAGCTGTGGTACCTGAATAGTAGGTTGACAGCCCTTGCACTCCTGGGACCTATATTCCATTGCACAGGGACGGGTGTCAATTCCTCTTTACATCCCCTTAGCCCTTGCACCCAGAGGACTTGTTTCGATTGCACGTGGTAGGGTAAGGGAGAATCTTCAGGCTGTAAGCTCTTGATCGCTTATTCCCCCAAGATGGAGTTTGCTTGATCGAGCTTGATTCGAATCTTGATTGGTGCCGCGCTAGAGAGGCCAAAGGCAGTTCCATCTTTATAAAAGAAAAAGGGGGAGATGTAGAGAGCCGCGGTGAGCAGTGACAACGTTCACCATTACAAGATGGTGCTCCCACAAGTAATAAGTGGACTGCGCATTGTGCAAGTGGTGAAAGCGCACCAAATCACTGCCCAACCCGGGGCGTAATACGAGGTTATGAGCAAGCAGCCAATTAGAAGTGAACACGCCAATCTAGGGTGCATATAAGCAGCGCCTGTTCAGGGCTCGGGGTCTTCCTCTTTTCATCGCAATAAAGCTTGCTGCAGAAGGATCCTGGTGTGTCCACGTGCGTTCTTGCTGGTGAGACAATTGCACGGGTCCCACTACACCATGTAAGGCAGACCAATACATGTATGTTGTTGCAAAGAATCCTTCATTTCATATCCTTTTGTGTGCTTGCTTAACAGAGCTTCCTTTCCTCTGTGTCTTCTTCAACAAAATGTTCCTTCAAAAGTCTGACTTAGATTTTCACCTGTGTCCACTTCAGGATAACACTCCTTCACATGTTTGCTCCAGCAACACAATTTTACAAAGAATTTTTATGTTCCTACTTCACATCAGGATTAGAAATGTGTCATTGCTGAATTCCCAGCATTTCCAAGGAATTCTTGAATCAATGTTCTGATTTTCTGGTGAAAAAAATTGAGAGAGATCAAGTGATTGGCCCAAGATCATACAGCTTATAAACTTAAATACTCAAGATTGAACTCTCAATTTCTTATAGAAAATTTTATTTATTTTTATTTTAATGTGAAAGGTAGTATAATCATATATTTCTGTGGCATGTAATTATAATTTGATTCATTAATGGAAACTTTTATGATCAAATCAGAGAAATTAAATGTGTCATGTGCACAAATATTTTTTTCCTTTTCTTTTTTTTTTTGGATATTTTATTTACACTTCAGATGCCATCCCCTTTCCCCATTTCCCCTCCCTAGAAAACCCGTATCCCATGCCCCTTTTTCCTTTTTGCTTTCATACAATTTTTTTTAAAAATGTGCACAAACATTTTTATTGCCATGTAGTGAGACCTTTTAAACTTTTCTCTAATAAACTAGCTTGTAATACTAATAGTTTTAAAAATCCTACGTTTCATTATATCACCAGCTTTTATTTTCCTTGATGTTATGATTATCATTTTTATTGGATATTTTAATTACATTTCAGATGATATCCTCTTACACCATTTCACTCCCACCCAGGAAACTCATATCCTTTCCTCACTCCTCCTGCTTCAATGAGGATGTGTCCCCACCCATCCACCCACTACCACCTCCCCATCCTTGAATTCCCACACACTGAATATCCTCTCCCACCTATGTCCAAAAAGGCCATCCTCCCCTACATATATAACTAGAGTCATGGGTCCCACCATATGTGCTCCCAGGCTGGTGGTTTAGAGCCTGGGAGCTCTGGTTTGTTGGAATTGTTGCTCACCTCATGGGGCCACAAAACCTTTCAGCTCCTTCAGCCTTGTCTCTAACTCCTCCATTGGGAACCCCATGATCAGTTCAATGGTTAGCTGTGAGCATCCCCCTCTAAGGAGACAGCTAGATCAGGCTCCTGTCAGCATGTACTTCCTGGCATCCAAATCAGCTTCTACCTTTGGTGACTGCACATGGGATGGATACCCAGGTGGAATGGTGTCCAGAAGGCCCCTCCTTCAGGTTTTGTCCCACACTTTGTCTCCATATTTGTTCCCTTGAGTATTTTGTTACTCCTTCTAAGTAGAACCAAGGCATCCATACTTGGTCTTCATTCTTCATGAGCTTCATGTTGTCTGTGAGTTGAATCTTGGCTATCTCAAGCTTTTGGGCTAATATTCACTTATCAGTGAGTAAATACCATGTGTGTTCTTTTGTGATTGGGTTACCTCACTCAGGATGATATTTTCTAGTTCCATCCATTTACCTAAGAATTTCTCTTATATTTTTGTCTGTGAGCCTAGCCTTTAACAGCTGAGTCAACTCTCCAGCCCTACCTAAGAATTTCTCAAATTCATTGTTTTTAATAGCTGAGTAATACTCCATTGTGTAAATGTACCACATTTTTTGTATCCATTCCTCTGTTGAGGGACATCTTGGTTCTTTCCAGCTTCTGGCTATTATAAATAAGGCTGCTATGAGCATAGTGGAGCATGTGTCCTTGTTATATGTTGGAGCATCTTCTGGGTATATGCCCAGGAACGGTATAGCTGGGTCCTCAGGTAATGTTATGTCCAGTTTTCTGAGGAACAGCAAAATTGATTTCCAGAGTGGCTGTACCAGCTTGCAATCTCATCAACAATGCAGGAGTGTTCCTCTTTCTCTACATACTTGCCAGCATCTACCACCTGAGTTTTTGATCTTAGCCATTCTGACTGGTGTGAGGTGGTATCTCAGGGTTGTTTTGATTTGCATTTTCCTGATGACTAAGGATGTTGGGCATTTCTTAAGGTACTTCTAGACCATTTGAGTTTCCTCAGTTGAGAATTCTTTGTTTAGCTCTTTATCCCATTTTTAATAGGGTTATTTGGTTGTCTGAAATCTAATTTCTTGAGTTCTTTGTATATATTGGATATTAGTCTTCTATCAGATGTAAGATTAATAAAGATCTTTTCCCAATCTGTTGGTTGCCATACTGTCCTATTGACGGTGTCCTTTGCCTTACAGAAGCTTTGCAATTTTATGAGGTCCCATTTGTCAATTCTTGATCTTAGATTATAAGCCATTGGTGATTTGTTCAGCAACTTTTCCCTTGTATTTGAGTATTCTCTCCAACCAAGTATTCAAACTTCTCCCCCACCTTCTCTTCTATTAGTTTCAGTGTATCTGCTTTTTTGTGAAGGACCTTTATCCACATGGACTTGAGCTTTGTACAAAGAGATAAGAATGGACCAAGTTTCATTATCCTACATGGTGATCTCCATTTGAATCAACACCATTTGTCGAAAATGCTGTCCCTTTTCAACTGGACAGTTTTAGTTTCTTTGTCAAAGATCAAGTGACCATAGGTATGTGTGTTTATTTCTGGGTCTTCATTTCTATTCCATTGACCTTGCTGCCTGTCTCTCTACCAATACTATGCAGTTTTTTAAATCACTATTGCTCTGTAGTAGAGCTTGAGATCAGGGATGGGGATACTCCCAGAAGTTCTTTTATTGTTGAGAATAGTTCTCACTGTCCTGGGTTTTAGGTTATTCCAAATAAATTTGATAATTTTTCTTTCTAACTTTGTGAAGAATTGAGTTGGGATTTTAATGGGGATTGCCTTGAATCTGTAGATTGCTTTCAGCAAGACGGTTGTTTTATTGTATTAATACTGCCAGTTCATGAGCATGCAAGGTATTTCCATCTTCTGAGATCTTCCTTGATTTCTTTCTTCAGAGACTTGAAGTTCTTGTCATACAGATCTTTCTTTTGTTGGTTAGATTCACTCCAAAATATTTTATATTATTTGTGACTATTGTGAAGGGTGTCATTTCCCTAATTTCTTTCTCAGCTTGTGTATTTTTTGAGTAGAGGAAGGCTACTAATTTGTTTGAGTTTATTTTATATCCAGCCACTTTGCTGCAGTTGTTTATAAGGTTTACGAGCTCTCTGGTGAAAGTTATTGGGACCCTTAAGCATACTATCATATTACCTGCAAATAGTGATATTTTGACTTCTTAGTTTCCTATTTTTATCCTTTTGACTTCTTTTTGTTGTCTAATTGCTCTGGCTAGGAATTCCAGTACTATATTGAATAGGTAGGGGGATAGTGGCCAGCCTCCTCTAGACCCTGATTTTAGTGGGGTTGCTTCAAGTTTCTCTCCATTTAGTTTGATGTTGGTTACTGGCTTGCTATATATTGCTTTTACAATGTTTAGGTATGGGCCTTGAATTGCTGATCTTTCCAAGAGTTTTACCAAGAAGGAATGTAAATTTTGTCAAATGCTTTCTCAGGATTTAGTTAGATGATCATGTGGCTTCCTTTTTTGAGTTTGTTTATGTAGTACATTACATTGATAGACTTCTGAATATTGAATTATTAATGCATTCTTGGGATAAAGCCTACTTTATTATGATAGATGATTGTTTTGATGTGTTCTTGGATTTGGTTTGTGAGACTTTTATTGAGTACCTTTGCGTCGATATTCATAAGGGAGATTGGCCTGAAGTTCTCTTTCTTGTTGGGTCTTTATGAGGTTCAGATATGAGCATGATTGTAGCTTCATAGTAAAAATTGGGTAGTGTTCCTTCTGTTTCTATGTTGTGTAATAGTTTATAGTGAATTGGTATTAGGTCTTGTACGGTCTGATAGAATTCTGCACTAAAACCATCTGGTCCTGGAACTTTTTTGGTGGGAATACTTTTAATGTCTGCTGTTATTTCTTTAGGGCTTATGGGACTGTTTAGATGGTTTATCTCCTCCATGATTTAACTTTGATACATGGTATCTGTCTAGAAAATTGTCCATTTCATCCAGATTTTCCAGTTTTGTTGAGTATAAGATTTTTTTTTTTTTTTTTTTTTTTTTTGGTTTTTTGAGACAGGATTTCTTTGTGTAGCCCTGGCTGTCCTGGAACTCACTCTGTAGACCAGGCTGGCCTCGAACTCAGAAATCCGCCATCCACCTGCCTCTGCCTCCCAAGTGCTGGGATTAAAGGCGTGAGCCACCACCGCCCTGAGAGTATACATTTTTGTAGAAGGATCTGATGATTTTTTTGAGTTTCCTCAGTTTCTGTTGTTATGTCTTCTGTTTCAGTTCTAATTTTATTAATTTGGATACTGTCTCTGTGCCCTCTGATTAGTCTGGCTAAGGGTTTATCTATGTTGTTGATTTTCTTAAAGAACCAGCTCCTGGTTTTGTTGAAACTTTGTATAATTCTCTTTGTTTCTACTTGGTTGATTTCAGCCCTGAGTTTGAATATTTCCTGCCCTCTATTTCTCTTTGGTGTATTTGCTTATTTTTTTCTAGAGCTTTCAGGTGTGCTGTCAAGTTGCTAGTATATGCTCTTTCCAGTTTCTTTTTGTATATACTTAAAGCTATAAATTTTCCCCTTAGCACTGCTTTCATCATGTCTCATAAGTTTTAGTATGCCGAGTCTTCTTTTTTTATTAAATTCTAAAATGTATTTAATTTCTTTATTCCTTGACCAAAGTTCTCATTGAGTAAAGAGTTGTTCAGTTTCCATGTGTATGTCGGCTTTCCATTGTTTTTGTTATTATTGAAGACTAGCCTTAGTCTGTGATGATCTGATAGGATGCAAAGGATTCATGTTGAATCTGTTGAGGCCTGTTTTGTGACCAATTATCTGGTTTGTTTTGGAGAAAGTGCCATGAGGTGCTGTGAAAAAGGTATATCTTTTTGTTTTAGGATGAAATGTTCTATAGATATTTGTTGAATCCATTTGGTTCATAGCTTCTGTCAATTTCACTGTGTTTCCATTTAGTTTCTGTTTTCATGATCTGTCCATTGCTGAGAGTGGGGTGTTGAAATCTCCCACTATTATTGTGTGAGGTGTAATGTATGTTTAGAGCTTTAGTAAACTTTCTTTGATGAATGTTGTACCCTGCATTTGGAGCATAGATGTTCAGAAATGAGAGTTTATCGTCATTGATTTTTCCTTTGACTAGTATGAAGTGTCCTTCCTTATATTTTTTGATAAATTTTGGTTAAAAATTGATTGTATTTGATATTAGAATGGCTACCCCAGTTTGTTTCCTGGGACCATTTGCTTGGGAAATTATTTTTCATCCTTTTATTCTGAGGTAGTATCTTTAATTGTCACTGAGGTGCATTTCCTGTATACAGCAAAATTCTGGGTCCTGTTTAGATGTCCAGTCTGTTAGTGTATGTCTTTTTATTGGAGAATTGAATTCATTGATGTTAAGAGATATTAAGGAAAAGTGATTGTTGCTTCTTGTTATTTTTGTTATTAGAGGTGTAATTATGTTTGTGTAGCCATCTTCTTTGGGGTTTTTGTAAGGAGATTACTTTCTTGCTTTTTCTAGGTTGTTGTTTCCTTCCTTGTGTTGGAGTTTTCCATCTATTATCCTTTGTAGGGCCAGATTTGTGGGGAGATATTGTGTAAATTTTGTTTTGTCATTGAATATCTTGGTTTCTCCAACTATAGTGATTGAGAGTTTTTCTGGGTACAATAGTCTGGGTTGGCATTTGTGTTCTCTTAGCGTCTGTATGATGTCAGTCCAGGATCTTCTGGCTTTTATATTCTCTGGTGAAAAGTCTGGTGTAATTCTTATCTGACTGCCTTTATATGATCTTTCCCTCTTACTGCTTTTAGTATTTTTTGTTTTGTGTATTTGATATTTTGATTATTATGTGACAAAAAATTTTTCTGATCTAGTCTATTTGGAGTTCTGTAGGCTTCTTGTATGTTCATGGACATCTCTTTCTTTAGGTTAGGAAATTTTCCTTCATAATTTTGTTGAAGATATTTACTGGCCCTTTACGTTGGGACTCTTCACTCTCTTCTATACCTAGTATCCTTAGGTTTGGTCTTCACATTGTATCCTGGATTTCCTGGATGTTTTGGATTAGGAGATTTTTGCATTTTGCATTTACTTTGACAGTTATGTCAATGTTTTCTATTGTATCATCTGTACTTGAGATTCTCTCTTCTATCTCTTGTATTCTGTTGGTGATCCTTGCATATGCCTCCTGATTTCTTTCCTAGGTTTTCTATCTTCAGGGTTGTCTCCCTTTAAGATTTCTTTATTGTTTCTACTTCTATTTTCAGATCTTGGATGGTTTTGTTTAATTCCTTCACCTGTTTGTTTGTGTTTTCTTGCAATTCTTTAAGGGATTTTTGTGTTTTCTCTTTTAGGGCTTCCACCTGTTTCTCTGTGTTTCCCTGTATTTCTTTAAAGGAAGTTGTTTACATCCTTCTTAATGCCCTCTATCATCATCATGAGAAGTGAATTTAATTCTGAATCCTGCTTTTTGGTTATCTACAACTTGCTATGGTACAAGAACTGGGTTCTGATGCCAGTTAACATTGTTTTATGTTGCTTATATTCTTGTGCTTGCCTTTCCCCATCTGGTTAACTCCAGTGCTACCTTCACTCACTGTCTCTTACTGGAGCTCGTCTTTCCAGTTATCTTACTTGTGTCAGAACTCCTCAGAGTCCAGCTGTCTCTGTGTTCCTTTGATCCTGAGCTTCTGGGTGGAACAGCTCCTGAGACTCAGGCTGCTTCTGAGATCCTTAAATCCTGGTGCTCAGAGTTCAGTGGTTCCTCTGCTGCTCCAAAACAGTTCAGGATATAGTGTCTTCACAGGAACAGACCAGCTAGGTATGATTCTTATTTTATCTCTGTTCAGAACTGTTTTATACATTATTATTTAAATATAAGTAATTCAATGATTACAATAGAATGCATAATGCCCACTTGAAAGAAACATATTTTAAGGACACTAAATTTTCAAGCTAAAGAAGCATCAACACAAGGAGTCAGTTAAGTATATGCTTGTTGAACATAAATTTTTGATATGACAATCAGGTAGGTAGTTCATATTTTTAATCCCAATCTGGGGAGGTTGAGACAAGGAGAACTTGAATTTGAGGTTATTTGTAATAATTATTACTTTTATATTGTAAAAAACTCCAGGCTAAAAATGTAACATTGAGAAGAAACAAGTTTATTGTGGCTTACAGTTAAGAATGATAAAGTTCGTCATAGAAGAAAAGCATCTCTATAGTCTGAGAAAGCTTGAGGACAGAAACAGGAAGCTGGTTTATCACATTTTTACACTCACATAAGTAGTAGAAAAAGAACAGAAAATAAGGCCAGGCTATAAAACCGTGAAGCCCAGCTACTAAAATATACTTCTCAAAGCAAATATCTACTTTCTAAAGGCTCCATAATGTTCCCAAATAGAATCACCAGCTGGGGACCAACTGTTCAAGTTCATGAGCCCATGGGGGACTTCTCATTCACACTACTATGCTTGGTCTTCATAATGAGTTTGATGTCAGTGATGCCCTTTATGAATTAAAAATCATACTAAGAGAAATTAAATGTTTATCTATGTTAGATTAATGTAGTCTAGTATAGCTCTTTTATATTTGAAGTAATAGAACTGTAGAAAAGGAAATACTAGTTTTTTTCATATCAACAAAAGGGTCATATAAGGGTATAGCAAGATCTAAATGGTCAGACAGGAAAATTTGGAAATGGGGAAGGTCTCTTAATTGAAGGCGAAGAGAGGTGAATATTGAAATGCAGACGTAGGTAAAATAAAAATAATGATGTCTGAAAAATCCACAAGGAATCATACTATTAACTCTTTTCCTTAAAACGTAACCTATATTCATGTAATTCTGCATAAAATACATAAACACACAGATATGCACACACACACACACACACACACACACACACACACACACACACACACCGCTTCCTACAAAGCCAAAGTTTATCTAACAAAAACTCAAGTATAAGATTTGTAAAGTACTTTTTAGTTGTTGATGAATTTGTTATAGAAAGTCCCAAAACATGCAGCCTACTGCTATTAGCTCTCTATCAGATACAGAAGTTGATTTTCCTCTGCTAAACACAACATGAACTTGAGAAACAGGGCTCAGAGGACCCTCAAATCTTGAGCTGGGACTGACCTGAATGTCTCCTTCCTGAGAACTAACATTCATGGTACCAGAAGGCACCATGGAAGTATCTAAAGTAGAGAGGCAACCAATGGTCTTAGCAATTATATATGATGCCAATTAACCACAATGGTCAGCATAGCACAGTAACACCAAAAGTACAGTTAGGTAACATACACATTCACTTCAGCCAATAATAGCTATCTAATTGAACTTAAGACCTGCTCAACAGGAGGACAATCACATAAAGTACCAAGGGTTAGTGAAGTCATGGTTTTTGGAGGAGAATATATAACCACTAGTTTACCAGACTAGCATAATTCCTAACATGATATGTAAATATTTGTTTTTATACTCATAGATAAGTACAATTTTCACCCCTCATCTGCAAACCTTCTCTTTGCCACAATAGAGCACTACAGAAAAACACTACTGATAAAAATGTGGAGTTGGAGAGCTAGTCCTAGTAGATTTATACAAAACACTCCTACACATAAGGCTCAGAAAATGTTGATGACAAATGATGGAAATATTGGAAGAGCCAGAAGGTCATGGAGTTTGCTGTGAGGCTGTGTTTCTCCTAGTGGTGTTTCTCATACATGCCCCATCTCTAACAGACTGTCCTCACATCCACCCCACCCAGCCAGACCTCCTCACACCCTGGGGCCTCAGGTCTCTCAAGAGTTAGGTGCATCTTCTCTTACTGAGGCCAGAACAGGAATTTTTCTGCTGTGTATATTTTAGGGTCCTTATATCAGCTGGTCTATGCTGCCTGGTTGGTGGCTCGATGTCTGAGAGATCTCTGGGGTCTAGGTCAGTTGAGATTTCTGGCCTTCTCATGGGGCTACTCTCCTCCTCAGCTTCTTCCAGCATTTTCCCAATTCAACCACAGAGGTCCCTGGCTTCTGTCCATTGATTGGTTGTTAGAATCTCCATCTAACTTTTTCAACTGCTTGTTGGTCCTCTCCAAGGGAGATGTGCTAAGCCACTGTTTGAAAGCACATTACAGCATCAGTAACAATGTCAAAACCTCCAACCTTGCCTTGGGTCCTAATTTGGGCCTGTGACTGGATCTCTTTTCTTTCATGTTCTTCTCTATTTTTGTCCTTACAGTTCTTTTAGACAGGAACAATTCTTGGTCAGAGCTTTTGACTGTGGGTTGGCAACCCCATCCCTCCACTTGATGTCCTGTCACTCCACTGGAGATGGATTTTACAAGTTCACCTCCCCAGGACACAACCCATAGTACTCAAGAAGGTTAACAAGTTTATGGACCCAAGCGAGGATGCCTCAATTCCACTTGGGAGGGAGAAGAAAGTGGTCATGGGGGCAGTTATGGGAGAGACCTGGGTGAGAGAGGGAACAGGGAGGGGAAGGGAGAACATGAAAAGGTAGTCAGGGGGAACAGGACTGAAGCCCCAGGGGCCAGGAGAAAGAATGGAAACAGGCAACTTTGGAAGGTAGGAGGCGGGGAACTCTCTAGAATGTGACAGAGACCTGAGAGGTGAGAGACTCTTGGGGCTCAAAAGGAGAGACTTTGGATGATGTGCTCTACAGTGAACTCAAATTTTTATCTGAACCTCTTGCCATGAAATTTGGAAAGAAAGAACTTTTTTTTTTTTTTGCCATACTGTTTAATGATACACAATGTGATTTTTCTTATTTCTACAATGGAGGTATTATCAACATAAATTTAATTTAGCAGTGTAAAATGAAGAACACGATCCAAAAGAGTCAGAATTTGTGAAGATCATTGGTTGAGAATGCTTTGGGGCTTTTGAAATAATAAAAGGTGGAATGACCCCCCCCCAAACTTATTCAATGTGGCACATACAATTGCTCCCTATGCACAAGCTTTTTTAAGGGTATCAGCAGAAAGTCTTTTGATAAGCCTTTACACAATGAAAGGGTATGAGAAAACTCATATTGGAAATAACGGGATAAATTCTCAAGGACTTTAAAATGGAGGCTAACCTTCATGGATCCTAAGAAGAAAGCACTGATACAATACTGAGAGGTTTTGTATTCTGTACACATCAAGATTGCTCAACGGAAGGGAATGTGAAGACACACATTGGGAATAACAGGACAAATCCTTCACTTTGAAGAGTAAGCTTCATATATTCTAGGGAGAAAGCCTAGTACAATACTGTGATAAATTTTATTTTGTACACATCAGGATTGCTCAAGGCTTTAGAAAATGCAGGTCCAAGATGATCTCATACATTTTCAGACTTATAACAATCTAGATCACACAGCATGAATAACTTGTTTACTGGGGACATAATCATCTTTAACTGTAGTAGGCTTCTTTGAAGGAAGGCAATTCTTGATATTATAAGAGTCGTGAGAGGTGTTCTGAGTCTCATGACTCATAGGCTATTGGTGCAGTTTATCTTGCTGGAACCAAGAGTGAGAGAGACATTTCCATATCCTTGGGTTTTGAGAATAATATTTTGGCAAGATGACATTAATTAAGCATTAAGAATGTTATAATTTCAAATCACAATTTTATTTTTAATAGAATTGAATAATAGAATAGAATTTTAATAGAGAAGGATGTGCCAATGTAAAGGTACATGCATAATATATTTTGAGTGTCACTGAGATAAATGACAGTCTTTTTTCTTTTTTTAATTTTATTTTATATATTTTTATTTTTTTATTTAATATTTTATTTACATTTAAGATGCCTTCCCCTTTCCCCATTTCCCCTCCCTAGAAAACCCCTGTCCCATGCCCCCCTTTCCTTTTTGCTTTTATATATATATATTTTAAATGTTAATCAAAGGATTTATAAGTTTGGTAATGCTCAATCAGAAGCGTAACCCAATACCCAACCTAGATATAAAAATTATCTTTGACTGGTGCAGACATGTGAACATCTGCCTCCATGCCCCCTCTCTCTTTCTCTCTTTCACCACCTAGCTTCTCCTCTCCTTCATCTTCTCTCCTTACTCCACTCTTCCTCTCAGTACTCCTTCCCACTTAGCTCCTTCTACATATCACTCTTCCTGTTAAAGTAAAACTTTTCTTTCAAAATACAGTTAGAGCATACTTATTCCTAATTGTACCAGTGAGGTACAAGATAGTCCTAATACCCAGTCCATCATTTTGTTGACTAACCAGAACCTCTGTCATCTCTTCTAACTAAAACACTTACTTTTTGATCCTGGCTTTTTTTTTTTTTTTTTTTTTTTTTTTTTTTTTTGGCTTTAGAGTGAATGTCAACTGAAACTATATACTCAGATCTTTTCTCCCAAAGTAAATAGCCAGGATTGGTTATGAGACTATGGGTCTTCAACCCTGTCAGAAATCCGGAATGACTGAGTTAAGTGAAGTTATGGGAAGCACTAAATGTAGCTTCTAAAACTTAGCCAATTTATAGAGACTGCTGAACACCTGAAAAGCCCCTATACTACCGAACGTTCGAGCATCAAATCTTCAGCCTTCTGGCCCAGAGTCATCTGACAGACCTTAGTGGTGCAGGATTATTAAGGGCTGATTACTCTGTCTAGGCAGATATAATCAGTCGACTATTCTGCAAGTGTGTCCTCTTCTGGACGGTAATTTGTCTGTAGATGGAAAGAGGCAATTCTTGCCTACTGGCTGTCACCACACAAGTGGCATAATACCAAGGATGCTCAGTTTCTTCTTAGAATCCACAACAGGAAGCTGTCAGGAGCAGACATGTCTCTAATCAGAATGAACTTAAATATAGAAATATTTGTAGCTTCAATTATATGGACTTCTGACGTTTTGAAAACCAACGATCGATGTAAGGTCACCTGGACTGTTGTCTGTTCACTCCTCTCAGCTATTTCTAAATAAAATATGGGAAACCGCCTTACAATAAACTCAAAGCCATGAATTTGCTATAGTCCCTTAACTCATAGGTTAACCGTCCCAAATAAGTTAAAAAAAGTTAGAGAAGGACTGGGTCTAGGCCTTGTATTCCTAAATGTGTTATACAGGCACATTGTCCATGAGAGTATCAATATTCATCTCACTTTTATATTAATAAGAAGCTCGTGCCAATGAAAACCTTAAATTGAAATCAAAGTAAGTTTTGTACCATTTAAGAAATTATAACT
The DNA here is from genome assembly GCF_011762505.2 of Arvicanthis niloticus. NCBI lineage: Eukaryota > Metazoa > Chordata > Mammalia > Rodentia > Muridae > Arvicanthis > Arvicanthis niloticus. Next base: position 3,731,331 of record NC_047661.1, read on the forward strand.
TCATCTTGATAATAATTATACAGATTTCTACCAATAGGTTATGGCTATGCAATAAGTCCTAGCTAATCCTCACTGTTCCAACAAGACCACTACTTTCCCCTAGAAAGACAGACCATTATTAACCACATTAGTCCCCAAGCCCAGGGAATAGGGGCGCTGCTGATTCTTCTTTAACTTCTTCAAGATGATTATGGGCGTTGAGATATTAGAAGAGGGGTGGGGGGAAGAGTAAGTTGATAAGCCTCTGATGCTGTGTCTTCTCTGAATCCAGATGGAATTCCAGGACATTGGAGGTTTGGGCAGGTCTGCTCAGTATGCTTGATGAGTAGATACACCAAGGCTGTGTATTCTGCAATATACAATTCTCAGAAAAAGTTTTAGTATCAAGAAAAAAACCAATTTCCCCCTAAGGGGCTGACATTTTTTTTAAAGATGTTGATTCTAACAACTTTTCCTTTTTTTTCCCCTTTTTAAAATTGGTTGTAATATTTACATTTCAGATTTTATCCCCTTATCCCACTTCCTCCCACCGCTCAGAAACCTCCTATCCCATCCCCCTCCTCATGCTTCTATAAGGCAGTGACCGCACCTAACCCCCCACTATCCCCTCCCCACCCTCACATTCCCCCCCCCCCCACTCTGTGTTTATTTTTTTATGGGACCAAGAAATTCCTCTCCCACCTATGCCTAACAAGGCCATCCTCCCCTTCATATACCGCTGGAGTCTTGGGTCCCTCCCTATGTGTTCCCAGGCTGGTGGTTTAGACCCTGGGGTAGAGGGCTCTAGTTGTTTGGTATTGTTGCTTTCCTCCTGGGGTCACAAACCCTTTCTGCTCCTTTAGTCCTCTCTCTAAGTTCTCCATTGGGAAACTCCTGATCATATCAGTGGTTAACTGTGAGCATCATCCTCTGAGTGTGTTAGTCTTTGACAGACCTCTAAGGAGACAGCTATATCATGTTCCTCACATTATGCACTTCCAGCCATCCACAACAGTGTTTAGCTTAGGTGGCTGTACATGGGATGAATACCCAGGTGGAATGGTCTCCTAATGGCCCTTCCTTCAGTTTCTGTCCCATTTTTTTTCCATATTTCCTCCCTTGAGCATTTTTGTTACTTGTTCTAAGTAGAACTGAGGCATCCCCTCTTGGTCTTCCTTCTTCATGAGATTCATGTGGTCTGCTGGTTGAGTCTTCGCTAATCCTAGCTTTGGGGCTAACATCCGCTTAACAGTGAGTAAATACCCTGTGTGTTCTTTTGTGATTGGGTTAACTGACTCAAGATGATAATTTCTAGATCCATCCATTTACCTTAGAATATCTCGAATTCATTATTTTTAATCGCTGAGTAATACTCCATTGTGTAGATGTTCCACATTTTTTGTATCCATTCCTCTGTTGAGGGACATCTTGGTTCTTTCCAGCTTCTGGCTATTATAAATAAGGCTGCTATGGACATAGTGGAGCATATGTCTTTATTATATGTTGGAGCATCTTCTGGGTATATGCCCAGGAGTGCTATAGCTGGATCCTCAGGTAATGCCATGTCCAGTTTTCTGAGGAACCGCCAGACTGATTTTCAGAGTGGTTGTACCAGCTTGCAATCCCACCAACAATGGAGGAGTGTTCCTCTTTCTCTGAATCCTTGCCAGCATCTACTATCACCTGAGTTTTTGATCTTATCCATTCTGATTGGTGTGAGGTGGTATCTCAGGGTTGTTTTGATTTGCATTTCCCTGATGACTAAGGATGTGGAGCATTTCTTAAGGTGTTTCTCAGCCATTCGAGTTTTCTCTGTTGAGAATTCTTTGTTTAGCTCTGTACCCCATTTTTTAATAGGTTATATGATTGTCTGGAGTATAATTTCTTGATTTCTTTGTATATATTGGATATTAGCCCTTTATCGGATGTCGGATTGGTTAGGATCTTTTCCCAGTCTGTTGGTTGCCGATTTGTCTTATTGACAGTGTCCTTTGCCTTACAGAAGTTTTGCAATTTGATGAGGTCCCATTTGTCAATTCTTGATCTTAGAGCATAAGCCATTGGTGTTCTGTTCAGGAACTTTTCCCCTGTGCCTAGTTATTCAAGGGTCTTTGTCACCTTCTCTTCTATTAGTTTCAGTGTATCTGGTTTTAAGTGAAGGTCTTTTATCCACTTGGATTTGAACTTTGTACAAGGAGATATGAATGGACCGATTTGCATTCTTTTACATGTTGACCTCCAGTTGAACCAACACCATTTGCTGAAAATGCTGTCCATTTTCCACTGGATGGTTTTAGCTCCTTTGTCAAAGATCAAGTGACCAAAGTTATGTGGGCTCGTTTCTGGGTCTTCAGTTCTATTCCATTGATCTTCATGCCTATCTCTGTACAATACCATGCAGTTTTTATTACTATTGCCCTGTAGTATAGGTTGAGGTCAGGGATGGTGATTCCCCCAGAAGTTCTTCTGTTGTTGAGAATAGTTCTCACTATCCTGGGTTTTTTTGTTGTTCCAAATAAATTTGCAAATTGCTCTTTCTATCTCTATGAAGAATTGATTTGGAATTTTGATGGGGATTGAATTGAATCTATAGATTGCTTTTTGCAAGATGGCCATTTTTACTATATTAATTCTGCCAATCCAGGAGCATGGGAGATCTTTCCATCTTCTGAGATCTTCTTCAATTTCTTTCTTCAGAGACTTGAAGTTCTTGTCATACAGACCCTTCACTTGCTTAGTTAGATTCACTCCAAGATATTTTATATTATTTGTAACTATTGTGAAGGGTGTTATTTCCATAATTTCTTTCTCAGCCTGTTTATCTTTAGAATATAGGAAGGCTACTGATTTGTTTGAGTTGACTTTATATCCAGTCACTTTACTGAAGTTGTTTATCAGGTTTAGGAGTTCTCTGGTGGAAGTTTTAGAGTCACTTAAGTATACTATCATATCATCCACAAATAGTGAAATTTTGACTTCTTCCTTTTCAATTTGTATACATTTGACTTCCTTTTGTTGTCTAATTGCTCTAGCTAGGACTTCGAGTACTATATTGAATAGGTAGGGTGAGAGTGGGCAGCCTTGTCTCATCCCTGATCTTAGTGGAATTGCTTCAAGTTTCTCTCCATTTAGTTTGATGTTGGCTATTGGCTTGTTGTATATTGCTTTTACTATGTTTAGGTATGGACCTTGAATTCCTAATCTTTCCAAGACTTTTAACATGAAGAGATGTTGTCTTTTGTCAAATGCTTTCTCAGCATCTAGTGAGATGATCATGTGTTTTTTTTTTCTTTGAGTTTATTTATGTAGTGGATTACATTGATGGATTTCTGAATATTGAACCATCCCTGCATTCCTGGGATAAAGCCTACTTGATCATGATGGATGATTTCTTTGATGTGTTGTTGGATTTGGTTTGTGAGAATTTTATTGAGTATTTTTGCATCAGTATTCATAAGAGAGATTGGTCTGTAGTTCTCCTTCTTTGTTGGGTCTTTGTGAGGCTTAGATATGAGCATAGTTGTAGCTTCATAGAATGAATTGGGTAGTGTTCCTTCTGTTTCTATTCTGTGGAATAGTTTGAAGAGAATTGGTATTAGGTCTTCCTGGAAGGTCTGATAGAATTCTGCACTAAAACCATCTGGTCCCAGACTTCTTTTGGTGGGGAGGTTTTTAATGACTGCTTCTATTTCTTTAGGGGTTATGCGACTGTTTAGATGATTTATCTGCTCCGTGTTTAACTTTGGTACCTGGTATCTATCTAGAAAAATGTCCATTTCATCCAGATTTTCCAATTTTGTTGAGTATAGGCCTTTGTAGTAGGATCTGATGATTTTTTAATTTCCTCTGTTTCCGTTGTTATGTCTCCCTTTTCAGTTTTGATTTTATTAATTTGAGTACTATCTCTGCCCCCTTTGGTTAGTCTGGCTAAGGGTTTGTGTATCTTGTTGATTTTCTCAAAGAACCAGCTCCTGGTTTTGTTGATATTTTGTATAGTTCTTTTTGTTTCAACTTGGTTGATTTCAGCCCTGAGTTTGATTATCTCCTGCCGACTACTCCTCTTGGGTATATTAGCTTCTTTTTGTTCTAACTCTTTCAGGTGTGCTGTCAATTTATTAATGTACATTCTTTCCATCTTCTTTTTGTGGGCACTTAGAGCTATTATTTTTCCTCTTAGTACTGCTTTCATCGAGTCCCACAAATTTTGATATGATGTGTCCTCATTTTCATTTAAATCTAAAAAGTCTTTAATTTCTTTCTTTATTTCTTTCTTGACCAAGTTATCATTGAGTAGAGCATTGTTCAGTTTCCAAGTGTATGTGGGCTTTCTGTTGTTTTTGTCCAAGTCAAAGACAAGTCTTAGTCCATGGTGGTCTGATAGGGTACAAGGGATTATTTCAATCTTTTTGTATCTGTTGAGGCCTGTTTTGTGACCAATTATATGATCTATTTTGGAGAAGGTACCATGAGGTGCTGAGAAAAAGGTATATTCTTTTGTTTTAGGATGAAATGTTCTATAGATGTCAGTTAAGTCCAATTGGTCCATAACTTCTGTTAGTTTCATTATGTCTCGGTTTAGTTTCCATTTCCACAATCTGTTTATAGCTGAGAGTGGGGTGTTGAAATCTCCCACTATTATTGTGTGAGGTGCAATGTATGCTTTAAGCTTTAGTAATGTTTCTTTTATGTATGTGGGTGCCCTTGCATTTGGAGCATAGATGTTCAGAATTGCAAGTTCCTCTTGGTGCACTTTTCCTTTGATGAATATGAAGTGTCCTTCTTTATCTTTTTTGATTACTTTTGGTTGAAAAAATAGTTTATTTGATACTAGAATTGCTACTCCAGCTTGTTTCTTGGGGCCATTTGCTTGGAAGATTGTTTTCCAACCTTTTACTGTGAGGTAGTGTCTGTCTTTTTCAGAAAGGTGCGTTTCCTGTATACAGCAAAATGTTAGGTCCTGTTTATGTATCCAATCTGATAGTCTATATCTTTTTATTGGAGAATTGAGTCCATTGATATTAAGAGATATTAAGGAAAAATGAATGTTGTTTCCTGTTATTTTTGTTATTGGCGGTTGTGTTATGTTTGTATAGCTACCGTTTTTTAGGGTTGTTAGAAGATTACTTTCTTGCTTTTTCTAGGTTGTGGTTTCCCTCCTTGTTTTGGAGTTTTCCACCAATTATCCTTTGAAGGGCTGGATTTGTGGTAAGATATTGTGTAAATTTGGATTTGTCATGGAGTATTTTGGTTTCTCCATCAATATTGATTGAGAGTTTTGCTGGGTAAAGTAGTCTGGGCTGGCATTTGTGTTCTCTTAGGGCCTGTATGATATCAGTCCAGGATCTTCTGGCTTTTATAGTCTCTTGTGAGAAGTCTGGTGTAATTCTTATAGGTCTGCCTTTATATGTTACTTCACCTTTTCCCCTTACTGCTTTTAGTATTTTTTCTTTGTTTTGTATATTTGATGTTTTGATTATTATGTGACGAGAGGTATTTCTTTTCTGGTCTAGTCTATTTGGAGTTCTGTAGGCTTCTTGTATATTTATGGACATCTCTTTCTTTAGGTTAGGGAAGTTTTCCTCTATAATTTTGTTGAAGATATTTACTGGCCCTTTAAGTTGGGAGTCTTCACCCTCATCTATACCTATTATCCTTAGGTTTGGTCTTCTCATTGTGTCCTGGATTTCCTGGATGTTTTGGCTTAGGAGCTTTTTGCATTTTGCATTTTCTTTGACAGTTGTGTCAATGTTTTCCATGGTGTCTTCTGCACATGAGATTCTCTCTTCTATCTCTAGTATTCTGTTGGTAATTCTTGCATCTATGACCTCTGGTCTTTTTCTTAGGTTTTCTATCTCCAGAGTAGTCTCCTTTTGAGATTTCATTATTGTTTCCACTTCCATTTTTAAATCCTGGACAGTTTTGTTTAATTCCTTCATCTGTTTGGTTGAGTTTTCTTGCATTTCTTTAAGGGCTTCTACCTGTTTACCTGTGTTCTCCTCAAATTCTTTGAGAGTGTTATTTATGACCTTCTTAAAGTCCTCTAACATCATCATGAGAAGTGATTTTAATTCTGGGTCCTGCTTTTCTGGTGTGATGTGGCGATCAGGACTTCTTATGGTGGGGTGATGCCAAGTAGCTTTTGTTTCTGTTGTTTACATTCCTGCGCTTGCCTTTCGCCATTTTTTTTTAGCTGTAGTTCTACTCACACTCACTGGTTCTGACTGGAGTCTGCCTTGTCAGTTATCTTGGTTGTATCAGAACTCCTTGGGGTATGGATGACTCTATGATGCTGAGCTCCAGCTGCTCTGGGTTCAGTGGCTCTTCTAGGATGTTTCAGGATATGGAGTCTCCCCAGTGGTAGACCAGCTAGATGTTTGCTATTCTGAATGTAGTTGCTCCTCTATGATGCTTCGAGATATGGTGTTCCCTGCTCTACTGCTCTGAGGGCTGTGTCCTCACTAGGATGCCTGCAGTTCTAGGGTCTCTGACCTCTCTTGGGTGCCTCTGCAGCTCTGCAGTCTGTGCCTTCCCTAGGGTGCCTCCAAACTCAGTTTCCAGAGGACAGCAGATCAGGGGGGAGACTGCTCAAGCCACTGGTATCCGGGCTAGAGGAGGAAGGGGAGTGGTTCTCCTCAGGGGCAGGGTCTGGCTGCCAGGTGCCCTCTGGGGGGCTTTCAACTGCCAGATGTGCTTCTAAGGCCTAGGGCTGTGGGCGGTTTCTCCTACCTTCTGCTCTGCGATCCGTGCCCTCCCTAGGGTACCTCCGAACTCAGTTTCCAGAGGGGAGCAGATCCCCTAGGAAACTGCTTGAGCCACTGGTATCCGGGCCAGAGAGCTTTATTTTATATTTTAATTACATTTAAGATGCCATCCCCTTTCCCCATTTCCCCTCACTAGAAAACACCTGCCCCATGCTCCCCCTTTCCTTTTTGCTTTTATACATTTTTAAAAATGTTAATCAAAGGATTTATAAGTTTGGTAATGCTCAATCAGAAGCGTAACCCAATACCCAAACTAGATATAAAAACTATCTTTGACTGGTGGAGACATGTGAACATCTGCCTCCATGCCCCCTCTCTCTTTCTCTCTCTCATCACCTAGCTTCTCCTCTCCTTTATCTTCTCTCCTTACTCCACTCCATCTCTTCCTCTCAGTACTCCTTCCCACTTAGCTCCTCCTACATATCACTCTTCCTGTTAAAGTAAAACTTTTCTCTCAAAATACAGTTAGAGCATACTTATTCCTAATTGTACCAGTGAGGTACAAGATAGTCCTAATACCCAGTCCATCATTTTGTTGACTAACCAGAACCTCTGTCATCTCTTATAACTAAAACACTTACTTTTGATCCTGGCTTTTTTGGCTTTAGAATGAATGTCAGCTGAAAATCATCTACTCAGATCTTTTCTCCCAAAGTAAATAGCCAGGATTGGCTAAGAGACTATAGGTCTTCAACCCCATCAGAAATCCAGAATGACTGAGTTAACTGAAGTTATGGGAAGCACTAAACATAGCTTCTAAAATTTAGCCAATTTATAAAGACTGCTGAACACCTGAAAAGCCCCTATACTACAGAACATTGGAGCATCAAATCATCTTCTGGCCCAGAATCATCTGACAGACCTTAGTGATACAGAATTATTAAGGGCTGATTACTCTGTCTAGGCAGATATAATCAGTCGACTATTCTGCATGTGTGTCCTTTTCTGGACAGTAATTTGTCTGTACATGGAAAGAGGCAATTCTTGACTAGTGGCTGTCACCACACAACTGGAGTAACTCCAAGGATGCTCAATTTCTTCTTAGAATCCGTGACAGGAAGCTGTCAGGAGCAGACAAGTCTCTAATCAGAATGGACATTAATATATAAATATTTGTAGCATCAATTCTATGGACTTCTGATGTTTTGAAAAACAACTATTCATGTAAGGTAACCTGGACTGTTGTCTGTTCACTCCTCTCAGCTATTTCTAAATAAAATATGGGAAAACTCCTAACAGTAAACTCAAAGCCATGAATTTGCTATAGTCCCTTAACTCATAGGTTAACCGTCCCAAATAAGTTAAAAAAGTTAGAGAAGGACTGGGTCTAGGCCTTGTATTTCTAAATGTGTTATACAGGCACATTGCCCATGAGAGTATCAATATTCATCTCACTTTTATATTATTAAGAAGCTCGTACCAATGAAAACCTTAAATTGAAATCAAAGTAAGTTTTGTACCATTTAAGAAATTATAACTTCATCTTGATAATAATTTTACAGATTTCTACCAATAGGTTATGGCTATGCAATAAGTCCTAGCTGTTCCAACAAGACCACTACTTTTCCCTAGAAAGACAGACCATTATTAACCACATTAGTCCCCAAGCCCAGGGAATAGGGTCGCTGACTCTTCATTAACTTCTTCAAGCTGATTATGGGCATTGAGATATTAGAAGAGGGGTGGGGGAAGAGTAAGTTGATAAGCCTCTGATACTGTATCTTCACTGAATCCAGCTGGAATTCCAGGACATCGGAGGTTTGGGCAGGTCTGCTCAGTATGCTTGATGAGTAGATATACCAAGGCTGTGTATTCTGCAATATACAATTCTCAGAACAAGTTTTAGTATCAAGAAAAAAACAATTTCCCCCTAGGGGGCTGACATTTTTTTTAAAGATGTTGGTTCTAACAACTTTTCCTTTTTTTTTTCCCTTTTTAAAATTGGTTGTAATATTTACATTTCAGATTTTATAGCCTTATCCCACTTCCTCCCACCACCCAGAAACCTCCTATCCCATCCCCCTCCTCATGCTTCTATAAGGCAGTGACCGCACCTAACCCCCCACTATCCCCTCCCCACCCTCACATTCCCCCCCACTCTGTGTTTATTTTTTTATGGGACCAAGAAATTCCTCTCCCACCTATGCCTAACAAGGCCATCCTCCCCTTCATATACCGCTGGAGTCTAGGGTCCCTCCCTGTGTGTTCCCAGGCTGGTGGTTTAGACCCTGGGAGGGGGGGGGGGGTGTCTCTAGTTGTTTAGTATTGTTGCTTTCCTCCTGGGGTCACAAACCCTTTCTGCTCCTTCAGTCCTCTCTCTAAGTTCTCCATTGGGAAACTCCTGATCATATCAGTGGTTAACTGTGAGCATCATCCTCTGAGTGTGTTAGTCTTTGACAGACCTCTAAGGAGACAGCTATATCATGTTCCTCACATTATGCACTTCCAGCCATCCACAACTGTGTTTAGCTTAGGTGGTTGTACATGGGATGAATACCCAGGTAGAATGGTCTACTAATGGCCCTTCCTTCAGTTTCTGTCCCATGTTTTTTTTTCCATGAGCATTTTTGTTACTTGTTCTAAGTAGAACTGAGGCATCCCCTCTTGGTCTTCCTTCTTCATGAGATTCATGTGATCTGCGGGTTGAGTCTTTGCTAATCCAAGCTTTTGGGCTAACATCCGCTTAACAGTGAGTAAATACCCTGTGTGTTCTTTTGTGATTGGGTTAACTGACTCAAGATGATAATTTCTAGATCCATCCACTTACATAAAAATTTCTCGAATTCATTATTTTTAATCGCTGAGTAATACTCCATTGTGTAGATGTACCACATTTTTTGTATCCATTCCTCGTTTGAGGGACATCTTGGTTCTTTCCAGCTTCTGGCTATTATAAATAAGGCTGCTATGGACATAGTGGAGCATATGTCTTTATTATATGTTGGAGCATCTTCTGGGTATATGCCCAGGAGTGCTATAGCTGGATCCTCAGGTAATGCTATGTCCAGTTTTCTGAGGAACCGCCAGACTGATTTTCAGAGTGGTTGTACCAGCTTGCAATCCCACCAACAATGGAGGAGTGTTCCTCTTTCTCTGAATCCTTGCCAGCATCTACTATCACCTGAGTTTTTGATCTTATCCATTCTGATTGGTGTGAGGTGGTATCTCAGGGTTGTTTTGATTTGCATTTCCCTGATGACTAAGGATGTTGAGTATTTCTTAAGGTGTTTCTCAGCCATTCGAGTTTCCTCTGTTGAGAATTCTTTGTTTAGCTCTGTACTCCATTTTTAAATAGGGTTATATGGTTGTCTGGAGTATAATTTCTTGATTTCTTTGTATATATTGGATATTATCCTTCTATTGGATGTAGGATTGGCGAGGATCTTTTTCCAATCTGTTGGTTGCCAATTCGTCTTATTGACAGTGTCCTTTGCCTCACAGAAGTTTTGCAATTTGATGAGGTCCCATTTGTCAATTCTTGATCTTAGAGCATAAGCCATTGGTGTTCTGTTCAGGAACTTTTCCCCTGTGCCTAGGTATTCGAGGGTCTTACCTAGGTATTCGAGGGTCTTAAGCTAAGGCGTCCCTGGGTGGGCCCAAAAATGACAGTCTTATAATATTTTACTTTGATTTGTAAAATACAGTTATGTTGATTTAATGATATGTCTTTTTTGCATATATCAACATTTCTCCATTCATAGCATACAGTGGTCACTTAGTGATTTGTAGTAAAAATTGAATTAAGCACCATTTTAAGGTTATTGTTTTTGCCTGTTTCAAATACTTTCTTGTTAAATGGTATCTTTGTTTGACTAATATTTATCATATCTTAACATAATATATCAAATATTTTGTAATGAGAGAAAAGAGACCTTCTTCAAATCTCTCTTATTGTCTTAAAACAAAACATCAGCCACTGACCAGTTCTTTTGAAAATGGCCTTGAGGTATCAGGGTATGCAAATCCTAGAATTGACTGTAATAGCATCTGTAATAACATTGAATCCTATCAGGCATGTAGTTCTTCAGGGACTTCTGAAAATGCATGTGACAGATTTAATTGTTTAGTGAATTTCTCAAATGAATTTATGAGACCGGAAATGGTTTATGTCTGGTACTAAACTCTCTATGTTTTCACCCCTCTCTACCAAATATACCATAAAATTTCATCATATTTCTGAAATTTTTAGTCCTCTGTGCCAGTAAATTTCCAAACCTAGGTCACCAAAACACAACATCGACCCCTTTGCACATTAAGTTTGAATACCAGCGTAATTTTCTTTTATGATTTCAATGAAATTAAAATATATTACATTTATATTTCCTTTTGTTCTTTATTAATAAAATTTTGAACCCTGGGATCATTCTGAATGATGATATTAATCAACATAGCTTTTCTTGACCTTTGAGCCAGTACTTTTCACTACTGAAACATGTTTAAGTGTAACATTTTTATACCAGTTGTGATGGCTATTCTTGGTTGTCAACTTGACTATATCTGATGTGAACTACAATCAAGAAATATAGGGCACACCTGGGAGAAATATTTTCCCTGGTTTTAAGTGAGTTGATCCACTTCTACTATGGACTTGTGAGGCAATAAGACACCTACCAATACAACACAAATACCACAAAATTGTTTCTAATTATAATGATGAGAGTGTGATGACTCCTGCTTATAAGGCATTTTTACTGCATTTAGTAATGAGATCCTTAAAAGTCAATGGAAATCATAGGAGCAAGTACTTACCATCAAATAATTAATTTGATCTCATCATTGCTGAACAGAGCATGGACTGATCTTTTTAAAGTTGTAGGATCCTGGCTGTCATGAGAATGTGTATTTCATGGACATTATAGTGGGAACATATGAGAAAGGTGATGGTGTATATAGTCTATTGATCATAACGTGTACTGCTGAGTCGATGCATGCTTATGAGGAGAGGGTCAAGGAGAACATAAACTTGTAGGAAGAATTCTTTCCAAAGCATAAAGGTTAATACCCATTGCGTAGGATCATGTAGAGGCAGTAAGGAGAATTAGAGGGCTACTAGGGAAAGCTTAGAAGTCAGTAAAAGAATAAGTGACTGTGTTAGGCTGTGGTGGTAGGAATCAAGAAAAGGAAGCAATCCAATCTTTTGAAGAACGACATAATAGTACTATAGGAGAAAATCAATAAAAAGATTAAGAGAAGTTAATTAGATAGGTCTCAAAAGTTCTTACCCAGGGGCTGACAGTAAAGCTCTTCCACCCTTAGGCAAATGTGGGTTAAAAAAGAGAGAAGAGTCTGAAGAAAGAATTTACTCCAGGACTAAAACTCAGCACAACATCAGACATTGAGGACTTACTTTCTGAAAAGCTCACGCCAAATACTCCAGGATATGAAGAGACATTGGAGAAAAAAAGTCACTATGATTTTCTCCACAAAGGAGGAAGCAATTAACCAGTATATAGTGAGTAATAAAAATAATCCAAACAAAAACACCTAATTAAGTACCAAGAAATGATAGCCTTATGGAGAGGAATATGGAAATTCTTAATCTGGTAAGACTTTAGGGAGTTGAAAAGTAGTTTAGAGAAAAGAATATTTTAAAAAATTCAGCATTACACTGTTTTCATTGAAATGCATATATATATATATATATATATATATATATATATATATATATATACATACACACACACACAGATGCACAGACACACGGACACACACACATAGACATATAGACACACAGAAACACACAGATACACACACACAAACACATGTGCTCATACACATACACCCTTTTACGCTTATTTAAATTAAAAAAAAAAACTTCTTAGAAAACAGTAGTGAATCAAAGGTCATCAAGGTAAACAAAGTAGAGGAGAAAAAACACAGGACCTGAGTGGGCAGTAAATAAGGTATACTTGTATTCTTGCCTATTTTCTCCCTCTAATATCTTATTTACATGCCTCCAATGTCAATGTTCTAAAAATTTACTGAATAATTTATAGCCTTCTACTTATATGAAAAGAGTACAAGGAGAAGTAATTTAATAAAAACATTTTGAACTCAAACTGGTGTTTTTTTAGAAACATTCCCATCATTGACATCAGGCTCGGGGAAGTAAAAATGGGAGTTAGTCTGGGATAGGATCATAAGCAGCAGTTTTTAATGCAGGATAAAGCTGGTAAACAGTTTCTACATATCGCTGGGAAGAAATTCACACTAAGCAAAGTCTATTTGATTTTAGATACTCTCTAGAAGGTTATTTTAATTTAATTAATGAGATATCATAGGTTAATTGCCTCCAGTTTTAATGTGAGGGTATTATGCATGCATGCATATTTTATTTATATCTTGACTGTTTGATGTACACAATCAATTCAAAAGGGATAATGAAGAGGTGTTCTGTCCTGTGCAGAATAATAATTAGAGACTCTAATACAGAATATTCTTTATTAATTGTGCAGTAGAGTAAACACAGTACTGAGAACTGCAGTTGTCAAATTCTACCTGATGCTTTTCACTCACTTTTCTTCCCTGTGACTTTTTCCAGGTCATACTGATTCTTTTTCCTATTGACCCCTATCCCTAGGAAGGAGCTCCCTAAAATTTTAACAGTTTGATTAAAGATTTAGGGCCACCTAATAGGTTATCTGAACTTTAAAATTTAGGACATTATATTGGGCATTTGTCTGATATTCTCAGCAATTTTTACCTATAGGTGCTGGCTCGGAAGAGGAAAACCTGTGTTTTTTGTGATTGCTGTTGCTTTTGCTCGTTTTGTGTTTTAAGAGAAATTGCATCCGTTTATAATGCAGAGTATATTATTTCACTGAAAGTTGTGGGTTTTTTTTTTTTTTTTTTGTATTACACAACTTGCTAGCTTTAAAGGGGAAAGTTCTTTCAATTGTATATACATATATATAATATGTGGGTATGTATTATTGCTATTTATTTTCTATGAAACATAAACACAAAATTCTCTTATATAAAGTATAAATTGTTTTTATAATTGCTCACTATATTTTTACTGTAGAACTATTTCTTATGGCTTTGAGCATCAGCCTGTTCGACAGAACACTTTGTTTAGTCTTAGGAAATGATTTACACTAATACATCCTCTCAACTTCATACAACAAAAATTGTTGAAAAGGTTGTATTTACCCAATTTCTATGTCTAAGATTTTTTAAAATATTTTTTTGAAATCCTGTATAGTCAGGAGTAAATCTCAGACTTGAGATATATTACCTCAAACAGGTATATTTATTCTTCTTGCTAGTTTGCATATGCCTCTTCTGACAATAATTTCTCAAAACCTCTAAATTCATCACTTTATTCACATTACTTCTTGTTGTTTAGTTTCCTCCATTTCTCCTCTCCAAATTGTCCATATAGGCAGCTCAGTAGGCATAGAATATCTTGGTTAAGCCAATTGTTCTTAATTGCTATGTGATGCAAAGCTTCTGCCAGGCAACCAATGCCAAGACAAGGTTCTTTCATCGGAGTTATGCCAAACATATGAGATATATAGAGAAACTCATTGCTCTCTAAACCCAGTGTGAACTTCACCACCTGTTTTCCTAGTGTCCAGCTCAAATGGATCTGAGGTAAAAGTGACTGCAGCAATCACAGTCAAATGTTATCACCATCTGGTGTTGATGCCCTGTGTTACACTAGCATATGTTCCTTGTGTGTCTTTAAGTGACCAGGTGCCCATATCATAAAAAAACACTGCTGCACTTAATGTTCTCTGAGGTGTTGGTTGTAATGACCCATGGCAAAGCCAATTCTGAAGTATATCTTAATATGTTACTCATTTGTCTGTATCTTTCTGGGTCAAGACCAATAAATGTTTTCTTTTTCTGTCTCATTTCTTACATAAAAGTCTGTTTATAAGTAAAATGTAGCCTGTTTATAAGTGAAATGTATTGAACCACTCTACTTACAAGCAAATCCATAACTCACTGGTAAGTCTTTATCGAGCCAAGGGTCTTCTTCAAGGAACTTTCACAGCATTTGCTGTCTGTTTTAACTACTTCAGGGGTATTTTCTGTATCTACAACTTTAAGTATTTGGATTTTAGTAATGAGCATTTTATAATTTGCGAGTTTTATTTTATTTTTTTTTTTGAACAACTCTGGCGTATAAGTAGTTTTCTCAGCAGAACTACATTAAAAGTTGTCTGCACCAGCACCAGGTCCTCTGTGTATATGTTGTACTTTTTAGCTTGGTGTTTTTGTTGTATTCCTAACAGTGGAAGAAGGTGTGATTGGGAAGTTTTATATGGTTCAACAGTATCCTCTGCTATCATAGGTTTTAGATGTTTCAGAACACATGTACTGTACTGAGCAAAATATTTCTACATCATTAAACCTTGACTATAGCTCAAGTTGTTTCACTAAACTTGTTCAGACTGACTTAAGTGATGAGGCTATATTGCAGTCACTGTTTTTGTTTTTAAATTAATGTCATGACCGCAACTTCTAAGTTATTTGTAAAAAATAATGAATTTGATTAAAAGAAATTTTAATCAGGATGATAGACACAGAACTACTGACATTTATAACCTATTTTTTAAAAGCAAGTGATTTTTTAAACCTTATTTTCACTACATAGCCTGACAGAATACACACTCCAAAACTTGAAAAAAATGTTCTTCACACAATAGGAAATTTTATTTGTTATGTATAAAATATTTTTATTTAAACAACCCACAAATGAGCAAGAAGCCTTCTCATTTTGCTCATAGGAGTAGATATTTGTACAATTACTAAGGAAATCAGTCCCCAGAAAGTTGGGAACCAATCTGTCTAAACACCTCTTTTGGGCATATACCCACAGGATGCTCCATCCCACCACAAATAAACTTGCTCAACCATGTTCATTGTGGCTTTATTTATAATAGGCAGAAACAGAAAACAATGGAAATGTATCTCAGTATAAGACTTGATAACGAAAATGTGATATATTTATATAATACAGTACTACTCAGATGTTAAAAAAAATGACACCACATACTTTGCAGGTAAATGGGTGGAACTGAAGAAAATCAACATTAGTGAGGTAACCCAGACACAAAAGAATACATGTGGAATGCATTCACTTATAAGGAGATAATAGCTGTTAAGTAAATAATATCAAGATACAATTTGTAGACCCAGAAGTGTTAGATAAACTCTAACCTTTGGAGGAGTGGTGTGGGGAGACATAGAAAATTTCTTAGTGGGAGTATAGAATTGATGTTAGCTGAATTTGAGACAGTTGTGGATAAGAGCTGGAGATCAGGTTGGGGAGATAGGGTGGAAGGATAAATTGCAGAAAGTGTTGGATTAGGGTACATGTGGGGTATGGTGTGGAATGCTAGTGCAGTGGAAACTTTCTGAAATCCATGAAGGTGGTATTAGTGATCTTCCTGAGATGACTTAGCTGTAGATTATATCTATGACAAAGTTCCCATAGGCAAGGCCTAAAAATAAATCATTTTAGGAAAGATTCCTGCTATTAATATGTGTTTCCTGTTATTAGGAAACATGTATAACAATCACTAGGTATTAGTCTATCCTTTTGAGCATATCTCTACAGATCTATGAAGATATACCATCCTGTAGATGACTTCTTAATTCTTAATGATGATCTTACAAGAATTCCTAAAATTATATCAGTAATTATTAAGTTATTTTATAGTGGGACCACTATTAGATCCTTTTCTGATAGTCAAAACTGCAATGACAACTCTGTCAATCTCCCCTGTGTCAACAGTTAGTTGCCTTTTAGAAAGCAACCAGATTTTCTACTACTCAAAGCTCATCCCAAGAGGTTGTAAAACAATTAACCAAAGGTCATAATAAGGGAACTAACAATTTATTATAGGTGCTAGGATATAAGGTAAAATATTGACTGTGTTTATATATACAAAATTTCACTAACTTAGTTACAGTTAACTTTCAATGGTTAACCATATGGTTTTAACTTTTAATGAACCTGTGGAGCAGTAACAGGTGATGAATGTTTGGCCAGATAATTATTCTAAATGGCTGCACATATAAACATTCTTTGTTGTAAACTTCCATTTCAATTTATGCTTTGATTTTGTATGTGAGTTTGTGATGAAATTTTTGTCATGTGATTATGTATTCTGAAAGATGTATAAGTGTTGAAGACAAAGAAAAGAGTCAGAACTGAGCTGAGGAGAACTTTCTTGGAGAGAACACTTCTTAGACAAAGATGAGAAGTGAGAAAATTGCTTCCCTTGCCCAGCTTAGGATCTTTCCACTTTCCCCCCTTTTCATAGATAGTTTTCATAGAAAAAATTTTACAATTTAGTTATAAATGCTATAATCACTTTTCAGAGTGTCCCTTTTTCTTCCTGCAACTTCCAAATAGCAGGCTAAAAGTTAAAGCCACACAATGGGTGCTGAGAGAAAACAAATGCCACATTATTAAATTCCCTGCTCTTAGGCTACAGAGGTCAATTGCCCAAGCCAGCAAAATTTTACCCTCAGAAAGAGCGAGAAAGGTTTGAGGACTTTTAGAAGTTATTATCAGCATTTCAGTATAGTTAGAGAGCTAGAAGGTCCAGGGACCCTCAGACTTTAAAGCCACACCAGAGTCCTACACTGTGACCCAGCTCTACCCTCTTCAGGCTGGGAGACTCCTGGCATAATGATACTCTTTCATATTTATATATCAGTGCCTTATCCAGTCATCATTAGAGAGGCTTCCTCCATCAACATGTGGGAATATATGTAGAAACCCACAACCAGAAATTATGATGAAAGAGTATAAATTGTAGGTCTCTATCAAATCTCTCAATTCACAATTCATGGAATCCTGTGGAGGAGGAAGCAAAATGATTGAAGGGGCATAAGGTTTGGAGAGCACCAGAATAGCAGGACCTTCTGAATCAACTAAGCAAAGTGTACATGAGTTCACAAAAGACAAGTCAGGAAGTATAGGGCCCACTTGGGTCCTCTGTGTATGTTATAGTTTTTAGCTTAGTATTTTTATGGAACTCCTGACTAAAAGAATGAGTGTCTCTATTTTTTGTGCTTGCTCTTTGGATTCTTCTCCTCCTGTATGGTTGCCATGTCCAACTTTGATATGATAATTTTTGCTTTATTATATTTTGTTTGTTATCTTTGGTTTTTATGTCTTTGAAGCCTATTCTTTTCTAATGAGACACAGAAATGGAGTAAATTTGGAGGGCATGGAAGTGGGTAGTAACAGGGAATAGAAGGAGGAGGAACTATTATTGGAATACATTGTATAAGAAAAGAATTTTCAATACATGAAAAAGAAATATCTCTAATAAAGATTTATATGCGCATTCATATATGAGTGTAACCATAGGCCATTAGAAGCCCGTTAAAGACTTTGTTAATTTGTAGAATAATAGTTATAGGTTCTTTTTTAGAGTCTAGTAACTGCCTCTTGGCCCGATGGTGGTACCAGGTATTGGTTTCATCTTTGAGTTTGACTTAATCCAAGTATGATGTGATGCTTGTGTTACTATTGCATCAATGGTCAGTTCTGTCATGATCATATTTTTAAAAGCTGGATAAGATTGATGTCTATTTTTTGCCTTCAGTAGAATTCACAGAGAGACCCATCCATCCATGTTCACTGTTTCCCTATTCATAAGAGCTAGGAAACTAAAACACTCTAGATATACATCAACCGACAAATGAATAATGAATATATGTATATGTATATTTAAACACCAAAATTCTTTTTGTTGTTGTTTTGAGATAATTTTCTACTACATAGTCTTAGGTTACAAGGAATTCACTATATAAACCAGGCTTACCTTGAACTCAAAGAGATCTGCTTGCTTCTACCTTTCTATTGCTGGAGTTAAAAGTATACTGCAATACAGCTGGCTTAAACATTAAAACTTTGACACTATTTTACAGCAACTGATGTTATCCAAGTACCAGTCATCATATGATTGAAAGGTATATTGTTGTTGACGTTGTTGTTATTGTTGTTGTTGAGGTTTGAGAGATGGAACTTGGGGCTTTAAGCAATTGTCTTGCTAGAAAATTTTCTGTGTATGCTGAGAACCAGAGTACCATTATGCTCTGCTGAGAAACTCTCTAATTTGATGATTCAAATATAGTAATTTGGAGATTGATTTTTAACTTAGTTATTTAACTCATTATATTTTGTTTCATATGAGAAGGTTTGTATACTTTAATATTTCTTTCCATGAGTGTTTAACAGATACTAAATAGAATCTCTTGTAATAATAAAGAATACCTAATTGTCATTAAAGTTAAAATGCCACACATGTACTAATATGATGTTTATTAAAGTCTACTTATTAGGAGCATATAAGTTGTAGTAGGAAAAAAATGTATGTTTCTCACAAATTCAATTAAGGATTTTTATTTCTTAGCAAAGTATTAGCATGTTTACCTACCCAATCCTGAATCACTTAATGTCTGTGTGACAAATATTTTGCAGGGGAAAAAAGAAGCACATATTAGTACTTTTGAGAAGAAGGAGACTATATACTGTGCTGGTTTAGATACAGTTAAGCAGGTGCTAAATGTCTCCTCAGAGTACCTGGTGGGTATGAGTACTAAAAGTGCTCTCTTTAGGGAAGAGATCTGAGTGGGTACAGGCATAACCCAGGATAAGAAGAAAAAAATTTTACTAGAGAAGTATATTAATAGACAACAGAGAAAATTGCAGCAGAAAATGTTTGTAGGAAAGAAGTCTAGGAAAATGATATTATGTTGAGGCCTAAGCTGAAACCTCACTTTGGGCAGCCAAAAATGTTGAGAACCGCACTAGTCCCGGTTCGGGCGCCAAAAATGTTGGGGTCTAGGCTGCCCCACTTTGGGCAGCCTAAAATGTTGAGGCCTTCTCCACTCTGCGCTTGGCGGCCACTGTATCCCGCTGCTGCTTCGGTCCGTGGGTCAGGGTTCAGCAAGAGAGAGAGTGAGGAAGGATGCAAGAATGAAGACCAGACAGAATGTGGTTCAATCCCGTTGATTCTTCAGTCTCTCTTCCTAGTCCAAGTCCCAAGTCTTGAGTTCCTAGTTCCTAGTTCCTAGTTGTACTCCTCAATATTTCTGATTCTCTCATCTTTCTTCTGTCTGCCTCTAACCTTTATATGTCTCACTTCTAAGCCATGCCTTTTGGACACACCTTTAATCATGCCCTTAGGTCTTGTCTCTAAATCTGATCTCTAAATCACACTCTTAAGTCACACACCTTTAATCTCATACATCTTTAATCTCACACACCCAAGGAAAGTCCTGGGTATCTAAAGCAAGATGTTATCAGAGTGTGCTCAGCTGTTGTAGGCTATTGTAATACAAGTCTCATGTCAGGATATATGGCTCAAGATGGCTGCAAAGCTGATAGTCGCTTTCTGCTAAAAGTCGGCCCCCAAAAATATTATATCAAGGAGTGACAGAAAGAATTTGGAGAAAATCTTAAGGTTTTACAATTATTTGAAAGAAGAAAAACAAGAAATAAACCAAGCTCTTTAGGGATGTAAGTGATGTGGGGCCATACGTGATGTTTTTCATTCCCAGATAGTAAATAGTATTTTATGACCATAATTAAGTATAATTGCCTTAAATCACTAACATTAGAGTAAATATTTTAGGATAAGCTATGGAATAAATATTTATGATGAGAACAGAAGATAGGTTTTATCACCATGTCAATTTAAAACAGTGGTGACAGTATGGAAGGCCAAAGGTCTAAAATGAGCCAAATGAAAAACAAGAACAAAAGTATTTTCTGATTTCCATTATTTAAAAAAAATGGCACAGTACAGAGACTCAGGAAATTTAAAATCACAGACAGAACAAGCAATGAAGATGGAAGTGTGCAATTTTCTATTATCAGCTTGAAAAGTGTAAGATGAAAAGCAATAGTGACTTATTTGTAGTAGAAAGTAAGAATGGGAAAAGAGTTTTAAATGAGCTAAATATTCATCCATCATACCTAGAAGCAATTTGTTAATGTATAAAATAATGAGTCTATAAAGAGACATTATAAACTTACTATCTGCCAGCATAGTCCTAGTTTGGGGAGAAAAATTCTAATAATGGCTTCCTCTGGGAATCCATCAAT
Organism: Arvicanthis niloticus; assembly: GCF_011762505.2. NCBI lineage: Eukaryota > Metazoa > Chordata > Mammalia > Rodentia > Muridae > Arvicanthis > Arvicanthis niloticus. The sequence continues at coordinate 3,752,154 of NC_047661.1, forward strand.
ACAGGGATTACTAGATAGAGTACCATTTCTTTTCTTCATAAGTATCTCTAGATGAGATGATTTAAAAATGATGTTTATGTATAATTTTAATAAGTATTTGTCAATAACTATTGACAAAATGAAAAACCTGTATAATCAACAACACTGCAATCATACAATGGATTCTGCAACTAGGTTTATATTTTGACAAACTGGCCAAGTTATTTCAGTGTTAGAATTTCTTGGAACAACTTTATAAAGATTTGGACTTGCAAAAATTCTTCTTTTCCTCCTACTCCAAGAGATCACCAGTTTCATTAAGTAGAAACCTTTTGAAAGGTAAATAAACAAAATGTAGTCTTACAATGGAAATTAGAGAGGCATAAAAGAAAACAGTGAGATAAACCTATGACCATATACTTGATTACACTTTGTGTTAAACCTCTCCTTTGGATACTATTTAGAATTTTTATAAGTGCACAGAGCTAATAAACATACAGAAATTTAAGAACTGCTACTCAGGAAGTAACATATACCTGGTACAATAAACTAGCTCACAGGCCTCAGGGTAAACCTAAATGGATACAAAATCAAACTGTCTTTTTATAGTCTTTGTTCATTGATTAGTATAGTCCTCAGACCTCAACAGAGATGTTTCTGTGTGCAGTGGCAGATGATTAATGCAGAGTTCAGACATGTTCAAAGTACAAAGAATAGGTGTCTGTGGAGTGTTCAGCCACAAGTAAAACTGACATATCACATATATTTTCTCCAAGGCTCAGGGACTAGAAAAATTGGCAAAGAATGGAGTAAACCAGTATATGTACTCATGGGCTTATTGAAGCTGTTCCCTGCACAGGACAATTATGCCAGTCAATATTCTAATGTTGAGGAGTTAAGGGCTTTCAGTCTCTAACCCATAGCTGAGGATCTATTGAAAGCTGATAAACACTGAAGTAAGAAGAGGCCATTTCTGTTAAGTGGGTAGGTTGACTATGCTCCAGTTGATGGGTTAACCCCCCTGAGTATATGGGCAGTCCTTTTGGTGATCCGAGTTATAACCTATGACAAAAAAGAAGGACATGGATTTTCTACTCAGGCAAAGACCAGATCATCTAGAATAGAAAGGATGCTCACCTGCCTGCAGAACTCTCCCATTCCTTTGGTTGAGTTCACAAAAGACCCAATCTACAGCTACTCTTTCATCCTTCAGTCCCTTACCCATTTCCTCCATGCCTTGCACTTACTTAAGTGCAGGCCACACTAGCTCAAAGAACAGGTAGGCCAACCAAGGTAAAAACTCTCTGCTGAACCAGAGATCACACTGACTACCAGAACTCAAGATAGGCTTTGTGCCCATGGACCTCCTCCATTATCTCAGTTCAATCCTCACTATCCCCAACCCCCCTTCTTCTACTTATTAGTGATTCACAGCTTTCCTTTCTGGATAAGAGGCCATGACAATTGCAAGAACTCTAGGTGACCCAGACCAAGCTCAGGAAACAATCTAAAGCACAAAAGACCTATGCAACAAAGATAAACTCAGAAATTGGCACCAAGATCTATAATCACCCCAAACTTAGATGTCTAGATGCCAGCATAAGAACCAAATAAATAATATCCACTGAAGTATGGTATCATAAGAGTCAAGCTATACTACTGTAGCAAACACTGAAAATTTCAACACAGCTGAAACACAAGAAAAAGTCCTTAAAAAGAGCTTTATGAAGATGTCTTTAAAGAGAAAATAAATAAATCTATTAAAGAAAACCAGAAAAGAAAAGGTTAAAAAATTACAGCTGTTCAGGATGACAAAAAAATGAAAATAGAAATTATAAACAAACCATAAACTGAAGAAATTCTGAAAAATAGAAAATGCTGGTAAGTGACCAGAAACTACAGTCTCCAACATCACTACCAGAATACAAGGGATGGTAGTGAGAATTGTAGGCATTGAAGACACAATAGAGGTAAATACATTGGTCAAAGAAAAATTAAAATGTTAAACCTAAAAATGGCTGTCACAAAACATCCAGGAAATTTGAGACACTATGAAGTGACCAAATCTAAGAATGATAGAGATTGAAGAAAGAAAAATTCCATCTCAAAGGCCGAGAAAATATATGAATGCATATATGTATGTATGTATATATGTATGTATGTATGTATGTATGTATGTATGTATGTATGTATTTACAGCTCAAATGCTACTCCCCTCCAAGTTAACCCTTACAGATTCCCTTACTCTTCACTTTTCTTCTTCTGTGAGAGTGAGAAGACCCCCCCTGAGTATTCTCCCAACATCAAGTCTTTGCCAGATTAGGCACATCCTTTTCCACTGAGGCCAGGCAAAGCACTCATGGAGATTTAGCTGCATGTCTGCTACAAACATGCAGAGGGCCTTGATCCATCCCTTGTATATTCTTTGGTTGGTAGCATGGTCTCAGAGAGCTCTCAGGAATACAGGCTAGTTAATTTGTTGTTCTTCCTGTGGGATTCCTATCCCCCTCAGAGCCTTCAGTCCTTTCTCCTACTTCACCATAAGAGCTCTGATATCCATCCAATGTTTGTCCCCAAGTTTCTTTTAGACAGGACAAATTTTAGGTCAAAAGTTTTGTGGATAGGATGGTGTCCTTATCCCTCCACTAGGGTACTTTTTGGTTGCAAAAGGTTATCTCTTCAGGTTCTATGTTTCCTCTGTTAGGCATCTAGGCTAAGGTGGCCCACATTGAGTCCTCGAAGCTTCTTCCATCTCAGGTCACTGAGACATCCTAGAGATTGCCACCACCCCTACCCACAGCTGCTGCAGATCTCTATCATTTTTCTGGCCCTTTCGGACTCAATCCTGTGTCTCCCCCACACCTGATTCTGGCATCCCATTTTCCTCTCCATTCTACCACCCAGTACCCTCCTTTTCTCTGCCTCCTATGACTAACAAGATCATAAAAGGAAATATTCCTAATCTAAAAAGGTGACACTTATTATGGTATAATAAGTACATTATACCCTACATAACACAATATAGATTGGACCAGAATAGAAAGCTAAATACTAGTCAATACACTAACCATACAGTTCAAAGAAAAAGCATTAAAACCTGAAACAGTAAAAGAACAAGTAACATTTAAAGGTAGAATTATTAAAATTGTACTCAACTTCTCAATAAAGATTCTGAAAGCTAGAAGGGCCTAAGGAGATGTCTTCCTGACTAAGAAAACACAGATACCAGCACAAAACTTTCAATCATTACAGATAGAAAAAACATAATATTCCATGATAAAGTAAAATTACACAATTTCTGTGACAAATCTAGCCCTACAGAAGGTACCAGAAAACAATATAAAGTAAAACAAAAGTCCTAAATTCTTCAACCCAAGGCAGTAACCTACATCTCATGGCAAATACATAATCTCACACCAGCAAGTTCAAAGAAAGGATGCACATGCTCGTACATAGGCACACACATACACACACACACACACACACACACACACACACACACACAAACACAAACACGTACTCTTACCCATACTACCATAAAGATCACCAACAAAATAACAGGAATTAATGGTCTTTGGTCATTTATGTCTCTCAAAGTCAATGAACTCAATTACACAATAAAAAGACACAGAGTAACACTATGTATGAATAAACAGGATCCATCCTTCTGCTGCATGTTGGAAACACTCTTGATAGTCAAAGATAGGCATTGCCTCAGACTAAAGGGTTGAAAACAGTTATTTCAAGCGAATGGACCTAAGAAGCAAGGAGATGTATCCATTCTATTATCTAACAAAATAGACTTCAAACCAAAATTAATCAAAAGAGATGGGGAAAGACAATTCATTTTCATTAAAGGAAAAATCTACAAAGATGATGTTTCAAATCGATGCCCCAAATCCAATGGCAGACATGTTTGAAAGAGAAAAAAAAAACATTAGTAATGTTTAAAGCACATATAGATCCTCACACATTGATAATGAGAGACATCAGTACCACATTCTTATTGATGGATATGTCATCCAGACATAAACTAAATAAAGAAATACTGGAGCTAACAAACATTATGAACCAAACAGATTTCTACAGAACATTTTACCCAAACACAAACGAATATACTTTCTTCTTAACACTTCATGGAACTTTCCCCCAAAATTTGCTACCTACTGGATTACAAAGTAAGTTACAAGAGGTAGAAGAAAATCAAAATACCACTGTTTCCTATCATACCATGATGGTGATAAAGATGCTGAAGTGTAGCTCTCAAAAAGAAAAAAAAAGACTACAGTCAGAAGTAGAAGTGGGAAAGCATTCATTTTTCTTTATGGGGCTGGTAACCAGGAGTTTGACAAATTCGACTCTCTAAACATTTTTCTTTGTGTGTGTTTGGGGCAGTGGTTACAAGGATGTAGGAGTGGACCTAGGAGAACTGAGAAATAAGAATCATCAGGATGCATAATGCTATACTCCCATATTATAGATGAAAATATTGTTAAAATAGAAAAATAAAAATCTATATTTCAAAAAATAGAAAAACCTGAAAGAAATGGACAATTTTCCCAATAGATACCACTTACTAAAGTTAAATAAAGATGAGATAAACAATTTAAATAGAACAATAGCACCTAAGGAAATACAAGTCAATGAAATCTCCCAACCAAGAAAAATCTAGCCCAGGAACAGTTTTAGAGTAGTATTCAAATAGACTTTCAAAGTGGAGTTAATGCCAATACTCCTCAAATTATTACCCAAAATAGAAACAGAAGAAACAGAGCCAAGTTCATTTTATGAGACCACAGTCACCTCAATTCTCAAACCATCCAAAGATTTAGCATAAAAAAAACAGAATTACAGACCAATTTCTCTCATGAACATCGATACAAACTTACTCAATAAAATTCTCACAAAACAAATTAAAGAACACATCAAAAAGATCATCCACCATGGTTAAGAAGGACTCACCCAACAGATGCAAGGATGCATAAATATAGCAAAATCAGTCAATGTAATCCACCATATAAACAAACTGAAAACAAACAAACACATCATCTCATTAGATACTGAAAAATCATTTGATAAACTCTAATACTTCCTTATAAAAGTCTTGGAAAGATCAGGGATACAGGAAAAATAATTACATATAATAAAAGCAAACTTGTAGCCAACATCAGGTTAAATGAAGAAAATATCAAAGCAATTCCACTCAAATCAAGAAAATGGAAAGGCTGTCTACTCCTTATCTATGTAATATAGTCCTTAAATTTATAGAAAGAGCCATAAAAAATCTAAAGGAAATTAAGTGGATACGAAGTGGAAAGAAGTAAGTATCATTGTTTGCAGGTGATTGGACAGTGTATATAAGCAGCACACAAAATTCTTCCAGGGAACTCATACAGCTAATAAACACTTTCAGAGAAGTGGCTGGTTACAAGTTTAACTAAAAGTAATAGCCCTACTACATACAAATGACAAATGCATCACGAAACTGTGACCCGCGCAATCGTCTCGCCAGCAAGAACGCACGCACGCGGGCACTAGGATCCTTCTGCAGCAAGTGTTTATTGCGATGGAAAGAGGAAGACCCCGAGCCCTGAAAAGGAGCTGCCTATATACACCCTAGAGCGGCGTGCTCACTTCTAATTGGCTGCTTGCTCATTACCTCGTATTAAGCCCGGGTTGGGCAGTGACTTGGCGGGCTTTCACCATTTGCACATGCGCAGTCCACTTATTACTTGCGGGGAGCACCGGATGCCAGCGCCATCTTGTAATGGCAAACGTTGTCACCGCTCACCGCAGCTCTCTACGCGAAAGCACTTAGGAAAATAACACCATTCACAACAGCCATAAACAATATAAATTATCTTAATCTAACTCTAATCAAGTGAAATACCTGGGTGACAAAATCTTCAAGTAGTTTTTTATTGGATATTTTATTTGTTCACATTTCAGATGTCATCTCATTTCTTCATTTTTCCTCACTAGAAACCCCCTATGCCAACCCCTTCCTCCTTTTTGCTTTTATACCATTTGAATTAAATTCAAGTATTAAGGTCAGTTCTAGGTTGAGGAACTAATAATACAATAGATGCAAATAGTCAAGGAACAAACAAGACAATAAACACAAATAGTCAAAAAACATGCAAGGCAATAAACAAAGTTCCATGAACACTCCCATAATTACTGTTTCTATGGGCTTATCAGAATGACCAAAATATCTGAACCTACTTTCCTGTCCCAGCCCAAAGTCACTTTCAAGTCTGAAGCCTACTTCCTTGTTGTAGCCTAAAATTTAGATTCTTGTCTGAAATTACTTCTTTATTCTAGCCTAATATTTAGATTCCTGTCTGAAATTACTTCTTTGCTCTAGCCTAATGTCAGATTCCTGCCAAGTAGCCCATTTTCTTGTCCTTGGCCCATGTTAGATTATTGCCAAGCAGCCCCAAAGGCTCTTTGCCTCTCCCCCTTTTTATTTCATTAACAAGACTGAACTTGTCTAAGGTCATTCTGCCAAAAATATCTTCCTTACTCATCATAGAATACGCATTATCAAACGCAATGCACTTTGTCTTAGATTGGTAAGACTCTTTGCAGAATATTACCCATCCTTGGCATGCCAGCCTGTTGATTTAGTAACTCTGTCTGGGTGTCCATTTCAAGTTCAAGCTATGTACTTTGGCTGCCACCATGTTGATGTTGTTAAACACAAGCTTTAACATGATGGGCAGGAATAAAAGTACTCACAGGACAAAAAGGGCTAGCATGATCAAGCTATATGTGCCATTCTTGAAGCTTGACCAAAATAGAAATACTGACTTCAGGCCATGGGTAATTTTATTCGGTATCTACTGCATCAATGCTCAGCAGAACAGCATTCTTAACATTCATAAGCTCACTATGCAAAGTTAAAACATCCAGAGAGGTGTTAGAATTATGCCAAATGCATTTCAAGTATCTAAACTTTTTGCTAATTATAATGACTACCACTGTAAATTTTAGAACTAACATGAATCCAATCATATTTGGCATGACACCCAAGATAGCTCCTTACTCTTAAACTCTGAACCTCCTTCCAATAATTTGAATAGAATAAAGAGCATCAATCTCTTCTTCCAAATGCCTATCTAAATCCTCTTGTATATTCAATGCATTAGTAACATTTTTTGCTAAATGATTAACAAAAGTAGCTATCTTAACTTCTTGTGTCAAAGCTATTGCAGAAGCAGTGGTGCTAGCAATTAATGTAATTAAAGCTGTTATACCAGCAATAATCAAGCCCACTACATTCTTGCTTCCGCTTAAAGCCTGACTCACTTCTTCCAATACTTGCAAGCTTTTTTTTTTAGAAAATGAAGATTCTGTGATTCTCAGGGCAATAAAACAAGAACTGGCTGATAGACTTCCATAACAGACATGCCAGATTTCAACACACTAACACAACTAGAAAGTGTACAATCGATGCAACTTACATTAAATACTGTAGAAGAAACAAAAGTACTTTTAATTTGAAAATTAAAAGAGCCTTAACACATGTGCTTACACCTGCTTGAAATCCAGACCCTGCTCCAACTTTTTCTCTTGCTAATATAATGTCATAGAGAACTGCAGCTAACTTCCAAATATGTTTCTGAAAATGTCCAGAACGAGCCACCCTTCCAAATGAAGACTATTTTTTTCCAATATTAGATTGATTTCTAGACCAGTACATGATCGAGTCAGAACAACTTGTCACATTTAAGAATAATACAAGAGTTATTATAACTTCTCATTTTGATTCTCTGTTCCACAAGGTCTAAAAACTTGAGGCAAGGCAGCTTGTCTCATCAGGAGTATAGGCAAGCAATGGTGGGTCAGGAACATGTGTCTAATACAGCTTCCCAGTCACGATTGTCAGGGCACTCAGCAAGGTCAGCTTCATTCTTGTCCTGGCCTCCACATGTCTCACCTGTCGCTCTGGCAGCCACCATGCTCCTCTAGCATCTTACAATCCTGGACATGTTAGAATTCCTGCGAGTCCAGCCTTCTCTCATCTTCAAGTCTTTGAATAAAGGAATTGAAGAAGATATCAGAAGATGAAAAGACCTCCCATGCTCATGGCTCAGTAGAATTAACATAGTAAACATGGCCATGTCACCAAAAGCAACCTACAAATTCAACTCAGTCCCCATTAAATTTTCAACACAATTCAATATAGATCTTGAAAACACAACATTCAATTTCATATGTAAAAACAAAAATTCCAGGATAGATAAAACAATCCTGTACAATAAAAGAACATCTGGAGATATTACTAATCCTCCAATTTCAAGGTGTGCTACAGAGCAATAATAAAAAATAACCAGATGGTATTGGCATAAAAACAGACAGAAATCAAAGACCCAGATGTAAATATACATACTTAGAAGCCCTGATTTTTGATAAAAACACCCACAAAGACACAATGGAAAAAGGAAAGAATTCTCAACAAATGGTGCTCATCTAACTGGATGTCTGCATGTAGAAGCATGTTAATAGATCTATATCTATCATTCTGCATGGCTGGATGTTGAACAAATCTGCAGCAGCAGCAGACAGGCAGACAGGGTTTCCAGGCCTGTGTGACGTTGACTTGAGGGGAAGTTCTTCACACTGGACACACTATGGTGGTCCACAATAGACATGAGAGAGAGAGAGTTTGTGGGTTCCAAAGGTTTATTTCCATGGTGTGGTAATTGGATGCGTGCCTTCCATCCAAGCCAGAGGGGAGCTGGCTTAAATAGGAAGGGGGGAAAGAAGAGGGACTGGGAACGAATAACTTAATTGAGCTATTCCCCCCCCCCCAGCCTTTAGATAACTCAAGAATATGAAAATCTCAAGGCTGAGGCCTGTTAGTCAAGCCCTCTACCTGTCTGGGAGGAGCTACTGAGCCAAATGTGTTTGCAAGGTGCAGGTTAATGAAGGAGTCTGGAATCCGGGGGCATGGGAAGATATATGCCATCCCTCACAGGCCATGTCTCTCACAAGCCATAGTCCTGTTGGGTCTCTAGCTATCTCAAACCCAGGTGCTCTACCGGGGAGGCCAAACCATCTCTTCATGGCCTTACAGCTGGATATAGACATAAAGAGCCCTGCCTACCACAACCCAATGCAGGATGGGTAGACAAAGACAGACAGGAACCTGTGACTGTCATGCCATTCTCAGACCAGCCCTCTGGTACATAATACAGATAGGCCATAGATACCCATGTGCCAGAGGATGTCACCCAGGGGTCTGTGATTTGCATTGCCAGACTGCAGCAGAAGCCTGTGCAAGTATTTGGAAGACAGTTGGAAAGAAAGAGAAATTGAGCAGTTTAAACATTATGAAAAAAAGATGTATCCGGCACCTCAAGAGTGCTGAGGAGTAGCCTGTTATCAGTGGCCAGCCTTCTGTGGCTAAGCATCAGCAGCAGGGATGAGTGTTCATGTGCTTGGTTCATACTACCACTGGAGAACATGGGAACGACCCTGGCCAGGTCAGCCACTGGGGACCATGAGGGTGTTCAGAGGTTGTGCAGATCTGTCCCTGCCACTCACTGGCTAAATGCCCTGGAAAACTTGGAAAACTGGCTCCACCTCTTATCTGTGGCAGCACTTGGGAGAGCAGGACTTGCACCTCACGTACGCAGCACAGTGGAGCTAGCTCAGGTGGCCAGGGTGTATATAAACCTCCCCAATTCAATGAATGTATTAGAACTGACCCTGCCACTTATCTGCTGTGGAATTCAGCCAACACTTCCTTATGTGTATGGAGCTGTGAAATGATCCTAGAGTCGCACACTGGAGGCAGTTAAAGTAGGGGAACTTGTGTTTGACTTACCTTGTATTGCTACTTACTGGAATGAAGAGGAACACAAGCATTGAAGTAGGATCAGTTTTTGGGTAGGTGGAGTACGAGTTGGAAAACACTCAGAAAACCCACAAATATATCAAACTGCTTTTACAGTTTGCCCTGCAGTGGAGGCCAAACTCTTAGACCGGGACTGTTTTTTCACAAGGTAAGTTTCACAGGAAGCTTTTGGAAAAGAAGAGCAGGAGGTTAGCTGCTGTTTTTCCAGCAGGCAGTCTAGCTGGCAAGCAACACCATATGTGAACACTTAGTTATTAAGAATTTTCAGCCTAGCTGAGCATCAAAAGATTTGGGAAGCTTCAAAATATTGATGCTTGAACCCCATATGGCATCCCAACCACTGAAACCTGGTGCTTCTAAATTCCAAGGATTTTTTTTCTGCATTGTCAATTTATTTAAAAAGAAAATGTGAACAATGCATACAAGGCAGAATGGAGAAAGGCGAATGAAAGAAAAGATGGGGTTCTGAGGTATCGAAGTAAAACTAGAGTCTTGGCAGCCCTAAAAGATACAGAGGTTGGTGAACAGGGGTAACAAGGGATGCAGAAAATAAACTTACATAGGAATTTTTATTTTCCTCACCTTGTGTGATGGACATAATGGCTGCTTCTCCAGTCGTTGAAATGAAACGCACCTACCAGACTTTGAAAGGAAAGCACTAAGGTCCTTTGTGCCTTTTTCTTTAGAGACTGTACTTCTTCAAGGACATGAGATTTCTCAACATAGACCTGCATAAATAGTAAGAAACTTTTTAGACATATGGATCTCATGACTTGATTAGGTTGTCTAAAAAGCCATATCCATTGAATTTTCTCATGGAATAATAATTAATCTGGCTAATTCATAATTTACATTCCTGCATATTTGCTGATATTGTTGATGCTCTAAGCAAAAACACAGCTAGGCTGTCTAACTTATATTTAAATAAATATATAAATAATATTTGGGACTAGTAAATAGTTTATTTTTTATTGGAGACTTTATTTACTTATATTTTAAATGTTATCCTCTTTCCCATTTTCCCCTCCACAAACCCACTATCTCATTCCCCCTCCCCTGGCATCTATGAGGGTGCTTCTCTTTTCACCCATTCACTCTTACTTCACCCCTGTGGCATTTTCCTATACTGGGGCATCAAGCTATCAGAGGACTAAGGGCCTTTTTTATTGGAGACTTTATTTACTTATATTTTAAATGTTATCCTCTTTCCCATTTTCCCATCCACAAACCCACTATCTCATTCTCCCTCCCCTGGCATCGATGAGGGTGCTTCTCTTTTCACCCATTCACTCTTACTTCACCCCTGTGGCATTTTCCTATACTGGGGCATCAAGCTATCAGAGGACTAAGGCCCTCTCCTCCCATTGATGTCTAACAGGGCCATCCTTTGCTCCATATGCAGCTGGAGCCTTGGGTCCTTGTGTTCTCTTTGGTTGGTGGTTTAGTCCCTGGGATTTCTGGGTGGTCTGGACAGTTGGTATTATTCTTTTTATGGGTTTGCAAATCCCTTCAGCTTTTTCATTTCTTTCCCTAACTCCTCCTTTGGGGTCCCTGTGCTCAGTCCAATGGTTGCCTACAAGCTTCCATTTCTGTATTTGTCTCTCTCAGGAGACAACTATATCAGCTTCCTGTCAGCAAGTACTTCTTGGCATCAGCAATAGTGTCTGTGTTTGGTGTCTGTATATGGGACAGATCCATTGGTGTGGCAGTCTCTGGATGGCCTTTCCTTTAGTTTCTGCTCCACACTTTGTCCCAGTATTTCCTTTAGACAGGAACAATTCTGGGTTAAAAATTTTGAGACAAGTAGGTGACCACATCCTTCAACCAGGGGCCTTGCCTAAACTCTGGATACATTCTCTACAGGTTCTACCTTCCCGTTTGTTGGGTACTTGAGCTAATGTCATCCCCATTGGGTCCTGGGAGCCTCTTGCTTTTCTGGCATCTGGGACTTTATTGTGGCTACCTCCAGTTCCCCATCCGCCATTGCTACACATCTCTGTTCAATTTCCTGGCAATCTGTCGATAACCACCATCTCTTCCCATACCTGATCCTGCCCCATTTACCCTCCCCCTCCTCTATATCTCCAAAATCCCTCCCACTCTCTACCTACTGTGAGTATTCTGTTCCCCTTTCAAAAAAGGACTGAAACCTCCACACTTTGGTCTTCCTTCTTCTTGAGCTTCATATGATGTTTGAGTTGTATTGTGGGTATTCTGAGCTTTTTGCCTAATATCCACTTTTCAGTGAGTATTCTTTTGTGTTCTTTTGGGACTGGGTTACCTCTATTAGGATGATATTTTCTAGTTCCATCCATTTGCCTGCAAATTTCATGAAGTCACTGTTTTTAATAGCTGAGTAGTATTTCACTTTGTGAATGTATCACATTTTCTGTATCCATTTCTCTGTTGAGGAACATCTGGGTTGTTTGCAGCTTCTAGCTATTATAAATAAGGCTGCTATGAACATAGTGGAACATGTCTCCTTGTTATATGTTGGGGCATTTTTTTAGGTATATGCCCAGGAGTTATATAGCCGATTCCTCAGTTAGTAATATGTCAAATTTTCTGAGGAACTGCCAGACTGATTTCCAGAGTGGTTGTACCAGCTTGCAATCCCATGAGCAAAGGAGGAGTGATTTACTTTCTTCATATCTATGCCAGCATCTACCTGAGTTTTTGATCTTAGCCATTCCGACTGATGTGCAGAGAAATCTCAGAGTCATTTTGATTTGCATTTCCCTGATGACTAAGGATGTTAAACATTACTTTAGATGCTTCTTGGCCATTTGAGACTCCTCAGTTGAGAACTTGCTGTTTAACTCTGTACCTCAATTTTTAACAGAATTATTTGGGTCTCTGTAGTCTAACTTCTTAAGCTCTTTGTAAATATTGGATATTAGCCCTCTATTGAATATAGGGTTGGTAAGAACCTTTTCCCAATCTGCTGTTTGCCATCTTGTCCTATTAATGATGTCCTTTGCCTTACAGAAGCTTTTCAACTTTATGAGATCCTTTTTGTCAATTGTTGATCTTTGAGCAGAATTCATTGCTGTTCTGTTCAGGAAAATTTCTCCTGTGTCCATGTGTTTCAGGCTCTTTCCCACTTTCTCTTTTATTAGATTGGGTGTTTTATGTGGTGGTCCTTGATCCACTTGGACTTGAGCTTGGTACAAGGAAATAAGAATGGATTGATTTGCATTCTTCAACATGCTGACTGACAATTGAACCAGCATCATTTGTTGAACATGCTGGATTTTTACCACTGGATGGTTTTAGATTCTATGTCAAAGATCAAGTGACCATGTAGTTTTTATCACTATTGCTGTGTAATACAGCTTAAGGTCCGGGATGGAGATTCTCCCAGAAGTTCTTTGTTGTTGAGAATAGTTTTCACTGTCCTGGGTTTTTGGCTATTCAAAATGAATTTGAAATTTGTTCCTTCTAACTCTATGAGGAATTGAGTTGGAGTTTTAATGGGGATTGCATTAGATCTGTATATTGCTTTCGGCAAGATGGCCATTTTTACTATGTTAATCCTGCCAGAGCATGAAAATGGAAAATCTAACCATCTTCTGAGCTCTTGTTCAATGTCTTTCTTCAGAGACTTGAAGTTCTTTTCATACAGATCTTTCACTTGCTTGGTTAACGTCACACCAAGATATTTTATATTTTTGTGACTATTGTGAAGAATGTCATTTCCTTAATTTCCTCAGCCCATTTGTTCTTTGAGTATAGGAAGGCTATTGATTTGTTTGAGTTAATTTTATATCTAGCCACTTTGCTGAAGTTGTTTACCAGGTATAGGAGTTTTCCAGTGAAATTTTTGGGGTCACTTAAGTATGTTATCATATCATCTGCAAATAGTGATATTTTGACTTCTTTCTTTCCCATTTGTATCCATGTGACCTCCTTTTGTTGTCTAATTGCTCTGCCTAGGACTTCAAGTACTATATTGAATAGACAGGGGAAGAGTGGGCAACATTGTCTTATCCCTGATTTTACTGGGATTGATTGAAGTTTATCTCCATTTAGTTTGATGTTGGCTACTGGTTTGCTGTATATTGATTGCTCTTACTATGTTTAGATATGGGCCTTGAATTCTGGATCTTGCCAAGACTTTTAACATGAACAGTTGTTGAATTTTGTCAAATGCTTTCTCAGTATCTAGTTATCAGATCATGTGTTTTTTTCTTTGAGTTTGTTTATATTTCTATATCCCTGGGATGAAGTCTACTTGATCATGGTGAGTGATCATTTTGATGTATACTTGGATCTGGTTTACAAGAGTTTTGTTAAGTATTTTTGCATCTATATTCATAAGTAAAATTGGTCTGAAGTTCTCTTTTTTAAAATCTTTGTTTGGTTTGGACATAAGCATAATCGTGGCTTCATAGAACATATTAGGTAGTATTCCTTCTGTTTCTTTTGTATGTGGAATAGTTTGAAGAGTATTGGTATTAGGTCTTCTTTATAGGTCTGATAGAATTCTGCACTAAAACCACCTGGCCCTGGCCTTTTTGTTGTTGTTGTTGGAAGACTTTTAATGACTGCTGCTATTTCTTTAGGGTTATAGAACTATTTAGATTGTTTATCTGATCCTGATTTAACTTTGGTATTTGGTATATGTCTAGGAAATTGTCCGTTTCATCCAGATTTTCCAGTTTTGTTGAGTATAGACTTTTGTAGTATGATCTGATTTTTTGAATTTCCTTGGTTTCTCTTGTTATGTCTCTCTTTTCAGTTCTGATTTTGTTAATTTGGATACTGTTTTTGCACCCTCTGATTAGTCTGGCTTTATCTATCTAGCTGATTTTCCTCAGTGGATTATCTCCTGGTTTTGTTGATTCTTTTTATAGTTCTTTTTGTTTCTACTTGCTTGATTTCTGTTCTGAGTTTGATTATTTCCTGCCATCTATTTCTCTTGGGTGTAGTTATTTCTTTTTGTTCTAGAGCTTTCAGATGTGCTGTTAAGCTGCTAGTTTCTGCTCTCTCTAGCCCCCCCCCCCCAGGCACTTAGTGAGATGAGTTTTCCTCTTAGCATTGCTTTCATTGTGTCCCATAAGTTTGGGTATGTTGTGCCTTCATTTTAATTAAATTCTAAAAAATCTTTCATTTCCTTCTTTATTTCTTCCCTGACCAAGTTATCATTGAGTATTGTTCAGCTTCCATATGTATGTGGGATTTCTGTTGTTTTTGTCATTATTGAAGACCAGCCTTCCTTTCTAGTAATTTGATTGGATGTATGGGATTATTTCAACATTTTTGTATCTGTTGAGGCCTGATTTTTGACCAATTATATGGTTAAATTTGGAGAAGGTACCATGAGGTGCTGATATGAAGGTATATTCTTTTGTTTTAGGATGAAATGTTCCATAGATATCTGTGAATTCATTTGGTTCATAACTTCTGCAAGTTTCTCTGTCTCTGCTTTGTTTCTGTTTCCATGATCTGTCCATTGATAAAAGTGGGGTGTTGAAGTCTCTCAGTATTATTGTGTGAGGTGCAATGTGTTCTTTGAGCTTTAGTAACATTTCTTTTATTTATGTGGGTGCCCTTACATTTGGAGCATGAATGTTCAGAAATGAGAGTTCATCTTGGTGGATTTTTCCTTTGATGAGTATGAAGTGTTTTTTTTTTTTTATATAACTTTGGGTTGAAAGTTGATTTTATTTGCTATTAGAATGGCTAATTCAGCTTGTTTCTTAGGACTATTTGCTTGAAAAAAATTTTTCCAGCCTTTTACTTTGAGGTAGTGTCTGTCTTTGTCACTGAGGTGCATTTTCTGTATGAACAGTAATGCTAGGTCCCATATACATATCCAGTCCATTAGTCAATGTCTTTTTATTGGTGAATTGAGTTAATTGATATTAAGGGACATTAAGAAAAAGTGATTGTTGCTTCCTGTTATTTTTGTTTTTAGTGGTGGAATTATGTTTGTGTGTCTATCTTCTTTTGGTTTTGTTGAAAAAAGATTACTTTCTTGCCTTTTCCTTCCTTGTGTAGTTTTTCTCTTTGTGTTGGAGTTTTTCATCTATTATCCTTTGTAGAGCTGGATTTGTTGAAAGATATTGTGTAAATTTGTTTTTGCCATAGAATATCTTGTTTTCTCCATCTATGTTAATTGAGAGTTTTGTTAGTATAGTAGCCTGAGCTGGCATTTGCATTCTCTTAGGGGCTGTATGACATTTGCCCAGGATCTTCCTGCTTTTAGAGTCTCTGTTAAGAAGTCTGGTGTAATTCTGATAGGTCTACCTTTATATGTTACTTGATCTTTATTCCTTAGTGCTCTTAATATTCTTTCTTTGTTTTGTGCATTTGGTGTTTTGTTTATTATGTGACAAGATGAATTTATTTTCTGGTCCAGTCTATTTGGAGTTCTGTAGGCTTCATTTATATTTATGGGCATCTCTTTCTTTAGGTTAGGGAATTTCTTCTATAATTTTGTTGAAGATATTTATTGGTCCTTTAAGTTGGAAATCTTCACTCTCATCTATACCTATTATCCTTAGGTTTGGTCTTCTCATTATGTCCTGGATTTCCTGGATGTTTGGGGTTAGGAGCTTCTTGTAGTTTGTATTTTCTTTGACAGTTGTGTCAATGTTTTCTATTATATCTGCTGTACCTGAGATTCTCTCTTCTATCGCTTGTATTCTGTTGGTGAGGCTTGCATCTATTACTCCTGATCTCTTTTTTAGTTTTTTTTTTTTTATCTACAAAGTTGTCTCCTTTTGTGATTTCTTTATTGTTTCTATTTCCATTTTTCCTCTGGAATGTTTTTGTTCAATTCCTTCACAAATGATGTTTGGTTGTGTTTTTCTTAATTTTTTAAAGAGACTTTTGTGTTTCCTCTTTAAGGGCTTCTACCTGCTTAGCTGTGTTCTCCTGTATTTCTTTAAGGGAGTTATTTATATCCTTTTAAAAACCTTTCTCATCAAAATAAGATGTGATTTTAAATCAAAATCTTTCTTTTCTGGTTTGTTGGGGGTATCTCGGGCTTTCTATGATGGAAGAACTGGGTTCTGATGGCCATGTAGCCTTGGTTTCTATTTCTTAGGTTCTTGTGCTTGCCTCTCTACATCTGGTTATCTCTGATGATAGCTAGTTTTTCTGTCTCTGACTGAAGCTTTTTCTTCCTGTGAGCCTGTGAGCATTTTAGGTTTGTCAGTGCTCCTGGGAGACTAGTTCTTTCTAGGCAGTATTTGGGTAGGAATATCTGTGCCACAGTGTTACAGGGAGCAGATGGAAATAAGAAAGATCCTGTCCCAGGCTGCTCTGTAGCTTCTGTGCCCTGTGGGATTTTGGCCATTCTCTCTTTGGCCAGAAATCTGAGCAATACTGGTAGTCTCACCTGTGAACTTAGGTCTGGCAGCACTCTTGGGAGACCAGCTCTTTACAGGCAGAATTTGTGCATGGAGAGCTATGCCACAGGGTTATTTCCAGATGGCCAGAGAGAAGCACACAATCATAAGCAGCAGAACCCAATGTAATTTGTTATCAAAGGTACCCAGTTCTCCCACCACTGAAAACCCAGGATATGCTAACATGCCAGAAAGTCAAGATTCTGACCTAAAATCCTATCTCATGAAGTTGATAAAAGCATTTAAGGAGGATATAAATAACTCACTTAAATATAGAGAAAAACCCAGGCAATCAGATGAACAAAGGGTCCAAGAACTAACACTGGAAATAGAAACAATAAAGAAAACTCAAAGCAAAGCAAACCTGGAGATGGACAACTTAGGAAAGAGATGAGGAGATGGCAATTGTCACCAACAAAATACTAGACATAAAAGAATCTCAGGCATGGAAGATACCAAGAAGATATTGACACATCAGTCAAACAAACAAACAAACAAACAAACAAACCAACCTATGATGTTAAAGAAGCTCCTAACCCAAAATATTCAAGTAAGTGAGGACACAATGAAAAGATCAAACCTCAGAATAATAGGAATAGAGGATGTTGAAGAATCCCAGCTCAAAGGGCTAGAAAACATCTTCAAGAAAATCATAGAAGACAACTGCCCTAATCTAAAGAAAGAGATGGCCATAAATGTACAAGACACCAAGTAAATTTAACCAGAAAAGAAAATCCTCTTGCCAAATAATAATCATAACACTAAATGTGCAGAAAAAAGAAAGAATATTAAAAGTTGTAAGGGGAAAGGCCAAGTAACAAACAAACAAACAAATAAACCAGACTTACCAGAATTATCCTAGACTTTGCAACAGAGACTCTAAAACCCAGAAGTTCTAGGACAGATATTATCCAGACCTTAATAGAACATAATTGCCAGCCCAGGACACTGTACCTAGCAAAACTCTTGATTAACATAGATGGAAGAAACCAAGATATTCCATGATAAAACAAAATTTAAACCATATCTTTTTACTAACCCAGCCCTACAGAGGATACTGGAAGGAGATATGCAACCAAAGAAAACATAAAAAACTAAACATTTCATAACAGACCACCAAAAAGAGATGCATACACACATAATACCATGTCCAGCATCAAAAATAACATGAGTTAACCATCATCCATCTTGAATATCTCTTAACACCAATGGACTCAATTCCCCAATTAAAAAAATACTCAGGCTAACAGACTGGATATGTAAACAAGTTCCAGCATTTTGCTGCATACAAGAAATACTACATTAGAATAAAAGGCTGGAAAAAAGTTTTCCAAGCAAATAATCCCAAGAAAGAAGCTGGAGTTGCCTTTTTAATATCCAATAAAAGAGACTTTCAACCAAAATTTATGAAATGAGATAGGGAAAGAGACTTCATATTCATCACATGAGAAATCCACCAAGAGGAAGTCACAACTCTGAATATCTATGCCTCAAATGCAAGGGCACCCACATTCATAAAAGAAACTGTACTAAAGCTCAAAACACACATTGAAACTCACACAATCATAGTGGAAGATTTCAGCACCACACTCTCAACAGTGGGCAGGTCAGTGAAACAGAAAATAAACACACACAGTGAAGCTAATAGAAGTTCTGCACCAAATGGATTTAACAGATAAATCCATTTGGTGCAGATAAATGTTCTATAGAACATTTCATCACAAAACAAGAGAAAATACCTTCTTCTCGGCACATCATGGAACCTTCTCCAAAATTGACCATATAGTGTGACATAACCAAGCCTCAAGAGACACAAGAAGATTGGAATAATTCCATGTATTTTACCAGATTACCACAGACAAATGCTAGACTTCAATAACAACAAAAACAACAGAAAACCCACATAGTTATGGAAACTAAAAATCTCTGTTTAATGATAACTTGGCTATGGAAGAAATAAAGAAAAAAATCAAAGACTTTATAAAATTTAATGAAAATGAAGACCCATCAAACCCAAATTTACAGGACACAATGAAAGCAGTATTAAGAGAAAAATGTATAGCACTATGTTCCTTCATAAAGAAATTGGAGACATCTCATATAAGAAACTTAACAAAACATCTGAAATCTCTGGAACAGAAAGAAGCAAACACATCCAAGAGGAGTAGATGGCAGGAAATAGTCAAACTTAGGTTTGAAACCAACCAGTTATAAGCAAAAAGAATGATACAAAGAATCGACAAAACCAAGAGCCAGTTCTTTGAGAAAATCAACAAAATGGACAAACCTCTAGCCAAACTAACTAAAGGGGACAAAGACAATATCCAGTTAACAAAATCAGGTGTGAAAAAGAAGACATAATAACAGAAACTGAGGAAATTGAAAAACTCATCAGAACCTACTACAAAAGCCTATTCTCTACAAAACTGAAAAAATCTAGATGAAATTGATGACTTTCTAGGCAGATAACAGGTACTAAAGTTAAATCAAGATCAGGTAAACATTCCCGTAACCCCTAAAGAAATAGAAATAGTCATCAAAAACCCAACCAAAAAAAAAAAAAAAATCCAGACCAGGCATTTTTATTGCATAATTCTATTAGACATTTGAAGAAGAGTTAACACCAATATTTCTCAAACAATTCCACAAATTAGAAAAGGAAGGAACACTACCTCATTCATTCTATGAAACCACAATTATTCTGATACCTAAACCACACATGGACCCAAACAAAGAAAGAGAACTTCAGATCAATCTCACATACGAATATCGATGTAAAATACTAAATGAAATTCCTGCAAACCAAATCCAAGAACTCATCAAAACCATCATTCACTATGATCAAGTAGGCTTTATATCAGGGATGCAGAAATGTCTTAATATATGAAAATCCATCAACATAATACACTATATAAACAAACTCAAGGAAAACAAAAACAACATGATCATCTCATTAGATGTTGAAATAGTCTTCAATAAAATACACCACTCCTTCATGTTAAAAGTCCTGGAGAGATCAGGAATTGATGGCACATATTGAAATGTAATAAAAGTAATATATAGTGAACCAATAGCTAACATCAAGTTAAATGGAAATAATCTAGAAGCAATCCCACTAAAATCCAGGACAAGACAAGGTTGCCCACCCCTTTCTATCTATTCAATATAGAACTTGAAGTGCTAGTTAAAACAATTAAACAAAAAAAGGAGATCAAGGGGAAACAAATTGGAAAGGAAGACATCAAAGTATCACTATACGCAGATGATATGATTGTATACTTAAGTAACCCCCAAAATTCTACCAAAGACCTACTACAGCTGATAAACATCTTCAGGAAATTGACAGGATATAAAATTAACTTAAACAAACCAAAGCCTTCTTTTATACAAATGGTAAACAAGCTGAGAAGAAGCTAAGGAAACAACACCCTTCACAATAGCCAAAAGTAATATAACATAACTTGTAATTCTTACCAAGCAAGTGAAAGATCTGTATAACAAGAACTTAAAATCCCTGAAAAAAGGAAATAGAAGAAGACCTCAGAAGGTAGAAAGATCTCCCATGCTCATAGATTAGTAGGATTAACATAGTGAAAATGGCCATCTTTCCAAAAACACATTCAATGTAATCCTCATTAAAATTTCAACCCAATTCTTCATAGACATGGAAAGAGCAATTCTCAACTTCATATGAAAAAAAAAAAAAAAATCCCAGACTAGCCAAAACAATTTTCAACAATAAAAGAACTTTCAGGCTAATCACCATCCTTGACCTCAAGCTGTACTGCACAGTAATAGTTATCAAAACCATATGACATTTGTACTGAGACAGAGAGATTGATAAATAGAAGCAAAGACCCTGTAGTAAACCCATATACCTATGGACACTTGATTTTTGACAAAGAAGCCCAAAACATGCAGTGAAAAAAAGAAAGCATCTATAATAAATGGTGTTGGTCTAACTGGTGGTCTGTATGTAGGAAAATAAAAATTGATCCATATTTACCATCTTACACAAATCTCAAATTCAAGTGAACCAATCACCTCAAGGTAAAACCAGATACACTTAATTTAATAAAAGAGAAAGTGAGAAAGAGCCTTTAAGTCATTGGCATATGGGGAAACTGCCTGAACAGAAAGCCAATGGCTCAGGCTCTAAGATCAACAATTGATAAATAGGACCTAATGAAACTGAAAGACTACTGGTTCCTTCCAGTCTGGGCCTGAGCACTGAGCAGATCTTGGGTGGCAGCTCTGCCCCCAATCTCTAAGAACCCAAAGGAAGCGGGGATCCCAGGTGCTCTGACTCAGGCAGTATCTTAGGTAAACAGACAGCAAGGCCTGCCACAAACAAGGAGTAACTGGGACCCACAAGGACCCAGGAAGTCACTCCCAGACCAGAGCACTGGTTCCTTCCCGTCTGGGCCCAGGACCTGAGCAGCTCCAAGACAGCAGCTCTGCCCCCAATCACACAGAACCCAGAGGAGCAAGGCCCGTTCCAAACAGGGAATAACTGAGACCCACAAGGACCCAGTGAAGACCCCCATACTCAGGAGACCCTTCCTCAAGTCTCAGGAAATCATGACCACCCAAAGATCACAAGAAACCATACCTGGATGCAATCAGCAGAGGCTTTATTAGGGAAGTTGGCCGGCAGTCAAACCACAAGCTCTCTCTCAAGAGCAAGGTTTGACAGGCTAAGGGGTCTTTTAAAGAGGAAAACTGCAAACCAGGGGAGTGAGGAGGGGGTGAGGGGTTGCCAAGGATACATAACATAAGAATAGCGAAACATTCCAGAGAAACCCACCCTGAATGGTTAATAGCCATGGAAATTACTCAGTACACTCATTCTTCTCAAAAATGTGGTTTTACCATATCACTGCCCTACCCTGTCAACTATCTATTAATTGTTTCTCACTAGCTCCACCCGTAGAGCCACAGCCCTGTCATTGTGTTTTTACCACCCGAATGACTTCCATTCTTTACAGCCAGTTCCTGAAACTGGCCTGGCTTGTTTCAGAGCAAAGTTTCCATGTCCCTAAAAGAACTTAAAAAGCATCTATATATGTATATATTCTATAAAAATGATTTTTATAATTTTTCATTCTTCACCAGGAAGTCATTCCTGGACCAGAGCACTGGTTTCCTATGGTCTGGGCCAGAGTACTAAGCAGATCTTGGGTGGCAGCTCTGCCCCCAATCTCTAAGAACCCAGAGGAAACGGGGTTCCCAGAGCTCTAACCTGGGCAGCATTCTGTCTGTGCTTGAGCACTGAGCAGATTTTGGGCCCCAGCACTTACCCCAGTAGCCACACCCACACCACAAAGTTCTGATATAACCAAGATAATAGGAAAGACAGGCTCCAGTCAGGTACAGGGAAGATAGCACTAAGGAGATACAGATGGCAAAAGGTAAGCTCAAGAACATAAGCATCAACAACCCAGGGTACTTGGCATCATTAGAACCTAGTTCTCCCACACAAGAAAGTCCTGAATTTCCCATATCACCAGGAAAGCAAGATTCAGATTTAAAATCACTTCTAATGATGATGATAGAGGACTTTAACAAGGACATAAATAAAAGAATTTGAAAACAACACAGGTAAACAGGTAGAAGCCCTTAAAGAGGAAACACAAAAATCCTTTAAAGAATTACAAGAGAACACAGCCAAACAGGTGAAGGAATTGAACAAAACCATCCAGGACATAAAGCTGGAAGTAGAAACAATCAAGAAATCACAAAGGGAGACTACGCTGGAGATAGAAAACCTAGGAAAGAAATCAGGAGTCATAGACGCAAGCATCACCAACAGAATACAAGAGATAGAAGAGAGAATCTCAGGTGCAGAAGATATCATAAAAAATATCAACACAACTGTCAAAGAAAATGCAAAGTGCAAAAAGTTCTTAACACAAAATATCCAGGAAATCCAGGACACAATGAGGAGACCAAACTTAAGGATAATAGGTATAGATGAGAGTGAAGATTCCCAACTTAAAGGGCCAATAAATATCTTCAACAAAATTATAGAAGAAAACTTCCCTAATCTAAAGAAAGATATGCCCATAAACATACAAGAAGCCTATAGAACACCAAATAGACTAGACCAGAAAAGAAATACCTCCTGTCAGTCACATAATAATCAAAACACCAAGTGCACAAAACAAAGAAAGAATATTAAATGCAGTAAGGGAAAAAGGCCAAGTAACATATAAAGGCAGACCTATCAGAATTACACCAGACTTCTCACCAGATAGTATAAAAGTTAGAAGATGCTGGACAGATGTCATATAGACCCTAAGAGAACACAAATGCCAGTCCAGGCTACTACACCCACCAAAACTCTCAATTACCATAGATGGAGAAATCAAGATATTCCACAACAAAACCAAATTTACACAATATCTTTCCACAAACCCAGCATTACAAAGGATAATAGTAGGAAAGCTTCAATACAAGGAGGGAAATTATACCCTAGAATGAGCAAGAAAGTAACCCTCTTCCAACAAATCCAAAAGAAGATAGCCACACAAAGATAACTTCACCTCTAATAACAAAAATAACAGGAGACAACCATCACTGTTCCTTAATATCTCTTCACATCAATGGACTCAGTTCCCCAATTAAAAGACATAGGCTAATGGACTGGATACATATTTAGAAATAGCTGAGTGGAGTTAACAGACAACAGTCCAGGTTACCTTACATGGATAGTTGGTTTTCAAACCATCAGAAATCCATAGAATTGATATTACAAACATTTCTGTATTAATGTTCATTTTGATTAGAGACCTGTCTGCTCCTAACAGCTTCCTGTCTTGGATTCTAAGAAGAAATTGAGCATCTTTGGGGTTACTCCAGTTGTGGTGAGACAGCCACTAGGCAAGAATTGCCTCTTTCCATCTACAGACAAATCACTGTCCAGAGAAGGGCACACTTGCTGAATAGTCGACTGATTATATTGCCAAGACAGAGTAATCAGCCCTTAATAATTCTGCATCACTAGGTCTGTCAGATGATCCTGGGCCAGAAGGCTGAAGATCAGATGCTCCAACATTCTGTAGTATAGGGACTGTCTAGGTGTTCAGTGGTCTCTATAAATTGGCTATGTTTTAGAAGCTATGCTTTGTGCTTCCCATAATTTCATTTAACTCAGTCATTCTGGATTTCTGATGGGGTTGAAAACTTATAGTCTCATAGCCAATCCTTGCTATTTACTTTAAGAGAAAAGATTTGAGAGGATGATTTTCAGCTCACATTAATTCTGAAGCCAAGAAAAAAAAATAGCCAAGTTCAGAACTAAGTCTTTTATTTAGGAGAGATGACAGAGGTTCTGCTTAGTCAACAAAATGATGGACTGGGTATTAGGTCTATCATGCACCTTACTGACATAAATTGGTATAGTTATGCTCTAACTGTATTTTGAGAGAAAAGTTTTATTTTAAAAGGAAGGGTGATATGTAGAAGGAGCTAAGGTGGGAGGAGTAAGGAGAGGAGGAGCTAGGTGATGAGAGAGAAAGAGAGAGGGGGCCAGACATGGAGGCAGATGTTCACATGTCTCTGCCAGTCAAAGATAGTTGATATATCTAGGTTAGCTAATATGTTACACTTCTGATTGATATTGAGCATTACCAAATTTATAAAGCCATTGGTTAACATTAAAGAAATTAAAGCAAAAGGAGAAGCGGGTATGGGATAGGGGTTTTCTAGGGAAGGGAAATGGGGAAAGGGGATGGCATATGAAATGTAAATAAAATATCCAATAAAAAAGAAAAAAAAAAGAAACTGAAAGACTTTTGTAAAGCAAAAGACACAGTCAATAGGACAAATTGGCACCCTACATATTGAGAAAAAATAGTTGCTAACCCTATATCTGACAGAGGGCTAATATAAAAAATATATAAAGAACTCAAGAAGTTAACCTCCAAAAAGCTAAATAACCAAGTTAACAAATGGGGTACAGAGATAAACAGAGAATTCACTACAAAAGGATCTTAGATGGCCAAGAAGCACTTAAAGGATTGTTCAAAGTCCTTGGTCATCAGAGAAAAGCAAATTAAAACTACCCTGAGATTCTACCTCACACCAATCCTAAAGGCTAAGATAAAAAACTCAAGTGACTAAGATTTAGATTCCGACCTTAAATTACCTCTTTGTTCTAGCCTAATTAGATTCCTGCCTGAAATTACTTCTTTGTTCTAGTCTAAGATTTAAATTAGGCTAGAACAGGGAAGTAGGCTTCAGACATGAAAATTACTTTGGGCTAGGACAGGGAAGTAGGCTAAGATATGTTGGTCATCCTGATAAGTCCTTAGAAACAGTGATCATGGGACTGTTCACAGAAATTTATTGCCTTGCATGCTCTTTGACTATTTGTGTTTATTGTCTTGCTTGTTCCTTGACTATTTGCATCTATTGTGTTGTTATTTTCTCAACCTAGGACTGACCTTTATACTTGTATGTAGTTAAAATGGTGTAAAAGCAAAATGGAGGAGGGGGATGGCTTTGAGGTTTATAGGGAGGGAAAATGGGGAAATGAGATGATGCCTGAAATGTAACAAATAAAATATTAAAAAAAAAAAAATCCTCAAGTGACAGCACATGCTGGTGAGGATGTGGAGCAAGGCAAACACTCTTCCACTGTTGATGAGAGAGAAAACTTGTACAATGACTCTGGAAATAAATTTAGCAGCTTCTCAGAAAATTGGGAATGGTTCTCTTTAAGACCCAGCTATACTACTCCTGGGCATATTCCCCAAAATGCTCCACCACACTACAAATACATTTGCTCAACCATGTTCATAGAAGCTTTATTTGATATAGCCAGGATAAAAAAATATCCTAGATACTCCTCAACTGAAGAATAGATAAAGAAAATATGGTTTATTTATGCAATGAAATAATAGCTTTTAAAAACAAGGACATCATGAAGTTTACAGGCAAATGAATGGAACTAAAAAATGTCATCCTGAGTGAGGTATCCCAGACCAAAAAGGATATACATGGTATGTACTCACTTACTTATAAGTGGATATTAGTGGTAATGTACAGGATAACCATCCTACAATCCACAGAGTCAAAGAAGCCAAATAACAAAAAGGGACCAATGGAGAATGCTTGAATCTTAGAAGAGAAATTAAAATATATATTTCTTTATGACTGGCTTGCTTTGTTTAATATACTTTGGTGTCATCCATAATTCCATAAAGGGCAGAATTTCCTTTTTAAACAGCTTAATATTCTGTTGTGTATTATACCATATTAAAAACTCAACCCACTTGTTGATGGACACTAAGATTGTTTAATATCTTAACTATTGAGAATGATGCTACAATGACAGGAACACATATATTTCTTGGGTCTGCTGATTTTAATTCTGTAGATACATACTGACAATAGGGATTCATAGATCATACAGTAATTATGCTTTCACTTTATTAAACACCCTGTATAATGTTGTCTCACATGTCTGTACTAACTTGGATTTCTACCAACAGTGTACAAGATTTCTCTTTATTGCACACTTTGGTGAATTACTATCACCCTTGTCTTTCTAATAATAGTCAATCTAAGAGGTGTATTGTAGCATCTCATTGTAATTTTAAACTGCATTTCTCACATTGTTAAAATGGTTAAGCATTTTTGGAACATTTCTTCCACTGTTTCTAGTTTTCTTTTTGTGAGTTATTTTTTTCTGCTTAACCATTTTTCAATACAGCATGTGTAAATGTAATTTTCTTTCACCTAAAATAATTGTTGTCTTTGATGCTTACTATTGAATAAGCCCACCCTTTCTAGTTCTTTCTGAACTGTGGATGCCTGGTTCAACTCAGCTGTTCTAGTTAAAACTCTTCTCCAAGCTGACTGATTCAAATTGGCTTCTTTGTGAATTTCTCTGCTTGGAAAAACTGCCTCTGAATTCCATAAACTGCACTCTGTTGACTACATCAAACTGCAAATGCAATGAACTGAACTGGACTTAACTCCACTGCATGCAGTTTGTAAACTCAACTAATCTGTACTCATTGGGATGTTGCCGCTCCCTGACTCACTCTACACTGCTCATATGTGGCGTCTCTCTTCTGTGTGTTCTCCTGAGATTTGGGCATCTATTTTCTCTGACTTATCATCACTTTTACTGTCCCTCAATTAGGTGTCCCTTTCAAACATGGATGCTTCCTTCTACAAACCAAATGTAGCTTTATTGTTGGAGATATATCTAAGGGCATATCTGTGTTCCACCTAGATAATACTGTGATTCTGGGCATGTCTACATTCTGGTTGATTCATATCTTTGGATATGATTCCTTGCCAGAGTAGCCATGATGTTGGATTACAATTTCTCTACAGTTATGTGATTCCTTTAGCCTACTTTTATTTTATTCCCCGGAGCTCCTCTCCCACACTTGTTTTCTTTGAGTCTTTTCACATTTCCAGGTGTATTTTGTCTTTTGCCAACTTTGAACAAATTTGGTGTATGATCTGAAATAAGATTCCTATTTCACAACTTCTGCATGTGGGCATAGAGTTTCATGAATACTATTAATTGAAAATATTGCTCTTGGCAGTAGCATACATGGCTTCAGTTTTAGTTAGAGGCAAATCAGGGCAACATTCTAGGTCACATTGTTGATGAAACACTGTGTTTTACTGGCTCCTTTGAAAAAAAATAATTGACTTTGAATACTTGAGTTTCTTTTTAGGCTCTGTATTGTATTCCATTGGACAATGTATCTATCTTTGTGTTCATACCATGCTGTTTGATTGTAATAGCTTAATAAAATTCTCTGAAGTCAGGGAGTATAATCCCTTAAACTTTTCTCCTTTTACTCAAAATAATTTAACATATTTAACATATTTTCTATTCCATACAAAGTTAAAATTGTTATTTTTATAATTCATATTTTTCTATTTTTTTCTATCAATGAAATCAAGTTGGTAGGTTGAATTTGGCCATGACATTGTGGGTTCTTAGAGAATAGACATCCCAAAAGGCTACTTGTACTGTTACTTTGCTTGCTTAGAGTTGTTGATTATGAGCCAGCACACCCTGTGAGGCCTATTCTTGACTGGGCATCTTCTTTACATACATTCTTAGAGGCATCAGCTATTCTGCTATAGCCTTGGGGATAAGAGGGAGTGATCACCCTCTGTCACGGAATTCACAAATGGTTTACTTATCAACCAGTGGCCATTTGGCTTGGTACTCTTTATGTAATTCATGCTTATATGTATGCCTGTGGTCTTCCTAGATAGTTCTATGGAGAAGTGAGCAAGATAAACTGAACAATGGCATACATGGCTTCACTTTAGTTAGAGGCAAATAGGGTCCAGGTAAGTTTTACAACAATACCCAGTTATCAAGGTTTTTTGAAACAAGTTTCAACCACCATCACAAGTGGCCGATTATAATTCTGCCTCTAGTAGCAGTAACTTTGCCTCTGATTTTCTAATGTGGAAATCACTAAAAATAAAAAAAAATGTCAAAATGTTGGTTAAACATTCAAACTAATAATTTAATATATGTTGTGGGTCATATATTTCAAAACAACCTAGGATCATTATCTAACAACACTGGATTTAGCTTTCATGACTTCAAAATAACACTTTTTTAAAAACAAATTTAATATGCATGTTGGCTTATTAGAAATAAAGAAAAAATGAAAAGAAAAGCCTGCAGCATCTTTGGCAATAAACAGAGAGATACAGGGCAGCATGAGACCAGAGTGAGGCTGTCTCCCAGAAGTATAGGACTACATAATATGCACATGCAGAAAAGTTACAAAGAGAATAGGGGCAATATAGAGGATGTACCTACATCCTCTGCTCATCCATCTTGAAGGACATGCAGCTTTTATTACTTATTGTTTAAGAAGAAAGGGGGCCCAAGGAAGACAACGCCAATGAAGAGTAGATTATCTCTTTACTCTCAAAATCAGTGTGAAGACTGTTCAGGGAAATTGTATATAGCTCTGAAGGTATTATTTTTACCAGTTGCAAACAAGAAAACTTGCCTGCAGAAGGGACTTTGCAAGGCACAGCTATTAAATAGGTTTTGGTGCCTGATAGAGGGGCTTGTGATGTTTTCTGCTGAATACTTCATTTGTGCAGTGGAGTGATTTAACATACTGCTGAATAAAGACAAGAGAATAAGACAATGGTGCCAACCAGCCTCAGATTCATCATAGAGGTGGGGAGAGAGCAAAGAAAGTATTAGAGGAAAAGAGAATACACACAGAAAAGGGGGTTATAAATATGCTGGTGGGTCAATGAAAGTGGTTTTATTCTGCATGCTAAAGATGGTCTAGCACCACATCCCACTTCATTAATGTATCACTATGGTGAATATTTCCCAAAGATGCAGTGTAATGAGAACAGGGAGATAGTTAACCTGTGTTTCAGGCTATAGTTCCCTGAAAACCCAGCCTAGGAGAAAGGCATCAATAGAACCAGAAAGGTAATCTAGACCATGGCTTTCTGTTTCTTCTTCTACACTACTGTATTTTCTTCCTTATTTCTCCTTTCTTCCTGCCCTCCTTCCATTTTTATCCTTCTACACTGTGGAGAAAGAATTCTTTTCACAGAGCAAAATATTTGTGAGAAAGGAGAAATAGTTGCTCTAGATACAGAAACCAGTAAAGAGCTTTCCGCTGAAGGTGCTTTAGGAGATGAGTGCCTTTATTAGATTAAAATCAGTAAATCCTTAAGAGCATTTATGCTAATTTGTTCAGAGGGGCAATGGCTTTCTAGAGAAATCACAGATAAAACAATTTAGAAGCTGCCATAAAACTATATTTTTGCAATAGTTGTTCCTTGTCGTTTTGGGAAACAGTTAATGAATATCTCCAGGATCCTTTAGTTCCCATGCCATTCATAGCTCTATTTCCAGTCTTAGTGCTTCTCTGTCTCTCTGTATCTATCTCTCTGTCTCTCCATCTCTGTCTCTATCTCTGTCTCTTTATCTCTCTTTTTCTGTGTGTGTATTTTTGTCTCTCTGTGTGTGTTTCTCTTTCTCTGCTGCTGAAATCAGACACCATCTGCTTCTTGAAACTATATCTACTTTGCTAAGAATAGAGGACATAACTCCTGCTTAGTTCTCTCTGTAATCCTTAGCTCTCTCCCTTTCTGAGTCTGATGAATGGAGCCAAATCTTAGCACTTTGGTGCCTAAGTACTGGAGACTTGACTTCAGATTCCTGCATTATTGATCAAGCCCTTGTCCATCCAGAAAAAAAGAAAAGGCAAAACAACCCTGAAATAGATGTGGTAGTCTTCCTTGGTACCTTCTTTTTCTATCTAGCCACAGTGTAGCACTTCAGCTATTTATTTTGTCTTAGCAATTTTGGTGACCGAGAGAATGCCATGAAGATATTTTTCTAGATGTCTATCTTTTTGGCTACATCTATTGTCAGAACAACAAGTGATAAACATATGTTATAACAGCTGATGGAAGCTATCACTTCTTCATACTTATTTTATACACACAAAAGAGACCCATTTAAAGTATTGTTTGCATTTTTAAGCTTAATTCCCTTTTTTTTCTTCCAGATATAGACTCTTCCAAGCTTCAAGATGTTAATTTCTTTGGCTTATTGACTGATACCATTTTCCTAAACATTGCAGGCTTAATCTAGCACTAATGAAAAATAGATTTTCAAACTTCATATTTTAGAGTGTGGCTTTACATTTCACACTGGTAATATTTGCTAAGGTTAAAATACTGAGAGAATTGCTTAGAAATGCACACATCAGAATGACTGTGTGCTCTCAGAGCTGAATTCTGCTCCAACTAGTATTGAGCTAATATAGAACATGGGTTTTGTATATTTTGTGACTTGTAGAGTTTTGTTCTGATATTGTTAATTGACTTATTAAAAATATCTATTGTGATAGAAAGACAAGATATACCATAGTATAAGTATTTAACATTAGTTACAACAATATTTAACTCTATGGGAATGAAAAACAAGGGTGAATCTGAAAAGTTCTCAAGTATGCTTGTTTACAATGGGGGTTCTCAACCTGTGGGTCATTACACTGAAATGATTGCATATCAGCTATCTGGCATATCAGAGATTTATTTACATTACTATTCATAAGGAAAATTATTGTTATGAAGTAACAACCAAACAATTCTATCGTTGGTCACTACATTGGGAACTGTACTAAAAGGTTGTAACATTCAGAAAGTTGAGAACCACTGATTTACCCATTCTTAGTTCACTGTTATTTAGAGTGAAGACATAAAATCACAATAAACCAGTGAAAATGAAATAACAAGCATCTTGGGTAGATAGGTGGTCATGTCTGAAGTTTTATTGCTGAGCCAGAATTTTACTTTATAAGCCAAAATAAGAAAGAAGAAAATGTATTAGTCAGTCATTTGAGCTTTAGAAATGGTACATACCAAGAGAAAATACAGTAATCAAAACAGAGGATCAGTGAACTAGCTATGGAACCCTAGAATTTAACGGTAAAAGCCGAAGAGGAAGACTTACAAAGAAATTAGACAAAGAATCCCTGAACTAATGCCTAAATCTGTGTGTAGGGAGCTCTCTTTGTATTATCTGGCCTTGGGAGCATCCTGTGGATGACACTGGTAAATGCATCAAGGCTCACAAGGTTTTATGAAGGTTTATGTGGAGATAGCTCTTCTTTCAGGTCTACCTTCCTTGTTAGCTAATTCTCTC
This sequence comes from Arvicanthis niloticus, assembly GCF_011762505.2. Taxonomy (NCBI): domain Eukaryota; kingdom Metazoa; phylum Chordata; class Mammalia; order Rodentia; family Muridae; genus Arvicanthis; species Arvicanthis niloticus. The sequence goes on from NC_047661.1 coordinate 3,784,045, forward strand.
TCTCTCTCTCTCTCTCTCTCTCTCTCTCTCTCTCTCTCTCTCTCTCTCTCTCACCTCATTATGGCATGAATGAAATCTGTCTATTCTTTATAGACCCACTACATACTTGGGACATAATAAAGAGGAACTTCCAAGAATGTTCTGAAGGTCAGTAGTTTAGTCATTAACCATTCAGTTAAAAAAAAGATGTATATGGATGTATTTTTTTTCCCTTCATAGTTCTAATTAGGTTTACTGGCTTAGTTCATCAAATTTGAAACTTGTGTGTTCATTGCCAGGGCACTGTTATCATCTCTAGAGACTATGTTTGGATATTCCAGGTCTCTAGTCTTTTAGTTGTTTGATTTTAAATTTTTAAATATTGATTTATTGTGTGTGTGTGTGTGTGTGTGCATGTGTGTGTGTGTGTGTGTGCAACATAGTACATATGGAGGTGAAAGAACAATTGGAGTGAATTAGGAGTCAGTTTTGTTTCTTATCATGTGTGTCTTCAAGATGGAATTCAAGTGATCAGACTTGGGGACAAGCATGTTTACCATCCCACTTTTAATCTGTTCTGTGACCTTGTCTGATAATTTTAACTTGTCAGTACAGATTATTTGGATCTTTCTAGTCTTTATGAATTGCATTTTATAGAATTGTTGGTCTAATTAATACGTTTAAACAGAATATGATTATTATCATACTGGAATCAAGTGAAAATACTTTTAAACAGAATATGATTATTATCATACTGTAATCAAGTGAACTTTTATTTCTACAGACCCTGAGTGCTGTATCAAGTTTTGTTAGCTAACTCCAGAGATGCAGTTAATCTGTAGTTAGTTTTACCTCATTTTAGATATAATACTCTACTGAATAGCTTCTCTAAAGCTTCATGGGTAACGTGGATTTCTAGTTTGGGTGGAGCTGATGGAGTGGGATGGGAAGAAGCCACTGCTCTTAACATTTCTATGGCTCTGTTTCTTTTTCTCCTGGTCTCCACAAATAGTTTTTCTCTGCATACAGAAATTCCTACATATATCTAGTCTGAATGCTCACAGAGATAGACTGGATTCCCCACTCTCTGTAGAGCACAATCTGAGAATCTCTTTCTCTACTCTTTAGTCTCCAGCTTCTTGTTTTCAGAGACTCTAATACCCATCTTCTTGCTTCTGTGTACTGCTGGCTCTGCCTTATGGTCCTTCCCTTCACCATGGCTGGGAAGCCTCTCTCAAGGAAGTGGCCTCAGTAAGCTCACTTAATGTTTCCAGACTCTCAGGGTTTCATCTTATTCACCTAATTGTTTCTAGACTCTCAGGGTTTCATCTCATTCACTGCTTGTATACCAGCATCTTTTAAAAAAATGTCATTTGTTTCTGGAGAGATGGCTCAGAGGTTAAGAGCACTGTCTCCTCTTCCAAGTGGTTCTGAGTTCAATTCCCGGCAACCACATGGTGGCTTACAGCCATCTATAAATGAGATCTGGTGTCCTCTTCTGGCCTGCAGGCATACATGCACCCGGCAATCCATGAACATGGGAGATTTTTCCATCTTCTGGGATCTTCTTCAATTTCCTTCTTCAGGGAGTTGAAATGCTTGTTATACAGATCTTTTACTTGCTTAGTTACATTCACACAAAGGTATTTTATATTATTTGTGACTGTTGTGAAGGGTGTTGTTTTCTTAATTTCGTTCTCAGCCTGCTTGTTCTTTAAGTAGGGGAAGGCTACTGATTTGTTTGACATTATTATATATCCACCCACTTTGTTGAAGTTGTTTATCAGATTTAGGAGTTATCTGGTGGAAACTTTGGGGTCTCTTAAGTATACTAGCACATCATCTGCAAAAAAAAAAATATGTTGACTTCTTCCTTTCCTATTTGTATCCCTTTGACTTCTTTTTGTTGTCTATTTGCTCTGGCTAGGACTTCCAGTACTATATTGAATAGGTAGACAGAGAGTGGGTGGCTTTGTGTAGTCCCTGATCTTAGTGGGATTGCTTCAAGTTTCTCTGTATTTAGTTTGATGTTGGCTACTGGTTTGCTGTATATTACTTTTACTATGTTTAGATATGGGCCTTGAATTCCTGATCATTCTAAGACTTTTACCATGAAGGGATGTTGAATTTTGTGAAATACTGTCTCAGCATCTAGTGAGATGATCATGTGTTTTATTTTTCTTTGAGTTTGTTTATATAATGGATTATGTTGATGGATTTCTGAATATTGAACTATCCCTTTATTTCTGGGATAAAATCTACTTGATCATGATGGATGATTGTTTTGATGTGTTTCTGTATTTGCTTTTTGAGAATTTTATTGAATATTTTTGCATTGATATTCATAAGGGAGATTGGTCTGAAGTTCTCTTTCTTGTTGGGTCTTTGTGAAGTTAAGTTATGAGCACGAGTGTAGCTTCATAGTAAGAATTGAGTAGTGTTATTTTTGTTTCTGTTTTGTGGAATAGTTTGAAGAGAATTGGTATTAGGTCTTCCTTGAAGGTCTGATAGAATTCTGCACTAAAACCGTCTGGTCTTGGGCTCTTTTTTTTTGGGGGGGGGGGGAAACTTTTAAGGACTGCTCCTTATTTAACTTTGGTACATAGTATCTGTCTATAAAATTGTTCATTTCATCCAGATTTTCCAGTTTTGTTGAGTATAGGCCTTTGTGGTAGGATCTGATGATTTTTTTGAATTTCCTCAGTGTCTGTTGGTATGTCTTTCTTTTCAGTTCTGATTTTATTAATTTGGATACTGTCTCTGTACCCTCTAGTTAGTCTGCCTAAGGGTTTATTTATCTTGTTGATTTTCTCAAAGAACCAGCTCCTGGTTTTGTTGATACATTGTATAGTTCTTACTGTTTCTACTTGGTTGATTTCAGCCCTTAGTTTGATTACTTACTGTTGTCTACTCCTCTTGGGTGTATTTGCTTCTTTTTGTTCTAGGGTTTTCAGGTGTGCTGTCAAGTTGTTAGTGTATGCTCTCTCCAGTTTCTTTTTGTAGGCTTAGAACTATGAGTTACCTTTTAGCACTGCTTTCATGGAGTTCCAAAGGTTTTGGTATAATATGTCCTCATTTTCATTAAATTCTAAAAAGTCTTTAATTTCTTTCTTTATTTTTTCTTTGACCAAGTCATCCTTGGGTAGAGTATTTTTTCAGTTTCTACGTGTATGTGGTCTTTACATTGTTTTTGTCATTATTAAAAACTAGCCTTTGTTTGTGGTTATCTGATAGGATGCAAGCGATTATTTCAATCTTTTCGTATCTGTTGAGGCCTACTTTGTGACCGATTATATGGTCTATTTTGGAGAAGGTACCATGAAGTGCTGAGCAAAAGGTATATTCTTTTGTTTGAGGATGAAATGTTACAAAGATATCTGTTAAATCCATTTGGTTCATAACTTCTGTTAATTTCAGTGTGTCTCTGTTTAGTTTCTGTTTCCATGATCCATCCATTGCTGAGAGTGGGGTGTTGAAATTCCCTACTATTATTGTGTGAGGTGCAATGTGCTTTGAGCTTTAGTAAAGTTTCTTTCATGTATGTGGGTGCCCTTGCATTTGGAGCATAGATTTTCAGAATGAAAATTCATCTTGGTAGATTTTTCCTTTGATAAGTCAGAAGTGTCCTTACTTTATTTTTATTACTTTTGATTGAAAGTTCATTTTATTTAATATTAGAATGGCTATTCCAGCTTGTTTCTTGGGACTATTTGGTTGGAAAATTGTTTTCCATTCTTTTACTCTGAGGTAGTGTCTGTATTGTCACTGAGGTGTGTTTCCTGCATGAAGCAAAATTTTGGGTCCTGCTTACATATCCAGTCAGACAGTCTACGTCTTTTTATTGGAGAATTGAGTCCATTGATGTTAAGAGATATTAAAAAAATGATTGTTGCTTCCTGTTATTTTTGTTATTAGAGGTGGAATTATGTTTGTGTAGTTATCTTCTTTTGTTTTGTTTTGTTTTTTTTTTTTTGTAAGATTACTTCCTTGCTTTTTCTTTGTTGTAGTTTTCCTCCTTGTGTTGTGTGTTGGAGTTTTCCATCAATTATCCTTTGAAGTGCTTAATTTGTGGGAAGATATTGTATAAATTTGTCATGTAAATTTGGTTTTGTTATAAAATATCTTGGTTTCTTTATTTTTACTGATTGAGAGTTTTGCTGGGTATAGTGGTCTGGGCTGGCTTTTTTTTTTTTTTTTTTTTTTTTTTTTTTTTTTTCTTCTCTTAGGGTCTGTCTATCAGTCCAGGATTTTCTGCCTTTTATAGTCTCTGGTGAGAAGTCTGGTGTGATTCTGATAGGTCTGCCTTTATATGTTACTTTACTTTTCCCCTACTGCTTTTATTTTTTTCTTTGTTTTGTGCATTTGATATTTTGATTATTATGTGACAGGAAATATTTCTTTTCTAATCTAGTCTATTTGGAGTTCTGTAGGCTTCTTGAATGTTCATGGACATCTTTTTATTTACGTTAGGGAAGTTTTTCTCTATAATTTTCTTGAAGATATATACTGGCCCTTCAAGTTTGGAATCTTTACTCTCATCTATACCTATTATCCTTAGGTTTGTTTTTTTTTTTTTTTTTCTCACTGTATCCTGGATTTTCTGGATGTTTTGAGTTAGGAGCTTTTTGCATTTTGCACTTTTTTGACAGTTGTGTCAATGTTTTCCATGGTATTTTCTGCACATGAGATTCTCTCTTCTATCTCTTGTATTTTGTTGGTGATTTTTGCGCCTATGACCCTTGATTTCTTTCCTAGGTTTTCTATCTCCAGGGTAGTCTCCCTTTTTGATTTCTTTATTGTTTCTACTTCCATTTTTAGATCCTGCATTGTTTTGTTTAATTCCTTCACCTGTTTGGTTGTGTTTTCTTGCAATTCTTTAAGGGATTTAATGGCTTTTACTTGTTTACCTGTGTTCTCCTGTACTTCTTTAAGGGAGTTATTTATGTCCTTCTTAAAGTCCTCTATCATCATCATGAGAAGTGATTTTAATTCTGAATCCTGCTTTTCTGGTGTGATGTGGTGTCCAGGGCTTGCTGCGGTGGGAGAAGTGGGTTTTGATGATACCAAGTAACTTTGGTTTTTGTTGCTTATGTTCTTGTGCTTGCCTTTCACCATCTGGTTAATTCCAGTGCTACCTGCACTCACTGTTTTTGACTGGAGTCTGTCTTTCCAGTTATCTTGCTTGTGTCAGAACTCCTCATAGTCCAGATGTCTCTGTGATCCTGTGATTTTGAGCTATTGTGTTGAAGAAATCCTAGGACTCAGGCCATCTCTAGGATCCTGAAATCCTGCTGCTCTGAGTGCAGTGGTTACCCTAGGATGGCTCAGGATATGGTGTCTTTACAGGAGCAGACCAGCTGGGTGTCTTCCCCTGCCAAAAGGACCAAGCGAGAGAGTTTCTGTCATTTAAACCACATAATTTTTAATATTATGCTACAGTACCATAAAATTAAGATATCATTGGTATGCTTTATTTTAGTGATAGACATTTTCAATTTAGCTGTTCCCTGGAAATGGCTCTCTCCATTTCAGTGCCCATTCTCTCTTTAACAAGAATAAAAAATAAAAGTATTTTTACATAATTTGTTAAGATGAACTAACATTGAGATCTATGAGCTTGGATTTGTCTTCCATCCTGTCACACATGCATACTCATATTATTTGATATGATAACTGCTTTTTTTTGATAATGAATTAGGATTATATTATAGGAACAACTAAGGCTTTCTTAGCATATGTTTAGCAACATATTTATGGATGATAGGAAATGGCAATGTTTACATTAAAAATAGAGATTAAAAGAACTTTAGTATTTTTAATGGAAACTGTAATATACTCCAGAATAAACTCCAGAACTGCCACAGTCTACCCCTACACATACCCCCACTCCAAGTATTTAAAAGTTGAAATAGAAAAGCAAACACAAGAAGGATTATTGAGATTGGCTTTGGCAAGGTAGACTTTGGTAGCCACATCTGCATTTCAAGTTCTGACTGTATAAAATAATGATGTTATATCTGACAGTCAATAAACTCGGAATATAGGGTATGTTCTAAGAATGGTTAGGTAATCAATCATAACCTCCAACCCCACAATTGCTGAGTTTCTGAGATGAAACATCCTATGACAGGGTCATTTAGTGACACATTCATTCTTTGTATCTCCAGGGCCTATAGGAGTATGACAATAGCAGTTTGGTTAAATCACATTGTTATGATATAATCTCTCTGCATTTTAATAATCACAAGTTGGTGAAAGGAGGGATTCTTAATGGTACAGATCTTCTGGAAACTTGACATTGTTGAAGAGTACACTATAAGGGTCAGTACTTTTGCCAGTGCTGGAATTTGGGGGGAGACTCCATAGAAGAGCATTTACAGAAGAACTGCACAACTTAAAATGATATGACATCTGAGTTGGAGATTTACAGGCCGAGCTGAACTTGAAGATAAAGAAAACAGGAACAAAAACGTTTCAGTAGGTGTTGAGAACAGAGAAAGGAATAGTCACTAAACTGCTGCTCTGATATCTATGGAAGGGATCAAGTTCAAAACATTGCTAGTTACAGTGGAGAAGAAGATGAAACTGAAGCTCAAGATGAAGTAATTAACTGGATGGTCATGAAATGCTGACTAACAGCATAGCACAGCAAAGCTATAAAGGTGCCAGAGAATAACATGTTGTAGAGAGAGCTTTCTGGGAAGGAAGACTCCCTTTTACTTCGGCCAATCTTTGTCTCTCAATTCACACTAAGTGCCAGTTTGGATTCACTACCTAGACTTTGGTACCTATGACAGTTTTTGGCATAACTATTTCTTGAGGGATAATTCTGGTACTCAAATACGTTTTCAAGAATGACAGTATTGACTGGATTCTTCCTGCCTGAATGAGACACAATTATTTTGCTTTCATATTCCAGTTGGGGAAGGCTTTCTACATTTGTTCCCAAATAAGTTTTTTGTTTAGGTTACATCTTCTTCTGCTAGTGTTTGCATTGAACTTGTAGGTCATCAGGCCATGAATGAGGGGTTGGATAGGTAAATCAGAATAAATTTAGAGAACTCGAAAATTATATTTGCATGACCAAAGAAGGGACCCTTAATCATACTAATTCATAGTGAACTAACACCGAATAAGACCATAGTGCATATTATAAACTCTGCTTAGCAATTTGCATTTATGTTCTTATTTTATTTTCATCAAATGCCTGTTTTAATTAGTTTTCAATGAACACGAAAGATGGCACTTGAATAAAATTTCACAACTTACAAAAATCTTACACTTAGAAAAAATGGCTGCTGCTTCTAGTTTATAATTCAAATTAGGAACTGGAATTTAAGATGTAATTCTTTAGATTAGTCTTGGAGATGAAGACCAGAGGAATTATGTTGTTTTCACTTACAGGCTGCTAATTGTATGTATCTGCTCTATTATTTAGTGTGCAATCAGATAATAGTAGATCTCACTGCATAGCCACAGGGTGGCATTCTTTTGCTTAATGTAAAATTATCAAGCAAAACAGAACTATTTAATTAGTAAGAGTATACTGGGTTATGACTCTTTAATAAGGTAACTCATGCCTCTCTTTGGCATAAGAAAGTGACCTTCCTTTACATTCTAGGTGATCTAATATGAACCCCAATCATAATTTCCCAATATCTGTGCTCCTAAGATGAGAATAAATTCATGCTTTCCAAGAACAGAAGGACAAAGTACTATAATAGATGCTCTAAAATTAAGCTGGGTTCTATTACAAAGATACACATAAATATTACACTGACTCCATAAAACTCAATATTTTGTTTCTGAACCTATTAATATATAATGAGGATACAATGTAATTAATAGCATTTGTTTTGATTTTCTGTTAAGTCTGTTTTAGTAATGAGAATGTATAATAATTATTCAGGAAGCCTTTTCAACAAATGTCAGTTTTCATTGATTAAAAATCAAATAAGTTCTTCATTTATTTTAAATAATATTTACAAGCAGTGTTTAAGCAGAAATGAATAATTATCAGATTATTGAGCTGCAATTTATCTGTAAAGAACTGCTTAGGTTTTCTTTTGTAAAAAGGCTAGATTTGAAGTAATAATAATAGTAAAAAAAATTGAGAATTTTGAGAAGTGTCTGATTTTGCTTTGAGGGTTTTAATTGTTAACTAGAATATAAAGCCAGTATCCATCCCTCTTTTGTTGTAAAATTGCTAGAATCTGAAGTATTTGAGGGAAGAGGTGAGACCTAGGCATTGTTTTTTGATAGGACTGCCAAGTTGTTTATCTTACTGTGTAGGGGAGTCTTAGGCTGCACCACTTTGAGCTCCCAATGAATCTCAAGTGCACATCTACCCAGGAGCTATCTCGGATCCATGGATGAAAGACACACACAGATTAGCTCATTTTTAACCTGCCTTCCTGGCTCAGTGGCTGTGCTCTTCTAAGCCTCCCAAGGCTAGCTTACTCTTCCCTTTACTCCTAGGTCAGCACCTCTAAATCTGCCATCAGCTTAGTTGCCCAGTTACATTCTGTGAAGCCCATTAGTCTTGCTGCCCAAGAGGCCTCTTTCTCTTCCTGCCTACATTTTGCAATATCTTCCTTGTAGCTCTGAGTCTATTCTGTCTCTTTCCCCCAAGTACCTCGATTCACCTCTTCTGCCCCCTCCTCTCTCCTAGCCTGGAGGAACCTGGAAATCCAGCCTTCTTCTTTCCACCCAGTCATTGGCCATGGGCATCTTTATTGATTGATCATGAACCAATTGGTAAAAAAGACCTTAGCATATGGACACACAAGTTCAAAGCATCAGAACCATGCCCCTACAATACTGTATCTCAAATATATCTGCAGTACTGTATACTCACTATAGTAAGAATACAGTATTTGTGGTTATGCTAAGAAAGTTTAGGGATTTCTCTCTACCTGATGCTTTTTGTTACTTTTCCACTGTTTTGCATGAACAATGGAAAACCAGTATGCCATCTGTTACTGAGTTGAACTGTGCTGATGGAAATGTGAATTTACTGCCATTTATTATTGCTTTTCTGGGACAACAGGATACATACAACAACTCAAACAAATTTAGGTTCCTGAACATTTCTGGTTACAAGTAGACATGTATGTATAAATCAAATTCTGGCACTATACAGAATTTAAAATAATGAGCGGTGTTAGAATCATACAATATTCCAAAAAAAAGTGAAATAAACTCATTTATACAATTAAACTTTTTTTCACATACTTGTGATATTTCATACCACTCATGGTTACAGTTGCTTTTAACATGACAACAAAAAGGTCTCCAATGCTTCTACTATGGACCTCATATTCATTCAGGGAGATAACAGTAATAGGCAAGCACATGGAGTATAGAACTTGACTGATGACAAGAGGTACCATCCAGGAAGATGGTGCAAAACAGTAAGAGAACAGAGCTTGGCAGGGATTTTTAGTTTTTAGTTTTTTTTGGGACTGGTCTCAAAAATAAAAATGATAAAAGATAAAAATGATAGTAGGGCCAAAAGAATTTGCTGGGCCTTTTGACATCTGACATGCAATGTAAGTAGTTATAAAAACTACAGGAAAGGAAGCAGTTGAACTAGCAGGCAGCTCATGTCCTTCTCTTTAAGTCTCATTAGAAACCAAGTCACTTGAATGATAGCCACCCAAATCTATATAAAGACTTTTCTGCCTGTCTGGGGACGAGAATTCAATTAGACTTTTACTTTGACATGTCAAGTAGGCCCACATGGTTTGGCAATATTATTTTAAAGAGAGAAGTTTGCAGGGGAGAACATGTAATCAGTAACCAGAAGAATGATCACTTAGTTATAATTGAAAATACTAAAAAAATATGAATTGAATGTAGTATAGTTTTTAGACCTATTTCTATTTTTAATTAATTAATTATTTAATTCACTTTACATCTTCATCTCAGTTTCCCCTACTATGTCTCCCCCCCTTCCCTCATGCTCACCTTAATTGAGATATCTTGGTTACTGTTTTTCTTTTAAAAAATGAACCAACATTTTTGAACCTGGTTCCTGAATCTCAGTATATTATATTTTTTCTATTTTCTAGTGCTTTACTTAAAATCTAGGAGAAGGCTGATTAAATAACAAACTTCAGGAAAAGGATATAGAAAGGGAATAAGAACTTACTGGGTACTCTTGATGGCTAACCACATTGCTTTCTTTGTCCTGACCAATGATCACTGCAGGCAACCTTCAGTAGGTTTCTGAGTCTCCATCTCATACCCATAAAAAGGTGCTTCCAGTAGATGATTAAGTAGAGATTGCAGAGTGGGTGAAGTCGAGATGTACACAAATGTTTTAATGGTAATAATTTCACATTTGTCCAACTGATCAAAACTCCTTCAGAGAATGACAATGTCCACAAAGAGGGGGGCATTGCTTTCTTAGTTTATATACCCAAATCTAGGAGAAGTGTAGATACAAGACCAGAAAATACTCAAGGACCTAACCAATAAATTATCAAAAATATTTTCAATTAGAATGGATAAAATCCTGAGAAATGTAAAGACCTCTTGTTCTATGGCATCAAAAAGTTAAACATCTTTAATAACAAATTAACATGCAATGGGGTCACGTTAGCAGAATAAATGGTCCAGATGCCTCAATGATTTAATCTTTCTTTTCATGTAAGTTTGCATTGAATTTTAATGAGTATTTTGATTGATAACGTATTTAGTCCAAAATAGGTCTTTGAAGATAGCTGTAAGAGCATTAACATTTAAAGATTATGTGATAGAAATTTACTTCATTAAGTAGCTAATAAGAAAAAAGTCACAATATAAACCTGCCAGTGTCAGATACACTATTATGATCCATATATTCCTATTGTGCAATAGGAAGGTGATATGTCTTTATTGAACTATTCTTTGAACACTATGGGAGCTCATTTTCCTTATTGAAGAAAAAGCCGAGTGATATCAATGAAGCAGGTATGGTAGAAGCATTAACTTAAGAGAAGGAATTTCAAGTAAAAGCTGCCTAAATATAAGATTGCTTTGGTTTCTCAGCTCTCTGAAAAATTGTAATGGCTTTAACAGCTTAGGGATTATCTCAGTGGGAGTGAAAAGTCAGGCCAGTGCTACTCAGTAGTGACAGAGGGAATTTATACCTGCAAGTTAGATGTGCTTGAAAAATCTCTGCAGAAAATTAGACAGGAAAGACACCAGTGAAGTTATTAAATAGTTTAAATCTAAATGCTAAATTATTATCATTTTAGCATATCTTCTAAGCTCTTTTAATGAAGTATTTTATTCATCTTTTTAAAGATTTTGAACCTGATTGGGATTTTTGTTTTGTTCACAATAATGTAGGAAGTCTAATTCCTTGTTTACATGACAATCTATTTTTTATATTTTACCAAAAGTCATATTTACCCTGTAAATTATCTCTCTGATTTTAGAAATGTCAAAGGCCTATATTTTTCTAACCCTTTTTGACTCCTTATAGGTCAGGGTATTCTAAAGATGCTCCCACCTCCACAAAAACTTTCTGCAGTTGGTTTTCCAGAATTGGTCTTGTGGATGGAAGAGATCTGGGATGCCTCCTTGTTCTAAATTTATGCCTCAGTACAACAGCTAGAACAGCTGGTAGAAAGCTGATAGTTTATCACATGCCCCATTAGATTCAATTAAGGGGTTCAGGTTGAAACTACTTATTTATTTTTTCTGGAAATGCATTGAATGCAGGGTGTGGTTGCTGAAAGCATAATGAAGCCTTGATCTTAGGGTCTCTCCCTGTTCTGGATACTTCTGAGTCCTGGAAAGAAGTCAGAAATGTGTTCCTTTGATCATATAACTCTCCAAATTTTATGGCAATAAGAAATTTTACTGTTTTTTTATTTACGTATCTCTTTTTTCACATGTTTAGACTTTCTATGGTCAACTTTGGACATTATCTAAGAATGAATTAGGTTCTACCATAGCTAATTTAGATTTATTGGGAGTAAGTATTTGGTGTGCAGTTGTTAATGCAGTTGTTTCGCTGAGCCAGTACAGAAATGAGTTGTAAAAATAATTTCTCTCCTACCTGCTGCTAGGAAAACCAGTTTTTTCATACAATAGTAACATTAAAGGTCATATATTAGTGTGTACATACTCTGGATTCTGAAGCCAGAAGCCAGGGCATTCCCTCAGCCATCCCTATTCAAGTACAGTAAATTATTTCATTCCCTTTTCTTTATTTTATTGTTGAGATCATAATACAATGCATCATTTCCCCCTTCCCTTTCTAGCCCTCCAAACTTTTCTTATTCTTTCCTGGCTCTCTTTCAAATTCATGGTCTCTTTTATCTTTAATTGTTGCTACATGCATATATGTACATGTGTTTTATATATTTATGTTCCTAAATACATCCTATTCAGTCCTCTTAATGTTAGTTGTCTGTATGTTATCAGGGCTGTTCATTTGATATTAAATAACCCATTAGTATGCTCTTTCCTGAAAATGACCACTTTTTCTGATTTCAGCAAATCTTATGTTGCCTACAGTTCTGTGTGTAGGGTTGAGGCCTCATGGTCATTGTTTAGTCCACTTTAATATGCCTCTTGTTGTCCTTCTCCAGAACATTTTTAAGAAGTCATGTTGGTGAGAAATTAAGAATGTAGCTTGTGATTTTCCTGGATGACATATTATAGCCAACATCCCAATTCTCTGGCTTTTAATCAGTGTTCCCTGAGCCTTAAGTGTTGGAGTTGGTTTGTAGATGTTTCTATTGGGACTGGGGTCTACAACTCTGTATTTTGATTGGTTGTGGTTGTCAGTAATGGTCTCTATCTGTTACAAATAGAAGACTTGCTGAGGGATAAGGAGTATACTTTTCTATGCATATTAAAGCAAATATTTAGAGTGCAGTTAGTTATTATCTGATTTGGAAATAATTCTTTTCCACGGTTGGTGAGATCATTAGCCCTGGGTAGTTGGGTAGGTTTCTAATACCAGACATTATTTCTCTCTTATTGCATGGGAATTTCACTTGTATTAGTACTTAGTTAAAACATAAGTCTTCTGTTGTCAGATTGTTGCATAAGATATCCATTTTCCAATGATAAATGTATATAAAATAGAACTTGGGAACTTTCTGTTTCAAACATTTACTAAAAAGTTTTAATTGGTGAATAGTTACAATGTTTATGGAGGCATATGGAATTACAATTTATACATTGCCATTTTTGATTTAATTTAGTTTTTTTTTTACTTATTCATTTTATATATCTCACTTACTGCCCTCATCCTGGTGACACCCTCCCACAATTCTCACTCCATCCCCCATTCCCTTTTCCTCTGAGCAGATGCTCCCTCCCCAGATATGCCCCCATCCTGGCACATCTAGACTCTAAGAGGGTAGAAGCTTCCTCCCTCACTAAGGCCAGACAAGGCAGCCCAGCTAGACAAACATATTCCACATACAGGCAACAGCTTTTGGGACAGCCCCTGTTCCATTTGTTTAGGATGCACATGAAGACCAAGCTGCACACTTGTTACATATCTGCAGGGAAGCCTAAGTCCAGCTTGTGTGTATTCTGTGGTTGGTAGCTTAGTCTATGAGAGCCACAAGGGTCTAAGTTAGTTAACTCTGTTGGTCTCCCTGTAGAATTGCTATTCCCTTCTGAGCCTGCAATCCTTCCTCCTATTCTTCCATAAGAGTCCTCAAGCTTCATCTTTTGTTTGAGTGTGGGTATCTATATCTGTCTGAGTCAGCTGCTGAGTGAATTCTCTTAACATCCCACAAAGACTATGTTCATAGCAGCTCTATTGATAATAGCCATAAACTGAAAACAATCCAAATAGTCCCTCAACAGAAGAATAGATACTGAAAATGTGGTACATCTATACAATGGAACACTATCCAGCTATTACACACACAGACATCATGAATTTTTCTGGTCAATATATGTATCTTGAGAATAACTTAGCCCCAAAGGATATGCATGCTATGTACTCACTTGTAAGTGGATATTAGCCATAAAATACAGGTACCATGTTATACTCCACAGAGAAATAAAATGAGCTAAACAAGAAGTACAGCCCAAGCAAGGAAGCTTGAATCTCACTTAGAATGGGGGAGAGAATAAAAAAGTAATAAGGGTGAGATGGAAAGAGAGAACCAGAGGGAAAGTGAATGGGGAGAGAAATGAGGTTTCAAGAACAGGTGTGGAGAAGGACAGAAGAGATGGCCATGAAAATGAATGGAAAACTGTAACTAATGGGAGTGAAGAGGTGTGGAGGATCTTTAGGATGTGACAGAGACCCGGGATAAGGGAGAGAGCCAAGATTCAATGGGAGTGACCTTATCTGTGACTCACAACATTGGGGATATGGAACCTAAAGAGGTCACCTTTTGTAGCCAGGCAGGAATCCCAGTAGAGGAATAGAGATACTAAACCACCCAAAAAACTTTGTACCCAAAATTTATCATGTGTACAAGAATTCAGGGATAGGGGATGGGGCAAATACTGAAGGAATGTCCAACCAGTAACGGGCCCAACTTGAGACCCATGCCATGAGCAAACACCAATTTCTGACACTATTAATAATATTGTTATGCTTGTAGACAGGAGCAAGCTGTCCTCTGAGAGGCTACATCTAGCAGCTGACTCAGACAGATACCGATACCCATGTCCAGACAATGGATGAAGCGTGGGGACTCTTATGGAAGAATAGGAAGAAGGATTGCAGGCTCAGAAGGGAATAGGAACTCCACAGAAAGACCAACAGAGTTAAATAACCCAGACCCCTGGGGGTTCCACAGACTGAACCACAAACCAAACAACATACACAGGCTAGACCTTGACCTCTCTGCATATATGTAGCAGATATGCAGCTTGGTCCTCATGTATGTCCTGAAGAACTGGAGAAGGAAGTATCTCAAAAGCTGTTGCCTGTATACGGGATATGTTCTTCTAGCTGGGCTGCCTTGTCTTGTCTCAGTGGGAGAGGAAGGTTCTACCCTCTCAGAGACTTGAAGTGGCATGGTGGGGGCATACCCATGCGGGGCATCTGTTTAGAGGAAAAAGGAATGGGGGATGGAGTAAAAATAGTGTGATGGGGTGGCAAGAAGGGGGGCAGTGAGCAAAGTGTAAAGTGAATAAATAAAAAAATAAAATTAAATTACAAAAAGAGAAAAAAGTAAACTTTCTGTAATATGAATAATAGTAAACAAATTTACAAGAGCTATATCAGTAGAAAACCTCAATACATTTTCAGTTTTCCATATAATTATTACAAAATCAGTGTCACATAATGAACAAAGAAAAATCTAGTATATTATATTTTATGTTATGTTAGGTATAAACTAATAAAATACCATTTTATTTTGATTTTTTGATGTATGTGACACTTTCCAGACTTTCATATTTTACTTTTATAATTTATTTTCATTCTAATTAAATGATTATACTTAATTATTATTTAATGAATAATTATTATTTAATGAAGAGTGAATATTTAATTTCATTTTGTAAGTTAGCATTCTGTAAGAGGTTTGCCTACTGTCTTTTCTATGAGTTTTAAGCCTCATAAAATTTGCTTTTGCTTGTCTTTAGCAATCCTGTTGGAAAAAAAATTATCCATCACTCAAAACCAAGATCAACAGTCATGTTCATTATAGTCTATTTCCTGAATGCCTAATCAGATGAGAACTACTTTAGAACTATGTATGGTATTGTTTTATCATTTAGGACTATTAACAAGATGTCTCTTATTCACTTTTTATGTGAACAAGTATCTTACATTTTAAGTATTGATATATGTCTTTCTTTTTAAATAAATGTATATCTTACCAGAAAATATCTAATATGGAAGAAACTGGTACCTAAAAACTTATGAACCCATACAAACAGAAGAAGATATTCAGATAGACAGTAATTGAGAGAGGCTGCCAGTGTTGGAGGTTTAAGTAGATTTGATTGTTTTGGTAATAACAGTCAAACAAGTGATTCATGATTATCAGTAAGATTTGTAATTGTCTAATACAACTCTAGTAGAAGAGTTAGAAATTGAATCAGCTGAATCTATACTATATATATTCTTATAAATATAATATGAAAATAATATATATTTGGATGTTTTGGATGAAGCATGACTCATATTGGCTAAGTTATGAAACCAGTCTAGTTGTCTGCCAACAAAGAAATGGATATATTATATAGACTATATGCACAATGGAGTTTTATTCAGCTACAGAAAGAAGTGAAACTATGTTATTACTAATAAAATGAATAAAATTGGAGATCATTATTTTAAAGGAAATTAATTCATGCTCAGTGTCACATCTTTTCTCTCATTTCGAATTCTAGATACATAAACTAATGGTTATATTAATTGTTATGTTGGTCACTTGTGTCTACAGTTATGCAGCAGTCATGCAGTCATATATAGATTGAAGATAAAATTTTCTCAAGACAAAAAGAGCTAATAGGGGAGAAGTAGGAAAAGAAAATAGAGAAATATGAATGTATATGATCAAAGTGCATTGTATATCTATGAAAAAATAAGTTTAGAATTACTTAATGCTTTATTTTTAATACAGGCTGAAGCCAAAGTATACTTATTTATTACTTATGGAGGCAATGCTATTCTCCTTCCTCTATTAATGATATTAATTTTGATTTTAGAATAAATTTATAGGTTACGTGGTGATTAGTGTTTACTGTCACCTTGATGGGACATTGAATAATGATGGAAATAATCTTTGGGCAGATCTCTGAGGTATTATTTATATTGTAGGTGTGATAGGAAGATCCACCTTAACTGTGTTAATTCTGGAAAACACTGTTTTATGGAATACATAAAAAGGATTAAATTATAAGCTAAGAACTATCATTCATTACACTCTGCTGCATGACTGTGGATACAAGTGACCACTTGCCTCTCCTCTTTCTGGCACTGTATATTCCTTGCCATTATAGACTCCTTGAACTTTGAGCACAATATTTCATTTTCTCTTAGGCAGTATATTCTCTGTTGTTTGGTTGTCACAAAAAAATATATAGTTTTTTACAGTATAGTTTATAATTCTCTGTCAACTGAAAGGACTTTTTAAAGAAATATTAGACTATGCAAATATCCTTATTGATCATAAAATGCTGTTCTCCTTTTTGTAGTCATTGTTAATTTTGTTTTATGCACTCTACTCTTAGATGTTGCTAAATTGTATTTTTCTAACTCTGCATCCCTCACACACTTGTTTTTCTTTTATCTTACAATAGTGTCTGTTTGAAAGCAAAAGTCTCCCTTGGTATGCATGTATGTAATTGCTTAGCTTAACTCTCAGTGTTCCACTATTTTGTTACTTAATTCATCACACATTTGCTCTATGAAAGTTTCTTCATATCGTTGTAGCATGCATTCACTTTTGTTTATAATTTGAACTTCATTGATTTGGGGGCAATAAAAAATATTCCAGTCTCATTGTTTTCCTTAATCGCCATGCAATTAATAAGAAATTACTATGGTTCTGTATTGAATTGCCTCCCCAAAGGCCTAAGTATTGAATGCTTGCATTTCAATGCAGCAGAATTAGAGGGTGATTGGATTGTAAGAGCTCCACTCCCATCCTTAATTTGATATCATTACTGTGAGGCGATAAGCAGGGGAACTAGTTTGGAAATAACCCATGTGAAACTCAAACAAGTACTTGGCAGGGCACAGCTGCAGAACTAACCAGTACAAAAAAATAGATTAGGGATAATCTCCCAGTTATTTTGCTAAAGCTAGTTAAAATATCTAGAAGGCTCTGCTTTGATTTGGGGGATCTGGCCCTGTGGTATCAATAACCAATATAGTTTATTAAAATTTATTTTCATTTGGTAGTGTTGCTTGGCACATATGCCCTGTACTCCTGCTTCCTTTGGGGACTGGCAACGTCTGGTTTTCATTGATTTTAGGCTATTGGTTTTTAAACTTACCTTATGTGTTCTCCACAGAGAATCTAAAGCAAGAAAAATACATAGTGGGTCATATAATCATCTATGATTACTTCTTGATGATATAGGGGCACAGTTATGAGGTATGGGCAAAAAGCTAGAAGGTTATCCAAGTCTGGGGAAAGCTGTTCTTTTCATTGCTGTACAGGTTGTGGGAGCATTTAGGAGTAGGAATGTGTAGGCCCAGTTGAAGTAGCCTGTGAGGCTTGGCCAGAACAACTGTGGGTAACTGATTTGGAAGTTTCCTGGATATTTGGGGCAGAAGATAAAGTTAATGAATTTAGAGAGAAAAATTGTATCTTGGGTGTACATTTGAAACTCTTCAGACCATGGTCTTGGTAGTTGGAGGAGAGGATGGTGGTTCTAGGACCAGGGAAAGGGAGATAAAGCCCACCCCCAGAAAAAGGCAGCTGAGGAGGGAAACAAGCTCTTTTTTTTTTTTTTTTTTTTTTTTGGAAATTTAAAATTTTATTTATTTATTTATTTATTTATTTATTTATTTATTTATTTTATTAGTAATTTTTTTTTAAAAAATGTTAATCAAAGGCTTTATAAATTTGGTAATGCTCAATAACAAAATGCCCATACAGTCAGAAGTGTAACCCAATACCCAACCTAGATATACCAACTACCTTTGACTGGTGGAGACATGTGAACATCCACCCCCATGTTCCTCCTCCCTCTTCTCTCTCTCTTTCTCTCTCTCTCTCTCTCTCTCTCTCTCTCTCTCTCTCTCTCTCTCTCTCTCTCCTTTTTCTTCTTCTAGCTCCTCCTCGGTTTACTCCTTTTCTTCCTCTCCTTACTCCTCCCACCTTAGCTCCTCCTACATATCACCCTTCCTGTTTAAAAAAAAAACTTTTCTCTCAAAATACAGTTAGAGCATGACTATACCAATTTGTACCAGTAAGGTACAAGTTAGACCTAATACCCAGTCTAAAATTCTGTTGACTAAACAGAACCTCTGTCATCTTTCCTAACTAGAAGACTTACTGGGTGGCAGCTCTGCCCCCAATCTCACAGAACGCAGAGGAAGCAGGCCTCCCAAAAGCTCTAACCCAGACAGTACCTTAGGTAAGAAGTCAGCAACACCTGCCCCAAACAGGGAGTAACTGGGACCCAAGAGGATCCAGGAATTCACTCCTGGCTTGGAGCACTGGTTACTTCTGGTCTGGGCCTGGGCACTGGGCAGATCTTGGACAGCAACTCTAACCCCAGTAGTAACACCCAGCCCACACAGTTATGAAACAACCAAGATAATAGGAAAGACAGGTTCCAGTCAGAGACAGTGAGCACAGGTAGCACTAATAAGATCCAGATGGCAAAAGGCAAGTGCAAAAACATAAGCATCAGCAACCCAGGGTACTTGGCATCATTAGAACCTAGTTCTCCCACACTAGAAAGTCCCGAAGTCCCTATATCACCAGGAAAGCAAGATTCAGGTTTAAAATCACTTCTAATGATGATGATAGGACTTTAAGAAGGACATAAATAACACTCTCAAAGAATTTGAGGAGAACAAAGGTGAACAGGTAAAAGCCCTTAAAGAGGAAACACAAATATCCCTTAAAGAAGAATTACAAGACAACACAACCAAACAGGTGAAGGAATTGAATAAAACCACCCAGGACATAAAAATGGAAATAAAAACAGTAAAGAAATCTTAAAAGGAGACTACCTTGGAGATAGAAAACCTATGAAAAAGATCAGGAATCATAGATGCAAGCATCACCAATAGAACACAAGAGATAGAAGAGAGAATCTCAGGTGCAGAAGATATCATTGAAAATATTGACACAACTGTCAAAGAGACAAAATGCAACAGAATTTTAGTACAAAACATCCAGGAAATCCAGGACACAATGAGAAGGCCAAACCTAAGGGAAACAAGCTCTTGATTGACAATATTCATCTGGAGTTCATTTGACAGTGGGAGGTGGATTTGAGTGAATTCCTTGAAGCTTACAAAAAGATGAATTCTTCATAACTTGGATTTACCATCTTCAAACACCTTCCTAGCCTTTCAAAACTTTCCCTAGAAGCTTTCATTTTCTAAGACTATACATAAACTTTAAGTTTTATATCTTTTAAAATCTAATAATTCACTATGAGACACACAGCTTGTTCATCACTGGGAGCAATCATTGTAAAGTGAGTTCATTTGTCTAAAAGAACTGATAAAAGTTATTTTTTTTTCATTGTGGGGAGTAGTCTCATCAACCCCCATAACAGAAATTGGTCACTGGACTGTGGGACCCTAATGTGAAGTTAAAGCAGAGTAATAAAGAACTGCCATAAAACCAATGGCTTGGCAGGGAGACAAAGGCCAGATGTCTAGATTGTATGGCCAAGCAACCGAGGGGAAGAACAGAGAATCACCATGATGGGAGAAGCAAAGAAGACAGACTTAAAGGCTTGCCAACAGGTACCAACCTGGGAAAGTGGCCCTAGGGCTCACTCCCCCAATTATGTCTGAAGTAGCAAAGATGAAATACAAATTTAAAAAAAAATGTTAACTCAGGAATACCCAAGAGAAGTGTGTGCTAGCCTCAGGGAGGTTTAGAAGTGCCTAGTCATTGATCTAATCAAGGCATACCAAAACTATCTGGCATATACATCTTTCATTCATGAATCCAGAGCTCTTGGGCAGGTGCAGAGGAAATACACATGACCTGGCAGGGCCAGAGCAGGCAACTGTTTGCCTCTATAGGTGGTGCTCAACATGGTAGGCAAGAACTCACTATGAAAAATTATTTAGAGATTCTTGGATGGAATACACATGCCCCATGATGTAAGATTTAGGAGAGGGGAGAATTGGTTTTGCAGTTAGGGGAGCGGATTCATATGGTTCGCTAGCCCAGGTCTTTCTAAAAGATTTCTAGCTACCTCAGAAAGCTTGAGCTTGGAGGTTCTGAGAGTCCTTGCTATGCAGAGACAGGCTGCTTTGAGGCAGAAAGAGAGGGTCATTGGTAGACACTGCCTGCTTCCTACAAGCAAATAATCAAAGGATGGAGATAAATAAAATTTGATTTAATTGTTTTTAAGGATAAAAGAGAGTATAAAGGTAACTGTTTAAATGTTCTTAAGTATGCATAAAATAAAAAATCCAGACCTTTGATCTCAAATGTAGGAAATAAAGCAAAAAAAAAAAAAAAGAAAAAAAAAGAGAGAGAGAGACTAGACGGAATGAGAAAAAGGCATTATTATTTTTTTTTTTTTTGGAAAAAAAGTCTATTCCAGGGCAGCTCTCTGGATCCTCAAACATGATCTATATAAGATTTCTGGAATTACTCAGCCTTCTATGACACACACACACACACACACAAAAAAAAAAACCAAAAAAAAACAAATAACAACAACAACAAACAGAGCCTGGAAATAGACTTACACAGTAAATAGAAGAGAATTTAATTAAAGTTACATACACAGATGAATAAATAATTGAGGCTTTTGATTTTAAATTATAGGTCAAAGAGCAGGGAATAAGTGGAACAAAAAACTTTTCTCAGACAGATAAAGAAGCCTGTTATCTTAGGTTATATAAAGAAATGGAAGCTGGGCAGTGGTGGCTCATGCCTTTAATCCCAGCACTTGGGAGGCAGAGGCAGGAGAATTTCTGAGTTCAAGGCTAGCCTGCTCTACAGAGTGAGTTCCAGGACAGCCAGAGCAAAACAGAGAAACCCTACCTCAAAAAAAAAAAAAAAAAAATGGGGACATACATACCTAAAGAGATATAAATCTCCATAGAAAGGAGGATTTATATATACATAGATGAATAAATAATTGAGGCTTTTGATCTTAAATTGTAGGTCAAAAAGCAGGGGATGGGGAGCCTAATTTATCTCAAACAATACAAACTTGGACCTTGATCTTACTATTAATAATTAATTGTATAAGAAAAAATCAAGAGATAGTGGAGGAGCTCTATTTCAACAGATAATATTTGTTTAGATTGCTTTAATTGCATTGACCTATTTTAATTACCAAAATGAAGATTATAAGTTTGGTGATATTTATGACATTAAAGATTTTCTGGCAAAGTGGTCAAACTGTTAATTTAATTCATTCTATATCTTTAATGATTTCTGGTTACTGGACCAAGGACATGCTATTTTAGAGGAGAGGCTCTGTATTTGTGTTGATCGGAAAAAAGAAAAGGGTTTGGACACTTTCCAGAATAATATGGATCAGATATGACAGGGAAAGACCCCTGAAGAACTTGGCTACAGAGAAGACAAATTTAAGAAAATCAAACTTGACAGGTAACTTGAGCTGCTGATTCCTCTACATGGGAATAGCCCAGTAACTGGCCTTTAGACATATAAATGTCTCTAACTAAACTTCACCTAAAATTAGCCAACAAATTTTGTTAAGTGTTGAATCCTTAAGATTCAGCATACCTTCCTTCTCATGGCATGAGTGAAGATATATTACAATTTGGCATTAATCAAATTAACTCATAAAGGCATAGCTGTCCTTTACCTGCTCAAAGAAGGAGCAATAATTCATCCTTAACAGAACTATGCATCTTGTACAATCCATACAAATATCATAATAGTACTAAAATTTTGGTTGTAAAATTCATATATTTCTGAATTTACAGCTCTGACAAGATTCATCTTTGTGAATGCTGAAATAAGCTTTAACCCCCTACTTCCTAATGCTGTCCAGAGATTTGCTTCCAGAAATGCTTCAGAAATTGCTACTGATTCTCAATGGATTTGGTTCATCAAGCTTTTCAGACACATCCAGTCAGAATTTTAGCCAAGCCCTGAGCTTTCTAATCATACAAAGACTAAATAATATATGCTAAAGTTAGCTGTCTTAAATCTAACCAAATTTTATATTTTTCCTACCCATACCCTCCCCTTTAAAGAATTTTTTCATCAACTCTATTCTGCTGAAAAATGTTGTGCAGAGTTGCCATCCCAATCCCCTGGGTTTGAGTGTTTAGTTATGTTTGTTTTATAACTTATAGATAGGTTGTCATTTTAAGGGATAATTTGGAAGTGTCCATAATTTTGAACAGAAAGAAAACTGATGGCATGAATTACTAAATTTATTCTTAAACAAAACATTGCATAGCCACAATTTTACATTGGTAGAAATTTTATAATTGATGCAAATCGAAGTTAGAATTTTACATTGGTACAAAATTTATAGGTTAATGCAGATTTAAAGTTTTTGTTGGTATAAATTTCTTACATTGATACAAAATTTGAAGTTAATATTGTTACTCTTAGATAGTTATTGTGTCTGTGCAACTCATTTATGAATACAGAGCTTAGAACCAGTCCTTATAATAACTTCTATTACAAATTCTGTAGGATGATTAAATATTGCAAGCTAAGGGCCAGGTAATAAACTCTTGGTTATATTAGATTGTGATCTAATTATATTAAGGTGTTTCCTATAATATTCAAATAGAAATAGCTAAGAGTATTCAAAGTTTAACAATTTAGATATACTTTATATAGATTGTCTTGAAAGACACCAGAAATCTGTGGAATATGACATTTAACATTAATTCATTATTAAGGAACCTTTAACTAAAGACATGTCTACTCCTGACAGTACTCTCTTCTCGGTTCAAAAAAAAAAAAAATTGAGCATTAAAACTTCCATATGGAATTACTTCAGTTATGACAAGATACTTACTGGACAAAAATTACCCTATTTATCTATAGCCAAAAGGTACTGACCAGGAAAACACACACAGTGCTGGATAGTCAACAGTTTAGCTCTAAGAAGACAGAGTAAACAAGTTCTTAATAGTCCCCACTTCATTCCAAAGTCTGTCAAATGGTTCTGGACCCGAAGGCTAAAGACAGATGCTTCAATGTTTTGAGTAATAAAGTACTGTCCAGGTAGTCAGCTGTTTGGACTTTTTTTTTAAGTTTTGGAAGCTATGTTTTTGTGCTTCTTACATATTCAGGTAATAATTCATCCTCGGATTTCTGACAGGGCTGGAGACTATATATAGTCTCATAATCAAACTTAAGTTGGTTAACATTGAAGAAGATGATATAGAAAAAAATGTTTCTCAGATTATAATACAAGTTAAAGTCAGAACATAATTCAGATATAGAATTGTAAACTCTTTAAGTTAGAATACATGGTAGAATACTGTGTCTTATTTACAAATATGATGGGCTGGATGTTAATTGTTTATCATACTTTGTAATGTACATACACTGTAAATTATCACATTTTTTCTCTACTTATGTATGAGTAGGTTGGTTACATTTCCTAGCCATTCTACAAATAGAGCAATAAACATGGATTTGCAAGTATCTCTGTGGTATGTGGACTAATTCTTTTGGGTATTTATTGAAAAGAAGTGTAGTTGGATTATTTGGTCATTCTAGTTATTTTTGAAGCCTTCACAATGAGTTTGCATTCTTAATAGCAGTCTTTAAAATTTCATTATCTCCATGTTCTAATAGCATTCACCCTTAGTTATTTGCTTAACAAAAGCCATTTTGAATGCAGTTAGATGGAATTTCAAACCAATTTTAATTTGTATTTCCTTGATTATTAAGGGTATTTAACAATTTTTTCTAGTGTTTATTAGTTACTTGTTTTTTTTTTTTTTTCTCTTGGAAACTCTGTGTTCAGTTTATTCGCCCACTTATTTATTGATTTTCTGTTTGTTTAATTTTTGTCATTCAATATGTTTAGATGTTAACTTATTTAATGACTGGGTCCATAGATTATTTCTTTAGTTCTGTAAACACCCACTTCACTCTGTTGATTATTTTCCTTTTTTTGTGTGGACATTTTTAAATTTAATGAAATTCAATTTAGAAATTCTTAGGACTATTAGAATCCTTTTCAGAAAGTCCTTTCCTATGCCTATATCTTTCAATGGGTTACTTATGCTTACCTTTAATAGTTTCAAAATTTTTGGTCTTACATAATGCCTTTGATTAGCATTGAATTTATTTTCATAAAGGGTGAGAGTGAGAGATGTAGATCTAGTTTCATTTGTTTTCATGTTAAAATCCAGTTTTCCTAGTATCATTTATTAAAGAGATTTTCTTCTGTACTTGAGAAACTTAGTTGAAACTTAGGATAGTCAACTTTGTTGCCTGTTGGGAGCTGACCTTTAGCAGAAAGCGGCTATCAGCTTTTCAGCCATCTCAAGCCATATACCCTGACTGAGACTTGTTTTTCAACAGCCTACAACAGCTGAAGCACACCTGATATCCCACATATTTTGTGTTGCTGTTTACTGCCCCCAGCTGCAAGGCGCACATGGTATCCATGCCTGCAAGGCATGTGGTTCACGTGCTGTCCACGTGCTATCCACGCCATACATGCCTGTAAGGTGCACGTGGTATCCAAGCCTGCAAGGCACACGGTGCATGTGCTATCCATGCTATAGACGCCTGTAAGGCTTACGTCATATCCACACCTGCAAGGCACGTGGTATCCATGCACCGACAAGGCATGTGGGAAAAGCCTACAAATACCCCAGATTTCCCTTCAATAGAAATACAGGAGACAATGAGAGAGACAATAAAGGAGAGAGACACACAATAAACGAGACTTGAGACTTGATCAGACCCTCCGTCTGGTCTCCATTCTTCGCGTTGCCTCTCTCTCTCTCTCTCTCTCTCTCTCTCTCTCTCTCTCTCTCTCTCTCTCTTTTTCTCTCTCTCTCTAGACCCAGACCTGCGGAACAGAGCGGGCGTTACAGTTTGGCCACCCAACGTGGGGCAGCTTGGGCACTACAGTTTCCTCCAAAGTTAACACTGCCAAAGAGTAAAATAACAGACAATGATATGCAAAGGAAATGAAACTAGGAAACAAGCGAAGTAGTTATTTTATCTTGTCATAAAATCTAAAAAATAGGCTTCAACCCAAAACTCACCGTAAAAGGTTAAATAAAGTCACTACAAACTCAATAATTAAATAATGCAAAAATAATCCAAGAGAACTTTACAACTCTAACATATACATATATATATATATATATATATATATATATATATATATATATATACACATATATTATATGTATGTATATAATATATACATATTACAGGTGTGCTCTGTTTCATAAAATAAATTATTCCAGATGCAAAACTACAGGTGAACTCTAGCACAGTAATGGTGGGTGAGTTAAATACTCCATTCTAATTAATACAGAATGCTACCAGACAAAACCTGAAGAGAGAAATACAATGAGAATACAAACCAAATAGACCTAACAGACCTCTATAGAACATAAAACCAATGTAATAAAGACTATACATTCTTCTTATCAGTTCATGGAACTTCCTCTACCATAGACAATGTGTAAGGACACAAAGCAACTGTCAATAAATCTTTTTTAAAAAATTGCCGAAATAAGATATGTACAACAAAAACATCAGTTGACTTTCTAAAGCAGTGTGAGAAACCACCCAGGGTTTCATCCCTATATGAAGGTCTATAGACAATTAATTTTAATGGTTGCTAAGAGAGGAAGACTCAATCTCCTCTAATAGAGCTCTGTGATTAACCAATTCAAAGTGGTCAGTCCTAAACATATATATATATATATATATATATATATATATATATATATATATATGAATAGACTCAGCATGTTGTTCATATATATGTACATATGTATGCATTTGTATAATAACAACTTAAACACTTTATGAATTAAAGATAGGGATCATGTGACAAATTGAAGGGACGAGAGAACCTGGTGGGATTGAAGTAAATAAAGTATTCAAGTGTGAAATTCTTAAAGAAAATACATGTTTTAGGAAAAAATATTACATTTCTGAATTTACTATATGTACCTGAAATTCATTTTGAGTTGGGTTTTGTACAGAGTGTAAGACCTATGTGTAGACTTGTGGTACTGTTTTAATGTTCTAATGCCATTTATGGTCTAGTCCTCTCTACACTGCATTTGTCTCTGTCAAAGAAGGAATGGTGATATTCTATTTCTAGGGTACCAACTGTAATCTTTTTCATTTTGAGAACAAGTCTGACACTGTTAGACAAGGTGGCCTAGAACTCCCTTCTGTATTCTGAGATTACAACATAAATAGCATTGTATATCTATAATAATTCTCAAACACAGGCATTCTTTTTTTTTTTACTTGACATTCTGCTCATTGCCCTTCCTACTGCCCAACCTCTCCCACCATCCTTCCCTTCCTCCTCTCCATCTCCTCTGAGTAGGTAAGGCCCCTTTGGTATTCCGTACCCTGGCAATTCAAGTGTATGTCAGGCTAGGAGAATCCTCTCACATTGAGGCAATACAAGGCAGCATAGCTAGAAGAACATATACCTCATAAAGGCAACAGCTTTTGGTGGCAACAGCTTTTGGGAAAACTCCTGTTCAGGACCCATATGACGACCAAGCTGTAAATCTGCCACATATGTGGAGGGAGGCTTAGGTTCAACCCATGTATGGTCTTTGGTTGGTGGTTCAGTCTTTGAGAGCCTTAAGGTCCCAGGTTTGTTGACTCTGTTGGTCAACTTCTTGTGGAGTTTCAAAATCTTTGAGGCTCTGAGTCCTTTCTCTTATTCTCCCATAAGAGACCCCACACTCCATCCATTGTTTAGTTGTGGGTGTTTACATCTGTCTGTGTCAGAGACTGGGTAGACTCTCTCAGAGGACAGCTATGCTAGGCTTCTGTATACAACCATAACAGAATATCATTAATAGTGTCATAGATTGGTGTTTGCCAGTGTGGTAGGTTTCAAATTGGCCTATTAATTTGATGCATATTCTCTCAGTCTCTGCTCCATCCCTCCCTTCTGTATTTCTTGTAGACAGGGTAAATTTTGGTTAAAAGTTTTATGTGTGGGTTGGTGTCCTAATTTCTTTATTGGAGTTCCTACTTGTCTACAGAAGGTGGCCTCTTCAGGTTCCAACTCCACAGTGCTGTTAGTCACATCTAAGGATACCCCCATTGATTCTAGGGTCCATCCTAGGTCTCTGTATCTTCCTGGAGTTGCCCTCACTTTTCTAGCCCCATCAGTTGCAGACTTCCATTCATTTTCATGGTCATCTGGCTATCCAATCTGACCTATCCCATCTAATCCTGTCCCTTCATTCCCCTTCTGATTCACTTTGCCATTCAGTTTCTTCCCTCCGTCTGCCTTTTATGACTATTTTATTTCCCCTTCTAAGTAAGATGCAAGCATTCTCTTTTGTACTTCTTGTTTGGGTCTGTGGAAAATAGCATGGGTATCCTGTTATTTAAGACTGATATCCACTTATAAGTGAATGTATACCATGCATATCCTTTTGGGACTAGGTTACATCACTCAGGATGATATTCTCAAGTTCCACCCATTGGGCTTCAAAACTAATGATGTGTTTGATTTTAATAGGTGACTTGTGTACACATTGTGTACACATTGTATACCAGATTTCCTTTATCCATTCTTTGGTGAGGAGATGTCTAGCTTGTTTCCAGTTTCTGGCTATTATTAATAATACTGATATAAATATAACTGAGCAAGTGTCTTTGTGGGATGTTTGAGAGTCTTTTGGGTATATGCTCAGAAGTGGTATACCTGATCTTTAGATTGATCTATTCCTAGTATCCTGAGAAACTACCAACATTGATTTCCAATGTGGTTGAACAAGTTTGCATTCCCACCAGCAACTGAGGATTGTTCTCCTTGCTCCACATTCTTGCCAGCATGTGCTATCACTACTGTTTATTTTTTATCTTCCCCATTTTGACTGGTATTAGATTCAATCACAGAGTTATTTTGTTTTGCATTTCCTTGATGATTAAGAGTTGTGGACACTTCTTTTAGTGCTTCTCAGCCATTCAGGATTCCACTGTTGAGAATTCTCTGTTTAGTTCTGTGCCTCATATTTTAACTAGGTTGTTTGGGTTGTTGGTATTTGACTTCTTGAATTCTTTATGAAATTTGGACATTAGCCCTCTGTCAGGTGTCACATTTCTGAAGAACCTTTAATAATCTGTAGGCTGCTGTTTTGTTCTATTGACAGTGTCCTTTGCCTTACAGTGCTTTGCAGTTTGATGAGGTCCCATTTATCAATTGTTGATCTTAAAGGCTGAGCCATTGGTGTTCTGTTCAAGAAATTGCCTCTTGTACCAATGTATTAAAGCTATTTCCCACTATCTATTCTATGTGATTTAAAATATCCAGATTTATGTTGAGGTGGTTGATCCACTTGGACTTGAGTTTATTGCATGGTGATAAATATAGACTTATTTGCATACTTCTATACTTCGACATTCAGTTAAACCAGCACCATTTTTTTGAAGAGGCATTCTTTTTTCCATTGTATGTTTTTTTTCTTTTTATCAAAAGTCAAGTGTCCATAAATATATGAGTTTATTTCTGGATTTTTTATTTGATTCCATTGATGAGTATGCTTTTTTTTTCTGTATCAATACCATGTGGATTTTATCACTATTGGTCTGCAGTACAGCTTGAGGTAACAGGTGGTGTTCCTCCTGAAGTTCTTTTATTGTTGAGGATTGTTTTGACTACCCTGGATTTTTTTGTTTTTCCATATGAAATTGAAAAGTCCTCTTTCCAATTTTATAAAAAAAAACCTATGTTGGAATTTTGATGGGGATTGCATTGAATCTATAGATTGTTTTAGGAAGATGGGCATTTTTAACATGTGAACTTTCCATCTTCTGATATTTTCTTCAATTTCTTTCTTCAGAGACTTGAAGTTCTTGTCATACAGATCTTTCACTTGCTTAGTTACATCAAGAAGTTTTTTTATTATTATTCATGGTTAATGTAAAAGGTGTTGCTTCCCTAAATTCTTTCTTAGCCAGTTTATCATTTGTATTAAGGTGGGCTACTGCTTTTTGTTAATTTTCTATCCAGCCACTGTGCTGAAGCTGTTTTTCAGTTATAGGATTTCTCTGGTATAACTTTTTGGGGTTAATTATGTATAGTATCATATTATCTGAAAAAAGTAATACTTCAACTTTCTTTCCAATTTGTATCCCCTTGATCTTCATTAGTTGTTGATTCCTTTGTTAGAAACTCTAGTACTATATTGAAAAGATACAGAGAGAGTGGAGAGACTTATATCTGTTTTTAGTGAAACTGCTTTAAGTTTATCTCCATTTCTAAGTTGAGAAACTAGCAACAATAGATGCAAATAGTCAAGGAACAAGCAAGACAATAAATCCAGTCAACGAACAAGTAGGACAATAAACAGAGTCATATAATCACTCCCATGATTGCTGTTTCTAAGAGCTTATTTGGATGATAAAAATATCTGAGCCCATCCTTGAGAAGGCATGAAAGACTTTGTTTACCACAACAGACCAAGTGATAGGATCTAGGTGAAGTTACCCACCTTGGCTGCATGGAACTTAGAAGAAGAACTGCCCCTGAGCTTTCCTTGATATATCTCTGGCTGTGATAAAGGATGGGTTTCCCAACCCATCTCTGACTAAAACAAGAAAGGGTTTTGGTGGAGCTTCCCCTTTTAATTGAGAGCTGAACATTGAACTTTGGTCAGAGAACTTTGTCTTCATCTCTTCTCTTCCTCCATTCCCTTCTCTTCCTCTGTCCCCTTCTCATTCCCAGCCCCCCTTTCAGGTGAACCAAGTTGATCCGTGGACACAGATGGCCACAGGTGGTGCAACAATGAGGGACCTGAAAACGGGGGACCAGCTGAGGAATGCTGTCTTAGGTGGAGCTTCACAGAAAATGAAAGAAGAATATCCCATGCACTTGGTAAGTGATGACCAGCATTGATACTAGTGCTAGCTATTTTTGGGGGGTTGTGTTTGCAGGAAGTGTATGTAAGGGGATATGGTCTAGGTTAAGTAAGTGTTGACCCAATGCCAACCTCTCCTATGAGTTGACAGCAAATTATGGGACAGGAGAATTCCAGTCAGGTATTTGCCCACAGCCTGCAAGAGCTGCTCCAGGTGGGAGAAGCAAAGTTTTCAAATCATATGTTAAAAAAATTCTTGGCAGAAATACATTTATGCTACCCATGCTTCCCACAGAAGGAACTTTGAATAAGAAAACCTGGGAAACAGTCAGAGAAAGTTTTGAGAACCACTCAGGCAGATCCTAACACCCTCTGCCTCTGGGAGCTTATAAAAGATGCTATTGATAATAAAATAGACAAAGAGACCTTGCAAGCATTAGCTGCTGCCTAGGCACAGCTTGAAGTGATTCAAGAATGCCTATCAGAGAGTGCTGTTACAGAAAAAGGCCCTCTCAACTCTAAATCAAAGAAGTATAGACCTTGTACACCCATTACAGCCCAGATAAAAGAAATTGAAGATTCCGATAATGAATTAGACCCAGAGGAGGAGAGAGGATTTAAAAGAAAGGGCTGCCAAATATCACAATGAGGATTGGCCTCCCTATGCACCTTCTGCTCCACCTATACTCTTTGATGCATCAAAAGCTGCCCAGATGGACATGAAGGTATATAAATTAGAGATGGAAATTAAGCTGTAGAAATTGACTAAGGAGCAACAGGAGTTAAAATGTCTGTCAGGTGCAAAAAAGAGCAGAACAATGATTTTGAGATGTACCAGTCACTGTTAGAAAGAGCTGTGAATCAGGTTCACGGGGATGGGCAAGATACATCTGACGTGTTATCGTTTCCTGTAGTGGATATAATTGTCCAGCAGAACAGAAGAATCAGACAATATCAAGCATTGGAGTTCAAAGTAATAAAAGAGTTAAAAACAGCTGTGGCACAGTATGGGCCTATTGCCCCCTTCACACAAGCTTTATTGGATACTGTGTTAGAAGCAAATTTAATGCCCTAAGATTGAAAAACTATATGTAAGGCTACTTTGTCAGGAGGAGATTACTTGCTGTGGAGCTCAGAATGGTACCATACAAGCAAGAGAACTACCGTGATGAATGCTCAGGCAGGCAATGCAGATTGGCATCTTAACATGTTTCTAGGAGAAGGGCAATATGAAGGTAATGCTAATCAGGTTGAACTGCCTGCAGAAGTGTGTGCACAGATTGTAATGTTTGTTCATTGTGCTTGGAATCATTTACCTACTAAAGGGGACCTTAGTGGGAATTTATCTGGCATTAAACAGGGCCCTGATGAACCGTTTCAGGAATTTGTGAACAGACTGCTGAAAGCAGCTGGTAGAACTTTTGGAGATCCTCAAGCAGGAATTCCTTTTGTTACACAATTGGCTTAGAGAATGCTAATGCAGCCTGTTGCACAGCTATCAGACCATATGAGGCAAAGACAGACTTACATGAGTACCTTTTTCTTTGGGCCCTCATACAATTAGGGTCTGGCCATAGGTGTTGCCTTACAAGGGACCACTGTACAAGCAATGCTTGCACAGAACCATAAAGACAAAAGATGTTTTAAATGTGGCGATTTAGGCCATTTTAAAAATGTATGTCTTAGAAATTTAGGAGGCAGTTTATGTTAATGGAAACAGCATAATAGAAACTGGAAAATCACACCCTCATAGAAGCACAAGGAGGGGGGATGGGATAAAGGGTTCCTGGGTGGTGGGGGGAATGGGATAAGGGGATAAAATTTGAAATGTAAATATTACAACCAATTTTAAAAAGGAAAAAAAGAAAAGTTGTTAGAACCAACATCTTTTAAAAATGTCAACACTCTAGGAAAATTTTTTTTTCTTGATACTAAAACTTATTCTGAGAATTGCATATTGCAGAATACACAGCCTTGGTATATCTACTCATCAAGCATACTGAGCAGACCTGCCCAAACCTCCGATGTCCTGGAATTTCAGCTGGATTCAGTGAAGATACAGTATCAGAGGCTTATCAACTTACTCTTCCCCCACCCCTCTTCTAATATCTCAACGCCCATAATCAGCTTGAAGAAGTTAAAGAAAAGTCAGCGCCCCTATTCCCTGGGCTTGGGGACTAAGGTGGCTAATATTGGGCTGTCTTTCTAGGGAAAAGTAGTAGTTTTGTTGGAACAGGGAGGATTAACTAGGACTTATTGTATAGCCATAAGCTATTGGTAGAAATCTGTATAATTAATATCAAGATGAAGTTATAATTTCTTAAATGGTACTAAATTTACTTTGATTTCAAATTTAAGGTTTTCATTGGTACGAGCTTCTTGTTGACATAAAAGTGAGATGAATATTCATACTCTCTTGAGCATTGTGCCTGTATAACACATTTAGGAATACAAGGCTTAGACCCAGTCCTTCTTTAACTTTTTTAACTGATTTGAGATGGTTAGCCTATGAGTTAAGGGACTATAGCAAATTCATGGCTTTGAGTTTATTGTTTGGGTGTTTTCCATATTTTATTTAGAAATAGCTAAGAGGAGTGAACAGACAACAGTCCAGGTTACCTTACATGGATAGTTGGTTTTCAAAATGTCAGAAGTCCATAGAATTGACATTACAAATATTTCAATATTAATGTTCATTTTGATTAGAGACCTGTCTGCTCCTGACAGCTTCCTGTTGTGGATTTTCTAAGAAGAAATTGATCATCCTTGAGTTACTCCAGTTGTGCGGTGACAGCCACTAGGCAGGAATTGCCTCTTTCCATCAACAGACAAATTACTGTCCAGAAAAGGACACACTTGCAGAATAGTCGACTGATTATATCTGCCTAGACCGAGTAATCAGCCCTTAATAATTCTGCATCATTAAGGTTTGTCAGATGATTCTGGGCCAGAAGGCTGAAGATTTGATGCTCCAACGTTTGGTAGTATAGAGGCTTTCCAGGTGTTCAGTGGTCTCTATAAATTGGCTAAGTTTTAGAAGCTATGCTTAGTGCTTCCTGTAATTTCCATTAACTCAGTCATTCTGAAATTCTGACAGGATTGAAGACCTATAGTCTCATAGCTGATCCTGGCTATTTGCTTTGAGAAAAAAGATCTGAGTAGATGTTTTTCAGCTGACATTTATTCTAAAGCCAAGAAAAAAGCCAGGTTCAAAACTAAGTGTTTTAGTTAGGAGAGATGACAGAGGTTCTGGTTAGTCAACAAAATGATGGACTGGGTATTAGGACTATCTTGTACCTCACTGTTACAATTAGGAATAATTATGCTCTAATTGTATTTTGAGAGAAAAGTTTTATTTTAACAGGAAGGGTGATATGTAGGAGGAGCTAAGGGGAAAGGAGTATCGAGAGTAAGAGATGGAGTAAGGAGAGGAGAAGATGAAGGAGAGGAGAAGCTAGGTGATGAGAGAGAAAAAGAGAGAGAAAGAGAGGGGATCATGGAGGCAGATGTTCACATGTCTCCACCAGTCAAAAATAGTTTATATATATAGGTTGGGTATTGGGTTACACTTCTGATTGAGTATTACCAAACTTATAAAACCTTTGATTAAAATTAAAAAAAAAATTGTATAAAAGCAAAAAGGAAAAGTGAGCATGGGATAGGGGTTTTCTAGGGAGGGGAAATGGGGAAAGGGGATGGCATCTGAAATGTAAATAAAATATATTAAAAAAACAGAAAAAAATAAATAAAAATGTGTGTCCCAGAAACAAAGGCAAGAGCAAACAATCAGGTCACATGACATAAATTTGTCCTTGGTGCAGAAAGGATAATCTTTGGGTCAGGCCTCAGGATATAGGCTGAGATTAAGAACATTTACATTTGAATTAAGACTATGCACAGAGTGGGCAAAGCAGAAGCTTGTGTGACAGACATTCCTTTTGCCTTGGTCATCCTTACCAGCCCCTAGAAGGGTGTATTCTGGAAATTGTTTATTGCCTTGCTTGTTCCTTGGGGAGGGGTCAGCCTCAGGCCCAAAGACAATCACAACAGACAGTTTATGGGCCAGGAGTTATAGATAATCATTATGCTGGAGATTAAAACATTTGAAGTGCCTAAGCCTCATTCTAACACTAGAGGTTTGGGGTATTTTCCATAATGGCCACTGTCTTGCCTGCATCCCATGCTGATAAAATTCAATGGCTTAATAATATCTCAGTGTGGGTTGGTCAGTGGTCTTTGTCTTAAAAAAAAAAAAATAGAAGCTGCTTCATTGCTTGTGCAAAAGCAATTAGAGGCAGGGTACATAGTAGAATCTCAGTCACCTTGGCACAGTCCAATATTTGTTATCAAGAAAAAATCTGGAAAATGGTGATTGTTACAAGATCTAAGAAAGGTTAATGAAACCATGGTACCTATGAGAGTGTTACAATCTGGGATTCCATCTCCAGTAGCCATTCCTAAAGAATATTATAAAATAATGGTAGATTTGAAAGATTGTTTCTTTACTATTCCCTTCCCTTGCATCCTTGGGATTATAAAAGATTTACTTTCAGTGTTCCTTCTATTAATTTTAGAGAGCCAATGAAAAGGTATCAATGGGTAGTTCTTCCTCAGGGCATGGCCAATAGTTTTACATTATGTCAAAAATTTGTGGCTCAAACCATTGAGCCTGTAAGACAGAAATGGCCAATGATGTACATCTTACATTACACAGATGATATTCTTCTGGGAGCAGAAGATCCTCAGGACTTGCTTTTATATTATAGAGATTTACAGCAGGCATTAGCTGATAAAGGACTACAAATAGCTCCTGAAAAGGTACAAACTCAGTATTCTTATAATTATTGAGGTTTTAGGCTTACAGATGAAGCCGTTTGTCCCCAGAAGATAATTATTTGTAGGGACAGTTTAAAAACTTTAAATGATTTTCAAAAGCTGTTAGGTCATATCAATTGGCTTCATTCCTATTTAAAGCTTACTACAGGGGAATTGAAACCTCTATTTGATATTTTCAAAGGGAGTGCTGATCCTGCCTCCCCTCGTTCTTTAAACCCAGAAGGATTGTTGGCCTTACAATAAGTAGAAAGAGCTATTGAGAAACAATTTATTACTTACATAGATTATTCCTTGCCTCTACATTTGTTGATTTTTTTTAATACAACTTATACACCTACAGAATCATTGTGGCAAAAGGCTCCACTCATGTGGATACATTCAAAGATATCACCTAAATGTAACATCTGATCATTTTATGAGGCAGTAGCCCATATGATTATACTTGGAAGAAAACAGTCACTGATTTATTTTGGCAAAGAATCAGATGTCATTATTCAGCCTTTTAATGCAGATCGGAATACTTGTTTAAAGCACCATAGTGCAGATTGGTTGCTTGCTCATATAGGATTTAATGGCATTATAGACAATCATTATTCTCCAGATAGATTGATACACTTTTTAAATGTGCATGAGGTTATATTTCTTAACATGATTTTTTTTTTGCAGCCTCTACATGATGCTCTTTTAATCTTTACTGATGGCTCCTCTAAAGGATGAGCAGGGTATCTCATAAATAATCAACAGGTAATCATAGAGACTCCTGGACTCACTGCTCAGTTAGCAGAACTGACAGCAGTTCTGAATGTTTTTCAGTCTGTAAATGATGCTTTTAATCTTTTTACTGATAGCCTATACGTGGCTCAGTCTGTCCCCTTGTTGGAAACTTGTGGTGTATTTCAGTTCAATACAGCAGCCGGATCTCTGTTTTCAAAACTGAAAAACTCATTCTAACCAGAAAAAAAAATCCCTTTTATATTGGCCATATAAGAGCTCATTCTGGTCTTCCTGGACCTTTAGCTACAGGCAATGATCGTATTGACAGAGCTTTAATAGTAGAAGACTTAATTTTAGATCCTGTTGCATTGGCTAGATGTGATCATAATAAATTTCATCTCTCTAGTTATACCTTAAGACATAAGATCACTAAGGAGCAGGCTATAATGATTGTAAAGCAATGCCCTAACTGTCTTTATCTCCAGTTCCCAATTTAGGCATTAATCCAAGAGGTCTTATGCCAAATCATATTTGGCAAATAGATGTAACTCATTATTCAGAATTTGGAAAGTTGAAGTATGTACATGTCTGTATTGACACTTGTTCAGGACTCCTTTTTGCTTCTTTACACATGAGAGAAGCCTCTAGAAATATACTTGACCATTGCTTACAAGCCTTTAATGCTATGGGATTACCTAACATCATCAAGACAGACAATGGGCCAGCCTATACTGGAAACAACTTTGCATCATTTTGTAAGGAATTTGGTATTCAACATAAAACTGTAATTCCTTATAACCCAATGGGACAAGGAATTGTTGAACGTGTACATCGCACTTCAAAAAATTGGCTTGTTAAAACTAAACGGGAGAAATTATGCCCTCCCAGTTCACCAAAAGCACACCATGCTTTTGTCTTATTTGTTTTAAATTTTCTGAAAACTGATGTTAAAATCAGTCTGCAGCAGATCGCCACTGGCATCCAGTCACTTCCAGCTCATTTGCCAGGGTCAAATGAAGAGACCCCCTAACTAATACATGGAATGGTCCCGACCTTGTTTTAATTTGGGGTCATGGCTTGCTCTTTATTTTTTTCAGAAAAAAATTGAGCTCAATGGCTGCCTGAAAGATTGGTCCATCAAGTGGACACAGATCTTGAGCCTAATAATTTTGATTCTGATAATGAAGATGGCTCAAAATTATCAGCCAGCTGATTTAACCTGGTATGTAGTCTCCATCAATACTTAAAGCCACCCACTATATACCTGGTGGCTCCAGCTATGACAAAGGATGGGTTCCCCCACCCATCTCTGGCTGAAACTTTGAGCCTTGATCAGAGTACTCTATCTTGGCTTCATCTTGTCTCGCCTTTGTCCCCATTTTCATTCCCAACCCCCCTTTCAGGTGAACCCAGTTGATCTGTGGCTGCAGGCAGATACATATGGGGATACATCTCCCCCTTTTTTATTTTATGAAGACACTCAGCAGAAAGTTTTAAAGTTCCATAGGCCTCTTTCACAATACTTTGTCCGTAAGGACTCTCTGTAATAAATTGTTGACAAAAAGTCTCAACTGCTCCACTATAATTGCCAGTTCCATTATCTGTTTTAATTTTTATTAAATATTTTATTTATTTACCTTTTAAATGTTATCTCTTTTCCTCACTCTTCCTCAAACCCCTTATCCCATCCCCCCTCCTCCTACTTCTGTGCCCCACCCATCCATCCATTCCACCTTCCCTGCTCTCGAATTCCCCAACACTAGGACATACAGCATTCCAGAGACAAAGGCCTTCCTCCCCGACTAATACATGACAAGGCCATCCTCAATTACCTACACAGGTGGAGCCATGGGTTTCTCCCTTTGTATTCCCAGGCTGGAGGTTAGACCCTGGGAGCTCTGGTTGGTTGGTATTGTAGTGCTCCTTTAGTCTTCTTTTTAAATCCTCCATTGGGGACCCTGTGATCAGTTCAATGGTTAGCTGCTAGCATCTGCCTCTGTTTATGTCAGGCACTAGGAGAGCCTCTCAGGAGACAGGTATGTCAGGCTCCTAGCAGCATCCACTTCCTGGCATCCAGAACAATGTCTGGATTTGTTATCTGCACATGGGATGGATCCTGTTTCCAGCCATTCCCTCCTCCAGTCTCTGCTCCACACTTTGTCTCCTTACTTGCACTCTTGAGTATTTTGTTACTCCTTCTAAGAAGTACGAAAGCAACCACACTTTGTTCTTCCTTCTTTTTGAGCTCATGTGGTTTGTAAGTTGTGACTTAGGTATTGTGAGCTTTTGGGCTAATATTCACTTATCAGTGAGTACATACCAGGTGTGTTCTTTTTTGATTGCATTACCTCACTCAGGATGATATTTTTCAGTTCCATCCATTTGCCTGAGAATTTCATGAATTCATTGTTTTTATTAGCTTAGTAATACTCCATTGTGTAAATGTATCATGCTTTCTGTATCCATTCCTCTGTTGATGGACATCTGGGTTCTTTCCAGCTTCTGGCTATTATAAATAAGGCTGCTGTGAACATAGTGGAGGATGTGTCCTTATTATATGTTAGAACATATTTTGGGCATATGCCCAGGAGTGGTGTAACTGGTCCTCAGGAATGTTCAGTTTTTTGAGGAACCACCAGACTGCTTTCCACAGTGGTTGTACCAGCTTACAATCCCATCAATATCCACTCCACAGGCTGTTGTTCTTTCTCCACATCCTCGCCAGCATCTGCTATCACTTGTGTTTTTGATCTTATCCATTCTGACTGGTGTGAGGTGGAATCTTAGGGTTGTTTTGATTTGCATTTCTCTGATGACTAAGGATGTTGAACACTTCTTTAGGTCCTTTTTGACCATTTGAGTTTCCTCAGTTGAAAATTATTTTTTACCTCTGTTCCCCATTTTTTATTCAGATTATTTGATTGTTTACAGTCTAGTTTCTTCAGTTCTTTGTATTCATTGGATATTAGCCCACTGTCAGATGTAGGATTGGTAATAATCTTTTCCCAATCTGTTGGTTGCTGTTTTGTCATATTGATAGTGTCCTTTGCCTTACAGAAGCTTTGCAATTTTAGGAGGTTCCATTTGTCAATTCTTGTT
Source organism: Arvicanthis niloticus (assembly GCF_011762505.2). Taxonomy (NCBI): domain Eukaryota; kingdom Metazoa; phylum Chordata; class Mammalia; order Rodentia; family Muridae; genus Arvicanthis; species Arvicanthis niloticus. Next base: position 3,823,310 of record NC_047661.1, read on the forward strand.
AGAGCATAAGCCATTGGTGTTCTGTTCAGGAAATTTTTCTCTGTGCCCATGTGTTCAAGGCTTTTCTCCATTTTTTCTTGTATTAGTTTCAGTGTATCTGGTTTTATGTGTAGGTCCTTGACCCACTTGGACTTGAGTTTTGTAAGAGGAGATAAGAATGGATCAATTTGCATTATCTATATGCTGATTTCAAGTTGTATCTGCACCATTTGTTGAACATGCTTTTTTCTCACTGTATTGTTTTATCTCCTTTGTCAAAGATCAAGTGACCATAAGTATGTGGGTTCATTTCTCAGTCTTCAATTCTACTTTATTGATTTTCCTGCCTGTCTCTATAACAATATCAGGCAGTTATTGCTTGAGATCTGGGATGGTGATTCCTGCTGAAGTTCTATAATTGTCGAGAATAATTTTCCCTATCCTGTGTTTTTGTTTTTAATTCCAAATGAATTTGTAAATTGTTCTTTCTAACTCTATGAATAATTTAGTTGGAATTTTGATGGGTATTGCATTGAAACTATAGATAGCTTTTGACAAGATGACCATTTTTACTATATTAATCCTGCCAATCCATGAGCATGGGAGATCTTTCTATCTTCTGAGATTTTCTTCGATTTCCTTCTTCAGGGAATTGAAGTTCTTGTCATAAAGATCTTTCACTTGCTTAGTTAGATTCACAGCAAGTTATTTTATATTATTTGTAACTATTTTGAATGGTGTCATTTCCCTAATTTCTTTCTCAACCTGTTTATCCTTCGAGTAGAGGAAAGCTTCTGATTTGTTTGAGTTAATTTTATATCCAGCAACTTTGTGGAAGTTGTTTATCAGGTTTAGGAATTTTTTGGTGGAAGTTTTGGGGTCACTTAAGTATAGTATCATATCATCTGCAAATAGTGAAAGTTTGACTTCTTTCTTTCCAATTTGTATCCCTTTGATCTCCTTTTGTTGTCTAATTTCTCTGGCTAGGACTTTCAGTACTATATTGAATAGGTAGGGTGAGACTGGGCAGCCTTGTCTAGTCCCTGATCTTATTGGGATTGCTTCAAGTTTCTCTCCATTTAGTTTGATGTTAGCTACTGGCTTTCTGTATATTGCTTTTTATTCTATTTAGATATGGGCCTTGGATTCCTGATCTTTCCAAGACTTTTACCATGCAGAGGTGTTGAATTTTGTCAAATTCTTTGTCATTATCTAGTAAGATGATCATGGTTTTTTCTTTAAGTTTGTTTATATAGTGGATTACATTGATGAATTTCCATATAGTGAACCATTTTGCATTCCTGGAATAAAGCCTACTTGATCATGATGGATGATAGTTTTGATGTGTTCTTGGATTCAGTTTGTGAAAATTTTATTGAGTATTTTTGCATTGATATTTATAAGGGAAATTGGTCTGAAGTTTTCTTTCTTAGTTGAGTTTTTATGTGATCAAGATATGAGCATAACTGTGGCTTCATAGAATGAATTGGGCAATGTTCCTTTTGTTTCTATTTTGTGGAATAGTTTAAAGAGAATTTGTATTAGGTCTTCCTTGAAGGTCTGGTAGAGTTCTGTACTAAACCCATCTGGTACAGGGATTTATTATTGTGAGGAGATTTTTAATGACTATTTCTTTTGGGATTATGAGATTGTTTAAATGGTTAATCTGGTCATGATTTAACTTTGGTAACTGGTGTCTGTCTAGAAAAATTTCCACTTCATCCAGCTTTTCCAATTTGGTTGAGTATAAGCTTTTGTAGTAGGATCTGAAGGTTTTTTTTTTTTTTTTTTTTTTTTTTTTTTTTTTTTTTTTTCCTCAGTTTCTGTTGTTATGTCTCCCTTTTCAGTTCTGATTTTGTTAATTTGGATACTGTCTCTGTGCCCTCTAGTTAGTCTGGCTAAGGGTTTATCTATCTCGTTAATTTACTCAGAGAACAAACTCATGATTTTATTGATTATTTGTATAGTTTTTTTGTTTCTACTTGGTTGGTTTCCAGAGTTTCATTATTTCCTGTAGTTTATTCTTCTTTGGTGTGTTTGATTCTTTTTGTTCTAGAGCTTTCAGGTGTGCTGTCAACCTGCTAGTGCATCCTCTCTCCAGCTTTCTTTGGTAGGCACTTAGAGCTATGAGTTTTCATCTTAGCACTGCTTTCATTGTGTCTGATAAATTTTGGTATGACATGCCTTCATTTTCATTAAATTCTAAAAAATTCATGTAAATTTCTTTATTTCTTCCCTCACCAAATTTTCACTGAGTTTTATTCAGTTTTCATGTGTATGTGAGCTTTCTATTGTTTTGTTATTATTGAAGACCAGTCTTTGTCCATTGTTATCTGATAGTATGCCTAGGATTATTTCAATTTTTTGAATCTGTTGAAGAGTGTTTTGTGACCAATTATATGGTCAGTTTTGGAGAAGGTACAATGAGGTGTTGAGAAGAAGATATATTCTTTTGTTTTGGGATGAAATGTTTTATAGATATCTGTCAAATGTATTTGGTTCATAACTTCTGTTAGTTTCACTGTGTCTCTTTTAGTTTCTGTTTCCATGATCTGTCTATTGCTGAGAGTAGGGTTTTGATGTCTTCCACTCTTATTGTGTGAGGTGCAATGTGTGCTTCTGAGGTGCATTTCCTGTATGCAGCAAAATGCTGAGTCCTTTTTATGTATCCAGTCCATTAGTCTATGTCTTTTTATTGAGGAATTGAGTCCACTGATATTAACAGATATTAAGGAAAAGTGATTGTTGCTTCCTGCTGTTTTTGTTATTAGTGGTGGAATTATGGTTGTGTGGCTATCTTCTTTTGGATTTGTTGGAAGAAGATTACTTTCTTGCTCTTTCTAGGATATAATTTCCCACCCTGTATTGGAGTTTTCCCTCTATTATCCTTGGTAGTGCTGGATTTGTGGAAAGATATTGTGTAAATTTGTTTTTGTCATAGAATACCTTGGTTTCCCCATCTATGGTAATTGAAAATTTTGCTGGATATACTAGTCTGGGCTGGCATTTGTGTCCAGGATCTTCTGGCTTTCATAGTTTCTTGTGGGGAGTCTGGTGTAATTTTGATAGGTCTGCCTTTATATGTTACTTGACCCTTTTCCCTTAATGCTTTTAATATTCTTTCTTTGTTTTGTGCATTTGATGTTTTGATTATTATGTGATGGGAGATATTTCTTTTCTGGTTTAATCTATTTAGAATTCTTTAGGCTTCTTGTATGTTTATGGGCATCTCTTCCTTTAGGTTAAGGAAGTTTTCTTCTATAAGTTTGTTGATATTTACTGGCCCTTTAAGTTTGGAATCTTCACTCTCATTTATACCTATTATCTTTAGGTTTGGTCTTCTCATTGTGTCCTGGATTCCCTGGATGTTTTGGGTTAAGAGCCTTTTGCACTTTACATTTTCTTTGAGAGTTGTGTCAATGTTTTCCCATGGTATCTTCTGCATATGAGATTCTCTTTTCCATTTCTTGTATTCTGTTGATGATGCTTGCATCTATGGCTCTTGATCTGTTTCCTGGGCTTTCTATCTCCAGGGTAGTCTCCCTTTTTGATTTCTTTATTGTTTCTACTTCCATTTTTAGATCCTGGATTGTTTTGTTCAACTCCTTCACCTGTTAATTGTGTTTTCTTGTAATTCTTTAAGGGATTTTTGTGTTTCCTCTTTTAGGGTTTCTACCTGTTTACCTGTGTCCTCCTCTATTTCTTTGAGAGTGCCATTTATGTCCTTCTTTAAGTCCTCTATCATCATCATGAGAAGTGATTTTAAATGTAAATCTTGCTTTTCCAGTGTGAAGGGGTATTCAGGACTTGCCATGATTGGAGAACTAGGTTCTGATGATGCCACGTACCTTTGGTTACTGATGCGTATGTTCTTACACTTGCCTTTCAGCATTTGTTTATCTTTAGTGGTACCTGCACTCATTGTTTCTGACTGGAGTCTGCCTTTCCTGTTATCTTGGTTGTGCCAGAAGTCCTCAGAGTCCAGCTGTCTCTGTGATCCCATGATCCTGAGATCCTGGCTGTAAGAGCTCCTAGGAGTCAGGCTGCCTCTGGGATCGTGAAATCCTGGTGTGAACAATCTTCTGATATCCAGTGATCCTATGATCCTATATTCCTGAGTGTGTTAGAGCTCCTGGGAGTCCAGCCCCCTCTGCTTTTGTGGGATTAGGTGCAGAGATGAAGTTCAAGATCTGCTCAGTGCTCAGGTGCAGACCAGAATGCTTCTTTCTTTCTTTCTTTCTTTCTTTCTTTCTTTCTTTCTTTCTTTCTTTCTTTCTTTTTCTGTCTGTCTTTGCTTTCTTTCTTTCTTTTTCTTTTCCTTTTTTTTTTTTTGTTGAGACATAATCTTGTGATGCAGTTCTAAATGGCCTGATACTTTCTCTTTATTCCAATCACACCTGAATTTACAGTGATTCTTCTTCCTTGGTCTTTCAAGTGCTAAGATTGTAGGCATATTTTATAAATAGCATATAAAATTTTTTGATGGATGTTGATGCCAGCTTAGTATTTTTCTGGAATACAGTTTACTCTTACTCTGGTAGATTTTTATTGGTTATTTTATTTATTAGCACTTCAAATGTTATCCCCCTTCTCAGCCCCCCTCCAATCCCTTGTTTCTACCCCTCCCCCTGCTTCTATGAGGGTGCTACCCCACCCACATACCCACTCCTGCCTCAGTGCCCTAGTATTCCCCTATGCTGGGGCATCAAGCCTTCACAGGACCAAGGACCACCCCCCCCTCATTGATGCCAAATAAGGCCATTCTCTGCTATATATGCAGCTGGAGCCATGGTTCCCTCTATGTGTACTCTTTCATTGGTGGTTCAGCTCCTGGGAGTTCTGTGGCATCTGATTGGTTGACATTGTTTTTCTTCTTATGGAGTTGCAAACCTCTTCAGCTCCTTTAGTTCTTCCCCTAACTCCTCCATTGGGTCCCTGGGCTCAGTCTGATGGTTCAATGAGAGCATCTGCATCTGTATTGGTCAGGCTCTGGCAGAGCCTCTCAGGGGACAGCTATATCAGACTCCAGTCAGCAAGCACTTTTTTGACATCAGCATTGGTTTTTGAGTTTGGTGTCTGCAGATGAAATGGATCTCTAGGTAGGGCAGTCTCTGGATGGCCTTTCCCTCAGACTCTGTTCTACTCTTTGTTCCTGTATTTTCCTTTTGTTTCAGTCCTACTTAAAAGGGGGAACAGAATAATCACAGGAAGTAGAGGGAAGGAGGGACTGGGGAGGGCAGAGAGGAGGTGGGTGTGAAAAGGGATGCAGGGGCAGTTGTGGGAAGAGATAGTGAAGAAGTACAAAGGGTCAGGAAATTGAATGGAGGTTTGTGGCAGTGGGGATGGGGAACTTGGAGTAGCCACTAGAAAGTCCCAGATGCCAGAGATGCAAAAGTTTCCCAGGATACAACAGGGATGACATTAGCTAAAATACACAACAAAGGAGAGATACAGCCTGTAGAGAGCAAATCCAGTTGTTAGGCACAGTCCCTACTTAAGCAATAGGGTCACCCACCCATCTCAAAAATATTAGCCCAGAATTGCTCCTGTCCTCAGGTTAATTTTTTTTGTAGTTTGTTCTATGCATTTTGATAAAGATTTTGAATTAATACTGGCATCCAACATATTTTTTTTTCTGAAATTTTCACAGGAATTGTATCAGTGTTTTTGATTAATTTGAGTACCTGTTTTTTCTCACATAATGATTCTTCCAATTTGTATACATTCCGTCATTATTTATGCTTTTATCTCATAAAGTTTTACAGTTTCTGTTGCCATGTCCAAGGCTCTGAGCATGATCAAATCTTAGTGTTTATAATATCCTGCATGCTTTAATAGCTTTTCTTAATTTGATATTAGGTTTTTAATGATTTTGGTGTTGGTTTAAGAAATACAACTTTTACAAATTAAATTTTAGGGCTAGTATCTACAAATACGATTGTTTATTGTTTATTGAACTGCAACTTACTATATTTACTTATTAATTTTAATTTTTATTTGTGTATTTTTAAATTTTCTACATATGTAACAATTCATCTTTGAAAAGTTGTTTTGATTTTTAAAAATATTGGTAGTTATATTTCTTCCACTATTTTGTGAGTTTTCTTCTAAAACTTTTTTTTGAAAAAGTAATAAAATTACCTGATTTTCAAATTTGTATACCAAAAGCTTTCAATGGTTAATTTTTCTGATCTTTGGGTTTTGAAATATATTTTATATCATATTTTAAATAGCTGCTAATTTTTGGTACTTTTAATCCCATAAAAGTTAATATGACTATTTTGAATTAATTTTATCAAGTGTTTTCAATATATGTTAATGCATGTAGCTTCCTTCATTTTGTTGAGATAATTTACTACTTTATTCTTATATTAACCCAACCTTGTATTCTCTGTATAATGATTTTCTTTGTCATTTACTTATTTAGCCATTTATATGCCTCCAATTTCTGTGATATTATGAATGTTTCTTTTCTAGGTGTTCATGACAGATTTTTACTGATGTCGTTCTTTTAGTTTTGTGTCTTGGCCAGGTTGTGGTATCAAAGTTTTAGTAATCTCATAAAATATCATGGAAAAATGTCCTTTTGTTATGTGTGATGATTTCCTTAAGTGTTTAAAAACATGTTGTTACTTATGCCTTCTATGCTTGGCATTCCATTAATATTTCCACTTGTTTAGGGGGATAAGAGATTTATTTACTCATTTATAAATTTTAATATTTTATTTGCATATTTTACATTTTTTTACATATATAACAATTTATTTTTGAAAAGTTTATTGTATTTTTAAAATTAGTACAGTGTTGTTCAGAAATCTCTACTCCCTTTTGGGGTTGACAATTTTAGCCTTTAGGGAATTCATGTTTTTGATACATTGTAGTCTGATTTTTTTTTTTCAAAAAATTTGACAGCTTTCCTATTTTGTTTTGGTGATTCCTATCTGATTATTTTGCCTTCAGAGAACATACATATTTGATTTCAGTTCTTTGATACCTCTCATACTTATTTCTCAAATCTTTTGTTTTCTGAACATCAGATTTTATCATGCACACACATGCACACATGCACACACTTTCAGAAAATGCATGACAGAGGATAAATAAACTCACTTGTTTATGGTTATAGTCTCAGGAACACCAAGGTTTGGAGGAAACAGGACACATCATTGTAGGAAGGACTTCTTGTTTCTCTAAAATTAAGGGCCTAAAGTTTCTAAAATACAGGACATCCAAGTAAGTTGGTTGAAATACCATTTTTTACATGAAAAAAAATGGTATAAAATATGTTTAGTAACAGCAATTCTTATATATCACAGCATATTGCATTTTTTCCTCCAAAATATTAATTAGCATTGTGATAGGGAGTATGCTAAAACATAAAAGAGAAATGAATATTGGAGACCAGCTCTCTGCTCAAAAGAACAAATGTGCTTAACAGGGATGTTATAAAGTGGGGTGGGAGTTGTGCTAAAAGACAGAAAAAGAATGAATTGTAAGGAATGTGGTACACATAAGAACAGGAAACCGGAAGGGCAAAGAAAGTTCTGCTTTACATGAGAGACCAAAGTGAACTTTTTTTTTCTTAGTCTTAAGGCTTTAATGAGCATAGCATAGATCTAGAAACTCACACATTTCCCAGTTTGAAGTCATTAGCATATCACAGGCATGCCCCTTTTCTATTCTGTTAAATTGTGATAACATTTCAAGAGAAGTGGGAACCTGACCTGCTGTTTTTCACTTCTTGCCTCATTTACATATTTGAGGGCTCAGGAAATAAATTTAAAAAGCTCACAAACTTTTAAATTTCTGTTTCAAATTTCCAAAGGTTTTTGGTAGCTTATATACTTTCCTGGATAAATTATATTGCAATATTTATATGTTACATGTGGAAAGTATTATGCCTCATATTTTCTTATGAAAACTAATTTCTCTTGTTTCCTTTTTTGAAAATCTTACTACATTTTACATGACAGGGTCTGAACAGAGAGAGTGATGTAAGCATAGGATACAGAATAAAAACTGTTACATGTAATATCTGCTTGAATTGTATAAGAAAATATATAGGATATAAACACATTCATTTTGTTTTTGTTATAATTTCAGGACATTTGAGAATCTACTCTTCCTGGAAGATCTGGAGGCTGCGAATCAGCTTGCTATATATGCTGAGAAAAGACAAAGATAGAGGTTGGGAAGGTGGTGTAGTGCACAACGAAGCCACACATACAAATACCCCACACATCCTGAGTAACTTTGGGGAACTGGAATTAGTTGCATTTTTGTTTTAACTGTGGAATGAGCAGAACTGCACTGCAGGAGTCATTAAAGGACCAAAGTAAGCCAAGTGTAGGCATTACGATAAAGTTGCTTCTAGCAAGTCTCTGGAGATTGACAGGAATTGTGGGGGATCATTGTTACATTTCTAGCTATTGACAAGGGGTGTATGGTCCTGGCTGAGTAGGTTTCCAAGGCACAATGGTTTTTATTTTTTTATTTTTAGTGAATTCATGTTGTGTGTTTTCTTCTCCATATTTCCTCTGTTCACTACCTTTCACAATTTTTATAATATGAAATAGGCCTTTGTTACAAAGTAACTTACTCTAGGGAAAGTTCAATACAGGCAGAATACCAAGCTTGAAATTTCTAAAATTGTTGAAAAAATAAATTATAAGCAGTAGGAAGGATAGAAATAATCATTTCATGTATGTATTATATACATGATATAGTAATCTATTTCCCCTTTATATCCTAAGCATTAAGCAATGAATAGCAGAAATTATTTTGGTGGAGCATGTATCCTGGTATTCTATTAATCATTCTATGCAGAAGAACATGATCACAATAGCTAATAGCAAATTTATTGATTTGAAAATTATGCATTTCTTAAATATTCTATTTCATAACTTGTGGTTATATAATATTCCCTGAAGCAGTAAATTGCTAATTGCTTTAAACTTTCCGGCAGGTGACTGTGCCTCCTCCACACCCATCCAAATATTTTGGATTCCTGAAAGAAAGATGCAAACACACAGCCTTATTTTTAATATGCCTTAAACAGCACAATGGATAGCCTTTCCACACCTCCCCATGGCTAGCACGCTCCCCCCTCCAATATTCTTGAATTATTACTTCTAAAATCTATATTCCATTTCTGCTACCCCTGACCCAATGGGGAAGAGTGGTCCCTGGGGGCTGATTCTTTTGCATTATATGCTTTCTCTTCTACAGCTCTCAGGGTTGATCTTTCTACTCCCCCACGCCCCCATGTAATTGTAGCCCCTCCCTCTTCTTGTGGTCCCTTGTCCAGGAAATCTAAAGTCCTGCCTCTGTCTTTCTGGCCAGAGAAATTGGCCCCTAAAAATTTTATTTATCAATTAGAGAACCAGCTAGGGGCAGGGACTGTCAGGGTCTCATTCCAGACATGCAAATTCTCATGTAATTTTGGAGCAGAATTAACACAAATAGCATTTAGAAACAATTTACTACAATTCCCTACTGAGATATATTTATATTTCATACCTATATTTCTGCCTTCTCCTTTTTCTTCATTTATGCATGTGAGCATACAATGTTAAACTGGATATATTCAGACTTAGTAGTTATTTTGGTACTAGCAGTTATTTTTCAAATTACCAACAATGCAAATACTATTCAACAGAGTCATCTAGAGATACAGGGAATTGAAAGACATTCTAAGTTTTATTTATAAAAAGGCAAACAGTCCATGCCTTTGTAGATCACCAACATCCTTTTACTTACTGCATTTAATGATTACTTTTTAATTGAACTCTCTCAATTGATATTGAAGTCAACTCCTGAAATTCTCATAAACTTTCAGATTTCACTTTTAATCATTGATTCATCCTAATATTTCCATTTGCCCTCTATTCCTTTTTCCTTTTCTCCATTTCTCTTCTATAGCTGAAACTTCTTTGGATGCAACTATAATTTTAATCCAGGTATAGAATCTTAAATTATAATGTCTCATCTCACCAGTATTTTGGGCATTTTAAAATGTGGTAGTGGGGTAACCAAAATGATTGGAAACTAGTATCTTGTAACCAAATTAAACACACACACACACACACACACACACACACACACACATATATATATATATATACATATATATATAGTGTCTGTGTGTGATTGTGTATGTGTATATATTAATTTATTATTAAAATGTATTTAAAGGAAGATACTTCGCATATCAGAAAAAAGCTGCTTCCAGAAGCCATGGATTATTAAAAATCCCCAGTGCCAGAGGGATATGTTCTACTGAGTTGTTCTTCATAGAGGTTCTAAAGACCCCTCGACCCAATACAGGTTCTTGTCTCTCTCTCTCTCTCTTTTTTTTTTTTTTTTTTTGAGTCAGCAAATGAGAAGGGCTGTGAAATAAATCTTCTTGTTACAGCTGTTTCAAGCAAAGACTCAGCAGCTACAAACACCTGCATTATGGGCTGCATAATAATGGTCTAATCAACAACAAGGCATAAATAAAGGAAGAACTGAAGAACCCGGTACCTTAATGCTGAGCTACTTACTTCTGAAAGATTCAACAAGCAAAGAAATAATTTCCTTCAGTCATATACCCATTAATGACCCCATTAAGCTCCAATATATATTCCCAATCCCATTGTCATATGGCTGGTCCTGGTTTAACTACCTCATTGATTGTTTAAAAACGACTTCTTTTTTTTTATTTCTCCCATTAATTTATTCTTATGTTGTATACCATAGGATCTCACTGTGCTTATTATTTACTTATTTCCAATGTATCTTACAGGTGCCAAATACCTTTGTAAGTACTCAGTAAATGTTTGTTAAATGACTGAATGAATAGTTGAAATTTTCACACATCATTTTGACTTCTCTATGTGCTTTAGACAGTCTTTTGATTGTTTGTTTGTTTGTTTGTTTGGGAAATTGCTGTAAAATTATTTCTACATGGCCTCCTTTTATATTTATTGGTTAATATGATGTAGTTTTTATATTTAAGATTATAATTTAATTAAAGCATTTCTTGGTTACATTTCTTAGCTCACAAGCGTCTTATATAGCTCTCCACATTCCTGCAAGTACATGGTCTCTTCTCACTAGTTGTTATAGCATGCATATATGTATATAAATATATACATCCCTTGGACAAGGCCATCACCCTATTTCCCAAATTTTCTTAGTTGCCTATAGTTCTTTGTGTAGGGTTGCTCTATCATGGCTTTTCTCCGTTCACTTGTCATGTTTGTTTGTTGGTGTCATACTTGTTCACCTGTTGTTTGGGTAATCATGTTGTTAAGATTTTCATGCAAGATCTGGAGAGCTGGCTCAGTGGTTAAGAGCACCGACTACTCTTCCAGAGGTCCTGAGTTCTAATCCCAACAACCACATGGTGGCTCACAACCATCTGTAATGGGATCTGATGCCGTCTTCTGGTGTGTCTGAAGAGAGCAATGGTGTACTCATATACATAAAATAAATAAATAAATAAATAAATCTTTATAAAAAAAGATTTTCATGCAATATATTTTGATCATATTCCTTTTCTTTCCTCAACACTTTCTAGGTCCTCCCCATCTGTCTACTCATCCAACTTCATATTCTTTCTCTCTTTCAATAAGATGAAAATGAGGAGGAGGAGGAGGAAGAGGAGAAGGAGGAGGAAGAGGAAGAGGAGGAAGAGGAGAAAGAAGAACCTTAAAGAAAAGAAAAACCAATTCAAAGCAAGCAAATGAAATTACACAAAAACATGGAGTCCATTTGTGTTGGCCAGCTACTCCTGAGGATGGGGCATGTCCTTAAGTACAAATGATATACTGAATGACATTCCACTAAAGAAAACTTATTTGAAAACAACTTTTTGATTAGGAGTCAGACTTTCTGTTCTCTTACCCTCTCTCTGTAGGAATTTTGTCTGACATGAACTTGTGCAGGTCTTGGGCTGTTTCAGTTGCTATGAATTTATATTTGCATAACAACTGTTTCTTCTAGTAGTCCCAGTTTTATTATTGTTGTTTTCAGTTGTTGTGGTTGTGGTTGTGGTTGTTCGTGATGGTGGTGGGGGTTGTGGTGGTTTTGTGTGTGTGCATGTGTGTGTGCATGTGTGTGTGTGATCTATCACCTCTGATTCAGAAAATCATTCTGCCTTTTCATCCTCATATATTTCTGAGTCTTTAGGGGAGAATGTAAATTAAATTATTCCATTTATGCCTGAGTGTTCCAAAGACTCTTACATTTATTGTCAGGTTGTGAATCCCTGTGTCAATTTCTATCTACTTCAAGAAGCTTCACTGATGAGGGCTGAGTGCTATGCTGATCTATGAGTACATCAACATGTCGTGAGGAGTTATTTTATTGCTTGCTTCTATTCCTCATGCTTCTTTTCTAGATGAGTTTGCCAATTCAATCACTATATCCTGGGTTTGTTTGTTTGGTTGTTTCTTCTTTATTTAATTTTGAAATACTTTTTTGAGTTGCTTTCACCAATGATATTAGATGTAGATGATACTTTTTGAAGAAATGCTACTAGAGAGACTTTCATCTCTCCCTAGAGTGGAGTGTAGAAAATCTGTCTGTCTACAGCTATCTGTTTAGGGGATGAGAGGTTAAGGGAAGAGCATTAGGTACTCTACTGACAGTCAGCACCTACTCCTAAACCTGCAAGTAAAGCTGAAAGCCAGTGGCTTGGTGACTATTTTAAAGAATGGGGCAACATGCTTGTGAGTTGAGGAATACAGGTTAAGTCTTGAGAGGAACTACTTATCCAACTATAAGAACTGAGTCACAACAAATGATTGCTTTTATAGAGACCTGTCTTAAAGATGGAATGATTTAAATTCAGGCAGGTTCACTTATTTCTCATTAAGAGTTTCTATTCTACTACAAAAGACATGTCACATAAATTAATATCCTGGATGCTGTTTTGAGCAGAATTTAGATACAATTGTGAAATATTCTTTCTGGAGTTATGAGTAAATCCTGGAAGTGAGAACAGGGCGGCATGAAATGTAAAATGAAGAAAGACCTTGGAAGAAATACATTTTGCCTAATACATGTAAAATATCAGAAACAGGAAGAGCTAACACATGCACAGTACTATGAAAATGGAGGTTTTATTTTATGTATTATTTAGGAAGGAAGCATGAATGTAGTACTATTCTAACTATCTTAGCTTTTCTTGGTGGATGCATACAGGAAGAATATGGTTATGCTGAGTTGTATACAGATATACCATATTTCACATCCAGTCTCTGACAGACTCAATTTAGAATGAAGAACAGAACAGTCTTTCAGATATTTTTTTCATTGCATTTACATTATGAACTGCATTTGGTTGGGGAATATCACTGTAAACTTCAGCATTCATATGCTAATATTTTAAGTTGGAGTTGTCAAAAGAATTATGCACAGGCTTGAGTGTGTGTGTGTGTGCGTGTGTGTGTGTGTGTGTGTATGTGTGTGTGAATGATATTTGTGTTTGCCAAAGCAGCATGTGCTTCTAAAGGGATAGTGTATCTTATCTTACTAGTTGTCTAGTCTCAGTTTCTCTATGTAATATGCCAGGAAGAAAATGTTTTTATCACTGAATATTTTGGTGAGGCACAGATTCCCAAATGCCCTCCAGTGGTATGAGATCTCTCTCTCTCTCTCTCTCTCTCTCTCTCTCTCTCTCTCTCTCTCTCTCTCTCTCTTATAACTTTCTGTGTGTCTCACTTTGTATGTGTGTAAGCATGCATGTTAATAAGGGCCTACAAGTATGTAATCGTCATGTGTATGTATGTACATGCCCATTTGATATGTGGCATTACGATGATTTTGGCTTCCATGTTACTATTTTGTGGACATTTCCTTAACATTTTTTTTTCAAAATTTATTGTTAATTCTTTGAGAATTTCATTTATGTATGTTAACCATGTGAACACACTTCTATATATGTATATATAGATATATACATATCTACCCTCTTCCTTACTTCACAACTTTGTTCCATTATTTAAACAAATAACGTCAAGTCCAATTTCTGTTGTCATGTACTTTTGGGTATGTGAACATTGACAAAAGTGTGCTTTATATATCGGGGCTCTTACTTTTGAAGAGAACTGTCTCTATTTCTCCCAAACTAGACTTTAGGCTTACTACATCTTTCATTCTTGGGATTTATCTGGCTGGAGATTATGAAGAACTTGTGCATGTTGACACAATTTCTATGATATCATATGTATTAATTTTCTCTTTTGTCTGAAAAATCTTGTTTTCTTGTAATCCATCACCATCTCTGGATCTTATAACATTTTTGCTATTTCTTCTGCAATGACCCACAACCTTTAGGAGGAGATGGTACAATATGAAATCTCATTTAGGGCTCAAAACTTTACCATTTTATTTTTTGCAATTTACTAATTGTGAGGCTCTATGTTGACTGCCATTTACTGAAAAACGAAGCATCTTTGATGAAGATTGAGATGAACTAATTAGTGGCTCTAACCATAATCTAATAGGTGTTAATTTAACACTATGCCCATTTAGCAGATTGATAACAAAAAGTTCTCCACTTGTGCCTGTACTCCGTCTAGTCACAGGTTTTTGGTCCTATTATCAGTATTAGGTGTTGATTTTATCTTGTGGGATAGGACTTAAATCCAACCAGAAATTGTTTGGTTATTTCCATGGCACTTGCAATAGTGAACATGTTTCTGAGGATCATTATAGCTGTAAGGGCTTGCAGCTGGGTAAGGATGGGAATTACTTTTTCCCCTGGTAGCATGCATAGAACCTTCCAGTACTATGAAATTTAGCCAGTATGGATGAAGCTTTCAGGTGACTACCAACTTGATTTCATGTTCTGTGATTTAAATATGCATGTCTTATGAACAGGCTCTTACTAGCAAGTTCTGGAAGGTAACAAATAACAATGGTGGTATTCTGTCATGTTTCAGGGTGTATGAGACCACACTGCCAACAACTCAAATGGAGTGACCATTTGCTGACATTAGGCTTTTAATTTGTTAGCCTGTCAAATGTAGTAGGGCTATTGTTACCCTATTATGTGGTAACTCCACATAAACTCTTTTCATATACATGCATACATGCACTTTAATAAGGTTCCTCATACCACTTTCATTTTCTTTTAGAATTTTATACAAGTATATAGTATAGTTTTAATCTTTGTACTTCCCATTTCCTTCATGCCAGTCCACCTGGATCCTCTAATACATTCTGCTTCCAATTTCATGTCTGCTTCTTTATATACATACAAATATATATATGTATATGTAATTTGTTTATAATATGTAAGTCATATATATTATACCAATAAATACATTTAACATTGTTTATATTTTCAGCAGTTTGTATAGTTGTGAGTCTTCACATTAACTACTGATCACTGAGAAATGAAGCTTTTCTGATCATGGTTGAGATCATATGTAAATGAATAACAACATAGGTACTTAGAAGGAAGAGTGACATCATGACTGTTTAATAAAATAAAAAATGTGTAGATTTTTCTACACATTTCTATGCATGGGATTGTGACCATATTTACAGTGTAAGATGTTAATTCTATTCCTCCTGTAAAGTCAGCTTCAAATACAACCAGAAAATAGATGGTTACCACCATTAGCTTCATGCAACTATTATACAAGCACAACTCTTGCCTGGTAGGTTAAGATTATAGCAAGCAGGGTCCAGCACTGAATAAGAACATTGATCACTCTTCTGTCCCAGTGGCCTGCACAGCACTATATGGCACATAAAATCTTACAAGTAGAGAAAATGTTAGACAATTGCTTGGAGGTGTATTTCTGCATGTTCTGAACAAAAGTATGCAGTATCTTCAGCAACAGGGTCTAACTATCTAATTAAAAGTAAAGCAGTTTATAGTACATTGGAAACATCTCTGGGGCCTCCCTTACATATGTTGATATATATATATGCACTTATACTAGTTTTTAAGGTATTTAAAAAAATTAAAAAAAAAATATTTTAGTGGTGGTATCCTGGCTGAGTAGACAAATGGTATCCACAGGAGACATGGGTTGTTAAACTAGAATTTCAATGCACTCACAGACTACTTCCCCCCCCCCCACACACACACCTGATTTCTATTTCTTACTGAAAGGCCCAGACTATGATTGCAAACTCCATTTTGTGTTAATATTTTATCTTATTTTAAGCTTGTCCTTAATTAGTAACTCAGTTACTGGAGAAATCACACCCCCAACAACAGCCACAACCTCAACTTTCCTAACAATAAGCCCTCCACCCTTGATAACAGGAATGTACAATGATCCAGATGTTTTGAAATAGATTAATCAAGTTAAATAATTGCTTATAATAAGCTAGAATCAATAGATTTCTAGCCAATAGAAATGTGCCAAGCTGTAATTTTCCAAATGTTAAAAAGTCATGTAATAGCAGAGTTGGAAAGCCTCTTACCCTTCTGAAACTATGATAAAAAGGCAAGGCTTCACCAGCTTGAGGCCTTCTACAAACCCATCCACTGTGTGGGAGAAGTTGGAGAAGTCCAAGCTTAAGCTTGAATAAGAACTCTTTGCTTTTACATAAGAGTTGGACTCCTGGTAGTCTCTGGTATTCTGTGTGAACCCCACAATCTGTGCATAATACTTATAATAATCTTTTTCACTGGAGTGAGAGGGAATTTTAGGTTTAGTCTACATTTTCATGATATCCTATAGACATAGTTAACACTTTAAAAACATGTCTTATTTATCTCTATTTCTTCTATAGAGAATGTTCTGTTAAGCTCTATAGCTTCTAGCTTAGCTCCTTTAAAAATGTATTTTTTAGTCAGTTTTTTTTTTTTTTTTGTATATTCTAGGCACTAAGCTTATGTCAGAGGTATAGACAGCCAAGATTTTCCTCTTACAATGAGGATATTTCTTTACTTCATCAGTTGTTTTCTTTGTTATAAGAAGTTTTTTAATTTCCTGATATTCCAGGTGCTCGGTGTTGGTTGTATTTCTTGTGATACCTGGAGTGCTCTTTACCTGCGCCTTTGTGCTATAGACTGCTTTCTACTTTTTTCTACAGCACTCTCGGGGTATCAGTTTTTATTTTGAGGCCCTTGATCTATTTGTAGTTCAGTTTTGTTTATGATGAAATATAAGATTTTAGTTCTTTTTTTTATTTCCCCATGGTGAAACTCAGATTTTCTAACACTATTTATATAAGAAGCTATCTCCAAAGTATATTTCTGTCAAAAATCAAGTAGCTATAGTAGTTTGAACTTATATCTGGTTTCTAAATTCTATTCCAGTGACAAATGTGTCCACTTTTGGGTATTATGTTATTTTTATTATGCTGGCTCTATGGTATAATTTGAATAATTTGAAATAAGTAATAATCGTATCTGCTGCAATATTCTATTTTTTTCAGATTTCTGAGAATGACCTTGGTCTTTTATGTCTTCATGTAATTTTTTTCTACATCCATGAGGAACAACCTGGAGTTTTAAATAAGATTGCATGGAAACTGTGCATTGTTGCTTTTGGTAGGATGATAATTTTCTCATAAAATCTCTCAAGTCTTAAACATGGGTTGTCTTTCCATCTTCTAGTGTCTTCATTTTCATGTTTTTGGTGTCTTATTATTGTCATTGTAGAAATATTTCTTTATTGTCAGATACCTTTTGTTCATTCATTCATTCATTCATTCCTCCCTCCTTCCTTCTCTCTCCCTTTCTTTCCTCTGTGTGTGTATTGTAAATGTGATTATTTTACCAATTTGTTTTTAAGTATGCTTGTCATTGACATATAGGAAGTCTACAGATTTTTGTATTTGATGCTGTGATGGAAGTGTTTATGATGTATAAGAGTTTTTTTAGCAGTCTTTAAAATACATATAGAATCACATCATCTGCAATTTGGAATAGTTTGACTTCTTTTTGTCCTATTTATAACTCTTTTGTTTACTTCTCTTGAGTTATTGTTTTATTTAAGAATTCAAATACAATATTGAATAGAAGTGCAGAGTGGTCACCCTTGTCTCATTCTTTATTTTGTTTGGGATGCTTTGAGTTTTTCTTCATTCAGTATATATGCCAGATATGTGTGAAATGGGTCAAAGTTCACAGATACCAAATTGCCAGAGGGATTGATTACCATGGAGTTGAGATAAGCTTGCTTAGATGGAAATGCCTAAAATTCAATGAAAGTTCACTTACATGTGACTAAGACATCACAACAAAAGTGTCTATAAATCTTGATAAAGATGTGACTGATGCTTTAGAAATGATGGGACTATATTGGTGAAAACTGGAGTATTGAGATAAGAGATTTCTGTTGAGAGAGTTTCCAAAGCTTTATTATATTTCATTTCTTTATGATTTATAGCTCAATAAACACTGAACCAAGGCAGTAGGCATTAATTCACACTTCCTGTCTAAGTATTTTGTTTCTACCTTAAAGAGTAATGACTCTTTAAGTTTGAACTTTGAAGCTGCCATGTTCTTCAGATGAAAAAAGGTCTCCTTTCAGAATGACCATGTATACTTTTGGTAGGCAAGGCCCTGTCCTGAAGCTGTGCTCTTCAGAGTAGGAACTTCCTTATATGACCTTATTAATATTCATTTATCTCTAAATTGGGATTTGTTTGACAAATCTATATAAAATACTACACCGTTTTATTTGTGTGAAGTCGAGACTAGAAATTTATAGACTAAGAAGTGATAAATCAAAGAGATTGAGAAGAAATACTATGTGGCTTTTAAACTTTTGTATCTGTTGATGCACTGGCAAAAATAGCTATCAGATGTGAAAACAATAAAGTACGTTTTTTAGTTCCTCCTAGAAATACAACATATACATGTGATGCATTATATTCATTTGTGCTCCTAGAAGGCACAATTTTTGAGTTCTCAATAGAAAAGCTAATTTGATATAGGTGAGAGGAGTGTTAAACAGAATTTTAAAAATATTCACCACTGTAGCATCATTTCAAACCTGTCAGAGACATGGGGAATAAAGAAGAAAGCTTCTGCCTTGAAAATAACTTGGGGAAAATGGACCGCTAACAAATACCATTTGAAGATAGCATGGAGTAAAAACACTCAGAAACACAATTTTATTTCCTTTTACAAATTCTTTCCTTAAAATTTTCAGTCACGCACAAAGAAAATGTCATTTTTGAAAATGCAGAATTAACAAAACACACACACACACACACACACACACACACACATCAGCATCCTTCAAGAATACTGTTGTACTTGTTACTTATTTGCTGGTAGAAAACATTTATGTCTTGAATACCAATTATCTTTTCAGTTCAGTATTTTCTTGGGGGAACAAAAACCTTTCTGGTACAGCTGCAGAACAAAACAAAATGGTATCACAGAAGGACAGCCAGCACCTCGGAAACAGCTGTTGGTATGATTCTGACATCTTTTTAACCCTCTGAATCCTGAATGAAATGAATATTTTGGAATATACTTGCTTCAATATGTGCCTGTGAACATGTGCATATGTTTAAAGCTCTCTCAGAGTGGAAGGCTACAGAGTCATGAAGATTTGTATTCATCTTCACTTGACTGTTTAATTGTTGTATAATATGAGTGTGGTCAAGGTCTTATTCTTAAGCCCTTGCACTAGCTTCTTATTGTGATAGGCATAAGGTGACAGCTCCTCTACTAACTTTGCATGCCAGAACTTCACTACTCTATGGCAATTTTCTAAAAATCTGTACAATTGTGTTCATGTTCTAATTTTTTTAAGATAAAAAAATTGACATCTCAACTTCAAGAATTGTACAGGATGAAGACAATTAGACAATTGAACTAAGGTTTAAAATTCAAATTATGCATAAACCAAAACAAAATGCAACAAAACCACACTACCAACATCAAGAACTCCAAATTTAATGCATAGAGATTAAGATTATGCTAGCATATCATATTGTATACTGTCTGGAAATGTAGTGTGCAAATCTATGAAGTTGCTGTTAGCCATTATTTTTAATAATGAAGACTCAGAGGTAAAAATGTTCTAATGGGATATTTACCATAGTCTAGGAGACAGCTTCCAATTGAAATTATAATTTCATCTTTCCTAGCAACAAGAAACACATCAGCTATAATTTATGTTCATTTCACTTGGGCTATTCATACCCTTAGTATTCTGTGGAGCAGCAGTAACTTTCAGAATGGAAAATTATAGAAAGGTATAGAATATGGGCTTATCTTTTTTGACAGTTGCTAAGAAACATGACCCTTTCTATGAAATACTTGATTTCATTTAGAGTTAAACAAAAGTAGCAAAAATAAGATAAAATGTTACATATTATAATTTCTATAATATGAATAGGATCTTGAAGATGAAGTCTTTTTTTTTACATTCATGACTTTCTTTTTTCTTTTTTTAATTAAGTTTTTAAATACATTTCAGATTTTATCCCCTCTCCTTACTTCCCCACCACCCAGGAGCCACTTATCACACCACCCCATGACTCCATAAGGGTGTGCCCCCACATACAACCCACTCTCTCCTCCCCACCCTCGAATTTCTCCCCTCTCAGTGTTCAGACTTCATGGGACCAAGGATCTCCTCTCCAACCCATGCCTGACAAGGCCATCCTCCCCTAAGTATGCAGCTGAAGTCATGGGTGCCTCCCTTTGTGCTCCCAGGCTGGTGGTTTAGACCCTGGGGCGATCTGGTTGGCTGGCACTGTTGCTCTCCTCTTGGGGCCACCAACCCTTTCAGCTCCTTCAGTCCTCTAACTTCTCCAATGGGAACCATTGATCAGATCAATGGGTAGCTTTGAGCATCCTCCCCTGGATATGTCAGACTCTGGCAGACCTCCGAGGAGACAGCTACATCAGGCTCCTGTCAGCATACACTTTCTGACATCCATATCGGCGTCTATCATTGGTGACTGCACATGGGAGAGATATCAAGGTAGAGTGGTTTCCAGACGACCCCTCCTTGACCTCTGTCCCACACCTTGTCACCATATTTGCTCCCTTGAGTATTCTGTAACTTCCAAGTAGGACCAAGGCATCCACACTTGGTCTTCCTACTTCATGAGCTTCATGTGGTCAGTTAGTGGAATCTTGGCTATTTCAAGCTTTTGGGCTAATATCTACATATCAGTGAGCAAATACTATGTGTGTTCTTTTGTGATTGGTTTACCTCACTCAGGATGATATTTTCTAGTTTCATCCATTTACCTAAGAATTTCTCAAATTCATTATTTTTAATACCTGAGTAGTACTCCACTGTGTAAATGTACCACATTTTTTGTATCCATTCCTCTCTTGAAGGACATCTGAGTTCTTTCCAGGTTCTGGCTATTATAAATAAGGCTGCTATGAACATAGTGGAGCATATGTCCTTGTTATATGTTGAGGCATCTTCTGGGAATATGCCGAGGAGTGGTATAGCTGGGTCCTCAGGTAGTGCTATGTCCAATTTTCTGAGAAACTGCCAGACTGACTTTCAGAGTGGTTGTACCAGCTTGCATTCCCACCAATGGAGGAGTGTTCCTCTTTCTCCACATCCTCCCCAGCATCTACCATCACTTGAATTTTTTTTATCTTAGCCATTCTGACTGGTGTGAGGTGGTATCTCAGTGTTGTTTTGATTTGCATTTCCCTGATGACTAAGGATGTGGAGCATTTTTTAAGGTGCTTCTAGGCCATTCGTGTTTCCTCAGTTGAGAATTCTTTGTTTAGTTCTGTACCTCATTTTTAATAGGGTTATTTGGTTGTCTGGAGTCTAAATTCTTGAGTTCTTTGTATATATTGGATATTAGCCCTCTATCAGATCTAGGATTGATAATGATCTTTTTCCAATCTGTTGGTTGCTGTTTTGTCTTATTGACAGTGTCTTTTGTGTTACAGAAGCTTTGCAATTTTATGAGGTCTCATTTGTCAATTTTTGCTCTTAGAGCATAAGCCATTGTGTTCTGTACAGGAACTTTTCCCCTGTGCCTAAGTATTTGAGGGTCTTCCCCATCTTCTCTTCTATTAGTTTCAGTGTATCTGGTTTTATGTGAAGGTCCTTTATCCACTTGGACTTGAGCTTTGTACAAGGAGATAAGAATGGATGGATTTGCATTCTTCTACATGATGACTTCCAGTTGAGCCAGCACCATTTGTTGAAAATGCTGTCCTTTTTCTACTGGATGGTTTTAGCTCTTTTGCCAAAGATCAAGTGACCATAGGTGTGTGGATTCATTTCTGGATCTTCAGTTCTATCCCATTGATCTTCCTGCCTGTCTCTGTACCAATACCATGCAGTTTTTTATCACTACTGCTCTGTAGTACAGTTTGAGGTCAGGAATGGTGATTCCCCCAGAAGTTCTTTTATTGTTGAGAGTGGTTCTCACTATCCTGGGTTTTTTATTATTCTAAATAAATTTGCAAATTGCTCTTTCTATCTCTATGAAGAATTGATTTGGAATTTTGATGGGGATTGCATTGAACTAGTACTTTGCTTTTGGCAAGATGGCCATTTTTACTAAGTTAATCCTGCCAATCCAGGAACATGGGAGATCTTTCAATCTTCTGAGATCTCTTTATATTTCTTTCTTCAGAGACTTGAAAGTACTTGTCATACAGATCTTTCACTTGCTTGGTTAGATTCACTCAAAGATATTTTATTTTATTTGTGGCTATTGTGAAGTGTGTCATTTCCCTAAATTCTTACTCAGCCTGTTTATCCTTTGAGTAGAGGAAGGCTACTGATTTGTTTGAGTTGATTTTATATCCAGCCACATTACTAAAGTTGTTTATCAGGTTTAGGAGTTCTCTGGTGGAAGTTTTAGGGTCACTTAAGTATACTATCATAACATCTGCAAATAGTAAAATTTTGACTTCTTCCTTCCCTATTTGTATCCTTTTTACTTCATTTTGTTGTCTAATTGCTCTAGCTAGGACTTCCAGTACTATATTAAATAGGTAAGGTGAGAGTGGTCAGCCTTGTCTAGTCTGTAATCTTAGTGGGATTGCTTCAAGTTTCTCTCCATTTAGTTTGATGTTGGCTACTGGCTTGCTATATATTGCTTTTACTATGTTTAGGTATGGGCCTTGAATTCCTGATCTTTCCAAGACTTTTAACATGAAGAGATGTTGAATTTTGTCAAATGCTTTCTCAGCATCTAGTGGGATGACCATGTGTTTTTTTTTCTTTGAGTTTATTTATGTAGTGGATTACATTGATGGATTTTCTAATATTGAACCATCCCTGCATTCCTGGAATAAAGCCTACTTGATCTTGATGGATAATTGTTTTGATGTGTTGTTGGATTCGGTTTGTGAGAATTTTATTGAGCATTTTTGCATCAATATTCATAAGAGAGATTGGTTTGTAGTTCTCTTACTTTGTTGAGTCTTTCTGTGGTTTGGGTATGAGCGTAATTGTAGCTTCTATCAATGTAATCCACTACATAAATAAACTCAAATAGAACGAATTGGGTAGTGTTCCTTCTGTTTCTATTCTGTGGAATAGTTTGAAGAGAATTGGTATTAGGTCTTTTTTGAAAATCTGATAGAATTCTGCACTAAAACTGTCTGGTCCTGGACTTTTTTTGGTGGGGAGACTTTTAATGACTGCTTCTATTTCTTTAGGGGGTATGGGAATGTTTAGATGATTTATCTGCTCCTAGTTTAACATTGGTATATGGTATCTGTCTAGAAAATTGTCCATTTCATTCAGATTTTCCAATTTTGTTGAGTATAGGCCTTTGTAGTAAGATCTGATGATTTTTTAAAATTTCCTCTGTTTCTGTTGTTATGTCTCCCTTTTTAGTTCTCATTTTATTAATTTGGATACTGTCTCTGTTCCCTTTGAATAGTCTGGCTAAGGGTTTATCTATCATGTTGAGTTTCTCAAAGAACCAGCTCCTAGTTTTGTTGATATTTTGTATAATTCTTTCTGTTTCTACTTGGTTGATTTCAGCTCTGAGTTTATTTCCTGCCGTCTCCTCCTCTTGAGTATATTTGCTTCTTTTTGTTTTAAAGCTTTCAGGTGTGCTGTAAAGCTGTTAGTGTATGCCCTCTCCAATGGTGTTTGTTTGTTTGTTTGTATGCACTTAGAGCTATGAGTTTTCCTCTTAGTACTGCTTTCATGGAGTCCCACAAGTTTTGGTATGATGTGTCCTCTTTTTTATTAAATTCTAAAAAGTCTTTAATTTTTTTCTTTATTTCTTCCTTGATCAATCATCATTGAGTAGAGCATTGTTCAGTTTCCACATGTATATGGGCTTTCTGTTGTTTTTGTCACTATTAAAGACCAGCCTTAGTCCATGGTGGTCTAATAGGGTGCAAGGAATTATTCAGTCTTTTTGTATCTGTTGAGCCCTGTTTTGTGACCAATTATATGGTCTATTTTGGAGAAGGTAACAGGAGGTGTTGAGAAAAAGGTATATTCTTTTGTTTCAGGATGAAATATTCTATAGATATCAGTTAAATCCATTTGGTTCATAACTTCTGTTAGTTTTATTGTGTCTCAGTTTAGTTTTTGTTTCCATGATCTGTCAATTTCTGAGAGTGGGGTGTTGAAGTCCTCCACTATTATTGTGTTAGGTGCAATGTATGCTTTGAGCTTTAGTAAAGTTTCTTTTATGTATGTGGGTGCCCTTGCATTTGGAGCATAGATGTTCAGAATTAAGAGTTCTTCTTGGTACATTTTTCCTTTGATGAGTATGTAGTGTCCTTTCTATCTTTTTTGATCCCTTCTGGTTGAAAATCAATTTTATTTGATATTAGAATTGCTACTCCAGCTTGTTTCTTGGGACCATTTCCTTGGAATATTGTTTTCCATCCTCAGGTACGTTTCCTGTATGCAGCAAAAATTCTGGGTCCTGTTTATGTGTCCAGTCTGATAGTCTACGTCTTTTTATTGGAGAATTGAGTCTATTGATATTAAGAAATATTAAGGAAAAATGATTGTTGCTTCCTGTTATTTTTGGTATTAGAGGTGGAATTAGATTTGTGTAACTATCTTCTTTTGGGGTTGTTGGAAGACTACTTTCTTGCTTTTTCTTGGTTGTAGTTTCCCTCCTTGTGTTGGAGTTTTCCATCCACTGTCCTTTGAAGTGCTGGATTTGTGGGGAGATATTGTGTAAATTTGCTTTTGTCATGGAATATCTTGGTTTCTCCATCAATAGTCATTGAGAGTTTTGCTGGGTATAGTAGTCTGGGCTGGCATTTGTGATCTCTTAGGGTCTGTATGATATCAGTCCAGGATCTTCTGCCTTGTATAGTCTCTAGTGAGAAGTCTGGTGTAATACTTATAGGTCTGTCTTTATATGTTACTTTGCCTTTTTCTTTTACTGCTTTTAGTATCTTCTCTTTTTTTGTATATTTGATGTTTTGATTATTATGTGACGGGAGGTATTTCTTTTTTGGTCTAGTCTACTTGGGGTTCTGTAGGCTTCTTGTATATTTAAGGACATCTCTTTCTTTAGGTTAGGGAAGTTTTCCTTCATAATTCTGTTAAAGATATTTACTGGCCCTTTAAGTTGGGAGTCTTCACCCTCATCTATACCTATTATCCTTAGGTTTGGTCTTCTCATTGTGTCCTGGATTTCCTGGATGTTTTGTGTTGGGAGCTTTTTGCATTTTACACTTTCTTTGACCGTTGTGTCTATGTTTTCTATGGTATCTTCTGTGCATGAGATTCTCTCTTCTATCTCTTGTATTCTGTTGGTGATGCTTGCGTCTATGATTCCTGATATTTTTCCTATGTTTTCTATCTGCAGGGTAGTCTCCCTTTGATATTTTTTTTAAATTGTTTCTACTTCAATTTTTAGATCCTGAATGGTTTTGTGTAATTCCTTCACCTGTTTGTTTGTGTTTTCTTGCATTTCTTTAAGGGCTTCTACCTGACTACCTGTGTTCTCCTCAAATTCTTTGAGAATGTTGTTTATGTCCTTTTTAAAGTCCTCCGTTATCATCATGACAAGTGATTTTAATTCTGAATCCTGCTTTTCTGGTGTGATGTGGTGTTCAGCACTTGCTCTGTTGGGACAACTGGGTTCTGGTGATGCCAAGTAACTTTGGTTTCTGTTGTTTATATTCTTACACTTGCCTTTCACAATTTGGTTAGCTTTAGTGCTACCTGCACTCACTGGTTCTTACTGGAGCCTGCCTTTCCAGTTATCTTGGTAGTGTCAGAACTCCTTTTGGTCCGGATGTCTCTGTGATCCTGAGCTCCAGCTGTTCTGGGTACAGCGGCTCCTCTAAAATATCTCAGGATATGGTATCTCCATGGTAGTAGACCAGCTAGGTGTTTGCTGCTCTGAGTGTAGTCGCTCCTCTAGGATGCCTCAGGATATGGTTTCTGCAGCTCTGAAGCTCTCTAGGCAGTGGCCTCCCTGGGATGCCTCTGGTCATGGTTTCCATAGGGGAGCAGATCAGCTGGGTGTTTGCTCTAGCCACTGGGATCCGGGTGAGGGGCAGAAGGAGCAAAGTTTTTTTTTCTAATAACCACTTTAACATAAAATCAAAGTAGGAAAAGAACAAAGAACAAGCAATATATACAACACACACAAGAAGGTTTTCCTATGAGATGTTAAATCCTGGAAGACCATGGGAATTTTTTCATGAGTATTTCCTTCTTTCTTCTTTCTGTCTGTCTCTGTCTCTGTCTCTGTCTCTGTCTCTGTCTCTGTCTCTCTCTCTCTCTCTCTCTCTCTCTCTCTCTCTCTCTCTCTCTCTTTCTTTCTTTTTTGGTGTGTTTTTTGAAGCCAATTAAAGGATTTTAATTTATGTGTTCTTTAGAATATAAGGTTCACATTCTCAGTTTTTCTCACAGTGGCTGCATCCCTGAGGATCCACATTTTAGTGATTCTGAGAAACAGGAAGCGAGCCTGCTAGGTATAATATCAGCCAGGGAGAATTCTTGCTTATGTGTCTCACTGGGAATAGAATAGCCAGGTGAATTGAGATGGAAAAGTTAAGCTGTGAAAGGCATTGAAGCCCAGATGACCAAGAAGCCCCCCCCCCCCCCCCCCCCCCCCCCCAGGAAAAAAGGCACATTGGATCAGCTACTCTAGCAAAATACCAAAATGGAAAGAACAGAAATAGGCATTACAAGCCCCAGTATTAAGACCTGGCCATTTCACTTGCCGGCTGCTCTTTCAAGATCTCTCTGTTTTTGAAAAAGAAATTTAAATTTCAGCTTGAAATGTGTGTTTTGAAACACAGAGAACAAACTGGGAATAAAACGACATGTTTCACATTTCACACTATGCCTGTAAAAGTCTGAATTACCCATTCAGACAGGTTCTAGAAATCCAGTAATATCTTTCTACCTCTTTCAACTTGCCTTGTGCCTTTGTATATTGTCACAGTGCCTCCTAGGGCTCAAAAGTGAAGGGGACTCTAGGAACACTTCCCACAGTTTATACTAATTCAAGAGTTTAAAGTCTCCCTTGAACTAGGATGTTTCCTTCCACTGCAGTCACTTTAGTGTTCTTATTTAGACTTCCTGAACTTCTGATTTCATGTTCCTTAAAGATATTTATAAATCACATAAATAATAAACCAAACTCCTTATTCATTATATTAGCCTTGTTCTCTTTGTTCTAAATTAGTTTATTCTATTGAGGATTTTACTAAAGTATAAGTAAAACATGAGTCTATACCAAATTTTTTCAAGTATTACCATTGCAACAAGAAAATGAACATGTCGTGTATTTATACATTTAGCATCAGTTCTAATGTATAAGCTTACAGCAAACTATACTGTCATTATTAGTATCAAAAGTACAGTGTTGAATTCAGATTTGTATTAATACTTTCATTTTGAACTTCTACTTTGCACATTTGAGATGTTTTGTATAACTAAGAGATAGAAAATAGAAAAATTAAGGATAAAATTAGAACAGAGGCCATCTATAGCAGCAATCAAATAAAGATTACCTAACAGTTAAAATAAAAATATGATTATTAATTACAGGTAATAATAGGAACTAATAATAGTTGACTGCTTTAATGTGATCTGAAATACAACTTTACTTGAGTTATATCGTTGTTTACTAAAAATAAAGAACAAACAAAACACTTGGGATAGATAACTCACATTAGCTGAACAAAGAAAAAATATTGTGTTAAATTTGTAGAGCAAAGATTTTCTAGCACCAAACTTGATATTACATGGGTCCTTTTGAAAAATACTTTGGCTTAAGTGTTAATGTTTTTTCAATTTCGATTTTGGAAATGCCAAAAACACCATTTGGAGATCACTTTGTGTTTTGACACTGAATTATAAAACTTGGACTATAACATTTAGGAGATTATTAAATTCATTATCAATGGCTGAGTAATGTTCTCCTTGATAATATGCATGAATGTTGAGAAGAAAGTTGATAGCCTACTTGGGCAGTCTCTTCAATACGAGATATGTAGAGTGTGCCATTACAAAGTTCAAGCTAGTGCTCATGCAGTGATTAATTTTATAAACCAAGGGCAGGCATTCTGAGAATAATGTATTTCATGAACAAAATATCAAGGAGATGAATTTTTCTTGGTTGCTTAATCGTTTTCTCTGAGAATGAGGGCTTCTTGTTTTACTGTGTGTTTGGAGCATAGGGATACCTATTCTGTAAGCAATGATGTCTTTAAAGTCAAACTTGTCCATCTTCTCAAGAACTTACACAACTTCTATGCATTGAGTTTAAAAGCACAGAATGCAGGAATCAATTTTGAAGAAACAATTTTAAAGGCATTTGTTACCATATTTTTCCAAGGAAAAATATATCCTGATTCTCTAGACAGAACATAATTAATTGTAAAAGGCATTCGTTTTATATCTGAAAAAAATGATCCATTGTGTAGATTAACTTTTAAATGATGGAATTAATTTAAATGTAGCTGATCCTTTTGGCTGGGGCAAACACCTAGTGGGTCTGCTCCTGTGAAGACACCATATCCTGAACAATCTTAGAGCAGTGTTAGAACAACTACACTCAGAGCAGCTGAGGAACCTCCAAAGTCAGAGCAGCAGGATTTCAGGATCCCAGAGGAAGCCTGAGTCCCAGGAGCTCTTCCACCAGGAGCTCAGGATCACAAGGTAACAGAAACATTTGGACTCTGAGAAGTTCTGACACAAAGAAGATAACTGGAAAGGCAATCTCCACTCAGAGAGAGTGAGTGCAGGTAGCACTAGAATTAACCAGATAGCAAAAGGCAAGTGCAAGAATATAACCAACAGAAACCAAGGTAACTGGCATCATCAGAAACCAGTTCTCCTACCATAGCAAGTCCTGGACACCCCATAACACCAGAAAAGCAGGATTCAGAATTAAAATCACTTCTCATGAAGATGATAGAGGACTTTAAGAAGGACATAAACAACTTCCTTAAAGAAATACAGGAAAACATGGGTAAATGGGTAGAAGCCCTAAAAGAGAAAACACAAAAATCCCTTAAAAAATTGTAATAAACCACAACCAATCAGGTGAAGAAATTAAACACAATCATCCAGGATCTAAAAATGGAAGTAGAAACAATAAAGAAATAAAAAGGGAGGTTACCCTAGAGATAAAAACAAAACCTAGGAAAGAAATTAGGAGTCATAGATGGAAGCATCACCAACAGAATACAAGAGATTGAAGAAAGAATTTCATTTGCAGAAGATACCATGGAAAACATTGACACAACTGTCAAAGAAAATGCAAAATGAAAAAAGCTCCTAACCCAAAATATGCAGGAAATCCAGGATTCAATGAGAAGACCAAACCTAAGGATAATAGGAATAGATGAGAGTGAAGATTTCCAAATAAAGGGCCAGTAAGTATCTTCAACAAATTATAGAGGAAAACTTTCCTAACCTAAAGAAAGAGATGCCAATGAACATACAAGAAGCCTACAGAACTCCAAATAGACTAGACCAGAAAAGAAATTTCTCCTGTCACATAATAATCAAAACATCAAATGCACACAACACAGAAAAAATGATAAAAGCATAAAGGGAAAAAGGTAAAGTAACATATAAAGGCAGACCTATAAGAATTACACCTGACTTCTCACCAGAGACTATAAAAGAACAAAGATCCTGGACTGATATCATACAGACCCTAAGAGAACAAAAACAGCCAGCCCAGACTACTAAACCCAGCAAAATTCTTAATCAGTATAGTTGGAGAAACTAAGATATTTCATGCTAAAACCAAATTTACACAATATCTTCCCACAAATCCAGCCCTACAAAGGATAATAGATGAAAAACTCCAACACAGGAAGAGAAACTACAACATAGAAAAAGTAAAAAAGTAAACTTCCAACAACCCCATAAGAAGATAGCTACACGCCTTCCAGTCTGGGCCAGAGCACTGAGCAGATTCTGGGTGGCAGATCTGCCCCCAATTTCACAGAACCCAGAGGAAGCAGGCCTCCCAGGATTTCTAACATGGGCAGTATCTTAGGTAAGCAGACAGCAATGCCAGCCCCAAACAGGGAGTATCTGGGACCCATTAAGACCCAGAAAGTCACTCCTGGCCCAGAGCACTGGTTTCTTCCTGTCTGTTTCTTCCTGTCCTTGGTTGTATCAGAACTGTGTGGGGTGGGTATTACTACTGGGGTTAGAGCTGGGGATAATAGCAAGAAAGCTCCAATACAAGTAAGGAAATTATACCCTAGAAAGAGCAAGAAAGTAATCCTCTTCCAACAAATCCAAAAGAAGATAGCCACACAAAGATAATTCCACCTCTAATAACAAAAATAACAGGAAGCAACAATCACTGTTCCTTAATATCTCTTAACATCGATGGACTCAATTCCCCAATTAAATGTCATAAGCTAATGGTCTGGATACATAAACAGGACCCAGCATTTTGCTGCATACAAGAAACCCACCTGAGTGACAAAGACACACTCTACCTTAGAGTAAAAGACTGGAAAACAATTTTTCAAGCAAATGGTTCTAAGAAACAAGCTGGAGTAGCCATTCTAAAATCTCCAGCCCAAGAAGACAAAGGGAGGGAATCATGGCTTCACCTGTATAGGTAGTTGAGAGTGGCCTTGAAAGGCATCAGTGGAAGTGGACAGCCTTGGTACCTGAAAGTTTGGATTCCCTAGTGTTGGGGAATTTCAAGAGCAGGGAGGTGGGAATGAGAGGATGGTGGGAGTACACCCTCATAGTAATTGGAGGAGGAGGGATGGGGTAAGGGGTTAGGCATCAGTGGAAGTGGAGGGCCTTGGTGCCTAAAAGTTTGGATTTTCTAGTGTTGGGGAATTTGAGAGCAGGGAGGTGGAAATGGGAGGATGGTGGGAGCAAACCCTCATAGCTACTCCCACAGTTATATAGATTAGACATGAAAAAGGCAGGCCACCAGAAGACTAGATTCCAGAATTCAAACAAAAAATTTTCTTGATACTAAAATTTGTTTTGAGAATTGAATATTGCAGAATGCACAACCTTGGTGTATCTACTCATCAAGCAAACTGAGGAGACCTGCTTGAACCTCTGATGTCCTGGAATTCCAGCTGAATGCAGTGAAGACACAGTGTCACAGGCTTATCAATTTACTCTTCCCCACGCCCCTCTTCTAATATCTCAACACTCATAATCAGCTTGAAGAAGTTAATGAAGAGTCGGCTACCCTGTTTCCTGGGCTTGGGAACTCAGGTGGTTAATATTGGGCTGTCTTTCTAGGGAAAAGTAGTAGTTTTGTTGGAACAGGGAGAATTAACTAGGATTTATTGCATAACCATAATCTATTGTTAGAAGTCTGTATAATTGTTATTAAGATGAAGTTATAATTTCTTAAATGGTACAAAATTTACTTTGATTTCAAATTTAAGGTTTTCATTGAGATGAGCTTCTTATTGATATAAAAGTGAGATGAATATTGTTACTCTCATAGGCATTGTGCCTGTATAACACAGTTAGGAATACAAGCCTTAGACCCAGTCCTTCTTTAACTTTTTTAACGATTTGAGATGGTTAGCCTGTGAGTTAAGGGACTATAGCAAATTCATGGCTCTGAGTTTATTGTTAGCGTGCTTTTTATATTTTATTTAGAAATAGCTGAGAGGTGTTAACAGACAACAGTCAGGATTACTTTACATAGATAGTTGGTTTTCAAACATCAGAAGTCCACAGAATTGACAATACAAACATTTCCATATTAATGTTCATTTTGATTAGATTCCTGACTGCTCCTGACAGCTTCCTGTCTTGGATTTTAAAAAGAAATTGAGCATCTTTAGAGTTACTCCAGTTGTGGTGAGACAGCCACTAGGCAAAAATTGCTTCTTTTCATCTACAGACAAATTACTGTCCAGAAAAGGACACACTTGCAGAATAGTGGACTGATTATATCTGCCATTAATAATTCTGCATCACTAGGTCTGTCAGATGATCCTGGGCCAGAAGGCTGAAGATCGGATGCTCCAACATTTTGTAGCATAGGGACTGTCCAGGTGTTCAGTGGTCTCTATAAATTGACTAAGTTTTAGAAGCTATGCTTTGTGCTTCCCATAATTTCAGTTAACTCAGTCATTCTGGATTTCTGACAGGGTTGAAAACTTATAGTCTGATAGCCAATCTTGGCTATTTACTTTGAGAGAAAAGATTTGAGAGGATGGTTTTCAGCTGACATTCATTCTAAAGCCAAGAAAAAAAAAATCCGGGTTCAGAACTAAGTGTTTTAGTTAGGATAGATGACAGAGGTTCTGCTTAGTCAACAAAATGACAGACTGGGTATTAGGTCTATCTTGTATCTTACTGACACATCTTGTTATAGTTATGCTCTAATTGTATTTTGAGAGAAAAGTTTTATTTTAACAGGAAGGGTGATATGTAGGAGGAGCTAATGTGGGAGGAGTGTGGAGAGGAAGAAGAACAGTAAGGACAGGAGGAGAAGGAGACAAGGATCTAGGTGATGAGAGAGAGAGAGAGAGAGAGAGAGAGAGAGAGAGAGAGAGAGAGACTTAGAGGCAG
Source organism: Arvicanthis niloticus (assembly GCF_011762505.2). NCBI lineage: Eukaryota > Metazoa > Chordata > Mammalia > Rodentia > Muridae > Arvicanthis > Arvicanthis niloticus. The sequence goes on from NC_047661.1 coordinate 3,856,192, forward strand.
ATGTTCGTGTATCTCTGCCAGTCAAAGATAGTTGATATATCTAGGTTGGGTATTGGGTCACACGTCTGATTGATATTGAGCATTACAAAACTTATAAAGCCTTTGATTAATATTTTTTAAAAAATTGTATAACAGCAAAAAGGAGAAAGGGGCATGGGATAGGGGTTTTCTAAGGAGGGGAAATGGAAAAAGAAGATGGCATCTGAAATGTAAATAAAATATCCAATAAAAAAGATTCTACTAAAAAATAATAAAAAAAAAGAAGATAGCTACACAAACAAAATTACATCTCTCATAACTAAAATTACAAGAAGAAACTCACTTTTTTAAAATATCTTTTAATGTCAATGGACTGAATTCCTCAATAAAAAGACATAGACTATCAGACTGGATAGGAAAACAAAACCTAGAATTTTGCTGCATACAGGAAATGCACATCAGTATCAAAGACAGACACTACCTCAGAGTAAAGGGCTGAAAAACAAATTTCCAAACAAATGATCCCAAGAAACAAGCTGGAATAGCCATTCTAATATCGAATAAAATCGACTTCTATCCAAAAGTTATCAAAAAAGTAAGGATGGACACTTCATACTCATTGAAGGAAAAATCTATCAATACGAACTCTCAATTCTGACCACCTATGCTCCAAATGCAAGGGTATCAACATTTGAAAAAAAAAAAACCTTTACTAATGCTCAAAGCACACATTATATCTCACACAATAATAGTGGGGGATTTCAACACCCCACTCTCAGCAATGGACAGATCATGAAAACAGAAACTAAACAGAGACACAGTGGAATTAACGGAAGTTATGAACCAAATGGATATAATGGATATCTATAAAACATTTCATCCTAAAATAAAAGAATATACCTTTTTCTCAGCACCTCATGGTAACTACTCCAAAATAGACTATATAACTGGTCACAAAGCAGGCCTCAACAGACACAAAAAAATTGAAATAATCACCTGCATCCTATCAGATTACCATGTACTAAGCCTGGTCTTCAATAATAACAAAAACAATGGAAAGCCCACATACATGTGGAAAATGAACAACACTCTGCTCAGTAATGACTTGGTCAAGGAAGAAATAAAGAAAGAAATTAAAGACATTTTAGAATTTAATGAAAATGAAGGCTCATCATACAAAAATTAATGGGAAACAATAAAAGCTGTGCTAAGGGGAAAACTCATAACTCTAAGTGTCTACAAAAAGAAACTGGAAAGAGCATACATTAGCAACTTGACAACACACCTAAAAGCTCTAGAACAAAAAGGAGCAAATACACCCAAGAGAAGTAGATGGCAGGAAATAATCAAACTCGGGGCTAAAATCAACTTAGTAGAAACAAAAAGAACTGTACACAGTATTAACAAAACCAGGAGCTGGTTCTTAGAGGAAATCAACAAAATAAATAAACCCTTATCCAGACTTACCAGAAGGCACAGAGACAATATCCAAATAATAAAATCAGACCTGAAAAGGAAGACATAACAACAGAAATTGAGGAAATTCCATAAATCACCAGATCCTACTACAAAAGCCTATACTCAAAAAAAAAAAAAAAAAAAAACCTGGAAAGTCTGGATGAAATGAACAATTTTCTAGACAGATACCAGATACCAAAATAAATCAGGAGCAGGTAAACCATCTAAACAGTCCCATATTCTCCCCCAAATAGCAGCAATTATTAAAAGTCTTCCCACCAAAAAAAGCCCAGGACCAGATGGTTTTAGTACAGAATTCTATCAGACCTTCCAAGAAGACCTAATACCAATTCTCTTCAAATTATTCCATAGAATAGAAACAGAAGGAACACTACCCAATTTGTTCTATTAAGCCACGATTAAGCTCATACCTAAATGTCACAAAGACCCAACAAAGAAAGATAATTTCAGACCTATCTCTCTTATGAATACTGATGGAATGATACTAATAAAAAAAACCTTGGAAACTGAATCCAAAAACACATCAAACAATCATCCATCATGATCAAGTAGGCTTTATCCCAGAAATGTAGGGATGGTTATATTTGAAAATCCATTAATGAAATCCACTATATAAAGAAACTAAAAAAAAAAAAAAAAAAAAATACCACATGATCATCTCGTTAGATGCTGAGAAAGAATATGGCAAAACTCAACATCCCTTCATGGTAAAGGTCTTGGAAAGATCAGGAATTCAAGGCCCATACCTAAACATAGTAAAAGCAATATACAGCAAGCCAGTAGCCAACATCAAACTAAATGGAAAGAAACTTGAAGCAATCCCACTAAGATCAGGGACTAGACATGGCTGCCCACTCTCTTCTTACCTATTCAATATATATTCGAAGTCCTAGTAAGAGCAATTAGACAACAAAAAGAAATCAAAGGAATACAAATAGGAAAGGAAGAAGTCAAAATATCACTATTTGCAGATGATATGATAGTATACCTAAGCGACCCCAAACTTTCCACTAGAGAACTCAGAAACCTGATAAACAATCACCAAAATGGCTGGTTATAAAATCAACTCAACCAAATCAGTAGCCTTCCTCTACTCAAAAGATAAACAGGCTGAGAAAGAAATTAGGGAAATGACACCCTTCACAATAGTCACAAATAATATAAAATACCTTGGTGTGAATTTAACCAAGCAAGTGAAAGATCTTTATGACAAAAACTCCCAGTCTCTGATGAAAGAAATTGAATAAAATCTCAGAAGATGGAAAGATCTCCCATGCTCATAGATTGGCAGGATTAATATAATAAAAATGGCCATGCTGCTGAAAGCAATCTACAGATTCAATACAATCCCCATTAAAATCCTAACTCAATTCTTCACAGAGTTAGAAAGAGAGATTTTCAAACTCATTTGGTTAAACAAAAAATGCAGGATAGTGAAAACTATCCTTAACAATAAGAGAACTCTGGGGGAATCACCATCCCTTACCTCAAGCTGTACTACAGAGCAATATTGATAAAAAACAAAACAAAACAAAACAAAACAAAACAAAACAAAACAAAACAAAAACAAAAAAACAAAAAAAAAAACCTCTGCATGGTATTGGTACAGAGACAGGAAGGAAGATCAGTGGAATAGAATTGAAAACCCAGAAATGAATCCACACACCTATAATCACTTGATCTTTCAAAATGGAGCTAATACTGTTGAGTGGAAAAATGACAGCATTTTCAGCAAATGGTCCTGGTTCAACTGGAGGACAAAATGTAGAGGAATACAAATCAATCCATTCTTATCTCCTTGTACAAAGCTCAAGTCCAAGTGGATAAAGGACCTTCACATAAAACCAGGTACACTGAAACTAATAGAATAGAAGGTGGGGAAGAACCTTGAATACTTGGGCACAGGGGAAAATTTCCTGAACAGAACACCAATGGCATATGCTCTAAGATCAAGATTGACAAATGGGACTTCACAAAATTGCAAAGCTTCTGTAAGGCAAAGGACACTGTCAATAGGACAAAATGGCAACCACCAGATAGGGAAGATCTTTACCAATCTCACATCCAATGGAGGGCTATCTGGAGACCATTCCACCTGGGTATGCATCCCAAGTGCAGTCACCAATGGTAGACATTGATGTGGATGTCAGGAAGTGCATGCTGACAGGAGCCTGATGAAGCTGTTTCTTTAGAGGTCTGCCAGAGTCTGACATATTCAGAGGCAGGTGCTCACAGCTAACTATTGAACTGATCAGGGGTTCCCAATGGAGGGGTTAGAGAGAAGGAGCTGAAGAAGCTGAAAGGGTTTGCGGCCCCATGGGGTGAGCAACAATACCAACAAACCAGAGCTTTCAGTGTCTAAACCACCAGCCTGGGAGCACACAGAGATTGACCCATGGCTCCACGTGTATATGTAGGGGAGGATGGCCTTGTTGGGCTTAGGTGGGAAAGGAGATCCTTGGTCCCATGAAGGCTGGACGCCGAGTGTGGGGAAATTTGATGTTGTGGAGGTGGGAGACAGGGTGTGGGTGGAGAGACTTCCTCATAGGAACAGGGGGAAGAGGGATGGAATAGGTGGTTCCTGGGCAGGTGGGGAATAGGGTAAGGGGATAACATCTGAAATGTAAACAAAATGTCCAATAAAAAAATAAGTGTAGCTCATGTTGAGAAATAACATTTAATTCACTGCATTTGCTTTTATACTTCATGTTTGATGCCTATTTGCATATTCTAAAGTAACAAAACATAAGTCAGTTAAAACTTTTCATTAAAAATGTTTATATAGCATATAATGTTATAAAGATCATTTCTCCCTTTAACATATGTGTGTGTATGTATGTGTGTGCGTGTGTGTGTCTGCAGATAGTGTTGAGTTAGGTAGTCACTGTATTCCTTATCTAATTAGCTATCCTAGGTGATTGATGGAAATTAATGAGATTAAAATTTCGACATATCTATATAACACAGCCAAATCTCTCTAGGACCTGGGGCCTGTTCATCATGCCCTCCACCTGTGTACATGACTGAAGGGCGCAGGTTGAATGGAGATTAGACCTCGTGACAGGAGCCTGGGTTCTGGGGGCATGGCCGAATCCACAACCCAAGAACCAGGATACCCTTCCATGGCCCGACAGCCCCTTCCATGTCAACTCATTCCACAACACTTCATTCCCTCTCCCTCCCCTTATCCTCTGATCAGGTGGGGTCCCAGGGTGTATACCCACACAGCCACTTCAAGTCTCTGCAAACTAAGCTCATCCTTTTTACTGAGGCCAAATAAGACAGCTCATCTAAAAGAACATACTCCATGTACATGCAACAGCTTTTGGAATGCCCCCAACTACTGTTATACGGGACCCACATGAAGACTGTTATACATCTACTACATATGTGAGGGGACTCCTAGGTCCAGCCTAAGTTCTTGGGTTAGTGGTTCAGTCCATGAGTGCTCCAAGTATCCAGATCAGTTGACTCTGTTGGTCTCCTGGTGGAGTGCCTATCCTCTTGGGGCCCATAATCTATTTTTTTTTTTTTTGCAAAAAAAAAATTTATATATATATATATATATATATATATATATATATATATATATATATTCTCTCCTTTTTCTCCTCCTATCCTTACTCCTCTCTTCCTCTCAGTACTCCTCCCACCTTAGCTCCTCCTACATATCACCCTTCCTGTTAAAATAAAACTTTTCTCTCAAAATACAATTAGAGCATAATTATGCCAATTTGTACCAGTGAGGTACAAAATAGTCCTAATACCCAGTCCATCATTTTGTTGACTAACCAGTACCTCTGTCATCTCTCCTAACTAAAACACTTAGTTCTGAACCTGGCTTTTTCCTTGGCTTTAGAATGAATGTCAGCTGAAAACCACCCACTCAAATCTTTTTCTCTCAAGGTAAATAGCCAGGATTGGCTATAAGACTGTAAGTTTTCAACCCCGTCAGAAATCCAGAATGGCTGAGTTAATGAAAATTATGGGAAGCACAAAGCATAGCTTCTAAACCTTAGCCAATGTATAGAGACTTCTGAACACCTGGACACACCCTATATTACAAAACGTTGGAGCATCTGTTCTTCCGCCTTCTGGCCCATCAGGATCATCTGACAGACCTTAGTGCTGCAGAATTATTAAGGGCAGATTACTCTGTCTAGGCAGATATAATCAGTTGACTATTCTGCAAGTGTGTCCTTTTCTGGACAGTAATTTGTCTGTAGATGGAAAGAGGCAATTCTTGTCTAGTGGCTGTCTCACCACAACTGGAATAACTCCAAAGATGCTCAATTTCTTCTTAGAATTCAATACAGGAAGCTGTCAGGAGCAGACAGGTCTTTAATCAAAATGAACATTAATACAGAAATGTTTGTCACGTCCATTCTGTGGACTTCTGACATTTTGAAAACCAACTATCCATGTAAGGTTACCTGGACTGTTGTCTGTTAACTCCTCTCAGGTATTTCTAAATAAAATATGGAAAACACCCTAACAATAAACTCAAAGCCATGAATTTGCTATAGTCCATTAACTTATAGGCTAACCATCCCAAATCAGTTAAAAAAGTTAAAGAAGGACTGGGTCTAAGCCTTGTATTTCTAAATGTGTTATACTGGTACAATGCCTATGAGAGTAACAATATTCATCTCACTTTTATATCAATAAGAAGCTCGTACCAAATGAAAACCTTAAAATTTGTAATCAAAGTAAATTGGTGCCATTTAAGAATTTATATCTTCATCTTGATATTAATTATACAGATTTCTACTAATAGGTTATGGCTATGCAATAAATCCTAGCTAATCCTCTCTATTCAGACAAAACCACTACTTTTCCCTAGAAAGACAGCCCAACATTTACCACCTTAGTCCCCAAGCCCAGGGAATCGGGGCACTGACTCTTCATTAGCTTCTTCGATCTGATTATGGGCGTTGAGGTATTAGAAGAGGAGTGGGGGGAAGAGTAAATTGATAAGCCTTTGATGCTGTGTCTTCACTGCATCCAGATGGAATTCCAGGACCTCAGAGGTTTGAGCAGGTCTGCCCAACTTGATTGATGAGTAGATACACCAAGGCTGATCATTTTGCAATATATAATTCTCAAAACAAATTTTAGTATGAAGATAATATTTTAAGAGGGCTGACATTTTATTAAGGATGTCGGTTCTAACTGCTTTTCTTTTTTTTCCGCTCTTTTATTGAATATAATATTTACATTTCAAATTTTATCCCCTTACCGCATTCCCTCCACCACCCAGGAACCTCTTAAACCATCCCCCTCCTCCTGGTTTTATGAGGGTGTGCACCCACCTACACCCCACTCCCCCTCCCCACCCTCAGATTCCCCCACACACACTCAGTGTTCAGCCTTCATGGGACCAAAAATCTCCTCTCCAACCTTTGCCCAACAAAGCCATCTTCCCCCACATATACAGCTGGAATCATGTGTCCCTCCATATGTGCTCCTAGGCTGGTGGTTTAGACCCTGGGGAGCTCTGGCTGGTTGGTATTGTTGCTCTCCTCATGGGGCCACCAGCCCTTTCAGCTCCTTCAGTCTAATCTCTAACTTCTCCATTGGGAACCTTTGATCAGATTAATGGTTAGCTGCAAGTATCTGCCTCTGTGTATGTCAGACTCTGGGAGATCTCTAAGGAGACAGCCTTATCAGGCTGCTGTCAGCTTTCCTTTCCTGTCATCCATATCAGCATCTATTTTTGGTGGGTGCACATGGAATGAATACCCAGGTAGAATGGTCTTCATACAACCTCTCCTTCAGATTCTGTCCCATAGTTTGTCTCCATATTTGCTCGCTTGGGTATTTAGTTACTCCTTCTAAGAAAGACCTAGGCATCCTCACTTGTTTTTCCTTCTTTATGAGCTTCATGTGGTCTGTTAGTTGAATCTTTGTTGTTTCATACTTTTGCATAATCTCCACTTATCAGTGAGTAAATACCATGTGTGTTCTTTTGTGATTGGGTTACCTCACTCAGGATGATATTTTCTAGTTCCATCCATTTACCTAAGAATTTCTCAAATTCATTATTTTTAATAGCTGAGTAATATTCCATTGTGTAAATGTACCACAATTTCTGTATCCATTCTTCTGTTGAAGGGCATCTGGGTTCTTTCCAGCTTCTGGCTATTATAAAGAAGGCTGCTATGAACATAGTGGAGCATATGTCTTTGTTATATGTTGGGGCATTTTCTGGGTTATGCCCAGGAGTGGTATATCTGGGTCCTCAGGTAGTGCTATGTCCAATTTTCTGAGAAACTGCTAGACTGACTTCCAGAGTGGTTGTACCAGCTTGCAACCCCACCAACAATGGAGGAGTGTTCCTCTTTCTTCACATCCTCGCCAGTATCTACTATCACCTGAATTTTTTATCTTAGCCATTCTAACTGGTGTGAGGTGGTATCTCAGAGTTGTTTTGATTTGCATTTCCTGATGACTAAGGATGTTGAGCATTTCTTAAGGTGCTTCTCGGCCATTTGTGTTTCCTCAGTTGAGAATTCTTTGTTTAGCTCCATCCCCCATTTTTAATGGGGTTATTTTGTTGTTTGGCGTCTAATTTCTTGAGTTCTTTGTATATATTCTATATTAGCCCTGTATCGGATGTAGGATTGGTAATGATCTTTTCCCACTCTCTTGGTTGCCATTTTGTCTTGTTGACAGTGTCCTTTGCCTTACAGAAGCTTTGCAATCTGATGAGGTCCCATTTGTTGATTCTTGATCTTAGAGCATACGCCATTGGTGTTCTGTTCAGGAATTTTTCTCCTGTACCTAGGTATTCGAGGTTCTTCCCCAACTTCTCTTCTATTAGTTTCAGTGTATCTAGCTTTATGTGAAGGTCCTTTATCCACTTGGAGTTGAGTTTTGTACAAGGGAATAAGAATGGATTAATTTGCATTCTTCTACATGTTGACCTCCAGTTGAGCCAGCACCACTTGTTGAAAATGAAAATGTTGACCTTTTTCCACTGGATGGTTTTAGCTCCCATGTCAAAGATCAAGTGACCATAGGTATGCTGCTTCATTTCTGGATCTTCAATTCTATTCCATTTATCTTCCTGCCTGTCTCTGTACCAATACCATGCAGTTTTTATCATTACTGCTCTGTAGTACAGTTTGAGGCCAGGAATGGTGATTCCCCCAGAAGCTCTTTTATTGTTGAGAATAGTTCTTGCTATCCTAGTTTTTTGTTATTCCAAATGAATTTGTAAATTGCTCTTCCCATCTCTACAAAGAATTGATTTGGAATTTTGATGGGGATTGCATTGAATCTGTAGATTGCTTTTGGCAGGATGGCCATTTTTACTAAATTAATCCTGCCAATCCAGGAGCATGGGAGATCTTTCCATCTTCTGAGATCTTCTTTGATTTCTTTCTTCAGAGACTTGAAGTTCTTGTCATACAGATCTTTAACTTGCTTGGTTAGATTCACTCAAAGATATTTTATTTTATTTGTGACTATTTTGAAGGGTGTCATTTCCCTAAATTCTTTCTCAGCTTGTTTATCCTTTGAGTAGAGGAAGGCTACTGATTTGTTTGAGTTTATTTTATATCCAGCCATGTTGCTAAAGTTGTTTATTGGGTTTAGGAGTTCTCTGGTGGAAGTTTTAGGGTCACTTAAGTATACTATCATATTATCGACAAATACTGAAATTTGACTTCTTTCTTTCCTATTTATAGCCCCTTGACTTCCTTTTGTTGTCTAATTGCTCTAGCTAGGACTTCCAGTACTATATTAAATAGGTAAGGTGAGAGTGGGCAGCCTTGCCTAGTCCCTGATCTTAGTGGGATTGCTTCAAGTTTCTCTCCATTTAGTTTGATGTTGGCTACTGGCTTGCTGTATACTGCTTTTACTATGTTTAGGTATGGCTGTATACTGCTTTTACTATGTTTAGGTATGGGCCTTCAATTCCTGATCTTTCCAAGACTTTTAACATGAAGGGATGTTGAATTTTTCAAATGCTTTCTCAGCGTCTAGTGAGATGACCATGTGGTTTTTTTTTCTTTGAGTTTATTTATGTAGTGTATTACATTGATGGATTTTCTAATATTGAACCATCCCTGCATTCCTGGGAAAAAGCCTACTTGATCTTGACGAATAATTGTTTTGATGTGTTGTTGGATTCAGTTTGCAAGAATTTTGTTGAGTATTTTTGCATCAATATTCATAAGAGAGATTGGTCTGTAGTTCTCTTTCTTTTGGGGGTCTTTCTGTGGTTTAGGGATAAGCATAATTGTAGCTTCATAGAACGAATTGGGTAGTGTTCCTTCTGTTTCTATTTGATGGAATAGCTTGAAGAGGATTGGTATTAGGTCTTTCTTGAAGGTCTGATAGAATTCTGCACTGAAACCATCTGGCCCTGAACATTTTTTGGTGGGGAGACTTTTAATGACTGCTTCTATTTCTTTAGGAGTTATGCGACTGTTTAGATGGTTTATCTGCTCCTTGTTTAACTTTGGTATCTGGTATATGTCTAGAAAATTGTCCATTTCATCCAGATTTTCTAATTATGTTGAGTATAGGCCTTTGTAGTAGGATCTGCCGATTTTTTTAATTTCCTCTGTTTCTGTTGTTATGTCTCCTTTTTCAGTTCTGATTTTATTAATTTGAGTACTGTCTCTGTGCCCTTTGGTTAGTCTGGCTAAGGGTTTGTCTATCTTGTTTATTTTCTCAAAGAACCAGCTCCTGGTTTTGCTAATATTTTGTATAGTTCTCTTTTGTTTCAACTTGGTTGATTTCAGCCCTGAGTTTGATTATTTCCTGCCTTCTCTTTCTCTTGTGTATATTAGCTTCTTTTTTTCCTAACGCTTTCAGTTGTGCTGTCAAGTTTTTAATGTATGCTCTTTCCATTTTTTTTTTTTTTTTTTTTTTGTGGGCACTTAGGGCTATGAGTTTTCCTCTTAGTACTGCTTTCAGGGAGTCCCACAAGTTTTGATATGATGTGTCCTCATTTTCATTTAAATCTAAAAAGTTTTTAATTTCTTTTTTTCTTCCTTCCTTGACCAAATTATCATTGAGTAGAGCATTGTTCAGTTTCCACATGTATGTGGGCTTTCTGTTGTTTTTGTCCATGTCAAAGACGAGTCTTAATCCGTGGTGGTCTGATAGGGTACAAGGGATTATTTCAATCTTTTTGCATATGTTGAGGCCTGTTTTGTGACCAATTATATGGTCTATTTTTGAGAAGGTACCATGAGGTGCTAAGAAGAAGGTATATTCTTTTGTTTTAGGATGAAATGTTCTATAGATGTCAGTTAAGTCTAATTGGTTCATAACTTGTTAGTTTCATTGTGTCTCAGTTTAGTTTTTGTTTCCATGATCTGTCCATAGCTGAGAGTGGGGTATTGAAATCTCCCACTATTATTGTGTAGGGTGCAATGTATGCTTTAAGCTTTAGTAAAGTTTCTTTTATGTATGTGGGTGCCCTTGCATTTGGGGCATAGATGTTCAGAATTGCGAGTTCCTCTTGGTACATTTTTCCTTTGATAAATATGAAGTGTCCTTCTATCTTTTTTGATTACTTTTGGTTGAAAAATGATTTTATTTGATATTAGAATAGCTACTCCTGCTTGTTTCTTGGGACCATTTGCTTGGAAGATTGTTTTTCAACCTTTTACTCTGAGGTAGTGTCTGTCTTTTTCACAAAGGTGTGATTCCTGAATGCAACAAAATGTTGGGTCCTGATTATGTATCCAGTCTGATAGTCTATGTCTTTTTATTGGAGAATTGAGTCCATTGATATTAAGAGATATTAAGGAAAAAATGAATGTTGTTTCCTGTTATTTTTGTTATTGGCATTGGAGATATGTTTGTACAGCTACCTTCTATTAGGGTTGTTGGAAGATTACTTTCTTGCTTTTTCTAGGTTGTAGTTTCCCTCCTTGTGTTGGAGTTTTCCACCAATTATCTTTGAAGTGCTGGATTTGTGGTGAGATATTGTGTAAATTTGGAATTCTATTGGGATATTTTTGTTTCTCCATCAATATTTATTGAGAGTTTTGCTGGGTATAGTAGTCTGGGCTGGCATTTGTGTTCTCTTAGGGTCTGTATGATATTGGTCCAGGATCTTCTGGCTTTTATGGTCTCTGGTGAGAAGTCTGGTGTAATTCTTATAGTTCTGCCTTTGTATGCTAGTTTACCTTTTTCCCTTACTGCTTTTAGTATTTTTTCTTTGTTTTGCACATTTGATGTTTTGACTATTATGTGGTGGGAAGTATTTCTTTTCTGGTCTAAACTATTTGGAGGTCTGTAGGCTTCTTGTATATTTATGGACATCTCTTTCTTTAGGTTAGGAAAGTTTTCTTCTATAATTTTGTTGAGGATATTTACTAGTCTTTAAGTTGGGAGTCTTCCCCATCATGTATACCTATTATCCTTAGGTTTGGCCTTCTCATTGTGTTTTGGATTTCTTGTATATTTTGGGTTAGTAGCATTTTGTATTTTGCATTTTCTTTGACAGTTGTGTTAATGTTTTCCATGGTATCTTCTGCACATGAGATTCTCTCTTCTATCTCTTGTATTCTGTGGTGATACTTGTGTCTATGACTCCTGATCTTTTTTTTTTTTTTTTTTAGGTTTTCTATCTCCAGCGTAGTCTCCCTTTGTGATTTCTTTATTGTTTCTACTTCCATTTTTAGATTCTGGATGGTTTTGTTTAATTCCTTCTCCTGTTTGGTTGTGTTTTCTTGCAATTCCTTAAGGGATTTTTGTGTTTCCTCTTTAAGGTTTTCTATCTGTCTACCTGTGTTCTCCTTAAGTTCTTTGAGAGTGTTATTTATGTCTTTCTTAAAGTCCTCCTCTATCATTGTCATGAGAAGTGATTTTAATTCTGAATCCTTGTTTTGTGGTGTGATGGGGTGTTCAGGGCTTGCTATGATGGGGGAACTGGGTTCTGATGATGCCATGTAACTTTGGATTCTGTTGCTTACATTCTTGCGCTTGCCTTTCACCATCTGGTTAACTCTAGTGCTGCCTGTACTTGCTGTCTCTGACTGAAGCCTGTCTTTCCAGTTATCTTGCTTGTGATCTTCTCCAGCTGCACTGAGTACAGTGGTACCTCTAAGATGCCTCAGGATATGGTGCCTCCAAGGTAGCAGTCCAGCTAGGTGTCTGCTGTTCTGGGTGTAGTGTCTCCTCTAGGATGTCTCAGGATAAGGTGCCCACTGATCTGAGTGCAGTGGCTCCTCTAGGATATCTCAGGATATGTTGTCTGATGCTCTGAGTTTAGTTGTTCCTCTGTGGCTCTGGTTTGAGTGGACCTTCCAGAATGTCTCGTGCAGAATCAGGGGTCCACACAAGAGCAGACCGGGCAAAGGTCTGGTCCAGGCTTCAGATCCAGGAGAGGGGTGGAAGGGGAGTGCTATTCTGCAGGGGCGGGTGGGGGTTGGGTATCCGCTGGAATCTGAGTGCTCTCAGCACCCAGCTATGGGCTTAGGGTAGTGTGTGGGTCTTCCTACCTATGGCTGTGGGATCCCTGGAGCCTCCAGGATGTCTCCGGCAGAATCCGGGGTCCACTCAAGAGCAGACTGGGCAGAGGTCTGGTTCAGGCCTCAGATCCCGGAGAGGGGTGCCATACAATGTGTTTTAATAATTTACTCCTCTACAAATCCTTCCAGATCCATCTCCCTTACTTTTCTTCCAGTTTTCTGTCCTCCTTTGTCTTTTAAGGCATTTTCTCAATTAGTGATGAATGGAAAAGGATCAGCCCATTGTGGGTAGTGTCATCCTGGGACTAGTGGTCCTGAATTCTAGTTTTGCAAAACGCAGGATGAGCAAGACATGGGAAAGAAGCTAGCAAGCATCCTCCTCCATGGTATGAACTCACCAAGTTCATACTGCACTGTTCAAATAGTATTGGATGTATAGCTTTTCACTTATCTGAGGTTATGATCTTAAAGAAAATAGATTTTTTCCCCATCTGTTATAAACTCCTCAGCTAGGGGTAAGATTTCATGTGCACTATCCCTTTCTCTCCTGTATTTTGTCTGGCTTAAGCTTCTGTAAACCTTGGGCATGATGCCACAAATGCTGTGATTTCATATGTGCAACTGCCTTACTGTGTCTTTTGCTATCATATGCTAGCTCTGAATATTTTTCTCCTCCATTATTATATATAGCACCTTTTAGTACTATCAAAACTAGCTAGTAGGGATAAAACTTCTAGGTAATATACCTATGTTCTCTGACTCAATCCATGGTGCCCTTCACCACAAGGTCTTAAAATCAAGTTTTGAAGGGTATGGGAATGAGCCTGAGCTAGGGTTTTATTGCAATGATGAAACACCATGACCATAAAGCAAATTAGAGAGGAAAGGGTTTATTTTGCTTACACATCAAGATTATAATCCATTGGAGGAAGGCAGGACAGTATCTCAAGCAAGGCTGAAACCTGAAGACAGGAACTGATGCAGAGGTCATGGAGGATGCTGTTTACTAACTTCCTTCCCATGGCTTGCTCATTCTGCTTTTTGAAAAACTAGAATTCAGGACCACTAGTCTCAGGATGACACTACCCACAATGGGATGATCCTTTTTCATTCATCACTAATTGAGAAAATGCCTTATATCTGGATCACATGGAGGCACACATTTCCTCAACTGAAGCTCTTTACTCTCTGATGACTTGAACTTGTGTCAGGTTGACACAGAAAAACCCACACAGTATAGAAAGCCTTGGTAATAGTTCATAATATTCACAGGTATATAAGACCTCATTGGCCAAAAACTTAAAAAAGAATAAAACATTCTTAGCACTGTGCTTGTTTTTTTTTTTTAACCAGTAGGGTTTAGTAGAACCAATGTCACCTCATTAGATAATATCACCATTTATTTTTTATGTATGTAAATATGTAAGTATGTATGTGTTATGTACATATATACATGTATGTATAGTCTTATATATAGGAAGCTTCTACATTAGTAGGATTCCATATGACTTTTTCAAAAGGTCCTCCTTAGTGCTAGTCATCACTCATTTTCCCCTGTCCTCTATTTTTTCCTTCCTTCTTCCAAAACAATTTATCTTTTATAATATTATTTTTCCTTTAACATTTTCTACCACAGTATTCTATCTTCTTTCCCTTAGTCATTTCCCACCTCATGGCCCTTATAAATTTCCTGAACGCTATGGATATTACAAATAAAACACAGAAGTCTGAAAATTCAAAGCTGATGTCTTTGAATGAGATGATACATGCAATGACTTTGTGTCTTGTTACATCACTTAGAATGCTTACTTCAAGCTCCATTCATTTACCTGTGCATGTTAGAAGTTTGTTTTACTTAAAGTCAAATAACATTCACTTTTGTATTAAGAATATGTCATTTTTATCATTCGTAGATCAGTAGGTGGACATCTAGTCAGTTTCTATTTCTTAAATACAGTAATTATAGCAGTATAATATATTACAGTAATGAACATGGATGAGCTGATATTATTTAAATAGGATATAGGTTTTTTGGGTTCATGCCTAAGAGTAGAATAGCTGGATGATGTCTGATTTTCATAGTGGAAGGACCAGTATGCAATCCCATTTGCAGTGAAAAGATGTTCCTTTTTGCCCACATTAGTTTCATGTCCTTAAAAATGTCAAGTACAAATTGTGTCACCAATATATTCTTGAAAGATTAGCATTCATCTGGAGATATATATATATATATATATATATATATATATATATATATATATATATACACACACACACACACACATTATATATTATATACTCACAGACACATACATGCACACACACACACACACACACACACACACACACACACCAGGGGCAACATCCTTTAAAAAAATGTAGTCTTTATCCTAGAAGCTACCAACTGCCAATTGTTTCTAGGCCTAGGCGGGGGTGAGATTTAATGCTTAATTCCCTTCTGCATGCTAGGATTTCACATGGCTTTAGCTTGTGGAGGTCTTGTACATGCTGACAGACTGTTAGGTGTTCATATGTGCAAGTACTTTGTCATGTGTAGATAATATTTTTTAATCATATTTATCTCTCATTCCATCAAGAAATGATGTAGTAACATTGATTTCAGGTTCTCTGTGATTAAGATGAGAAATAAAGAAAGTTTTCAATGGCAGAAACAAATTATGTAATACATGAAATAGATTACATGAAATAGATTGGAGCTGGAAAATTCTCAGTTTATTTAATCTACACAGTTTTGTGGTAAATAATGAGTTTTAAGTAACAAATATTAGAGTTGTATTCTAGTATCAATAACTTTTCTATTAAAAAAAAAACAAAAACTAACTTTCTTCTCTGCCCTCGAGTTTTCCTATGTGATTTGGCATTCTTCAAACTTGTTGGAAGCAAGTGAGACATTCTGATAGCCCAAGGAGGTTGAGGTATAATTATGAAACACAAAGAAAAGTTGTCTCTTATTTTGGTAACCAGGTACTATTTGTCTTATGATGTCTTGAATATGAAATGAAAACCTGATTCTTCTTTATATTATTTTCTTGAAAGGAAATTGATTCATTTATTCATTGAGTGACATATCTTATTGAATCCTGATGGTTTTGTAGGCATTACATCTAAGACTGTTTTCCCATAATAGAAACAATTGGTAGACAATAATACAGTAATCAAAACAAATTATTTTGTAAAATATCTGATATTGGTAATTGACTTGCATAAAACATTTTTTTCCTTTCTCTGTTCATTCCATTTTTATTATTCTTAGTCTTTTACTAGTGGATTAATCCATCCATTGAAACTTTAAACTCAGTGTTTTTACACCTATAACAAAAGACAATAAAATAGCATGTCTGAACTATTTGTAGGTGTTGGTATAATATCCATTGTGGAAGCACTCAGACAGAAAACACTGACTCTTGTTTTATACTTTTGTGTTGACATGATTCTAAAGGCCATTCAGACATTTATAAAATAGGCAGCATTTTCTAAATACCCCCAAAATTATTGCATGCATAAAACATACTCATTTTTTACTTACTCAGAAAAACTAAGTGTTCATTTTGTATCACCACTACCATTGGCAAATAACATAAAATGGTAAAACATATATTTTGGGTCTCAAGGAATGCAAAATTAATTTATTCACTGAATGTTTATCACATCAATTTCTAGGAAGTTAGGTGTGAGAATGGACCCACTGGATACTCAGTAATCAAGTACATGGAGAAGAAAGCCAAGCAATTGTGTTGCATTAGGTCAAAGATAAAAAAAGCAACTGTGGTTGAAATTATTGACATTCCATTGAAAACACACACTTTTCTAACTAAGTAGCCGAAATATTTGGAAATACTTATTATTAGCATGGTTTAGGGAATTTCATTGTTTTTTTTTTAATATAAAATTTGATCATGGAATTTGTACCACAAAATTTCACTTAAAATAAGAAAAAAGGGGAATGGAGCATTCTGCTATTAATTATTTTTGTCTCTGATATCAGGAACTTTTAAAGCAGAGTATGCAAATGTTCATTGCAATGTCTATGTATTGCACTTCATACTATTAAAAGAAAAGACCTCAATCAACATTAATTAGGAGGTATTGAACCATAATTTCTGAAAGTGTACAGAATGGGTAATCTTCTAAATTGTGTATAATTTTCCTTTTCTTTTGAATTTTGACATTGTGCTTTACTTAATATATATTAAATTGAGAGAAGTTAATTTCACATTCAGGACATTCAAACATTTGATTTTTTTATAGTTTTGTGTATCACTTACAAAGTGTGTGTCTTTATGAAAAACTTGATCTTTATCTTTCTTTTCATTGCACGCATTTTGAAGGCCTTTGGTAACAAGCTCAAACTGTTCATTTTGATTTGTATTAATTTCTCTGAAGTTCTAAACCACATTTAATTACATCTGAAAGAAAAGCTTTGTGTGGTAGTGTTCTTCTGGTTGAACCACCATGAATTCCTTGTTAAAATTTTAATAAGCCTTGGAGACAATTCTCCAGAGTATTCCCAGAGCATTTCCTGGACACCAGCAATGCAAGGGTATGCTATTCCATTGATGGTTGTCCCAGAGCACTCCAGGATGAATATTCTGATTCACTGAGAGCTGTGCGTAGACCACGATGCTACTATAAATGGCTGAAATCTGATGCAGCTTCCCTTACAACTTCCTCCAACTCGGCCTAATGGAGATTAAGGTCCATTAAGAGCTCTTTGCTGCATGTACAATTTCTATCGATCAGACTGACTCATTTTGTTTTAGCCAATGATCCTATTACAAAACCTGCCGGCTTCTAGTGTTTTACCAGCACAGGAAAGCTAGAAAATTTTCTGTACTGTAATGGACAGTGTAGGGAAGGGTATCACTTGAGTTGTGTTTTTTAGTCCTTGCTGAATATCAGCTGCAGCATATAATTTTTAAAAAGTTTTCAGGACTTATCATTCATGGTCTTATTTAATGGGTGGATATAAGTTATTTCATTGTAATTTTTTTAAAAAAATAGGCATTTATTTATGAAATTGTGCTGTGACATAGATGTAGACAAAGTTCAGCATGAACAACACTGTAGTTTAACAAGTGATGTTTCTCTGAGTTGGAAACTAATGAAGGCAGAAATATTTGCTTATAATTTTGTCAGACTGTGTTAAAGTATTAGTTATCTTAATAAAGGAGACAATTAAATAAGTATAGATATTACTGCTTATTGGTCAAAGGACAAGTTAAATAATGGATTTTAAAGATGATGGAAGAAGCGTCCTCCTATAAAGAGTTTGTAAGAAAAGATAGGATGACAAAAAAGGATAAGAGCAGAGAAAATAAATGTGGACTACACCACCAAGGACATCTTCCCAGAGAGAATATTTTATCACATTACATGAATATAAGGCATGATATTAGTGACCTGGAAACACATCATATCTCAAAAGCAGCTTTATGCTCATGATATAAAAACTTAGCTACAATTAATTGAAAACTTATCTCATACTAGATTTTAAGATATGTTATAACATAGAATACTTTTAACAATTTTAGGAAATATGTATTATTTACTAGTTTATTACTACATACTAGAAAATGTACATAGAAAATTCATATAGAAAGTTTTCAGGTTTAGAAGAATAAATAAGACAGAACTCATATGATTTGGCCAAAGTTTTGATTTGGATATGGTCCAGTATATTCTCAGTTCAATCTAGACTACTTCCAAAGGTATCTGATCTTTCTCTTCCTCTGCTCACACTATTCATCATTCTGTTTAGTCACTGTATAGCTTCAATCAGTGGGTGATATATCATGTTGATTACAGAGTTACTATCCTGTTCTAGCTAAGTCAAGTAAGTCAGAGTTAGCTATCCTGTTCTAGCTAAGTCAAGCATCAGAACCTAGATGGCCTGATATATTATGACATTGTCTTATGCTATATTACAATCAATATTCATATAAAGCCAAAGCATGTTCATCCTTCATTTCATACTATTCAGCATTTATGAAAAAGTGTCATGTAGAGTTGCAGTATGTCATATGATACTGGTATTCTGATCTTTATAGAACCAGCTTTTTTTCTACTAAGACTCACTCTATTTGTACTGCAATAGAGCATGATATTTACTGTGCTTTATTAATGATGTAGACTGAATATAGGCTCAAGTTAAATATATAACACAGTGAAAAGTTTGCTCTTATAGTTTTACTTATTTTGAGACAATAAAAATACCTTGACTTGATTTTCATGTCTAGAAAATATCTTTTGTTTAGCTAAAGTGATCCTTGAAGGTAATATTTATGTGATATATGCCCCCAACAACAACAAATTTTAACACAACTTTCACTGTACTGTTTTGGAAGCCCAATCAACTTTAACTAAAACTTTAGGGATAAAACTAGCAGACTAATTTCTCCCTTGCCCATGTATGAATTTCTATGGAGGTCCATTAACAGCTATGGTTTCATTAAGAAATGTAAAATCAGCAGGTTCTTCTGAGTATAAAAGAAGTCATACAAAAGCATCATCACCTTGCCCATTGTAATGACCAACAGGGGCTTTCCTTAGGGTCTGAGCCACTTTATCTCTAAATAAAGATGCTGCAGATGGGAGCTGGAGGGGGTAGTGAGGTCTGGCTGACTTTTCTGTCTGACACTTTGCTGTGTCCTATAGTCTGGAGCTTCTTAGGGCTGGTTGGTGCTTTCTGGGTTGGAGCCAGAGACAGCAGGCAAGGTGAAGTTCCCAGACAGAATTGGATGAACTACACAATTGTTGTCTGGAGCCAAGGCTCCTATAGTTGTATTTAACAGTGAAATGGATGGAAAACATGTTTTCCCACAAAGTTGCTTGTGGGATCCTAGGAACTACTCTTGCTACCACAAGTATTTCCTAGTTTTGCAATTCATAACCATTAAGAAGGCTCTGCACAGGATGACAAGAGGGAATTTGATCATTATCTTTACAAGTTTAGAACACTAATCTAGTACTAATTCTAAACCAAGAATTTTTTTTTTCTGTTTTTAGTTATTTGGATTGTTTGTTGTTGTTGTTTTTGTTGTTGCAGTTGTTGTTTTAGCATTTACTAGTCTTTCATTTGATGCGTTCACAAAACTAGCTCAACAGCTTGGTACAAAAGAGAGAACCAAAAGAAGTCGTCCTTGCCTTTTGCCTGACCTTCTTTACTCTACTTCCTAGGAATAAATTATATACTCACGTTACCCAGACTTTAAAGAAAGGAGAGGATGTTGAAAGAAGTCATATAACCTTCTCAGCGCCCAACATCTAGTGAGTAGGTTTGGGGGCATGACACTACTAGAAAAGTAAAATCTTTTAAAAATATAAAATCTTAAGTCTCACTTCAGAACTAGGAATATTGGGAAGAAAGCTCGCCATCTGAATTTTCAGTCCTGCCAATGATAGTGAAGCTCAAAGCTCTGTGGGGAATGGTGTCAGGGAAAAAAAGATCCTCTTTTCTACTTTGGAGCTGCCTATGTGCTAAGATGAATAGATCTTGCCAAAAGTCCTTTTGTGGGTAGCTTGCTGTTACCAAGCACAGTTTAATTTGAAGAGCACCTGTTTTTGCCAATAAGCAAAACTGTCCTTTTGGAAAGATATATTAAACCTGCTCTAATGAACTGAATTTATTTGTGTCTACACTAAAATGATAACATGAGCTAATTTAACTTTAACCTTTCCAAGACAAAACAAAACAACAACAAAAAACAACACAAAACCTGAAACTTCAGCCTAATGGCAAGAGTTGTGAAGTATTAAGCGAGAAAAAGGCTGATGGAAGTCTTGCTAATGAAAGCCATTAATCTGTCCTTTTATGTACCTTAAAGTTTATTTTATAGTTCAGCAAAGCATCATGTCAGCCTGCATCATGCACTTTTACTAAATTGGGCTTTAGTATCACATCAATGGCCAATATTAAAGAGTTTATAAATGTTATAAAATATGCTTGTGTTTACCATGAAAATAATGTTGAAGAAATTGATTATATGTCCTGATTTACCTTTTTCTTGAAGTCAGAATGGAGGTTTTTTTCAATACTTGGTAGAAAGAATATACTTTATTCTTAACTTTTTATCATATGAAAACAGAAAATAATGAGTGAATCCCATTTCTGGGTTTGTGATTCAGAATGATTTGTATTATTTATTCTGAAATCTATATGATGGAATTGTAATTCAAAATATCTGTGACAATAATTCTTTTTAGACAATAAAGTTTTTAATGTAAGTAAATAGGTTAAAATAAAAATCACTTATCAGAATGGGCCTTAATGTAATGTCCTCTTATAACATATTATGTCATAGTTAGATCCAAAGGGAAGAATATGAAGTTCAGGGAGAAAATAGTCACCTACAAGTTAAAGAGAAGTTCTCAAAACTAGTCATGGTACTATAGAGATATTGAAGGACAAGGAAGGCTGAAACAGGAGGATGCTCAAGTTTAAGACCAGAATGAACAACATAGGGAGTTATTAGCCATCATAAGCTACATAAAAACATGTCTTGGGACTGGGAAATTATTCAGTACATCAAATGCATTACTACATTTTTAATCTATCTATCTGTTGATAAATGTCTAGGCTGGTTCCATGCCCTGACTATTGTGAGAAGTGCAGCTGTAAACATGTGTGTGCAAGTGTCTCTCTCTCTTTACCTATTTTGTTATTTATTTTGTCCTGTATTGTGTTGACACCTTGTGGAGTGCCAAATTATGCTCAGAGTTCTATGCTGCTGTGCTTCCTGCTGTCTCTCTGATAGTTTGCCTGAAAAACAGGCTGTATCTCTTGCCCTTTTCCTATGCCTACTGAGAGGCAATGGCTGTATCTATAGGCTTGCAATGGTCTTCTGGTCTGGAATTCCTCCTGTCTTTTCATGAGGGCAGGCCACCCAGAGTCTGTCATGATTTTTAAAAATATATATCCTTTTGCTAGATATGTGTTTTTGCACATTCTTCATAGATTTCCTGTCTATATCTTTTCCTTATTGTTTTCTATTGTTCAGGAGTTTATCTCAGTTTCGTCTCCTTTGCTTATGTCAAGCATGCATATATTTAACATTTTAACATACATATCTTAAAATAGATGGGTATTCTTAATATAATTATGATTGATAAATAAATATAATAAATATTGGTACCTATAATGTGCTTTAAAAATACTTTACACTGCTTTTATCGTTTCACTCAGGGAGATGTAAGGCATACCACATGCTTTTATCATGATGTAATGGATATTTACTTATTGATATTGATTGCTTTTAGAATTAATTCAGTTTTTCTTTGAAGAAAAGTTGTTTCTACTTATACATACTTTAAAGTCATAAAAAAGACCCATGTGCAACAGGAACTCATTCTTTTCACCTATAAATACTTATTTCCCTAAATGTGCAAACTAAGGAATTCTTTATGATCCTGGAGAAAAACCAGAAAAAAAAATGGTCTTTTGTACTTGAGTTTAACCTTGGTGGAGTGACTCATAGTCATGATAGATATTCTACTCTTGAGTTGTTGACTAGCATTGAAAAATGTGTCATGGAGACAACAGTGAGATAGCTCACACGTCTCACTTATTGCTTCCATGTCTTCTGGGTGTTTGAACCTTAGTGTATCATTTATTTTCCTGGAATCTCTCTTTACTTTTCCTCTTTCAATGTTCTCCTCATTGTTAACCCATTCCTTTCCTGCCTCCTTTGTACTTTTCTGTCTTCCCTTGTCTTCCCTTGCTCAGTTCTTTTACATCCTGCTGTCTTCCTGCATTCTTTTTCCTTAGATTTTTTTTTTACTCAAAACACTTTATCAGTATTTGTATAAGCATACATACTTATACAAGTATACATATATGCATACATATATAAACAATAATTAAATAATAAGATGTATTTGAAAAGTATGGGGGCTTGGGAAGAGTGGGAGGAAGGAGAGAAAGGGAAAATTATGTAAATACAGTGCTCATATATGAAATTCTCAAAAAGGAATCCAGTTTTTTAAAATGTTCAACAGAGTAACTAGCATTTTACAATATAAAAATAAATATGACCTATAATTATGTTGAAGGACATTTTAACTCACTACAAACTTTGAAGTTTAAAATGAAATCAATAAAAATTGTTTTACCCAGCGTACTAACAAAAAACACAATAACATTTTATAATTCAAAGTATTTCTGAGAACAAGAAAATGGATTGTCAGAAGCTAAGTCAGCAGAGCCAGGGTTACACTGTGTGCTATTTCTTTTTTTTTTCTTTTTTTTATTATAATCAAATCATAATTTTTACTTTTTACATAAGGGTTATAAACATGAAAATGCAGGATGTGGGGAAAGGGATGACACAGGAGCATAAGTGTTCAGGGGGAGTAGAGATATCTTTCAGAACAGGGTATCAACTGGGTGAAGGTTCAGGGGTCAGGTCACTATGAATCTGCCTATGATTCACTTATCCTTATCTAATTTGGCACTATCTGCCAAGGCTGGCTATTTACAAGGTCAATGACTACTCAGGTTGGTAGATTTTCCACAAAGCTGCCTGTTTACAATAGTTTATACACATCTGTTTCAGTGTTTTTCCATAGAGACCCATGCCTGTTAGCAGGCATGTAAGTCAGGCCTAATGCTGATTTTAGGCTTATGGCTGATTTTAGGCCTTCAGTGTATAAGCAGGGCTGCCCCTGACATCTCCTCCCTTCTCTAAGTATAGAAGGGCTGTGGCGATTCTAATCTTGCCAAGGCGGGGATAGAGGCCTGAACTCCAGTAATTAAACGGGACCTTGTTATGGCTCCAGTCCTCCTGTCATTGTCCAGTGAGGCATGAGGGCCATACCTGTCCCAATGTCTTTTTTCTGGAAAAAGTATACTTTTAACATCAACCCCTATGCAGTCAGGCTTGTCCCTCAGGGAACCCAGGAACATATTTTTAACTTTTATTTATATTCCCTTGCAGTGCTTAGCCTCGCAGCCTAAGCAAAAATTCAGATTGCCAGACAGAGAGGGTTCTGGGTGGTCCCTCTCTGCTTGGTCTAGGGGTGGAAGTCCCCTCTTTTAGGTTGGGTGGAGATGGGACTTAGGAGCACCCTGGATAGAGTAACATTCTCATCTAGAGTCTCGTGGTCCTCCATAGCTAACTTATGATAATGTATCTGAATAGATTTTGCTATCAGATTATCTATCTGTTGTTTCACAAAGTTAGCCTATTTAAGGCCCCGGGACCAAAGGAAATAAGCAAAAATAACCTAATTAATGGTCTCAAGATGGAAGGAAGTAGGGTTAACAATCATGGAGAGGTTGACGACCAATTCTTGTACAAGCTCTCATTTTCGCTTTCTTTCTCTGTCTTTTCTCAAGACCTTCTCTGGCCTTTTTCATGCTCTCTTTAGTCATCCCTGTCTTATCTATGTAAAAGCAGCATTCTTCTTTAAGGGCTGTACACAGTCTAGAGCTGTACACAGTCTTTTCTATTGTAAAAGAGAAAATCAAGTCCAATAAAGTCCTTTGCAATTTTGGGGGATCACATCAGAAGGGGAAATGAGGGATTTCTTCAGATTAGTGATATTAAATTTCCAAGTTTGTAGTAAGTTAAAATGTCCTTCAACATAGTTATAGGTCATATTTATTTTCATATTGTAAAATGCAAGTTAATCTGTTGAACATTTTTTTAAAAATGGATTCCTTTTTGAGAATTTCATATATGAGTACTGTATTTACATAATTTTTTTCTTTCTCTCCTTCCTCCCACTCTTCCCAACCCTCAATACTTTTCAAATATATCTTATTTAATTATTGTTCATATATGTATGTATATATGTATACATGTATAAGTATGTATGTATATACAAATACTGATAAACAAAGTGTTTGGGGAAAAAAGAATAAAATGATATATTTTGAATATTGCTGTCCTGGCTAAACTCCTAAGTTAGAAAACATAAAAATGGCTATTTTTAAGTGAACAAAATTAATTCTGTAAAAAAAAAAATCAACCAATACCTGAATAATTCTTTATCCAGATCTCTGAACACTCACTCCACTCACCTGATGTTTATTCTTTCCGAGGAAAAAATAAAATGCTATATAAAATTACATTCAGAAATTTCATCAAAGTTAATGTTCAATATGGACAGTGCCAATGCTTCTCAAGCACAACAGAAGCAGAGAATATGTGTGTGTGTGTGTGTGTGTGTGTGTGTGTGTGTGTGTGTGTAAACAGAGCTGTACGTTTTGAAGAATGATCAAGAATACAGGTCTATACTACATTTTCTCTGGGGTAATATCTTTCATTCAAATAGCATCATCTAGAAACATGTGAGTGGATAATTTACCTATGTTTAACTTGAGATATAGAATAAAGGTAGGATGATTATTTGGGAAGTTCTAGCAAATGAGTTGATAATTGAGGTTTAGAGAAATAGAACCTTCAGGAAATAGCACTGAAGTATCCCAATGTTTCTCTTTCTGGTCTACAGAAATCTATTTGAAGTAAATGCCAAAAGAATTATTTCAGTGGCTGATGCTTTAGGACAAGTGCTTCAGATTCCATTTCTTGTTTGTATGAATGCTTTTATCTGCATTTTTTTTTCATATTTTAACTTGTTCTTTTCTGAGAAAATTCTAGTGAACTTTGGAAGGGCACAATGTTTCTCATTTATAACTTCTTATAAATTTAAACTTGGGAAAGATAAATATCAGGTCTATCAGAATAAGCTACTCATAGTAGCTATATTTGTTTTCAGTTTCATTGTTTTAAAATCTTTGTAGGCCTTATTGTTCTTAGACACAGAACTTTTCCTTTCTGTTCATATTAGGTATAAAGTACTTCAAGCTGACATAGCAGTTTAAATTGCTACTGGGAATGCCAATAGCTACAAAGAGGAAGTAAGAGAATGTGACAACTCTGACCTCAACATTAATTATGCATCAAGCAGTAAAAAGCAAGCCAAGACAGCCATAGGCATTTCCTTGTGATGCGTATCTCATTGTGATAGCTGACCTGTAAAGTTGGTAGGCATATCCCCGCTTGCAAATTATTCTAAATAGAATTTTGCACTCCATTTGTCCCATCAAGTAAAGTAGGTATGTGTTTAGTTTTTGGAAAACTGACCTAAAAATATTTTGTTTGGTGGTTCTTCATTAACTTGGTGAAAAAATGCAGTGGTTCTATGTAATCACTGAAAGTCAAACTATCTGGAAGGACTTGGCTCATGATACCTGGGAAAGTAATTCCAGTTCAGACACATCTAACACAACTTGATATGCCAGTCTCATTATGGTTCTGCTTGATTTTCCTTTTAAATCTAAATCAGAGCAAAGATATTTTAAATCAGACTTCATAACAAACATTTATAAACTGTACTGAATTATGTTAACTCTGAAATTCCCATTGCAGTCCTATTTGTTTATAGAGAGTCAAAGAAGATATTATAGAAAAGCAAACTGCCAATGAGTCAAGAGGTTTTCTTCAGTGGCTGATGACCTCGGGTAGGGAGGGGTTTAGGGAAGACATTTGAACCAGAGGTAAGGACCAAAGCAAAGAAACAGGAAATCACCAACAAAACAAAACAAAACAAAACAAACAAAAAATTGCCCGTGCTCAAGTTCTTAGACTAAACTTATGAAATGATTTTTGCTTTTTTACTTTTTTAACTTTTCTGAGATGGAAAAGGCATATTAATCATGCCTTCTGCACAAAATGCAGAATTTTTATTTCATTTTTAGGAATTACATTTTTGTTTGATTGAAAATTTTTATTGCATAATTTGTTTTACTTGTAATTTATTTTCAGCCAATATGCCATTTTTGTATGGTATTTAAAGTCTATATCAACTGTAATATATGCTACTAAGTAGAAAATATTTCTTGATTTCACTATGTTTGCCACTTCATAAAGGAAGCAAAGAAATTTTCCAAAATTTTCTTTTTTAGATTTTCCAAACTGACCTGAAACAAATCTCATTAATATCTTTTCCCAACTTACAGATGTGATTCATTTTATTTATATTTTAGATAGTGATGCACATTGGATGGTCTTGGGTGTCTCATCTGATATGTAATCATACACTAAACACGGTCAGTTTTCTCCTGAGAATGATTTTTTCTAACACATTTTATTAATTCTTTGTGAATTTTCCATCATGTACCCCAATACCACATGCTTAGGTTTTCCAACTATAGAACACCTCACATTGCTGCTGGGCTTTCTTTCTCAAAGACAAATATGTTGTGTTGTATCTTAAAGGCATGCTCTCTTGAATCTTATCCACCAAAAATGAGTGCCAAAACTCTTAGAATCATGAAAACAATAACAGAGTTAACAAGAGTTCCTTTGAACCATATAATAGATTACAAGGTGTTTCTTTGCCATTGTAGTACATGCCTCCTTTGAAACATTAATTTGTGATTCCAAAATGACTCATGAAACTGCTATTGATAATTTTTGTGTGTCTTTGCCCTTCATATTTTCATATCATTGGAAAATATTTATTTTTGGTTGATGTTCTTCTTGCTGATCCATAAAATATTAGTGGTACAATATTAATCTTCTCTCTAAAATTAGAAATAAGAAAAACTTACTGTTGCGAGGTCTATTGATAGTCAAATAATACAGTATTTGCTTTGTTCATAGATCTTGGAAGTGTGACTATGCTATAACAAGGAGAACATGGGTCACTTAATAAATACCGTGGATAATTAGTTGTCCATTTGGAAAAAAATCTTGAGTTTCTATACCATCCAATACATCATAATCATTTCTAGATGGTTGAAA
Source organism: Arvicanthis niloticus (assembly GCF_011762505.2). Lineage (NCBI taxonomy): Eukaryota > Metazoa > Chordata > Mammalia > Rodentia > Muridae > Arvicanthis > Arvicanthis niloticus. The sequence continues at coordinate 3,883,856 of NC_047661.1, forward strand.
ATTTTACTTTAAATTGTTGGACTTTCAAACTGATGATAAAACATCAAATGACATCCTTATCATGGCTTTGGGAGAGAGAAATGTTTCAGAAGCAGCAGAAATAAAAATAACCTCAAAAAAAGAAAATCAGCATACTTATTACGTTAAAATGCAAGATCGATTCATTAAGTATGACTATAAATAAAGGCCTGCAGACAGTTCAGTACCTAAAGTGTCTGCAATGAAAGCATGAGAATGTTAGTTAAATCTCTAGAACTCATCTTAAAGGTTAGAATTTGTGGCGTAAGCTTGTAATCTTACATCTAAGAGGGAGGGTCAGATGTTTTTCTAGGGCTGGCTTACAGCCAACCTAACCAAATCAATGAATTTTATATTAATGAACTATTCTGCACAAGGAAGTATGGGAAAGGTCTTATTAGGAGTGACATGTAATTTTAGTTTTTTTAAGTCACATTTTTAATGATGGTTCTTAAGTGTTTTAATGTCTCTTTTAGGCTACAGCCCACCAGAAATAGTAGGAAAGAAAGCATATGGGGGATGTCGACCTGTTTAAAAAGGTTCTTTGAATCAACTCCTGTCTATGTTGTCTGGAAATCAACAGTTTAATTTGCAGGTTAGCAGCAGCTTGATTCACTTGCAAAAATTTACAGATATATCAGCAGTCCAGTTCAGTAGAATCAGGATAACAAACATGAATCAGCAGCAATGGGATGTGACTATCTAGCAGAGACATCCAGACCTTAGCCTAAGCAGGATTCAGTAGGAGGGACATGGAGAGAACCCAGAAAAAAATTCTCAGTTGTGCTTCTTTCAGCGAAGTGAAGACCAGTGAAGATGAGGGACCCACAAGTGTTACATAGACAGCTCTATAAGCAAGTCTAGCTTAGTCTCTGTCTGTAGAGTCACCATTCATACTCTTGAAACATCACATATTCTCCATGGGTCTTACCTTTGAAAGACCCCCGAAGGGAGACCCTCACTCAAGTCTGGATTAGCGTGTACCCAAAGACACATGAGAGACCTTCTTGATGCAACAGCAGAGGTAGTTTAATGGCAAGGGCCCTTGGGTCGAAACGTATCTCACACAGGAGATAGAGGATTCTACCCAGACCCCAGGAAGTTTGGGATATTTATAGGTAGAGGTTGGGGAGAGTGGGAAGATTTGGCATGGTTACATATGATTGGATATTTCAAATATCAGCAATTTGCGTAAGCAGTCATTTCAGCTGGCAGGATGACTAGTTATTTTTGACCATGAAACCTCAGACCTCCCAAAAAGGGAGGAAGGGAGGAGAAAACACCAGATGGCCCATTACTCACTTGGGCTTGTTTGGACTTGTCTGGGCACATCCTTGCATGCCTTTTCATTTTTGGTCACCCTGCCCCTGGAGGGACTTAATATGTTTATTATGACTATATTTAACAAGTTGTTGGTGGTCTTTGCTGACCATGAATTTTTGTTATTTGTTTCAAGCTGTTTTCAAATTTTATTCTCACACCTTATCATGTGTCTTGCCTCACCATGTTCACCTGTCTCGGCTGACATCACTCTGCCTACCAGCCCAAGTCCACAGAAGCTGCAAGAAGCTGCAGCATATTATCAGAAGGTTTTGGGGTGTATTTTGTTTTCTATGGAGTTCCAACAAATGCAGCTTAACTGTGTCATGTAAGGCCGACCAATGCTTGCATGTTGTTAGCAAAGAGTCTTTCTCATCTTGTGTCCTTTTACTTGCTTGCTTTAACACAACATTTTTTCACCTGTGTCTGTTTTAGCTAAGTGTTCTTGTATGAGTCTGCCATTGTTTTTCACCTCTGTCCACTTTAGCTAAATGTTCTTTCACATGTTTGCCCAGCAAAACACCTTCCAACACAACTAACTTTCTAAAGAACCATTAAATTTTTACTCCCAGAGTTTCCAGGGACTAAACTACCAACCAAAGAGTACATATGGTGGGATCCACGGCTCTAGCTGCATATGTAGCAGAGGATGGCCTAGTCGGGCATCAATGGGAGGAGAGGCCCTTGGTCCTGTGAAGGCTCCATGCCACAGTGTAGGGGAATGCCAGGGCAGGGAGGCAGGAATGGGGGGAGAGCACCCACATAGAAGCAGGGGGAGGAAGCTGGGATAGGTTTCTAGAGGGGAAACCAAAAAAGAGGGTAACATTTGAAATGTAAATAAATTAAACATCTAATTTAAAAAGTTTAGATGCAACAAGTTAGAAAAACTTTACTTCAGTGACACCTGAGGTTCACCTGACTCATACACCCGCATAAATATTCCCACTTCCATGTACACATACATGCAGAAAGGAGAGAAAAAGAAACACCGTAAGTAGTCTTGTTATTGGACAAAGAAAACAGGCAAAACAGAAATGAAGAAAACTAGTTCCAAATGTGAGCGCGTCTATTGTAAAATATCAGCACGTTAAATTCCACACAATGTTAAAAGACAAATGTCTTCCACTGCTGCTTTCCAGCTATTTTTATAAAGTACTAGCCAGCACACAACTGTAAGAGGAAGAAGAACCTAAAGTAAAACCTGCAAATGAAGTAGAGAAATGATAATTACTTATAGATGGTATTATTTTAGCTTTGGAAAGACTGAGTTAATCATTTAAAACAGTTAGTAATAATGAGGGATGTTTTTAATGTGCTATCTAACCCTTTAACATTAAAGAAAATAGAGCCTGGTCCCAGCTGAGGCAGTGTAATGAAAGCTGTCCACTTATAATGTGAGATAGAATGATAAAGTACTTAGTTACAAATTTAACAGGGAAATATGCAAAACCTCTATAATTTTTGAAAACTCTACTTAGACATACAAATGAGAATTTGAATAAGTGGAAAGCTAGAATTCATCATTCAATGAAAGCACTCAGCAAAGATGTAGTATTTCTTAAATTCATTTATAAATTTCATAAACTACAACAATAGACCTCATTAATTTTGGGTTATTTTTGGAACTAGTTAGGTCATTTCTAAAATCCAATAAATACTATGAAAAAAGAAGATAGGCTCTTTATGACTTATTTTTCTTCATTGTTTTATTTACTTTGAATCAAATTTCTCCTAAAACATATTATATAGAAATTGAAATATAATGTCTAATACTTGCTTTCTCTTTGAAAAATACTATTTTTTATAAATAATATTTTATTTATTTACATTTCAAATATTGTCCCCTTCTTGCTCCCCCCCCAAGATTCTTCACCCCTTCCCCCTCCTCTTTGTGTCTGAGATAGTGCCCCCACACATCCGTACCTCACTCCCCAGCACATCGTCCTTTTCTGGGGCTTCATTTTGTAGCAGTTTCAAGTAGCAAAACTGAGGATAGAAAGGAGATTTCTTACATACTTCTACATGCATGGCCTTCTGACCTCTCAGTAATCTACTGTAGCATTGTCTTATGCAATAAATGAAGTTGTGCAGATGGATGAGTCTATAGTTAGTATTGGACCTCACTCATGCTCTCAGATAATATATGTATATATACATATACATACATATATATTTATATATAATATTTACATATATAAAATACATACACACACATGTATTTATTCAACAGGTCTGGGCATCTTCTCTCTGTCACTTGGCCTGCCACAGTTTTCTGTCATAGCAGTTGTTTTATATCTCTCAAAGCAGGAGAGGGGCTTATCCTGAGCCCCCTCCCTCCTGAATGGAATGCTTTAATTTGGAGGAAACTGCCATCCAACCAGGAGAGTGGGAAAACACTCAGATTTCCAATTTATCCTTATTCTTAAAATCAATTTCAATATTTTTGATAATTTTATTATTAATATTAGACCCATTTCCACACCACATCTAAAATCAATTTTGTGAAACCTCTCGAAGAAAACAACTTTTAGTTTTATAATAATGTAATTGGAAAGTTTTTCTTTGTAGTCAAGATAAAAAGTATTTACAAGCCATTTGTTTAAACAATAAAATAACAATTCCATCAAATTAAAAACACCATGTTAAAAACCAAAGGCAAAATGAAACTGGGAAATGTATTTTTAGTATATTTGACACAGTTCTGTTTGTTTCTCACCAAGTGAGGAATCACAAGTGAAGCCTGAAGTCACAGCTTCTCACTCAAGACTTAATAAAGTAAAAATAACAGCAGAGAGACAGACACAGTTCCCACAAGGCAATGGTATGTAGAGCTGGATTTTATTGACTTACTTTCTCTCCCACCTCCAGCTTGGGCTTTTATACTCGTTTTTCCTTTTGTTGAAACAGACAGAATAAATTTGATGATTGAGCAATTTGCATTAAAGCAGGGTCTAACTGGGAGTCGCAGAGGTACAAAGGCTAAGAGTCGCACATAGAGGCCCCTGCTGGCTTGATGAAAGCCCACTGAAAGAAACTTTGGACAAGAAATTGGAAGTTAGTCATCTTGTGAAAGCAAAAGTACTTGGAAGCTCTCCTGGAGCCTTCATTCTTATTTGTCTGTGTAAAGTCTACCTATCTTCTATTCTTTTTCAGTTTTTTAAAGTCTAACTTGCTTGATACATAAACTATTCATTGAAATCTATCATAGATAACCTAATTTTGAAATAGAGAGAATAGTCTATAGGAAATAAGTATTATGGCTTGTTTAAAAATTCTATGGCTGTTTCACTTATTGAAGATAAGTTGAAAAGGCACCTTTCTGAATCAGTTCTGTGAACACACAAAAAGATTGTATACTGAAATATCAAAATGTAAGATAATAATCATGTTCACATGCATAGGAAACAGAAATTAGTTTTTTCATGAGAAATTTGATACTATTCAATTTTGTATGCATTGACTTTTGACAAAACAACTGTATTTAAAACATGCTTTATAAATGTCTTCACATTTGTAACAATGTGTATTTTGAGTTAGTAATCATTTTGCAATAAAAAAATGAGTACAATATAAGTGGTGATAAATTATTGACTAAATATATAGACTACAGACTTCTGTGAAACTGTTAAAAAGATGAAATCAGACTAAATTGTACTTATAAAGGAAAATTTATGTCATTTTGAGTGAAGAAATGATATTCATATAATATAAAAATATATCTCATATAAATACTGATATGTATATTTAAATTTTTCCCCTTTTAAAAGAACCATACACAAGAATCTAGTGCCAATGACCAAGTTTCCAGAAGAGTGAAAAATGAGGAAATTTCACACTTTTGATTTAGCAGCTCATGAGTTTGAGAGATCCATATAAATGTATCATTAAATCTCTTAAATCATGAAATATTTTTGAAAAATGTAAAAATTAAGGGTAACTATAAATACATTTGTTTGATGGTAGGTTTGATTACCAATCTCAAGGCTAACAAAAATGGATGTCTCAGTATAACTACTCCAAATAGGAACAGGCCATGGAATGGGGAATGTCCTTTTGCTTTTTGTGTCTCACGTCTGTCCATAGACAGTATCTTATGCTGCCTAACCTCTTCTGTTTGCTTACTGGAACTTTCTATCTTCTTTTGCTGATTCTTTCTTCTCTTGTAATTACCTGTTTCCAGGTATTTTTTTGACCCCATGATTCCTGGTTATTTTGGAGTTTTCCAAAACTGCTGTTGTGATTTGAAACATGGTCCTTAAGGTCCATATGTTGAAAATATAATTCCTTAATTTATTTGTTATCGGTATTTCGAGGCAGGAGGCTTTGTGGGATTTTATTACAAATAAATAAGGTCATGAAGGTATGCCCTCTGAGGTGGCATTAATGACATTAAAAGAAAGAAGAAATCCAAGAGCCCCTGGAGCCAGAGGGTTGGTTTCAGCACTGTACTATATTTTGGTGTACTCTAAACCTCTCATACACGCTAAGCAGATTACTCTGTTTTCTACTACAGTGTTAAATACCACAACAAAAAGCAACTTGGGGAGGGAAGCTTTTATTTAGCTTATACTTTCATACCACAGTTCATCATTAAAGTAAGTCAGGAGTTCAAGCACTAACTTGGAGACAGGAACTAAAGCAGCATCATACAGGAGTGCTACTTGTTGGTTTGCACCTCACGATTTGTTCAGCCATTTTTCTTACATAACCCAGGATCAGGTGGCATCATTTACAGTGAATTGGATCCTTTCACATAAATATTCAGTTAAGCACATACCCACAAACTTGCCTATTGGTAAATCTGATAAAGGGACTCCATCAATCAGGGTTTCCTCTTCCCAGATGACTCTAGCCTGTGTCAAGTTGTCAAAAAAATAAATAGATAAACAAAAATTAAACAAACTAGTTTTTACACATATTCTAATACCTTGCAATTGGTCTTAGCCTCTAGACATTAAGCCCAATAAATCTTCATTTTCTTTTTTATTTCAATATGCTGCTGAGGGCATCAGGCATAGAAGCTGTGCCCTGCTCGTGTTTCCTTGACACTACACTGATTCTCTGTGCTTACTTTCTTGCTGTCATTGGTTCTTTAACAATCATATATCGTTCGATTACTTGTTCTTGGGGCTAGACATTCTTTGTTCTAGAAATAATTAAAGGAAACATTTGTTATTAGGATCTCAGTAAGGATTATCATTGGTTCTTTGTCACTGTGATTTCCCTGGAAATAATTCAGGTGAGCTACACAGAGCATTATGAAGAAACAAGGCAGTACTTATTTCAGATTAGAGCAAAGTAGAAGAAAAGGTGAGTTGGGTTGGGTTTGGGTAGACAATGACAAAGGGATCAACCACTACACTGTCCATCTTTTAGGAAGGCTGTACATTATTTGTGAAGTCTTGATGAAGTAGAATCAAGATTAGAGTTACCTATTTTAGTGACATTTCTGGAAGTTTTTCTTGCCATGACTCCTTCCAGGGCTGGAACTATAGCTTAGGTCCCATTCCTCATACCAATAAGAATACTATAGTTTTGATCTTTTGTTTTATAGGCTGTTAATTATGAAAGAAGGGTCTGCCCAAATTAATTTCAGATCTGATAAATCTTATGGGGGTTCCTGCAAGAATCATGGAAGGCAGGAATATACATAGTTTTGCCTGACTTAGTCAATCTGGATCAAACATCAGGAGTCTGACTCCAGAGCATTTATCGGAAGTGTATTTGAACACAGTACAATTTGGGAAAACATCCAGGCTACAATCATTCTGATTCCAGGTAGAAACTAATGCTTACGTTGAGATGACACACAGGGCCTATGTGTGGTCTCTGACAAAGAGCATAGAAGTCAATCGGCTATAAAGTACCTGTGACATCTTCCTTAAGAATGAGTTATCCTAGCTTACAACTAAAGATTACAGTCTATGGAACGAAAGTCTGGGATAAATATTCAAAGAGATTTAGGTGATGTAATTTAAGTGTCTGCTGGTGAATGCATGAATAAATAAAGAGAAATATATTCATTTGTACAAACCTAAAATTTTATTTCTAATATTTGCTTTGGCGTGCCTGGACCTTGGTAATATGCTACATAAAGTTAACTGGTTAAAATGTCAAATGTTGATGATGGATTTAGAGTCATATAATTAATGGAGAACAGAAGTAGACTATTGTCTGCCTGGGCATCAGAAAAGGTGAGTTCTTAGAAGATCCAGATTAGATTCTACAAGGTAAAAGAACCCTGAGAATTTCAGCTCATAATACTTTGTATATATTCAATACTGTGGAATGCATAAAAATTAAGAGAGTGGCTAATTTATAATTATTTTAAACTACAAAGATTAAAAAGAAAAAGAAAGTCTTTGTCTTTTAATATTCTAAGTCTTGTTGTGAAGGTTAACTCTTCCTTATGTGAGTTGACAGACAAGAGAAGACTGCCTTGCTTATTTAAATGGCCAGAATATAGACCCTCAAATTCACATTCTTTGTCCCATAAATGAGCTGGAGTAGTTTATTTAGCTAAACTTATCTGTCCTCCCGATGCCCCTGGGTACTGATTTTTCTCTTGAGTTAAGCAGTGGGAAACTTGGATCATATGCTCTATAAAGAATTAGAGAGAAATTCATTATAAATTATTCCTCTCTTTGTCTTTTCAAATATCATTGTAGAAACTTAACTAGTGGTTTAAAGAAAGCCATGAGGATATGCTGTTTCTAAATATGTTAATTAGAAAACTAGGTTTGATTTACATAGTCTTGTATATATTATGTTTATTGTACCTTAGTTTGTGGTGTCTTTGTGCATATGAGTCTATGTATGTGTGTGCAAATGTGTATGTGTGTGTGTGTGTGTGTGTGTGTGTGTGTGTGTGTGTGCATATATGTGGAGGCTCACATATCTCAAGTGTTCTTAGGTGCTTTTCATGAGTTTTTGAGAAAATTTGCTAATTGGCTTGAAACTTAATAAATAGGTTAAAATGTCTGATCAGCAAGCAGGAAGGATTTACCAGCTTCTGCCTTGAAAAGGTAAAAATTACAAACTCCTTCCACTATGGTTCTTTCTTTCTTTTTTCTTCTCATCCTCTTTGTCCCTCATACTCACTCGTTTCTCACTTATATATACCCCTTCTTTTCCACTCAGAAAAGATCAGGCCTCTCCAGGGTATCAGCTACACATGGCATATCACGTTACTATAATACTAGGTACATACCTTCATATTAAGGCTAGAGGAGAGAATCCAGTAGGAGAAGAGTCCTAAAAGTTGGCAAAAGTCTGAGATAGCATTTGCACACACTGTTACCAGTTCCATAAGAACATCAAGCTAACACAACCATAACAGAGGACCCAGGTCAGACCCATGGAGGCATTCTGATTGTTGTGTGAGACCTTATGTAGCCTGATTATTTGATTCTGTTGGCTGTGTTCTTATGCTGTCCTTTACCCCTCTGGCTCCGACAATACGTCTTCATCTTCTTCTACAATAGTTACAGAAATATATGTACCTCTATGTATGTATTTTTGTAAAATTGCTGGAGTTTATTAAAAGTTGCTTCTTCCACCAAGTGTGTGTGCTTGCTTGCGTGTGTGCATGCACAGAAGTGATTCTTGCCCAGTTTTTCACTGGTCCCAGAGAGTATTTTTCTTTCTGATTTCAGAAAAAATCAAGTTTTCTTCCCTCAGAGAAGAAAACTGCCCCACCTGTCATGTCAAAGCTGTTCTTTGACAGGTTTGTCTATCTTGTTGATATTCTCAAAGAACCAACTCTGTTTCATTCATTCTTTGTATTGTTCTTTGTCTACTTTATTGATTTTTGGCCTCAGGTGAATTATTTTCTGCCATCTTGTTGATATTCTCAAAGAACCAACTCTTTCATTCATTCTTTGTATTGTTCTCTTTGTCTACTTTATTGATTTATGGTCTCAGCTGAATTATTTTCTGCCATATACTCCTTTTGAGTGCGGTTTCTTCTTTTTCTTTTTGTTCTGGAGCTTTAGGTGTGCTGCTAAGTTGAGATCTTTCCAATTTTTTTTTTATGTTGATACTTAATGCTATATATTTTTCTTTTAGCACTGCTTGTATTGTGTCACATATGTTTGTGTGTGTTGTGCATCATTCTAGAAAGTCTTTAATTTCTTGCTTTATTTTTCCTCGACATAGGAGTCATTCAGTAGAGAATTTTTCAGTTTCAATTAATTTATTTCATTGTTCCATTGTTTCTGCTCTAGGTAAAACCCAGCTTTAATCCATGGTGGTCTTATAGAATAAAGTGAGTTATTTCAATTTTCTTATATTTGTTGAGACAAGCTTTGTAACCAAATACAATTTTGAAAAAGGTTCCACAAGGTGATGAGAAAAAGTATATTGTATTTTGTTAAAATGATCTGTAGATATACATTGTATCCATTTGGTTCATAATGTATGTTATCTCAGTATTTCTCTGTTTAGTGTTTGTCTGGGTGACCTATCCACTGGTGAGAATAAGACACTGAAGTTGTACACTGTTAATGCAGAAAGCTGAATATGTGATTTATGCTTTACTAAATGTTTCTTTTACAAATGTGGGTGCCCTTGCATTTGGCAAATAGATGTTAAACTGAGATATTATCATGATGGATTTTTCCTTTGATGAGTATAAAATGTCCTTCCCTATACCTTTTTTTTTTTTACTTTTGGTTGAAAATATATTTTACTAGATATTAGAATTGCTATCCCAGCTTACTTTTTGCACCTGTTTGCTTAAAAAAAATCTTTGTCCAGCCCTTTACTCTAAAGTAATGTCTATCTTTGATGTTAAGGGCTGTTTCTTGTATGAATCAGAATGGTGGATCCCATTTTTCATCCATTCTGTTATCCAGTGTGTTTTTGTTGTGGAACTGAGAGATATTAATGGCCAATGATAGTTAATTTCTGTTATTTTGAAGTTGGTGACTGTAGTGTGTGTGTATATGTGTGTGCGTGTTTGTGTGTTTGTATGTGTGTGTGTTTTCCTTCTTTTGGTTTTGCTAATATTAAATTATTTTTTTTGTTGTTTTCTTGGGTGCAGTTATTCTCACTGGGTTGAAGTTTTTCTACCATAACTTTATGTAGGGCTGGATTTGTGGATAGATATTGTTTAAATTTGACATTGTTATGGAATATCTCTTTTTCTCCATCTATGCTAATTGAAAATTTTGCCAGTTATTCTAGTTTGCAATGGAATTCATGGTTTCTTAGAATCTGCAAGGCATCTGTTCAGGGACTTCTGGTGCTTACAGTGTCTGTTGTGAAGTTGAGTGTAATTCTAATAGGTCTGCTTTCATATGTTACTTGGCCTTTTTCCCTTGCAGCTTTTTACTATTCTTTCCTTGTTCTGTATGTTTAGTATATTAATTATTAAGTGCCGAGCTGAGTTTCCTTTCTTGTCCAGTCTATTCAGTATTTTGTTAAAAATATTTTTGGTCCTTTGAGCTGGAATTCTACCCTTTCTTCTATTTCTCTTATTCTCAGCTGGAGTTTTTTTTTTTTTTTTTTTTTTTTTTTTGCTTATCTTTCCATTTTAAAGTGTTAAACAGTTTTATTCATTTCATTTATGTGTTTGTTTTTACTTGGTTTTCTTTAAGAGATTTATATATTTACTCCAACTGCTTCTTTGAGTTTTTCTAAATTTTCTTGAGGGCTTTATTAATTTTCTCCTTAAGAAACTTTATCATCTTTATAAGCTGTTTTTAAGGTTGTCTTCTTGGCCTTCAGCTATGTTGGAATATTCATGGGTTGCTACAGTGGGATATCGGGACTCTGGTGTTAATATATTTCCCTGGATGTTGTTGATTGTGTTTTTTTTTATACTGGCATCTAGGCATCTGGGGTTGAGATGAACATAGATTGTGATACCTATTTTTGAATTTGTCTTTTGGATGGGTGGTTTGTTTCTTAGTTTCTGTTTTCTCCTTGGTGTAACTAGCATGACCTCTGGTTCAGCAGGAAGTCTCTCAGAGTTGGGGACTAGACTTCTGGCAGCTAACATGGCCTTTGGTTTAACAGGTTCTTTTACTGCCATTACCTGCACCTGAGCAGAAGATATCTGCTGTGTAGAGCTGGGACAATGACAATAGAGATGGGCAGGGTGGCAGATCTCAGCGGCTTAGGTCTTTCACAACCTAACTGTGGGCCTCTTAGTTATTCTAATTGATATGGCCTGAACCTGAACAAAAGATATTCACCCTTTTAGGAGTTAGAGGAGGCCATGGCAGCAGGGCCCAGTGTTGCTTCAGGAATAAATGTCAGTAGTTTTGGTCTTTTCAATCCTAAGGTTATGAGAGGGTTCTTATGGCAGGTTGGCTTCTTAATGTCTTCTAATTAGTGTGGCCTGTACCTGAATGTGTCATTTCTACTCCCTGCACTTCTCAACAGTGTGTAGTAGTCAAGAGTAATTTAGTTAACTGTACCACATGAGTTACAAACAACAGCCATGATATAGTCACAATCACAGGTCCACGGTTTTGTTGACTCAGATTTTTGTTGCATCAAAGTCAGGCACTATGTTTAAAAACTAGATAATAATCAATTTTTCTAATTTGCACATAGGACCAGACTAAACTGTAGACTCAGTAGCCTGATATCTATATTTCTTGACAGTTTCAGCTTTGGATTCTACTATGGAGTGGTAGTTATAGTTATTATATGGGTAACACCATAACATAAGTGGATGAGCTATACAGTCTAGTGTCCAGATTTGATAAGATAATCATTTTCCAGTATGTGTACTTTTCCTAATCACTTGGACAATATTCATTCCAGTTTATTAAGCTCAAACAAAGCATTATCACATGCTGTCATTCCTTCCACAGTTTCATGATGTCAGGAAGAGAGAATGCAATAGGAGAAGTGCTTTCAAAGGTATGAATGATGATTGTGAATAAGTGTTACAAATTACTGTTCCATGGGCCTGCTTTGCAAATAGAAATCATTTTTCTTTAACTACGTGCAAAAAACCCATATTTTTTTTAAATTAAAATTTTCATGATTAAGGAGGAAGCTATAAGAAATCATGACTCTGAAAAGACTGGACCCATGTGTATCTAGGGGTTAATAAGGGATGGGAAGACCGGGTTAATAAGGGATGGGAAGACCTGACTCTTATGATTTGTTCAAAGATCCATAAAATAACAAGTGGATATGCTTAGGTTTCCAAAAAAAAAAAAGATTTGTGAATTATTTTCTACAACTAATTATTTGTTAAAACAGTTAACTTTCTCACCTAATTTTGCCCATGCCTGGAAAATCAACAGTAGCCTTATACTCTTATTTGAAAATAGCTATCCCTCCCCTACCTCCTTGAAATCAGATAGAGATAAAAACAGAGATACCCAGGAAAGCATCTTCTTTGGATAATCGTTGCCTTAAGTATAGCAGACAGAGTTCATCTACTTCGAGGGACATCTCTGGGGCTTGTGAAATCTATTTGTTCATTTCTTTCAGAAACACTTTCTGTTCCAGTGTCCATATCTCTGTGTTATGATAAACAATGCAGTGTCCTCCCTACAGTTTTCTAAGTCCATACTAGGGGCACAATTTAAAAGGAGCAAGCACACACAGCAATGGAAATTAACCCCAGGCCTGCCAGCCTCTGTCAGGGATAATGGCTTCACATAATTCCAGGGTTAAATGAGAAGTAGGTGCCTTTTTACTGAGTTCGGCTCTTTGTCCTTGCTTTAGTGTGTCATTGTAGGAACTGTCATGTGAGGTTAATGACAGCCCATCATTACCCTTGTCAAATATGTAATAATGTGGCCCAACAACGAATCTGAATGGTTTCTGCTTGTCAGACCCCTATGTTTTGCCTAGCAGATGGCCACTGTGTTTGGAGAGGCCCTTGCTCAGATGCATCACACTGATATCCTGAACACGTGTATGCGAGAAGCATTTTCCCCTGATGGGACAATGTGTGGCTAGAATACTAATTGGGAAAAGCAAGATGACTGCCGGCTTCCCTCCCTCCACCTCCCAGTTCCCTTAGCTTTTTGTTAGGTTGCAGGGTGAATGAGAACACACAGGGCCTCTCTTGCCTCTCTCCTCTTATTATTTCCAGCAACACACAGCACTTTCCAGCTGTGATATGCCTCCGCTTCCAAGCCCTTTATTTGGATCACTTAGGATGCAGCACCCATGAAATTTAGACATATTCTATTTTCAGAGAATGGCAACAAAAAGGGAGAGGCTTCAGTGGGGAAATTGGCAGGGGGCAGGGTTTACTGGAAAAGAACTGCAGTCAGCTTGGCAGGAAACAGAAGCCCAGATTAGACCTTGAGCAAAGTCACTTCCTCCCACCTCACTTGTCCTCTTCCACCTCCTACCAGAGGGGTGGCTGGCAAGATGGACAGGTACTTAAGGCCCTATGTACAGACTGTCCACTGTGCCATCGAAATTCTGCAGCAAGTCTTCGGCTTTTTTTTGCTTCAGTGCTTTTCATTTTAGTGAGTACATTAGGTAAATCTGTCTTCCAAAATGAACTGTAGATATCTGAAAATCAGTTCAAACTCTAAAAACTGCCTCAAGAATTTGTTACGTAATAATAAAATTATTTTCCCTTAATAATCTATTCCCATGTTTTCCCAAGCTGCACATCTTTCTAAAGTACTAAGTGGCCACCTGCTGTTTCTGTACTAGTTTCCTGCCTTCAGACCTTCCTTAAGCACTAGCAATGAACATGCAGCTTTCAGTGTTCTCATAAGTAAATTTTATGTTTCCCAAAAACATTTCTTTTTAAAAAATATGTTTAAAATTATATTTATTTTTATTTTTGGAGTTAGAGATACACATACCATTTGTGCATGTTAAGATCAGGTACAAATTTGAAATTCAGTTCTGTGCCTCTCTACCAAGTGGGTCCTAGTTATCAAACCCACATCATAAAAGATTGATACCAAGAGCCTTTGCCAACCAACCCATCTCTCTGACCCTAGAAAAATACTACTTTAAAAAATTTAGAAAGTATTTGTTGTTTTTAAGATAATAATAATATCACCATTTCTCCTTCCCTTTCTCATAACTAATGCTGCCACTTATTCCTCTTTGCTCTCTTCAAATTCATAGCCTCTTTTGTTTCCATAATTTCTCAACAACATGACTACTTATACCGGAGTTGAACAGCAATAGACAAGATGGGGAGTGGTGTCCCGGGAGACCTCAATCCTATACAAAACCATTTCTTAAAGGCCTTTCTGAGTATAATTGTTCTACTAACCTAATGTGGCTCTGATAGCATCTGCTTCTCTGAATAATAAAGAAAAAAATTGCTTTCCCTATCAAAAATAGAAGATCTTTGAATTCATTGCATATATTCCATATAACCCGCTTTTTTTTTTTTTTTTGTAAATAAAAATCATGAGTATTGATTAGGACCTCATTCTAAAACCTAGTATGGTATTGAAACCAGCACACAGACCTTTTGTTCTGAGCTTAATGTTGTTTTCTCCATTGTAGCAGATAGCCACCTTATGCTTTGTCCATTTAAATGTTTGTTCCTGTCATTTGTGTCCACAGCCTCTATTTCAAAAAGTCTCAAACATGCTGTCTGTTTTTCTTTTAGGTTTTGATGTGCATATTGAGTGAAGAGTCATTTCCTGCAGTATCTATGGCTGCGTTGTATAGCACTGAGGTCATTTCCCCTTGTAATCTCTATGACATGCAGAGTTTTCTAAAGGTATGTCTTTAACAAGTCACAAGATTTTTGTCGTTGTTGCTTGTTTGTTTGTTTTTGTTTTTAACCTTGTACTTTATCCAGTTTGAGGCCAATAGTCACTGTGAATTTGTCAATAGGTACAGATTGCTATGCTGGGTTTAAGATATCAGAGGAGCCTTTGACAGGAAGATATCAACTGCCGGATACCCATTGGTGGTGGCGGACTTGCACTTCTACACACATCAGATGCTGATGAGAAGTGACACTGCTGTGCTGCAGGAATATTAGCCATCTGCACCTCTGGGAAAGAAAATAGATTCCCTGGCTTTTTATTGGAAAGGGGGAGCTTTTTCCAGAAGAAAGATAATATTGCAAATAATTTAAGATTTAATATTTGCTGAAAGTTTGATTCTTTTCTGTGAATATGTGGAAATTTCAGCATAAGTGTTAAGAAACTTTGATTATGAAATTATAGGATACATCTATATTCTCAGTTCACAGAAGCTCTCTTAAAACCTTTTTCTAATGCTCTATTTAATTTCATTATTAATCCAAAAATGTGCAGCACATTTGAATGTCTCCATAGCCCCTAAGTTCAAAGATCACTTGGAATAGCAGAGAACATATTCTGCAGTTGTCTTCTTGTAGTGTATTTTTGCCTTTCTGTGTGTCAAGCATTATTCTAAAATATATGAAGCATTAGGATAAGTTTGTTGGTTTGGAAATACTCACTGTGTAGAAGTAGAGATACTGTGAGTGGAGAGGATTTTCATTCCAGTTTACCCACTTCCTACTCCATAATTTACTTGACCCCATCCAACTCCTTCTCACTGCAAAATTTTACCACTTAGCCTTAAGAATGACAATTCTTGTCACTTGAAGAATTATTTTTTATTTAGGTCATTTTCTCATAACAGAATAATTCAGGGATGAAGTTCTTGTCAGTGCCTTTCATCTCATTGCTAACTCCATTTAAGCATTTCTCTTTTTTTAAGTGCATTTATTTATTTATCTATTTATTTATTTATTTATTTATTTACCTAATTTCTCTCCCACTTCCTTTCCCTCCCTATCTCTTTTTTTGTGTGCACATGTGTGTCTCTGTATGTGTGAATGTGTGTGTCTGTGTGTGTGTATGCATGTGCCTGTGCGTACACTCATGCAAGTGCATCAGAAAATGACATCAGATTTATGAAGATACAGTATTAGGTGTTTGTGAACCATTAGACAGATGCTAGAAACTGAATGTGGATCTTGTGGAAGAGCATCAAGTGTTCTTAGCCACCAAGCTGTCTCTGCAGCTCCTAGAATCTAGGGTCTAGATCATTATTTATCATCTACCTGATAAGAAAAAAAAACATATGACTCTATTTTTTTCATTATTTTTTATCTCTCTGGAAAAAGCACCTATTTCTTCCTATTGTTTCATCTGCTAATTAGTTGGTAACTAATTCATTATTTTTTAAAAGTTCTGGGCCACAGAGGTAACCACAATGGTGACTCACCTACTGGCTGAACTTTATGTGAGTTACTGGTTTCTGCAACCCATCTCAATCATCTTTTTATAGATTCACAATGTGTGTGTTTCCAAAGTCAGGCCAGTCTGACTTTTAAGTAATAAAACAAAATGACTAATTTCCTCCACCCACTTCTTTTTATTTACCATTGAAATCTATCCTGGCAGCAGCAAACCCAAGTTTCTTACCATAATTTTCATTTTTGTTTTTTGAGACACGGTTTCTCTGTGTAGCCCTGGCTGTTCTGGAACTCACTCTGTAGACCAGGCTGGCCTTGAACTCAGAAATACGCCTGTCTCTGCCTCCCAAGTGCTGGGACTAAAGGCATGCGCCACCACTGCACAGCCTTACCATAATTTTTTATCCCTCAATATTTTTTTAGCTTTACTTGCTTCTTCTTCCTCAGTGCGAATTTACTTGTAGATTATTGTAATGATTCTACTGCCAAAAAAAAAAAAAGAAAGAAAGAAAGAAAGAAAGAATGAAAGAAAGAAAAGAAAAAAGAGAAAAAACCAAACAAACTTCTTAATTGTTTTCCTATGTTTTTACTTATATATTTTATCCATGATATTTCTTGACAAAACCCCAAACCAGGATAACTCATCTGTCTCCAGATGAGTTGTTGATTATGGTTGGTGAAAATTATAAACTTGCCAGACAGGTTTTTCTTCAATTGTATCAGCACCAATTCAAATGAATATTAGTCTGGCGGAGAAATCCTGCTATGTTTTCTTGGTAAGCTTACTCCCAATGTGCACTTCATCATTTTTCATTCTCATATTTTTCTCCCTGTTATTCCCCTGGAAAAAATCTCTACTCAGTATTTTTTCTTTCTTTTGGACATTTTTTTTTTTATTGTTCACTCATCATACATACACTCATCATTCTATTTTCTAATAGCCCATTAAAACTCATGATTTACTGTTCTATGTAATTCCTTGCTTAGTTTTTCTAGTTTTCCTTAGGTCTTATATAAGAAGTTTATTAGTCCCTACAGTACACTCAACATACAATAACATTATTGGAATATAGTAGTTTAGTATTTTTTTTAAGTAGATAAAATTATAGTGATTGAAATACTATTCAAAGGATTTACTAGATAAAACTGAGGAGGATTCTCAGCAAGAATTATCAGCTGAAAACAATCTATGGAGTTATCTGAGAAAGAAAAAAAATGGAAACAAAATTTTGAATTCAGGAAATGTCATAGATAATTATAAAGTTTTGGTGAAACAAAACAAAATAAAACACAACACAATAAAACAAAACAACCGATGCTGTGTGTGATAGTCTATTTACAGGAGTAAAATAAATAGGTGCAAAGGTGGTGGTAGGCAGTATTTACATTTTCTCCAGCCCCCAACGTGTCT
Organism: Arvicanthis niloticus; assembly: GCF_011762505.2. NCBI lineage: Eukaryota > Metazoa > Chordata > Mammalia > Rodentia > Muridae > Arvicanthis > Arvicanthis niloticus. Next base: position 3,901,741 of record NC_047661.1, read on the forward strand.
GTATTGTAATCTCCAGAATATGAAAGTATATGATATATGGTGAGAAAAGATGGAGGTGGCTTGCTAATCAGGTGGTGTGGTGGTTTGAATATGCTTGGCACCAGGAGTTGCACTATTAGGAAGTGTTCAATGTTGGAGTAGGTGTGGCCCTGGCGGAAGAAGTGTGTCACTGTGTAGATCAGCTTTGAGGGCTCCTAATGATCAACCTTTATCCAGTGCATGTTGGGAGCTGACTTGTAGCAGACAACAGATATCATCTTTGCAGCCATCTCGAGCAATATACCCTGACAAGAGACTTGTTTTTCAACAGCCTACAACAGCTGAGCACACTCTAATAAACATCTTGTTTATCCCACATATCTTGTTTTGCTGTTTAGCGCCCCTAGGTTCTAGGCACTCATGATATCCACACCTACAAGGCACGTGATATCCACACCTGCAAGGCACGTGGTATCCACGCACCTACAAGGCATGTGGCAAAAGCCTATAAATACCCTATCTTCCCTTCAATGAGAGAGACAATAAACGAGACTTAAGACTTGATAAGTACCTCTGTCTTGTCTCCATTCTTCGAGTCTCTTCTCTTTCATCCCCCCTCTCTCTCTTGCTAGACCCTGACCCATGGACCGGAGAAGCAGCTCAGGTGGGACACAGTGGCCCTCAACCTGGGCAGCTCAAGCTGGGACAAGTGCAGAAGAGACCTCCACCACTTTCTGGCTGCCTACAAAATAGAGATTCCTTCTGCCTGCCTTCAGATCAGAATATAGAATTCTCAGCTTCTTCTGGAGCAGCATGTCTGCCTGGATGCTGCAGTGCTTCCTGCCATGATGATAATGGACAGAACCTCTGAAATTGTAAGCCACCCCCAATTAAATGTTGTTCTTTTAAAAAGCTGCCTTCCTCATGGTGTATCTTCTCAGCAGTGGAAACCCTAAGGCAGATGGGAAACAGACAGCATCTAGAGCTTTTCAGGTGGATCCAATGTTGTTGCAAGTTGGGTGGGGATGAAAAATGTGGGTAGGAAAATTATCAGAGTGACTTGATGTGAGAGATTCAACTCAATTTCTAAGGTTCAGCATACAGAAAGAACCATGAGCCAAGTAGAAGGTGAAAAAAGCAAAAGCACAAGATGTCCTCAGAGCCTGCAGGAATGTGGGAGCCCCATGAAGACCATGATGTAGCTCAGTGAATCCAGTCTAGACATTCAGAGACTTTTGAAACAAATATCAATATAATTGTGTGCTCCTGTAAATCACTAAATTCCTGGTAACTTGTGACAGCAGCAGTAGGACACCAAAACAGAAATAAGGCCAAGGATGAAAACTGGAAGCTGATGATGAGGTACTTGTCACAGAGTTTTGCAAGGAAAAAAAATGGGACGTTTGAGATATAGATGTAACATAGTCACCTTTTTCAGTGGGATGGACACTTTATTATTTCAGATGTGTGCTATATTGCACACAAGTTGGGAGAGAGCTCAGTGGTCCTCTTCTTCAGGTTGAAAAAATACAGAATGTGAGTGGTCAGAAGTGGCTAAAGGAAAGCTCTTTTAAAGAGATAATTTTCTTAACATCATTTTAAATGACTTGCAATTCAAGAAATACATTTTATTTTCAATGTAGATGAAAAGTTAAGAAAAGAGCAGTTTTCTGAACTTTTGGCTCATATCCACTTGTCAGAGTGTACATACCATGGCTGTTGTTTTGGGATCTGGGTTAACGCACTTAGTATATTTTTCTAGTTCCGTTCATTTGCCTACAAAATTCATGATGTCCTTGTTTTTAATACCTGATTAGTATTCCATGGTGTAAATGAACCACATTTTCTGTATCCACTATTCAGTTGAGGGATATTTGAGTTGTTTCCAGCTTCTGGCTACTACAAATAATGTTTCTATGAACATAGAAGAGCATGTATCCTTGTGGTATGGTTTAGCATTATGTGGTTATATGATTAAGAGTGATATAGCTGGATCTTCAGGTGGAACTATTTCCAAATTTTCTGCAGAACTGCCAGATTAATTTTCAAAATGGTTGTACCAATTCGCAATCCCACCAGCAATGGAGGAGTGTTCCTCTTTCTTTACATCCTCAGTAGCATCTGCTGTTGTATGAGTTTTTAATCTTAGCCATTGCGATTAGTGTAAGGTAGAATCTCAGGGCTGGTTTAATTTGCCTTTCCCTAATGTCTAAGGATGCTGAACATTTCTTTAAATAGTTCTTGGCCATTTGAGATTCCTCAGTTGAGAATTCCTTGTTTAGCTTTGTTGCCCATATTTAAATTGTGTTATTTGTTATTTTGGATTAACTTTTTGATTTCTTTGTGTATTTTGTATATTAGCCCTCTATCGGATGTAGGATTAGTGAAGACCTTTACCCAATCTGTAGGTTGTTGTTTTATCTTATTGACAGTGTTCTTTGCCTTACAGAAGATTTGCAGGTTTATGAGATCCCATTTGTCAAATGCTGATTTTAGAGCCTGAGCCATTGATGATCTGTTCAGGAAAATTTCCCTTGTGGCAATGCATTTGAGGCGATTTCCCACTTTCTTTTTTATTAGATTTACTGTATCTGGTTTTACTTTGTGGTCTTTGATCCACTTGAACTTGGGCTTTGTAAAAGGTGATAAATATATATCAATTTGCATTCTTCTACATGCAGACTGCCAGTTAGACCAGCACCCTATATTGAAGTTGCTTTCTTTTTTTCCACCTAATCATTTTGGCTTATTTGTGAAAGATCAAGAGTGTGTGGGCTTATTTCCTAGTCTTCAGTTCTATTCCATTGATCAACCCATCTGTCTCTATATCAGTGCCATGTGGTTTTCATCATTATTGCTCTGTAGTACAGTTTGAGGTCAAGGGTGGTGATTCCCTCAGAAGATCTTTTATTGTTGAGAATTGTTTTAACTATCCTGGATTTTTTTGTTTTTCTATATAAAGTTGAGAATTACACTTTCCAGGTCTGTGAAGAGTTGAATTGGATTTTTGATGGTGATTGCATTCTCTCTGTAGATTGCTTTTGGTAAAATGGCCATTTTTACTATGTTAATCCTGAGCATGGGTGATCTTTCCAACTTCTGGGGTCTTCTCTGATTTCTTTCTTTAGGGGTTTGCAGTTTTTGTCATATAGATCTTTCACTTGCTTGGTTAGAATTACATCAAGATATTTTATGCTACTTGTGACTATTGTGAAGAGTTTTGTTCCCATGATACAACTCACAGACTATATAAAGATTAACAAGAAGGAAGGCTCAAGTATGGATACTTCAATCCCACAAAAGGAAACAAAATAATAATGAGAGGCAGAGGGAGCTAGAGACATGGGTGGGAGACAGAGTGAAGGAGGGGAAAGGGGGGGCAGGATCAGGTAGCTGGATAGACAGGAGAGAAGCTCAAAGGGCCATGAGAATGAAAAGGAATATGCAGCAGTAGAGTGGGGGACAGAGAAAGTCTCAGACACCAGGAATATGAGAGGCTCCCAGGACCCAATTGGGATGACTTTAGCTGAAATGCCCAACAGAAGGAAGATGGAATATGAACAGACCACCTCTAGTAGATAGATATGTCTCCTAATTGAGGGATAGGGCCACCTACCCATTTCAAAATTTTTGACCCAGATATTGAAGTAATTGTTTGAAATGGACGATAGTCAAGCCCACTATCTAAGCTGCAGCAGCTCTGCCTAGCTCAGCCGCCATGTTTGACAGCCAGAGACCTTGTGCATGCTGCAGCTAGAAATGGCCAGCCAGAAACACCAGCACTGCTATCCATGAGATGCCAGTGTGGGAGATGGCTCTGCCAATCTTCCATGCTGTCTCTGTAAGGCTGGGCATTGCCCAGACCATCCCACCATTCACGCAGTCCCGGTAGGAAAATGAGACTCTAATGCTTAAATATTAATCAAGGGCTTTATATGTTTGGTAATGCTCAATAACAATATGCCCATACAATTAGAGTTGTTTCCCAATTAGCTAACCTAAATATAAGTTGTTACCTGTAACTGCTCTCCATTCCTGTGTGGCTCTTCCTCCTCCTACATTTCTGTCCTCTTTAGCTTCTCATCTTTATTTTCCTCTTCCTCTCCTTACTCCTCTCACCTTTGCTCCTCCTACACCCAGAACCATTCCTGTTTTAAAAAAAAATGCACGGACACAATTGGAGCAGAGACTGAAGAAAAGGCCATTCAGAGACCACCTCAACTTAGAATCCACTCCATGGGCACCCACCAAACCCCCACACTATTGCTGATGCCATGTTGTGCTTGCAGAATGGAGTCTGGCATCGCTGTTTTCTGAGAGGCTCTACTAGCACCTGACTGAGAAAGATGCAGACACTGTACTGCCAATCATTGTACTGAGCTCAGGAACTCCTATGGAAGAATTAGGAGAAGAACTGAAGGAGCAGAAGGGAATTGCAACCCCATAGGAAGAACAAAAGTATCAACCAGACTCCTCAGAGTTCCCAAGGACTAAACCACCAACCAAAGGGCTAGTGAGTGGCCCCCACTTCATTTGTACCACAGGACTGCCTTGTCTGGCCTCAATGGAAGGGGATGTGCTCGGTTCTGTGGAGGCTTGATACTCCAGAGAAGGGGAAAGCTAGAGGAGTGAGGTGGGAGTGGGTGGATAGAAGGGTAAGCATCCTAATATAAGTTAAGGGGAGGGAGGATGGGTGGAGTGCTAGTGGAGGGGGATCCTGGAAAAGAGACACCATTTGAAATGTAAGTAAATAAAACAATTAACAATAACAACATTAATAATTAGAAATAATAATTATTATTATTACTAATTATTATTAATATTATTATAAAAAAGGGAGAGGCTTTAAAAACCCATAGTCTTGTGTTTTCCAAGATTTCTAATAGGATAACCTTGGTAAATATTTGTTGATAGTACCAGGGACTGTGATCACAGAGATTTGCTTACTTTTGTGGATCATTTCAAATTTTTTAGATAAAATAGAAAAGCAGACTTAGGGAAAGTGTAAGGAATATTATCAATCATGCTTCTGTTGCTGAGTGGCTGTCAGCTGAGACCATAGTTTCTCAGGCAGTACAGCAGGCATTGTAGTCATTTTGAATTTCTACATTTCAAAAATGAGCAAGGCGAACTTGAAAAGAGCATTGATTATTGAGAGAGGCAGCCCTCATTCTAAGACTCTAAATTCAAAACAGAATCCTCAAAGCACCATTGATCATACATCTGCCTATCTAAGGGGCTCAACTGAAATCGCAGGGGCCTTCATTTTGTTGGCTTTGGAGAGAGTATGAGAAAAGATTATGAAAAGCTGTCATGGTTTAGTTTGTAGCTGCTTTTTTTTCCCTGTCTAAAGTACTTTAGGGGGAAAAAAAAAGACAGAAAGAAAGACAGCTGTGAAAGGAGCCAGTTCAGCAAGTTGTTTCATACTCATCTTCCAACACTACAGCCTGTGCTTCTCTGGGAAGGAGTCCTGGGAAACACATGGGAGGAAATTGCAAAGCACCTTTAGAGCCTCCTGGGGAATGGGTACAGGCAGGCAAAGCACATTGTGAACTATAAAATGCAGTCATGGAGCCAGTTCCTCACTTGGGGCCTATGGTGGGAAGCTGTCCTCACTTGTTGGGGAACTGAAGCATGTGAAATTACACCACTTCATACAAATTACCCAAAATAAAAGAAATAGCATGTTCTGATATAATAGGTACAAGCATGCTTTAGGATGATGATAACAAACACCACATCTACACTGAGGCATTATGCAGAATCACTGGGCACATAGTTTCATGAGGAACTGTCTTTATGCCTTCAGCATCTAAGGTCATACCATTGCCTGTTGTGAGTGAGAAGCTCAGCCTATAAGTGCTGCAGCATTAGGCAGACTGTCTTGTAGCTACCAATCTGGAGAGCTCAGAGAATCCCATTCATTCTGAGTGATTCTCATCTGAAAGGAAGCAGATACTTTTCCCGTCTTGTCTGCTTTTGAATGGAGAACACTATGTCATCCATGCAGCTTCTTCAAAATTATCCAACGAAACAATATCTCAACATTAACCTCATGACCTCCTAGAGGATTCTGCATACTTTAGACTTGTATAAAAAAGTCTAAAGTATGCAGAATACTTTAGTTCTGCTTTAGTATTCTGGCTTTAGTTCCTTCCGCCATTATCACCTATTACTTGTCTTTGTGTACTTATCCTTTTGTTGTTTTTCTTGTTTTATTAACAGAAGCTGTTTTTGAAGTTTTCGTTGTACAGTTTACCTGGCTTCTCAACCTTCTTTCAAAGAATCTATTCTTTTATCAATTGCTTCTAACATGCCATCTCTTCTCTGAAGAAAGAAACTCATGTTAATGCTATCACTTTGCTGACTAAGTTAAATTACAGCCTTTTCTGAGCCTGCATATTTCCTCACTTATACAATTGTTACTAGAAGTAGTTTTATATTCTGATTTGAAAAATTTCCCCCACTTGATTCTCCTAGTACATAAGGATTTAGTTCTATCTCAGTTTTAATTTTACAGTTCTCCTGAAGATCTATATGATGCCAGACAGGCATCCAAGGAATGCATATGGCAAGTAAATTTAAGTCAGTTATAACATGGATTCTGACAACCTTTTTTTCCTCATCCAGGTGTCTCAGGAATGAGAGTTCTCCACAAAAAGCAAAAGAGGTACTTGAGGAGACATTAGTGTGTGGAAGGCAAGTAAGTGAGACCAAAAGCGGTCTCACAAGAAGCTTCAGTTGAGAAGTTTTTGGTGCCTTGATTTTTCAGTTATTCAAAGGTTACATAAAAGAAAATCATGGAAGTCAACATATTTAAGACACAAAGCCTACTTTCCACAAGCCAAAGCTGAAAAAGTACTGATTCAGTGATTCTTCCCTATTGAAGTTTTATTGGCTTTTTATTCTACAAATTGATGTCAGGTTAATGCTCAGTCTCTTTTGGAAGCATTTGCTGTTCTTTGTTATATTCTATCTGGAAAGCAATAAACATTATGTCAACGTCATGTTCATATGTGTTCATTTTTGTCCTCTTTTTAAGGAGAGAGGCACTTAACAATTTGGATTTAAGGGTTAAAAAGAGCAAGATAATAACAACAAGCAACAATTGCATAGCAATTTGCAACCTTCCAGCTCTTCAATCTGTGATTTGCTTTCAATTCTCCAGACAGTAGTGTGATGTTGCTATCATTGCTCCTCTGTGGAGAAGAAAACTTGAGCTAAATATGTTTAGATGACTTGTCTAAGGTTATGTAAAAACACCTAGACTGACAGAATGTTATTAATTCAGAATAAAAGTAAACTGAACCCCAGTCTGATTATTTAGGATTTTTTTTCTACAATGATATGTAACCCCTACTGATTGCTCACAGTGAAAGAGATAACTGTTCTGATATTTTTCACATGGATTAACACATTTAACTTCAACCACTACCCTCCCCCCCAAAAAAAAACCCCACTGTTACCTCACTTTACAGAAAGAAAATTGAACTCTAGACAAGTTAAGTACCTAGACCTTGTTCTCATAGTTGGTACCTAAATTAGGACCTAAGTAATTTGGCTATCAAGTGCATTCTAAGCAGCTCTAGTATTCCCATGATGGTTGTCTGCTAATGTAAGGTGGTGACTTTACCAGTAAAAGCAGAATGTTTTCATCCTTTAATATACGCAGAGTGTTTTAAATTTAAGATTTTCAAAGTAAAAAACCAAGTATTTCAGAGACATAGCTAATTTGGGGACTGTGAGTAATTATTTTACTCTCAAGTCTGAATTGACCCAGTTTAACTCCTTGATCATATATTAATTACTTTCATGTTGATTCCTAATTCCTAATATAAACAACTTAAGGGAGAATGTGCTTATTTGACCTAAATTGTCAGAGGGTTCAATTCATTCTTACTTGTCTTCATATGCAGTTTATAGAACCATGGTGTTGTGAAGACCCCCAAACTCGGGAGATTCTTACTCAAGTCTCCGGAAGTCATGATCACCTAAAAATTGCAAGACACCTTACCTGGATGCAATCAGCAGAGGTTTATTAGGGAGAGTTGGCCTGCCAAGGTCAATTCATTCGATCACGAAGGAGCTGAAGTGACAAAGCCAGTCAGTCTGAGAAGGGTTTTTAAAGGGGGAAACCACAAACCTGGAAAGTGAGGAAGGGGTGAAAGGTTGCTAAGGAAATATAACATAAAAATAGTGGAGAATTCTAGAGGAACACAACCTAAATGAATCAGGGTCGTGTGGAAAACACTCTGTATACTCATTTCTCTAAAAAATGTGGTCTTGTCATGTCACTTGCTCAACTATTTCTCAATCTCACCTAGATGACTTGCATTTTTCTTTGTGGTCAGGAATGTGTCTTCCTGCTTTGGGCTTTCCACACCCACAGGTGAGTTCTCTTCCCTGAGGCTTGAGGAATGTTAATCCAGCAAGTGTCCTCTGACTCAGGGATAATGTACTCTTCCCTGAATGTATCCCAGGGCAGTGAAGGCCTGAAATCTTACATTCAGTTCTGCTTTCTAGAAGTAGTGAACCTGCATTCTTTTGCTCAGGTCTATGGGTAAAGAAAAAGCCTGTATATATTTTATAAAATGATCTTTATAATTTTTCACTCTACAGTAGCACAGAGTTGTTACATCCTGACTCACATGGAAGCAGAGAGGAATCAGGAAGCAATAAGAGATACTATATACCAAAACCCTGCTCCATGTATTTTTTTTCCTGTAAGTATCCATAACCTGCAATACTTTCTAGAACTTCACACAGTAGCACTACCAGTAAGCAAGCAACATTGAAAGCATAAGCATGTGGAAGATACTTCAGATTCAGAAGATATCCTCTCTCTCTCTCTCTCTCTCTCTCTCTCTCTCTCTCTCTCTCTCTCTCTCTCTCTTCTGGTAACCTATTACTCAGAACAGTAAAATAAATACAGGAAGGCTTTAGGAAAACATGTGTTCAATGAAAAAAAATAACTCCCTCAATGTTCCATAGCCAGCAGCTGAGGAAATCAGCTTTTTTGGCCTGTTATAGAATCAAATCACATATCCCATACTTGCTTTCTACACCCAGACTTAAACCTGGTTTTCCATTTTCCTCATTTTTTTATGAGTAGCTGTTATTACTTACTTCTTGTTCTAAGTTTTCATCACTTGCTTTGAGAAGGTATACTTATTTACCTTTCCTCTGTCAAGTCTGAAGTACATTAATTTGAAGAAAATATATAACTTTCACATTTTACCTTTGAATAGTCGTTGCTATGTTTATATTCATGCTCCATTCAACTTGTGAACCCACTACAAAAATAGACTATCTCTCTCAGAAGCAAGGATGCTCTGCTTCATTTATGATTTTTCCTGAGAGACTAGAAGTGAAGTTATCCATTAGGTTGGAGTAAAAAGAAGTAAGGGAATCTTTTGCAGTTCTCATTGTTTAACAGGAAAATGGAAACAAAATACTAATTTGTTCCGCGCCCCTTCCAAGTCCCCTCGCCCGCAAGAGAGACAGGGGAGGCAGTATTTGGGTAGTTACTACAGCGAGGCTTTATTCTTGTATCAGCTGAAGCGGAAGACCCCAAGCCCAGAAAAGGCACTGCTTATATGCATCCTAGAGTGGCGTGTTCACTTCTGATTGGCTGTTCACTCATCACCCCATTTTACACCCCGGGATGGGTAGTGACTTGGTGCGCTCTTGCCTCTTGCACCTGCGCAGTTTAGTTGTTTACTTGTGAGAGCACAGGATGCCAGCGCCATCTTGTAATGGCGAATATTGTCACCGCTCGCTGCGGCTCCCTACATCTCCCCCTTTCTATTTTATTAAGATAGAACAGCCTTTTGCCTATCAAGCGCAGCACTAACTCAGTGAGGGAAAGCAGAGGCCTGATCCCCTGTGCAAAATGAGATATTGTAATGGGTTTCTTCTCTTGTCGTCATGCAATGAGTAATACTTCCCATACCCATCTTGATGCCTTTTGTCGGGGAAAGGGAGCCTCCACTCTGGGGCGCCACCAGGGGAGGAGGTTTCTTGGCATCAAACCTTTGTGCAATCAGGCATACTTTCGGGAAATATATCCACACTCGTGGAACATTCCCTGTTGAGTACCCACTTGCAAACACCTCTAAATATTCAGGTACCACAGTTATTCAGGCAAGGGCTGGCTAGACTTAGACCTCTCATTGACCCAGTGCAATGGGCTGAACCCTTGGGGTGCATCCACTGAGGGTCTCAGTCATCAGTTACTTTCTTAGCATAGATAGCCAAATTTCAGGGGAAGATCCTTGTTCCAAGGCTATGAGTGCTTGGGCGATAGCAACCTTGTCACGTTTTTGTTGGGCTCTAAGCTCGCAGACCAAGCATAACATGAACACTAATCCACAACATAGGGCTACACCAAACAGGCCTATCCCCACCCTTTCCTTAAAGAAAGAAAAGGCAGAAGAAATTCAAGAAGAAAGTCCTTTAACGATGGAGGGATCCAGGCGGGTGGAGTTGACAAGAATAATTTCTCTGCGAAGTTGTTCAAGAAGATTTCCAAAATTTTCAGACCAATTTTCTGAAAGATGTAAGGACAATTTACGTGAGAGATTGGCTGCTTTTGTAAAGTTTTCGTATTGAATGTTGGTAATACACAAAGCTCCGAATTTCCTTTCACAGCCAATTTATGTCAACTGAAATAAGATATCCAGTCTTTCTTCAACCAAATCTAATCTCTGATTGAGTATCATAATACCTTTTTTCAATTCTGCTGTGGAGGAAGAGTGGGTAGCCATTGCCTGGCTAACTCTTTCTTCCAAATATTGACAAATTCAGTGGTTTGTACTTGGTGCAACATGGCAATAGCTCCAACGGTAGCACGTCTGCCCTGAGCATAATAGCTGTGACAATGGCTGCCGTTATATAAAAATCTCTCTTCTGTCGAAATAAAGTCAAGGTCCCAGACGTCTGAACGGGGATACGGATCCATTGTGGTATTCTGGCTATTAGGGCCTGCTTATAGATAAGAGCAGACCAGCATTGGGACATAAAGCAAGTTACATTGGTACAAGTATTAAAGGAGTGGTTGGATAAGATGAAAAGAAATAGAGGATACACACAAACTGGAGTGAGGCATTAATTCGCTCGGTATAGTTAAAGGTATAGGAGAAATTCTGTTTAGCAGAAGCGGCGCCTTTTAAGAAGGCAAGGGCATAGGTTTTGGAAAAGCAGATAGGATAGCCCATCTAAATTCACTATATATACTAGGAACCCAAGCTTGGAGAACCCATGTAGCAATCAAAAGCATTTGTAGGGGAACCCGCTGAGGAATCATCGTCCACAACTGTGAGGCGTCGAGTCAGGCATTCCAGGCAACCAAAACAGGTTGTCTTCTTCCTGTGGAAAAACACAAACCGCTCCCCTGGATCTTATTAAAATAGGATCCGGGCCTTTCCATTGACCAGTCAAAACATCTTTCCGTTTTATCATTTCTTTTGGCCTAGTTGGTTCCAGGCAATGGCGATCAGCCGCTGTGTTGCCCTGACTGTCCAAATTCAAAAAATTAAGAGTAAAAAGTGCCAGAGAGACAATAACCCGTGGCACCGTGGGCAGAGCTTCCTCAACTTCTCCTTTTTGTTTTATCAAATAAGTTTTAAGGGTACGATGAGCACACTCAATGATGCCCTGTCCCTGAGGGTTGTAAGGAAGACCCGTCAGGTGTGTCACCTCCATTTGGTGACAAAATTGTCCAAACTTTTGAGAAGTGTAGGCTGGTCCATTGTCAGTTTTAAGGATTTTAGGCTTTCCCCAAGCACTCCAAGCCTCGAGACAATGTAGAATAACATGGGCTGCCTTTTCTCCGGTCAATGGAGAGGCAAACATAACTCCAGAACAGGTATCAATGGAGACATGCAAATATTGTAATTTGCCAAAGGATGGGATGTGGGTAACATCCATTTGCCAGATCTGTAATGGCCTAATTTTCTGAGGGTTAATTCCGGTATGGGGAACAGGTAGGAATTGACAGCAGTTTTGGCATTGAGTCACGATATCTCTAGCCTCCTTTCTAGTGATGTTAAATCGACATCGTAGCATCTCAGCTGTCACATGAAACCTTTTATGAAAGGCTTTAGCCAAATCCAATTTTGGCGAAAGGGCAATTGCAATCAACTTTGTGGCTCAATCTGCCAGGTCATTTCCACGGGACATAGGTCCCGGTAAGCCTGAGTGAGCCCTAATATGAGTTATAAAGACAGGGAATCTTCGCTTAGTCAGGGTAAGCTGAATATTTTGAAAAACTTCTACAAGTCTGCTAGATGTCTTAATTAACCCAGCAACTTCTAATGCTTTTACTGCATTAACCACATAGAAGGAATCTGAAACAATATTTAAGGGACCTGGAAAGATTTCCAGAACCTCTGACACCACTAGGCATTCCACAATTTGAGGTGAGGTTTCATGGTATTGTTTGGATGTAACCTTATAATTAACCACATAGGCACCCACTCCTGTTTTTGACCTGTCTGTATAAACTACCATTTCATCTGGGAGTGGCTCCTGAGACACAATATGTGGAAATATGATAGCTTGAGTTAAGGCAAATTGTAAGATGGGATGCTTAGGATAATGATTATCTATTTGACCATTGAAGGAAGTAACCAGCACTGCCCAAACATCAGAGGTCACTGTTAATATTTGGACTTGATGGGCAGTATAAGGCACTATCAAAACCTTAGGCTCCCTTCCAAGATGGGTAATGGCTGCTTTTAGTCCACGAAGGGCAAGCTGAGCGACTGAATCTGGATACCATTCAATAATCTTTGCAGGAGAAGCATTGGGATTAATCCATAACAAAGGCCCCTCTTGCCATAATACAGCTGTGGTTAAGCATCTAGTTTTGAAAACACATTAATCAAAGGTTTTGGTTTCATCTATGCGTTTCAACTGGGCATCTTGTAAAGCATTTTCTACTACTTGTAGAGCACGGCTCACAGCTGGTGTTAAGGCCCTCGGTGAGAAAATATGAGCATCCCCTTCCAAAATATCAAATAAAGGTTTCAGCTCGGCCAAGGGAATTTTTAAAAATGGTCTTAACCAATTTATATCACCTAATAATTTCTGAAAATCATTCAAAGTATGTAAATGGTCTCTACAAATCTTCAATTTCTGAGGAATTATCTTTTCTGGATAGATAACTGTCCCTAAAAAGGAGCCAATTTCTGAAATTTGAACTTTCTCAGTAGCAAGATGCAGACCCCACTGTTCCAAGGTGTTTAATAATAAGGGGTATATAAGGTCTGTAAAGTAATTAAATCCTTATGACACATAATAATGTCATCTGTGTAATGGGCCAGCAGCAGAGAGGGAAATTGTTTCCTAATTGGCTCGAGGGCCATTTGTACATACAGATGACATATAGTGGGGCTGTTGGCCATGCCCTGAGGCAGAACTTTCCACTGTTATCTTTTATCAGGTTCAAAATGATAATAGTAGGTAGGGTAAATGCAAATCTTGGTCTATCTTGTGAACACAAAGGAATTGAGAAAAAACAATCTTTAATATCTATAATTATGATTTTCCACTGCTTAGGCAAGGCAGAGAGCAAAGGCAAGCCTCGTTGCACAGAGCCAAATAGTTGCATCTGTGCATTGATGGCTCTTAAATCATGTAAAAGTCTCCATTTTCCGGATTTCTTTTTAATGACAAATATGGGTGTATTCCAGGGAGAGGTAGAAGGTTCTAGATGACCAAGCTGCACTTGTTCTTTAATTAGTCTTGTTGCAGCTTCCAATTTTTCAGAGGATAGGGGTCGCTGAGGAACCCATACAACCTCCTCTGTGAGCCAGGGTATGGGCATAGAACCCTCAATGGCAACTAGGGAAAACCCAGGCCTTGTCTTCCTGTGTTTGATTCTTGGGGGACAGGATCTAACCTTCCTTGTTCGTTCCTGCCAAGACCCTTCCCTTCTTTAAATCCCATTCTCTTCATAATGTTTATAGCTTGTGGGGAGTACTCACTGGTCAGAACTAGCCCTAGGTCTTGTAAGATGTCTCTTCCCCAGAGATTGACAGGGAGAGGAAGCACATAAGGTATAAAACTTCCTGTTTGATCTTCTGGTGCCTGCCAAGTCAACGAGCGAGATCTGACTTCGGGGCTAGCCTCATATCCCAATCCTTGTAGGGAGTGGGACAATCGTGTGACAGGCCATTCCTTGAGCCACCAATTAGAAGAAATAATACTTTTATCCACTCCTGTGTCCAGAATTCCAGTAAAGTTCTTCCCTTCTATTGCTAACTGTAAGGTGGGTCTAGTTTTAAGGTCAACCACCAGATGATCGAAGTCAGTTCCTGAGGAACCAAGCCCGTGAGCACCTCTAAGCTTCCCAGTGGATGGAAAACAATCATGCAAGCTTGGAAGGACAACCAATTGAGCAGTCCTGTCCCCAGGGGAGATGGAGAATATACCTTGTGGGCTAGAACAGAGAACTTGAAGTTCTCCAGTATAATCTTGATCTATTACACTGGGGTGTATCACGAGTCCTTTTAAAGTAAGAGAGGAGCGGACTAAAATAAGGCCGACACTTCCTCCTGGCAGGGGACCTCTATAATCAACCAGGATCAGCTGCACCCCCGTGTGTGGCATTAGTAGGACTCGGGAGGTGGAATGGAGGTCCACTCCTGTGGAACCCCTTGTGACTCTGCAGCGAAAAGTATCCCCTGAGTGTTCAGCAGTGTCCCATATCTTTTGGGGCCCTGGGATCTTGGGCCCGTATATCCGTTTTTTGAAAATTTTTCTTCCTTAACGGCTGAGGGATTTGGAGGGAGAATCCGACCTCTTATAATCTCTAACAGAGCAGTAATCCCGAGCCAGATGATAGCCCTTTCCACACCTGGTGCACAGTTTTGATGGTATTTGATTATTTGGGCACTCTTTCTTCATATGTCCCGCCTTCCCACAGGCAAAGCATCGGGCCATTTTTTTGAAGGGAATTTTCCACGATTCTGACCTTTAAGGAGGACTGCAGCCATTTCTAAGTTTGCTGCTGCAAGTCCGGCATTAGTAAGGGGACCTCCCAAGCCGAGACAGGCTCTCAACCAGTCTTGTAACCCTCTGTTCCTACGAGGGGCAATGACTGTGCTGCATTCCGCTGTAGCATTTCAAAGACCATTTGTTCTATCAATGGCATCACCTGTTCCGGGTCACCAAAAATCCTACCCGCTGCCTCCGTCATTTGAGCCACAAAATCAGAAAAAGACTCATTAGATGTCTGAATTATCTTGGACAAATAAAGGTTACTGCCTTCCTTCCTAGGGAGAGACTTCCATGCCTTTATTGCAGCTGATGCTATCTGTGCGTAGACCTGCCAGGGATGAGTGGTCTGGTCGTTCTTGTGTACACCAACTCCAGCCAGCATGTCAAAAGTCCATAATTGTTGACCCTCAATGCTTGCATTACCTCTGGCTTGTGCTTGTAACTGCTCATGCCAGAATGCTTTCTATTCCAAATATTGGCCCATATTGGTAAGTACCGCCTTCACTGTGTCCTGCCAGTCTCCTGGCATCATAGCAGCTGCACTTAATCTCTCCACTTGGGATACAGTAAAATTAGCCCCAATTCCATATGCATGTACTGCCTCAGCTAATTCTTTGACCTGCCTATACTCTACTGGGGCATGAACACAGGCTCCCTCTTCCCCTTCAAAGACCGGAAATGCCAGCTGTAGCTGTCTCCGATCTCCTGGGCTGAGAAATGAATTAGAGACGCTGCCCGGGGCGTAGGCCGGAGGCAAGGGCGGGGCCGAGAGACTCAAGGTCTTTCTTAGTCTTATCTCAGGATGGTTATTTTTTGGTCCATATCTGTTTTGTTCATAGGCGGCCTCTTCTTCTAGGCTTTCTTCCTCTCCTTGTGTTAGATCTTCTTCAGAGCTGCTAAGCTCTATGGCAGCAAGCTCCTTAATGGGGTAAAGGTGGGTCCTTTTGACCTCCACTCTTTCTTCACCAGCCGGTCAAGGGTCCTTATTCTTAATAGGCCCTGCAGTGGCCTCTGTTTCTTTTGAGTACTCTCCCTTTTTACCAGACTCCTGGGTCTGCTTCTTTCGTCCAGGCCTTCTTGCCTGCTTCCCTTTCCCAGGCTCCTTGGCCTTATCTTTTTTCCCCAGGATCCTTGGCCTGATGCCGGCTAACACGCTCTGTTTCTGATACACTGGAGTGGACCTCTTCTAAAACCTCTTGACTTGCATTAATAGCTGTGCTGCAAGCTGGATTTTCACAACACAAATAAGCTAAAAGTGAAAGCAACACAAGCAAGAGGCCAACTAGTGCAGTGGCCGAAATGGGTGAAAATCCGCTCGAAACCAAAGCTTCCACCCCAAACATACCTCTCAGAGACGTACCTCGATCCTGTAGTTTTTTAACCTGCCCTGAGTCTTGGGGGGGGGGTTCTCCGCGCACCTTGAAGTTCCCGGGTTTCGGCACCAGATGTTCCGTGGCTCTTCCGAGTCCCCTCACCGGCAAGAGAGACACGGGAGGCAGTGTTCGGGTAGTTACTACAACGAGGCTTTATTCTTGTATCAGCTGAAGCAGAAGACCCCAAGCCTGGAAAAGGCACTGCTTATATGCACCCTAGAGTGGCATGTTCACTTCTGATTGGCTGTTCACTCATCACACCATATTACGACCTGGGATGGGCAATGACTTGGCGTGCTTTCGCCTCTTGCACCTTCGCAGTTTAGTTGTTTACTTGTGGGAGCACAGGATGCCAGCGCCATCTTGTAATGGCGAATGTTGTCACCGCTTGCCGCGGCTCCCTACACTAATTTATAGAAGCACATTAGTAATTGTATTATCTGAAAGCCAGTCATTAATTCCACAGCATAGTTGTGCTCATCTCCCAGCCTTGAGCAGGCCTGAAAGATCTTGTTTACCACAATAGACCAAACAATCGGACCCAGGTGGTGTTACCCACCTTGGCTGCACTTACAGCCTGCTACAGGGACTCAGAAGAATAGACTGCCTGCTGAGCTTTCCTTGAGACACCTCAGTCTGTGACTAAGGATGGGTTCCTCTTACTCACACAGTCTGAGGCAAGAAGGGGTTCAGTGGTGAAGGTGGGGCTTCCCATTTTTATTGAGAGCTGAACATTAAACTTTGAGCCTTGATCAGAATACTTGTCTTGGCTACATCTTTCTTGATCTTCCATTACCTTCTTTCAATCCCACCCCCCCCCCCCCCCTTTTCAGGTGAAAACAAGATAAAATGCAAATATGAAAGCCAAACTTAACATTTGTGTTTATAACTTGCAGTAATTTCTGGGTTAGAAATGTGTTCATGCATTCACTTCTTTCACCTGTAGGACCCCATTTGGTACAGACCCATGCAGATCCTGTGTATGTTGCCACCATGTCTGTGAGTTTATATGTATATTATACAGCCATCCTGTGTTTAAAGGGCCTTGTTTCCTTGGTGTGTTCCCTTCTGTGTGGCTCTTGCAATCTTTCTGTCTCTTCTTCCACAAGAGTCCTTGTGGGACTGTGAAAGGATAGCTTGGTTTTTGGTCGAGCACAGGCCTCGAACCCCAGACCTTAATGGGACAATGCTAGGTGTTCGATGTCCCTCCCAGAACCCAGGATTCTGATGTGGCCAAGACCTCCATTGGTCTACACATTTCAGTCACAAAGGGCAATGCAGCCACTCCTAGAGAGGTTTTTGTCACCTAGCACAGGTAGAGGGTGTGACTACAGGCTTCAGCCTCAAGAGATTTCCATATTAATGAGATACCTAAAGGCCAGAGAGCATAGCCTATTAAGCATTCATTTTTAGACCCTCATCTCTCCTCTTTCCCTATTTAACTCAGATCTGCCCTGAGTTTCATGGGGAGCGCAGCCAGATTCATCTACTTGCCACCATGACATTAAACCCTTTAAAAACCACGAACTTCTGTGTGCCTTTGGGGCCCACTGTAGGGAACCATGGAGAAGGGCTCAACTACTCAACTACTGAGTCATCGTCTAACCTCTTATGGAGGACTTCTCTGTGTTCCAGCCATGGGGACTACCAATTCAACCAAGCTAGCTGAGCCTTGATTCAGCCAAGCAAGTGCTACCCATGGGGCACTGTCAGGGCCTCTCTTTCCTATCTGGTTCCTCTCATGTCTCTGTTCAGCCACGGCTCCCAGTGGCATCTGGGAGCCCAGGATGGAGACTACCAGCCTCCAGGTCCACTCAAGAGCCCTCCCCCCAACCCCCACAGAACTTAGGACTGAGTGAGATCTTCCCATGCCTGAGCATGAGTCTCTACAGCATCTGCCCGGCACTGTGCAGAGTGAACTCAGTCAAAAATCCCATGCTTCTGCTGCTCCCTGAAGCCGCGGGAACCACAACAGCCCAACAGAATCCACACCTATGCCCGTGCACAAGTTATCAGCCCTGCAAGTTCTTGAGGCATGAGAGGAAAAATGTGATGGAGACATCACATTTATATTTGAGTGTTCTAAGGTCTTTCTCCCTCTGCATATTGACTGGCTATGGATCTTAGTTATTTGTATTTATTTGCTGTAGAAGGAAGTTTCTCTGATAATGGTTGGGCATGGTATTGAAGTATAACAATGTCATTATTTATGATTAAATGATATATTTGTTTATTTATGCGAGTATTATTTTGTTTTCTCCTAATTCACTGGCCTGTCTGGTCTCAGGTTCTTGGCTACCTAAACAGAATGGAATATATGTTTGAGTGTTAAATCAAATATTGTTTGGTTTCTCCCATAAATTTGTGCTACGATTTCCCCAGGTTAACTTATAGGCAGGTAAAAGTTATAGAAGAAAGGTTTGTAGCAGAGTTGGTGATAACCTTTCTAGCATTTGTACATGCATAGTGCCTTCCAGTACCAAGAAGGTAAAGATTTTTGATAGGCACTAGGTAAAGTACTTCATGCCCATTGAGTTGTATAAGTGATGTCTTTAGTCTTAGGGACTTAAAATCAGTTCATGCAGAACAGTCAGTTGCCTGAGCATTTACTTGGGTTGTTTCAGGGTTCTCCTGGTACCCCTTTGGCTAACAATGTGTTAGATGTAACCTATTCATTCCTGATACTGGAAGACTCATTTGGTGACAAGAAATATCCAACTGGGGTTCTCTGCCCCCTATTGTTTGGCCATTTCATACAGATTGCCTTCATACATGTATATATTTTATGAAGTTTCTACTATGTTACATTTTTATACAACCCCTCAAATGATGCTAAGTTTGAGCTGTCCCACCTCATCCCTTAACTCCCTCTTCAGTTCTCCTTTCCACTTGATAATACCTTCCCAGGTACAGATCCTGGCCATGAATAACTATTCTACTTCCCCTTCCTTTTTATTATTTCATTGATGTGGCTGGCCATTCTGAAGGGTATATGAAATCTCAAAGTAAAGTTGATTTTCCTGATGACTAAAGATGTTGAATTTAAGTGCTTCTCAGACATTTCTTTTCCCCTTTTGACAATTCTCTGTTTATATCTGTACTATATTTTTAAATTGGGTTAGTAGTTTCTTAGTGTCTCAGGTTCTTGGTTTTTAACTTAATATATGTTAAATAATAGCTCTTTTCTGAATCTGTATTGGTAAAATGTTTTCTCATTCCATAGCCTCCCTTTTGGCAAAATGACAGTATCATTTGCTATACAGAAACTTTTCAGTTTCAGTCTCACTTATTAATTGGTGGTCTTAGTGCCTGTGCTAATAGTGTTTTGTACAGAAAGTATTTTCCTCTGCCAGTGTATTCAAAACTTTCCCATCTTTGTTTCTACCAGATTCAGTATAACTGTTCTTATTTCCAGGTTCTTTATTTCATTTGGAGTTGAGTTGTACAGGGTGATTGTGAATCTCTTTATTCTTTAATATGAAAACATTTAGTTGCACCAGTACTATTTGTTGAAGAGGTTGTCTTTATTTCAGTGTGCATTTCTGACTTCTATATTAAAAACCAGAGGTCCATAAGTATATAGACTTATGTCTGGGACTTATATTATATCCCATTGATCAACCTATTTATTTTGGTACCAACACATGCTGTTTTATTTTGTAGTATAATTTGAGATTGAGTATGGTAATGCATTCAATTTTTTTATTAATCAGATTTGTTTTAGATATCCTGTTTTGTGTGTGTTGTGTGTGGGTGAGTGTTTCTATATAAACCTGAAAATGGACAATTTCTCATTTGGTGAGAAATTATATTTGAATTTTGATGGAAATATCATTGAACCTGTAACTTGCTTTTGGTTGAGTAGACATGTGTTATATTAATTCTACCAATCCATGAGCATAAGAAAATTTTCTATTTAGGATTTTAGCTTCACTATCTTAAAGTTTTTATCATAATTCTTTCACTTTCTTGGTTTGATTTATCCCAAGATATTTTATATTATTAAGGGTATTGTGCAAGGTGTTGTTTCCCTTATTTCTTTTTTTAGTCCATTTGCCATTTGCTTATAGATAGGCCACTGATTTTTCTGTGGTAATTTTGCATTTAATTACATTTCTGCAAGTGTTTTCTGTTTGCCATAGGGGTTTCTTGATAGAATCTTTAGGTTCACTTATGTAGATCACCATGTCATTAACAAATAAACATCCTTTGATGACTACTTCTTCTTCTTCTTCTTCTTCTTCTTCTTCTTCTTCTTCTTCTTCTTCTTCTTCTTCTTCTTCTTCTTCTTCTTCTTCTTCTTCTTCTTTCTTCTAATTTTTATCCCAGGATCACCTTCAATTGTCTTATTTCTCTAGTTAAGATTTCAAGTATAATATTCACTAACTATGGGGAGAGTGGATAGCCTTGGTGTACTGGCTGGTTTTATATGTCAACTAGACCCAAGCTGGAGTTATCACACAGAAAGAAGCCTCCCTTGAGGAAATGCCTCCATGATATCCAGCTGTAAAGTATTTTCTCAATTAGTCATCAAGATTGGGAGGGCCCATTGTGGGTGGTGCCATCTTGGGTTGGTAGTCCTGTGTTCTATAAGAAAGTAAGCTGAGCAAGCCAGGGTAAGCAAGCCAGTAAGTAACATCCCTCAATGGCTAATGCTTCCTGCCCTGTATGGGTTCAAGTCCTGACTTTCTTTAGTGATGAACAGCAATGTGGAAATGTAAACTGAATAAATCCTTTCTTCCCCAACTTGCTTCCTGGTCATGATATTTGTGCAGTAATCAAAACCCTGACTAAGACACTTGTCTTGTTCCTGATTTTAGTAGAACTGCTTTGAGTTTCTCTCCATTCAATTTAATGTTTAGTACAGGCTTGCTGTAAACTACTTTTGTTATGTTGATGTATGTTTCTTGTATCTCTAATCTTTCCAATCCTCTTATAAAGGTTATTTGATTTTGCAAAAAGCCTTTTTTGCATCTAATGAGATGATCATGTGGTTTTTTTATTTCAGTCTGTTTATTTGGCAGATTATAGTGATTGATTTACATAAGTTGAATTATCCCTGAAGCTCTGAAATGAATTCTGTTTGATCATGGTGAATGATCTTTTTGATGTATTCTTAGACTAGGTTTTTGATTATTTTATTAAGAATTTTTGAATCTATATCCATAATGGAAATTGGTCCTTAATATTCTTTCTTAGTTAGGTTTGTATGTGGTTTATGTATCAGGGTAATAGTGGACTCCTAAAATTAAATGGGAAAACAGAATGCTGTTTCTGTTTCTATATTGTGGATTAATTGAAGGAGTATTGGCATTAACTCTTCTTCTAAAGTCTGGTTGAATTCTGCAATGGGGAACTTTTAATGACTACTTCTATTTCCTTAGGGGTTATAGGTAAATTTAAATTGCTTATCTGGTCTTGATTTAACTTTGGTAAGTTTTACCTATTAAGAATATTACCCATTTAATATGGGTTTTACAATTTTGTAGAATATAAGTTTTTTAAGTGTGTCCTTATGATTTTTTTGGATTTCCTCAGTGTCTGTTATGTCCCCCCCTTTTTCTGATTTTATTAATTTGAATATTCTTTCATTATATTTTAGTTTTTCTGTCTTTTAATTTGTTTGGATATGAGATTGTCTATTTTGTTGATTTTTAAAAGATAATCGATGCTTTGTTTCATTGATTCTTTGTTTTGTTCTTTTTCTTTTTATTTTATTGATTTTATTTCTCACTTTGATAATTTTCTGCCATCTCCTCTTGGGTGTGCTTGCTTCTTTTTGTTCTAGAGCTTTCAAATGTGCTGTCAATTGCTAGTATGAGATATCACCGTTTATTTATTTATTTATCTATTTATTTATTTATGTAAGTACTTGCTCCTATGAACTTTCTACTTAGGAGCACTTTCATCATGTCCCATATGTTTGTGTATGCTATGCATTCACTTTAATTGAATTTTAGAAAAATCTTTAATTTTTTTTTTAAGTTCTGTCATAGAGTTTTTCAATTTTCATGAGTATATAGACATTCTATTATTTCTGTTTTTGTTGATATACAGCTTTAATCCACAATGATCTGATAGGATGAAGGGAGTTATTTTAATTTTTTTGTATCCATTGGGATTTCCTTTGAGTTAGATTAAACCGTCAATTTTAAAGAATGTTTTGTGAGATACTGATAAGAAATTATATATATTTTTTGCATTTGGGTGGAATGTCATGTAAATACTAGGTCCATTTTGTTTGCCCATTATCAATTATCTACAGCATTTATGTATTCAGTTTTTGTCTGTGAGATCTGTCCATTGGTGAGAGTGAAGTATTAAATTCTCCCACTCTCAGTGTGTGAGGGTCAACATGTGATGTAAGCTTCTTTAACAAACTTGGGTGTCCTTCTGTCTTTATTGAGAAGTCAGGTGTAATTCTAATAGGTCTTTTTTATACATTACTTGCTCTTTTCTCTTGCAACTTTTATCATTATTTTTCCTTTTTTTTCTGTATATATAGTGCTTTCATTATCATGTGTCAAAAGTAATTTCTTTTGTGGTCCAATCTATTAGTTGTTCTCTGTGCTTCTTGATTTTTTATAGACATCACTAACATTAGGTTAGGAAATTTCCTTCTGAAGTTTTGTTGAAAGTAGTGTCTGGGATTTTGAGCTGAGATTCTCCTTCTTCCTCAATTTTTATTATTTGTATGTTTGCTCTTTTTATAATGTTCTAGATTTCCTGGTTATTTTTATCAGGAGTTTTTAAGATTTAATATTTTTTGATCAATGTTTATGTGTCTTCTATTGTGTCGTGAATGCTTGAGATTCTCTTTCATTACTTGTAGTATGTTGATGAAGCTTGCTGTTGTAGGGTCTTGAGAAAATTCAACACACAGGACAAAGCATGTTTTCTTTCTTTTCTTTTTTATTTATTTATTCTTTAATCTTTTTTTTTTCAGTTCAGACTTTATACCTGTCCTGGTTCACCCTATGACTGTTCTACATCACATACCCCCAGTCTTCAAGAGGATGTTCATACCCTCTCACCCTACCAGAAGTCCCCACTCCCTGGGGCTTCAAGTTCTCCAGGGTTTGATGCATCTTCTCTGACTGAGTCCAGACCTGGTAGTCCTCTGCTTAATATGTGTTGAGGGCCTCATACTCTGAAAATCAATCTGGGGAATCCTCAGAAAATCAAAACTAGAGCTACCTGAAGATCCAGCTATACCACTCTTGGGCATATACCCAAAAGATGCCCCACCATGCCACAGAGGCACATATTTCACTCTGTTCATAGCAGTCTTATTTGTGATAGCCAGAAGCTGGAAAAAAACCCAGATGTCCCACAACAGAAGAGTCAAAAAAAAAAAAAAAAAAAAAAAAAAAAAAAAAAAAAAAAAAACCCTGTGGTTCATTTACACAATGGAATACTACTCAGATATTAAGAATGAGGACATCATGAGTTTTCCAGGCAAATGGATAGAACTAGAAAATATCATCCTGGGTGAGGGAACTCAGACCCAAAAAGGCATGCATGATATATACTCACTAATATGTGGATGTTAGCCAAAAAATGTACAGAATACCCAGGATACAATCTACAGAACTCAAGAAGGCTAACAAGCCAAAAGGCCCTAGTAAGCATGCCTCAGTCCCCCTTGGAAGGAAGAAGAAAACAATCATAGGAGGTGATAGGAAGGGAGAGACCTGTCTGGGAAAGAGAACAAGGAGTGGAATAGGGAAATATGATCAGGTTTTGAGTGTGTGTGTGTGTGTGGGGGGACAGGACTGAAGCCTTGAGGGCCAGCAGAAAGAATGGAAACAGGCAATCTTGGGAGGTAGGAGGTGGTGGGGGGACCTTCTAGAATGTACCAGAGACCTGGGAGGTGAGAGACTCTCAGGATCCAAAGGGAGAAACCTTAGATGAAATGCCCTGCAGTGGGGCAAGGAAACTTGTAGAATGTATCTCCAGTAAAAATGACAAGGAATCAAGTGAAGCGATGGATTTCCAATCTCACAGTCAAAAACTTCTACCCAGAATTGTTTCTGTCTGGAAAAACTGCAGGGACAAAAGTAGAGGGCCCATCATGACTGCCCTTCAAAAGATCCAACAAACAACTGAAATAGTCAGGTGCAGATATTTACACCCAACCAATGGACAGTAGCTGGTGACCACTGTGGTTGAATTATGGAAAAACTGGAAGAAGCTGAGGATGAGGGCGATTCTATAGGAAGACTAGCAGTTTCAAGTAACCTGGACCTCTCCAGATCTCTCAGAAACTGATCCACTAATCAGACAGTATACACCAGCTGATATGAGGCTCCATGTTTTCTTAAACTGAGCAACTTTATTGATTTGAACAACAAATTGACCAGCCAGGGACACAGCACAGACTCAGAAATTAACATTGTGACTTGGACTCTTCTGGGTGAACAGACTTTAAGGCCCCAAACCACAAGAAAAATGTATAAGATAGGATCCCAAAATTGAAACCCACAAATAGAGACCCATCTAAGGTTACACAAAAACTGGTTTCTTAATAATAAGTTTTCAATTCTTGAATTTTAGGATTGGAGTACAGAATCAGAAAAGGCAAAGAACAAAACAAAATAAAACAACAAGCAAACAAGCAAACAAAAGAAACAGAACATATTCATACCCTTGGCTTGAACTTACATGGCATTTGAGCAACAGTAAATTGGTAAGTGGCTTGAGATGGTAATACTGAACACCAAGCTTCATTCTTTCATTTGTCCCTTTAGTTCTCTTTTGTATTCCTAAATTTTTCATTTCAGTGATTTCACTGTTTGTGGTTTCTTTATTGCCTCTATTTCTTTTTTTTTTTTTTTTTCTGTTTTAAAAAATTGTAGTTGTTTTCTTCAACCGTTTGGTTTTCAACATTTTTTAGGGGATTTATTCATTCCTCCAATTGTTGTGGTTTTCTGGATATCATTTCCTCTTTCAGGACAAGTATCTTCTTCATACAGTTGGCATTAAGTTCTTTTTTCTTATACTTCAGCTATGTTAAAATATTCAGGGCCTGCACAGAAAGATATTGCCCTGGCTGTTATTATGTTCTTAACTGGCATCTAGGTGTCGGATTTGGGGTGGTCATAAGTCTAGGTGCTGATTTCTCCTTTTTTCTTGGCTGGGTAGGTATTTTATTCCTTGGTTTCTGCTTCCTATTTGGCTTTTCAGAGAGTGGTTTTGCTGAGTGCTGCCTGTTTTATTGTAGTAATCTGTTGATGTGTTCACAGGAAATGCTTCCTAGAGTTAGAGGCTGGAGGCAGGGGAAGCCAGAGGGAAATGGCTTGAAGGTTCCACAGGAGGTGTGGACATAGAGTAAAAGAAACTACAAGTGCTGTTGTTTGGTTGCAGCACTTGAGGTGATCCTGAGAATTGGGTTTGGGATAAGAGAGAGAGTGGGAAAGGTCTAGCACAGACTATGTGGTCTTATAGCAGATGTGACCACCATTTCTTGGTTTCTCTTGCCCATTGTGATTCTTAGGATAATATGGTGACTATGGGTTGCTTGAGAGGAAACTTTTCTAAGATCCTGCCATGTGTGTCAACTGAATGTTCAGGGTAGAATATATTTCTAGATGTTGGGAGTTAACACCTGGGAATAGAGAGGAGTTTAAAGCACAGAGGACTGGGAAGAGGGTCCATAAAGGATAGAAATGCAGGTTATGCTACCAGCATCTGTTTAGTCCCTTGGGAATGAGTATAGAGCAGGAGAGGCCACACCGAGTTGTCTGCTATAGAACTGTTGTTGGTGGACAATAGGAAGGATAAAGAGCTCGCATCAGTTTCCTACACCTTTACAGCTATCAGTAACTTTTATTGATATGTTTTACTTTAAATATGACAACTCCAAATCAAAGAAACCTTCACTCAAATCCTAATTACTAAATAAGAAAATTCAACCATTTTAAAGTACTTAATAACATTAAATTTCAGAGGACAATGACTGTGCTGCTGATGGTAGTCTTTTTAGACATAAATTGGAAACATTATTTTGAGAGAAAAATTATTAATATGGTAGGTTAGTTTTAGGACATGCTTTCAATGGACTTAGTGTTATAATTTTTGATTTTGCATTTGCCCCTTTACACATAATAGACTAGTTTCACGTCACCTTACTTTTCTAAATATTTTTATATTAAAATATAGTGAAATAATAATAAAGTCAAATATATCAGAATGAAACAATTTGCTTGTCTTTCTCTTATCTCAGCTGGAAAAGTATGTGACAGCATTAAAAGTGACACTCACAAGTCCCCACTAGCTTAAGGACCATTTGCAGGGGAAGTCTTCTTTCATAGAGAGGTTTTTAAAATTGTTTTAAATAATGGCACATATATATTTGGTAGTAACTTTTTATGTGGCTGCTTTATTAATTTGGGGAATAAGTGGATATTTTGTGCATACTAATACTTTTACTATTGCCCTCAGAGTGCATCTATTCTTTCTGATAATTTTTGGTTTTTGAAGAATCCGTTAGACATTTGCTGAGGGTGATTGCCATTGAAAACTATCTGAATCTGCTTAAAGACCTCATCTCCAGTACACTGGGAGTAATCTGTAGATGTGGCAGCTGAGGGACTCAGCAAGTAGCTCCTTTTAGAGCACTTCATCCTTCAGACACATTAGTTTTAAAGCAGTAATCATTAAATGCTGACAATTATAATTCATATGATAATTCACAGTGTAGAGATACAGATCTCTAGGTTTGCTACCTGTGTCCTAACTCTACCCAAATATACCAATTATTGGTAAAATTAACTGTATTCTGATTGCTACTTTTTTGCATTGGAGAGTCATAGCTACAAATGGGCTTGCATAGAATAATTGAGCTCTGACTGACCATGGTTTCTATGTTGCTTTATTTGCTACAGAAGACTTTATCACCAGCACATTACTGAATCCCCTTGAAATACTAGCTTCAATGCTTGTGTTACTCTCAGAAAATATATGGGGATTTTTTTTTCACATGGGAGTTTCCATGAATCCCTTGAGTATTTACATTTTTCTGAAGGATCTGCATAAAGTATCTAAATTAAATAATATTAATATGTATAATAATGCTTAATATTTAAATTTAAGCAATGTCCAATGCAGAAGGCTTCCTCCTCCTCTCCCTCCTCTCCCTCCTCTCCCTCCTCTCCCTCCTCTCCCTCCTCCTCCTCCTCCTCCTCCTCCTCCTCCTCCTCCTTCTTCTTCTTCTTCTTCTTCTTCTTTAAAGCAATTCTGCTTTCTGTACCTTATAAAGCAGTCATTCTCAGGGTCACTCATATTTTCAAGTTAGCTTTTCTGTGAAGTATAGTTCTTTCGAAACTTAGTCAAATGGTGTTTTGCTGGGGGCACACAAGTAAAAGGATGTCCTGATAAAATAAACATGTGAAAGACTGTTTTGCTGAAGCAGACACAGGTCAGAGATTATTTGTATATTGCAAATATCCACTTTCAGGGATTCTTTCTTTCTTTGTGCAGTTCTATGTTCAAACTCAGGTTGCTAGGTGTGTGCTGTCAGCATCTTTCTCTGCTAGGCCATCTTACTGGCCTCATCTGTATTTTTTGAAACATGGTCTCACTGCATACCCAAGGCTAGCCTTAAAATTGGTAATAATACTGATGTCTTCACCTCTTGAATGATGAAATTGCAAGTGTGCACCACCAATTCCAATCTCTAAAGGTTCTTTATGATTAATAGAATACATTTGTATGATAGCTATAAATATAGAACCCATGGAGAAAATACAAAAGAAAAACACAGGGACAGGATTTCCACCCATCCAGGCTGCTTCACTTCTCCCTTTTCTTCATCCCATCCCAGTGATAATCTCTTCAATCTTTCCCATACACCCCAAGTTGACAACCACTTTATCTTTGGTTATATTTGCTACATGTATATGTGAGAGTGTGTATGTGTGCATAAATATAAAAAATAGGATATATTGAATTTATTTTGTTTATTTATATATGGATTTAAGCTTGATTTTACTATACTCTACAATGGATGAGAGGGTTTATCCTTGGGAGAGACTAATTCTCCAATCAATCAATATTTGCCTATAATTTGTTGTTTATGGGTAGGGCCCCACAAATTTGACTTTTCCATGTTAACTGGTCCATTGATGATACTGTTTTTTTTTTTTTTTTCAGTCTTGTTTATGCAGCCATTTCTAGAACACTGCTTCACAGTAGACTTCTTGGTATTTTTGTTCTTAAACTTTTCTGTCCACTCTTCTGGGATATTCTCTGAGCCATAGATGGAGGAGCTGTTATGTGTCTGCTTGAGCTGGGCTCCTCACAATACATTCATTTCTGCTTTGTGTCCAGTTCTGTCTTTCCACAGTAGTCTCCATTTGCTGGAAAGGGAAGAATTGAGGCGGGGTGATAGCTGCACATATCTGTGGACATAAGGATAATATTTAGAATTTAGTATTGAATTATACTGGTCTAGCAAAGTGATGGCAGTAGATATTTTTCTAAGGTCAATGACCTCACTAGCCTTAGGAACCTGGCTAGGTTTTTCATACCAGATATGATTTCCTTCCTAATGAATGTGTTCTATGTTCAATTAAACATTTTTTTGTTTCCACCGATATGTAAGTTTCACTTCTTGCACCTTTATGCATATCTTTCCATACTGATAATTGTCCTGCCTCATAGGTGCTGTAGCTGGGCAGGATTGTCTCAACCCTAGGAAGCTTTCAGAGTATTTCTGGAACCATGAAAGGTAGAGCACAGAAAAAGAGGCATTAAGTCAGATTCAGATTAATTTATGTAGGTACTTGTGCCCTAAATGTGGGGTCTTTTGTAAGAGGGACCCATCCATAACCCTTGTGAAGTAATCAAGGACTATATCAATAATTTGTATTATTTTGGACTCGCTAATTTGCATTAGTCCTCTATTTTATCTAAAGTTGTACTTAGAAATATATAATTTTAAAATATAATTTAAAAATGAGACATGAATCACAAGGACAGATATGCACAGTATTATATATATATATGTATATATATACATACATATATATCCATACATATGTGTGTATGTATATATACATATACATACATATATATCCATTTCCATATCTAGATTTATATCTACATGTGCTTGCCTTTGTTTGTAATTATGTATGCATCCATGATTATGTATGCAAATAATTTCAGTTCACACAGCACAGCTCTTCATTTCAGTATATGATTCTTTTAAAGACCTTGTGTCTTTATGAATGTAGCAATTAAATAAATATTTAGTGAGTACTGACAGAATTAATTATTATAGAAATATAAAATGTCTAGTTCAACTGATCTGTAGCCTATTTGTTTTAAAAGGACTATTGGCAGTTAATGTCTTGAAGAAAGAGTATCATTTACTTTAGTTAACACAAAAAAGTAGAACCACTGAAAAGTAATCCATTATCTGATAAGTAAGTTTCTACCCATGCTTATGCAAAGAACCCTGATTAAACTTAGTGAATCATATACACAGAAGACATGGAAGTGGAGGGATAGTTGTTGATATTGGAGAAAAAGAAGGAAGAGTTTCAGGGATAAAAATGGCTAAGTCCATTATATGGATGGAGCTGTGAAAAAAATGTTAAAAATGGAGAAAAATAACAAATGTGGAGATATTCTCACAACATTTTGTGATGATACATGTATATTAATTATCAATCATTAAGATTTGTTATATGACATTGGCATAAATGTGACATCTTATAAATTTAAAGAATTTTTATTCTTATATTCTTACAAAACTTTAACTTTTCCATATTTATAAAAACTGAATGTTTCTAACCACCATCCAGGAAAATAATGTTTTTTGTAAAAATATTGTTGTTTTTGTTAGTTTATAAGATTAATTTTAAAATAGGAGTAAAATAAATAAGCTAAGAATAATATAGAAAAATATGACTAAGTAATAAAGATGTTTGCACATTGAATAGTTATTTATTGTATTTGGAAATGTGTATTGAGTTTATTATTCCCAACAAAATAATATTGTTTTATTTAAAATACAGTGTATAATAGTTTGAATTTCTGGTCTAAAACATGATTTGAAATGATGAAATGAAACAAACATTAGCAGCAGTAGTTTTATAATAGACCACACAGTTACTTTAATCTTCAGCTTTTCAACTTAAAATGAATTAACCACTTGATGGTTTGTTCCAGGGTTACTGCATAAAATTATTAGCCAAATAAATATAGTGCACATAGAAGAAAATGGAAGAGTTGATGGCCTTTCCAAATACTTGAACCAGTTTTCAAATTAGACTCTGAAATGAAACTTCATAGTGTAAATTCTGTGGTGCAATTGCATGTATAAAAACACAATGCAGGACTTTTTCTCTTCTAACCAACACCAAGTAAGTACAATATTTTTAAAAGTATCATGAGACACACCCACCTACAACACCCCCCACATGCATACACAGAAACATACAAGAGAGAGAGACAGAGAGAGTGAGACAGAGACAGAGACAAACCCAGAGAGTGACAGAAACACAAAAGAGACAGATAGAGACTCAGAAAGACAGAGAGACAGAGACAGAGAGACAGAGGTAGGTGGGTTTATTGGCAAATATAAGAAGTTGATACAATGTCAGAGAGATGAAGACCTAGGGAAGATAAACCCAGAGCTCACTGCTTCTTTGTGTTGTCCTATTCTATTTTTTTGACAATCATCCTGGATTTTATGTGCGGTGCATATAGATTCAGGCTGTAACTTCTTCTTGTGGTAGGAATACTATGTTGAAGAATCTGTGGTCATAGTTTTTCAACCCTGGGCCCTCAGCATAGTGGTTCTGGAGAAATGAAGCCATGTCCAGGTACAGAGGGCAGTAGACTAGAGTGTGGATGAAAGGTAATCATCTCCCCAGTGTAAGTGAACAAGACGAGGTTTTCAAGGGGAAAAAGTAATGCTACATAGAAAAGTAAAAAATATCTGCTCTCATGGGAATTTCTGCTTTGGAGATTTTCACCAGTTTGTTTCCTTGTGTGTTGAGAATTTCAGAAATTGGTGCCAAGAAGTGGTCTGTGTCCCAGAAACTTTGACTTCCCATCCCAGCTTAACTGTTAACAGTGACCAATATTCTGGGCTAATTGAAAAACTTGGAAACTGTTAAGGACATAAGGACAAAGCTAAATATCCATTCATGAAAGAGGCCTGGAACGGAATGTTCAGGCATCACCCTCAGTGGGAATCAACATTGTTGTCATCATCATGTGGGACATCTCACACCCAGAACTCTGAGGAAATACATGGCTGTGGCTTATGCCTACCCACTAGGTGGTATTTTGTTACAAATACAGCTCTAGACAGTTTGCCCTACAACTGGAGTATCACACGGAGATTCTTCACATCCGTTTCCTTCCTTTTTGTCTTTTTTTTTCCCTGCCGTCTTACATTCTTTCAAGCTAACTAGAAAGCATGTATTTTTCAGTGTTTTGGACAATTTAAAAATATTTTATTAAAAAAAAATCAAGTAATCTCTCGAATGAGAAACGGGTCAAATCAAATAAGAATAGGAGGCGGTGATTGTTATTAAAGGAAGAAATAGTCACTGAAATTACAGATTAACTTAGAAGAATTTAACAAAAATTTTACTTAGTTGAGAAACAGGGCATCTTCAAAAGTGAGAATTATGACACATCACCTGCATTCTGAGTCTGAGTTCTGCACCTTGTTGTGTGTCTTCAGCTGTGGGGCTGTAGTTGGAGCGTGAGGGTGTGGGTTCTGTTGGGCTGAGTTGTTGATCCATCATTCCCCAGGCATCTGAAACTGTGGCTGGGGTTGTTGGGGGTGGGGTGGGTGCAGAAGCCCGGGAATTTGACTGAGTTCCCTCCATGCAGCACTCGGGGGACATCAGGCTATGAGAAGTTGCAGAACTCTGCTCTGGGTGTGGGAAGATCTCAGTCTGAGGTGGAATGAGGGCGGAGCTCCTGGGTCAAGGGTCTCTGGGCTGAGGTGGCTGGTGGGAGACTGGTGGTCCCAACCCTTGGGCACACAGGTGTCACTGGGAGGCCTCAGAGGAACTGAGACAGAGGTGGGGGGCATACCGGCTGGAACAACCCTCAGCCGAGAGGGGAAAGAGGGAGAAGCTCTGGCAGTGCCCCGTTGGAAAATGAGATTCTTGGTCTAGGCGACTAGCTTGGCTAGGTCATGGCTGGCTCCACTAGTTGCTAGAGTTGGCAGGCCTCTGTGGCTGGAATGCAAAGAGGTCCTCAGGTGGGAGATTAGGTGGCAGCTCCTAATGGACTACTTCCATGGTCCCCACAGTGGGCCCCAAGTACCAGAGGTAGTCCATGGTTTAAAAGGTTTATTGTCATGGCAGAAAGTGGATGAAGCTGTACCCCATGTCCTCAGGGCAGGCCTGAGGTTAAATATCTTTTGTAAGTAGGAGGGTCTGGGAAGGAATGTTTAATTGGCTACACCCTTTGGCCTTTAGGTATCTCATTAATATGGAGATCTGTTGAGGCTTTGTGGCCTGTAGTTACTCCCTTACCTGTGCTATGTGACCAAAGGCCACAAACCTTTCTGTGGGAGGGGCTGTGGATGGCTGAAGCTAAGTGAAAGGAACCAGAGCCTAAGAGCAAGGATGAACTCCTACCATTTCATTAGGTTCATGGGGGTTCAAAGCAGACTCATCTGGGTACCCCACTGCCTCTCACAGCTCACCGACCCACACCCAGCTGCTGTGATACATCCCAGCTGTTACTTCTATTAAGTAGATCTTAAGAACTGTCTTGGAGTTAAACAAGTTAGTATGCTAAATGAGTTGCAAAACGTCTATAACAGAGAATGGGCATTAGAAGTCTCTATGGTAGGGTGGCTTCTGTTCCTTCGCACTCCTCTTCCTCAAGAGTCTGGTAGAAAACTATTATGAATGATGCAAAATGTAGATCATGTACTCTATCTATTTCTAAACAGTATCAATGCAGCACCAGCTTGAGATATCTACTTTTAAAATGCTCACTCTCCTATACATAGAAGGTGTATAGTCATAGGATTGTTCATTGTCTTTCAAGGCAAAGAAATACACAGATCTGTTTCTCTTTTGGCTCAAACTCTTAGGCAAGTTTCTCAGAAATTAACTAGTGGTAGTTTTACAGTAAGTACAATGTAACTCTTTTTGCTCTGCCTCACTTATCCAAGAACACAGCTGTAACCATAATTTAGGTCTTTTATATTTAACACCTGGGCACTGGTAGGCTGAATGCCCTTTGTACAGGCAGCACACCTGGAAAATGCTTCTGGAGGCTTCCTAATGAAGTTAGGCATAGAACAAAAGGCAAACTTCGTGGTCTCACGGCTGTGTTTGTGATGACAATGCTGAGAAGACTGCTCATACCTGAGCACACATTTTTAACAACCTGCTCCAACACTCGTTCCTGCTCTCAACCCTTGTTTGATCAGTGGGACAATATTTAAAGAGACCCTTGCAGGAGGATAGAGCATCCCAGTGGTGTCATTGGCTTGGAAGTAATTTACAACTTATTTACTGATGTAAGTCAGGCTGAAAGAGGCTTGTTGTCCTTGGAAATATTGCCTAGTTTCTAAGGTAATAATCACCACGTACAACATGTGCAGATTTTTCATAATAATTTGAAAATTCTTTTTGTGCTTTATTTGGAGATGAAGTACAAATCAAATCGAGTCACTTGCAATGTTTTTGCAATTTCTCAAACATGTTTATGGAAGGCTGCTTTAGTCAGTTGTTGTTGTTATGTTTATGTATCTGTAAATATTTTAAATAAAAGTTTAGCTAATTTTGTGGGAGACTGCTTTTAAATATTTTATCCAAATTTCCAGTTGTAACTCATCTTTTTTTCCTCCAACCTATAAGTGGAGCCAGTGAATTTAAATAGCAGTCTAGGAGCTATGCCAATAAGCAAATAGGGAGGTTTGCCTTTCAGTCACTGTCTTGGAGCTATGTGAATAATGGCACACCTTACCTGTGTCTTGCATGAATATAGATTTAGACACTTTGTGATGCTTACTTTGAAATCTAACTCCACAGGGGTCCATGTGATCTGGGACAAGAAATATTCCACATACACCAGGAGGAAATTGATTTCCATCATACTGTTTATTCATTTGATTTCATGTAACATTATACATTTTGTACATTATATAAAATTATAAACCATAATAATTTTATTATTATGCAAATGATTCTTCGGATGTACATATAGTTTTTTAATCCTTCTATACTATAAAGATGACATTTCTGAAGACACTCTCTCTCATCCTTTGTTTTCTTAAAATTCTGTTTCACCTGTATATTTTTCATTCACATGAAGCTTTTGCCGTTTCTATTCTGAGCCTCAGCACTCCAGTTCCCACTACTTCTTAAACATGCCACGCACAACCCAGGCAGCAAAATCAATACCATTTCAGCTCTTTGTACCAACCAAGCCCCATACAAGGCTTTGTAATGTTATGAGAAATCAGACTTGACGCTAATCTTCTGGGGGCTGTCATAATCACATATAAATGGCTTTAATAAGGCAGAGTGTAATAATGACTAATGAGTGAAAGCAATTATTCCAGGTTTGGAGGGAGCTAGACCTTGGCTTCTCCTAGGTGAGGACTAGGAAATGGAGAAAAACTGTGGTAGTATAGATGAGATCTCACATAAGAATAAAGCTGAAAGTCTCTGACCAAGGAGCAGCGAGAACAGAGAGGACTCTAGCTGCTACAGAGACCCGGATTGGTCAGGGTAAGGCTGGCATATGAGTAGGGCAATTACAGGTAAGACAGGAAGGGCTGCTTGTTCTCTATCTCCTGCTGGGAGTTGTGCAGTCCAGATAAGAGAGCTCCGGGTACTCCATTTGGAATGCAGTAGAAAAGCATGGGTTTATGGGAAGGTAAATTGTTACCATCAGCTTGAATGGATTAAGACACATGTAGGAGGTTTATAAGGTATACACTTGTGGGGTTTTTGTGTGTGTGTGTGTGTGTGTGTGTGTGTGTGTGTGTGACTATTTGCAGGAACCTTTACATTTTGAGAGTCTTGAGCTAATACATAGATAAATCTGATCAAATCAGAATGTGAATAAACAATGCAAAAATGTTAGAAATAGATCAGAGGGTTGTGTTCTTGGCGCTCTGTATCCTGCCTTCTCCTATGCTTATATTTCATTTTTTCTGCTTCTTATAGACTGTGAAGGATGGAAGCTGCTCTGCCAAACTATCCCACTGCCATGGTGTTTTGACAAAGCAGATGGTGCCAACCTTTATCTATGCCTCCAATATGAATCTCTGGGCCCAGGTAACCATTTCATTTTTAAAACTGCCATGTCTAGTACTTTGGTCACAGTGACATAAAATTCACTAATACAGATAATAAAGTAGACCTGTGGGTCATGAGGAAGATACCTGTGAAAAACGAGGTGGTATGTATTAGTTACATTTCCATTGCTCTGGTAATAAAATAACCAAGGAAAGCTCTATGTTCCAGAATGATAGGAGTCCATATTGACAGGGAAGTATAGCAGGATCAGGAAGCTGAGAGATCAAAATTTCCACCACAAGCATGAAGCAGAGAGAGGGTGGCTTGTGGATTTAATCTCTCAAACCTCAACTACAGTGATATCATTTCCTCTAGTAATGCCATGCCTCCTAAACCTCTATCAAACTATGTCACCACTTGGGGACCAAGTGTTCAGTATCTGAGCATGCTGTGAACATTCTCATTCAAACTATTACCCATGGATTACAGAGAAATAATGGGCAGGATTGCCCAGTGCTAATGGATACGATTGAGACATCTTTACAGTGCCCCACAATAGAAGTGGGGGGAACACTTAGATGTAGATGGTTGTTTGTATTGCCATGTTTTTCACAATGCAGGCTATCCTTTTATTTTTGACAATAGTTATAACAGGTATGATTTGATATGTCACTTTGTTTCATTCTGCATTTCTCACATGATTAGTAATGTTTTCATACACTTGTCCATTTGTGTATTTTTTAAAATTCCTTTTCAATTTTCTTGGTGATTTTAATTTAGACTATTTATTTGTCATTAAGTATTTATTAGTTCTTTTTATATTTTTAGCTTATTTATCATTAATAAATGAATATGATACAATATAAGGTAAATAGTGCAAAAATAATTCATCTCATTTTTGGTTGTTTGAATTTGCTTTATTTTCTTCTTAGTCATATGGAATCTTTTAAATTAATCTTATTTATCTAAAAAGAATTAGTGCACTGATCCATGCTAAGATGTATTTTCCTCCAAAAACCAAATGGTTTTTAGCAATTTATGTTTCCATGTTTGATTTATTTTGAGATGATTCTTGTGCATGACTTAAGGCAAAGGTCAGATTTATTCTTTTTTTATATACAAATATTTAGTTGTTTCAACATTATTTGTGAAGATCTGTTTTCACCCTTTGCTTTTCTTAGTGTCTTTGTCAAAGATGAATTGACTGTACACATGTGGATTTATTATCTACCACTGGTAACTTTGTGACAAAATGTGAAATTGGACAGTATAATCTCCAACCTTCTGTGCCCATTTGTTTTAGCTCTTTCAGTTTTTTGGGGTTCCGTATGATTTTTAAGATATTTTTTCTGTGAAAATATCTTTGATATTTTCAATAGAGGCTTATTGAACCTGTTAGGTTGCTTTTAGTAGTATAGGCATTTTAACAACGTTGGCTATAGTTTGTGATTTTGTATATGTAGGATTGTATATTCTGCAAACAATATTTTCTTTTCTTTCCAATTTAATGTTTTTCATTCATATTTTCTTGCTTACTTGAGTTGATTTTTCAATTCTATATTAAACAGAAGTAGTGAGGTGCACATATTTGTTTCATTACTGGCCTTAGACTTCAACTTTCACAATGAAGCATGATGTTGACTGTGGGCTTGTCTTACATGTGTATAGTATTTTGAAGTGCCTATTCCTTTAATAGCTATTATAGTGAGAATTTTTA
Organism: Arvicanthis niloticus; assembly: GCF_011762505.2. NCBI lineage: Eukaryota > Metazoa > Chordata > Mammalia > Rodentia > Muridae > Arvicanthis > Arvicanthis niloticus. Next base: position 3,939,051 of record NC_047661.1, read on the forward strand.
ATCATGAGAAATACATTAAATTTTTGTCAAGTGCTTCTTCTGCATTATGAAATGATTGTATAGTTCTGTCCTTTATTCTCTCTTAATGAGGTAGATTACATTTATTAATTTGTGCAAATTGAGCTACCTGAATCTAAGAGATAAATCCTATTTTATCATGGGCCATGATTTTTTTAGATGTGTTTTTGAATTTGGTTCATTACCATTTTGTTGAGTGTTTTATATCTATATTCATCAGAGACTGTAGCCTATAAATTTCTTACTTGCTGTGTATAAACTGAGTTTGGAAGTGTTCCTTCTGTTTTCACAATTTGGGAAACACTTGAAATGGATTGTTACTAACTCTTGAAATGTTCACCATTAAACCCCTCTGATTTTGTAGTCTTTTCACTGGAAGATTATTATCATCATCATTATTATTGTTGTTGTGTTTTTGAGACAGGATTTCTCTGAATAATAGAGCACTGACTATCCTCATTCATGTAGACCAGGCTGGCCTTGAACTCACAGAGATCCTCTTACCTCTGCCTCCCAGGTGCTGGAATTAAAGATATGTGTAACCATGCCCTGCAATTTTGTTTAGGTTTAAGTGTGTGTGTGTGTGTGTGTGTGTGTGTGTGTATGTGTGTGTGTATGAGTGCAGGTGACTTTGGAGGCTAGAAGCTTTGAGTCCCCTAGAGCTTGATTTATGAGCCACTCAATGTAGTAATAGGGAAATGAATTGAGGGTCTCTATGAGAGTAACAGGAACTCTTAACTGCCTAGCCATATAATCACACACTCCAAAACTGATTTTTAATTACTAACTCAGTTTCCTTCCATGTTACTAGTTTAAGTTTCAACTTTGAAGTTTAGGGCACCTATCTCTCTGTCTTTGATTGTATCTATGTATCATCTATGTGCATTTAGTTGCCGGTTTTTGATCAGTTGAAACTTTTATAATGACCTTCTTTGTCTGTTTCTACAGTTTTAGAGTTAAAGGCTATTGGTTTCATAGAGGCATTGCTATTTCTGCTGAGTTTTGGTCTCCACCTTTCTTCATCTTTTTACTTTCAGACCGTTGTACACTTAAAGCTACAATGACTCTCATATGATGGACATGAGTTGTACATTTCTGCTTCATTCTGCCACACTATGGCTTTTGATCAGAGAACTTAGTTTGCTTACATAGGATATGATTTTAACAAATAATGGCATACATTAATGTTTTGATTTATAGGTTTTTTTTCTTTCTTCCTCATGTTTTGTTTTTCTTTGTAGTCTGATCACTTTTCCTAAGTAGTTGCCCTGTGGCTGTGAAGGAATTTACATGCTGTAGTTACAAGAGGCTAATTTAGGCTGATGGCAAATTAAATTTTATTACACACAAAACTACATTTTCACTTCTCTTATACCATTTTTTTGTTATTAGTGTCTCAGTGTGCTTTTTTATAATGGTATTAACATTAACAATTTGTTGTGGCAATACTTGTCTTTTAAATAACATTCCTTTTTTATGTTATTAATTAGTATTAAAAATAATAATAAAAAAGGATTCCCTTGATTTCTGAAAAAGAGCTCTGCTCAGAGGTATTTTTTATTGGAAGATACGTTCTCTACTCAACACACATTGAGAAAGCTATCTTGATTTCTTTTTAAGATAATTTTTATTTTATGTACATTGGTGTTTTGCTTTTATGTATATCTAGTTACAAGCAGTTGTAAGTTATCATATGGTTGCTGGAAATTGAACTCATGTCGTCTGGAAAAGCAACCAGTGCTTTTAACCACTGGGCAATATCTCAAGCCTTTGACATGCAGAAATTTTGCCAACAATCATACACAGCTTCCCCTATGTAAAAAAATATTTCTCTTTCTGCCTTAAAAATATTTTACTTGGTAAGACAAAGTTCTATCACAGGTTGGTAATTTGATCATGATGTCTTTGTTGTGTCTTATTTTGGTACCTAGGTGAGTGTTTTGGGGCTGAGAACCTCAAATATTTAAAAGTTGTAGTGCTCCCAGAATTTGGAAAATGTTAAGCCATTATTTCTGGAATTAAACTTTCAATCCTGCTATTATTTGTAACTCCCATAATCATATATTATTTCTCTTCATGGCATCCTGTATGTCCTCATTTCTTCCATTTTGTATCATGCACAACTAAAGAAACCATACACACACACACACACACACATACACACACACACAAACACACACCCCACACACTATCTATCTATCTATCTATCTATCTATCTATCTATCTATCTATCTATCATCTATCCAGGATCCATGGAAAGAAAAAAATTAAAGCATAAAGCTTTTTTGGCACTGACTATGCAGCTTTAAAGTTGGGTAATATAGGTAAAATATAGTTTTCCTCTTCTATGTTTAGAGAGTTTTATTTTTACTGTAAAAATGTATCACTCCTTTCTCACTTGTCTCCTCGACTTGTATTCGCCAGTATCAGTACATTGTTAGATGATGATGGCAGATAAATTCTATGAGCATTTGCTGATGTTGCTCCTAAATTCTTGTATTTCTAAAGGCTCACTCTGAATACATGGAAGGGCAAGGATGGAAGCAGAGATATGAAGCGCAACAGGGCTGTAATAACCAAAAGGGGAACGTAAATGGACTGGAAGCATGGTGGCAGCAGTGGACAAGTTTAAATTAAAATGAATTTTGGAGTACATTGATAGAATTTTTCTTGGATTAGATATTTTAAGTGGAGTAAAAAAAACTAAGGTCAGATTAAGGACTACAAGAATCTTAAACCTGAGCAACAGAAAGGTTTTATTTAGAAAAATGATCAAGGGAACAAGAAATCCTGTTATATGGGATGTGGCAAATCCAAGTTTTATTTTAATGTGCCCCAGTGAGGGATGCAAGGCATATGTGGCAAAGGCAATTGGAAGTAGGAGTTTGACATCAGAGAGTAATCTAGAATAGAAATATACATGCTTGAGTCTACAAAGTATAAATGATATTTAATATGGCATTATCTGTAGGGTGAGCAAAAATCAGAAATGTGGTCTGTATGGGGGTTAGGCTGCAGTTCTTACACCTGTAGACCTGTGGTGATAAAGAGGAAGAAGAAAGTGGTACTTTCTGTGGAAGGTTGCCGATGTGAAAAGAAAAGAAGTCTATATCAGAGTGTGACAAACTGTATTTGACAGAGCTGACATGACAAGAAACAATGGGTAGCCCTGCTTATTCCTGGACACCCCTAGGGATGTTCACGGCCTTGTTAATTAAGCCCCAACTACATTGTCGCTTGGTAGACACTGTAATATAATCCTCATGCATTTTGTTTTTACATTCAAGTTTCAGTTCTTCCACTCTAACCTAGAATCAATAATAAGTGATTCCATGCATGTTCTCTTAAGCAGGGGCCTTCTCAGACACTAGCAAGATAACCGCTTATTTTCTTCTAAAGAGCTTCAGGGATGTACTCTCCATACTCTCTTCTAGCCATTTCTGTGTTTGAAGAATCTGAGGTTGAAAACGTTTTTCTTTATATTTAGCTGAACTCTATCTCGAGACCCATTTTTTCCTGTCAGGTCCTCTGCCAATATGGAGAGCAATCAATCACCAGCACCTTCGTAAAAATGCCCTTTGTGTACTCAAAACTAGTAATCAGATCACCTCTTAACTTGCTCTTCTGTAAGATAAACAACACTGCTGCCTTTCATCTTCACTTAAAGACCCCATTTTTACCTTCTTCATGTGTATGAAGATAGCATATTAAGTAACTCTCGTCTCCTCTAGTCTTGTTGCCCTCGATTCATACAGACATATTTTTAAATCATATTTCTTATCCATGATAACATGTTTACTTATGAGACACAAATGAATTTTTCTGATCTGAAATTCTATTAACCTGACCTCAATGGTGCACACATATTCGCAGTGAAGAATACTTGCTTGCATGCATGTCTGCACACATATGAGTGTCTGTGAGTGCATTTACAACTGTGTGTGAGTACATTCTTTATATATATATATATATATATATATATATATGAATGTGTACGTGTATGGGAATGTGCATATTAATTAATGTGTAAGTGTCTATTTGTGTGTCTGAGTATGTCCTTACAGAGACAATAAGAGCCTCTTTGATTCTGGACTAGCTCAAAGTGACTGCTTCATCAGTTTTGGTTGCTTGGAAAGCAATATGAACATTTAGTGTCTGTCACCTATTAGCAATATTCCATGTTTCAGTATATGTATGTGCTCTTGAAATGTTGGTAGGATTTGCTTTTTTTCCTAAACTCCATTACATTGGTTCTATTTTCAAATAGACTATAACCATTGTATAAATATGAAACTCAGAGAAAGAGAGTGACAAACAGTCAGAAAACATGGTGAGAGGAAAGGATTCTAGGTTATAGCATATTGATGGCAGGCACTATATAGATAGGATTGTGCTTTGTTGGATACCACCTTATTGGGCAGGGGTCTGTGATTCAACAATCTTTTGTTGATCATAGAAGGTGTTTTAGTTGGCTGGTATTTTACTGATTTTATATCTTGTGACATTGGTAGCCCTTGACACATTTCATTTGGCTTTAGCCACTCATGCTCACTAGATAAATAATCAGTGAATCAACTTCTAGGGATCACAAACTGTCTTTAGTTGTCTTTTATGTAAATGAGATATCTTATAAGTGAGTTGGCAAGACACTCTGGTATACGTGAACACATAAGAAACTCTACAGTGCAAGGCCTTACTTGTGTGGATATTTATACAGGATAAAAAGCTAAGGTGCTTTACAAAGCACCTTATAAATTATAAAAATTTATAATTGCAAATTCCTTTGCAACTATAGAGGACCATTGCTTATCCTGAGTACCACAGTTTGTTTTTAGCCTTAGCTGTTAAGGCTTTTAAATGGGCAGCTAGAAGTCTCTCTGGAATGTTTTCTCTTGCAAGTGGTTCTTAGTTAGCAACCCAGAATATGTGGTCTTCAAACTGAAGGGGGATACAAATGAAATTTATCATTGGATAACCCTACTAAAGATCTAGAAAAGCAAAAGTTCTTACTCTAGGAGGTGGGTGAGGTGAGCTGCCTGGACCCTAGCATCAACACATTTTTGTTAGAGCTAAAATCCAGTACAGAATGCAGTGGTGAGGAAATGGAAATGAACATTGAAATTAAAAAAAAAAAAAAAAAAAAAAAAAAAAAAAATAAAATGGCCAGTGACCTTTAGTGAGCCTTTGTGCTGTTTAAGCTGTGTAAGAATGTACTGTCCCACAGGCATTCACTGCATACAAATGCCTGATTTCTGCTAGAATCTCTATGCTGGGAATTGCCTGGAGCATCTCTCCTTTGCTTCTCCAAGCAGCCAGGTTTCACCGGAAGAACCCAAAGACATTAGCCCTCAGGGATGTTGTGGGACTAGCCTCTCTGCCAGAGCTGCCTCTGCATCTCTGTTTGCTTGCAAACATTGAGTTAACAGGAAATGTGGAGTCAGCTCTGCTCCTGCTCCTCTTAATTTTCATCACCCCATGCAGTGGGTTTTCTCTTCTGGTGCCCCAGCTGTTCCCTCTTTTCCCAGAGCAGCAGCATCCGCACCAGCTGCAATCTGTGCCTCCGACAAAAGTTCCTTAGTTGTCTACTTGACCTTAACTGACCTGCTTGGATTTTTCATTTCCTGATGCTTCCAAATCAACATTAAAAACACGTGGTAGCAGCTGCAGCAATAGGATCTGAGAACAGCATTAATGGTGATGGTGTTAACGCAGGAGACAACATTGTGTTCAAATGTTGCATAGGCTCCTGTAACCTAGGGCTTTTTGCTTAACTCATAGGAGCTTTGGTTTCTTTGATCAAAATGAGAAATATTGCTAGTCTGCTTCAGAACTTCAAAACTAATATATAAACCTCAGTGTTTGGTAGGTTCTTCCTGGGGTCAGTTTTCAGTTCTGCTTTAAAAGGCATAAGCAGCATTCCCAGGTTAGTATACAAATGTGCAGAACAGTAGCAGCCCTATCTTCTAGTTTTTATATGGTCACTGAGCATGAGAATAATTGGAGGTTATCCAGATCATAACAAAATTGAAAACCACCAGGCAGAGGATTAATGGATGTATGAATGTGAACGACATTGGGCTATAAGAACCAACTTTGGAATAATCAACAGTCTATGAAGATAATGCATTTAAACTTGATTTTCAGGATTGATAATGTTCTAAAAGAGTGAAAGAGAGAGAACATGACAGAAAGGAGAACAGAATCCATGTCAGGTGTCAGATATGCAGGTATGAGAGAAACATAAAGATGTCATCTTAGCCCCAGCAGAACAGTTGCTCTGCAATGGTGGAGGAGGAGTTCACTCACAGGAGATGTTAGGATTGGGAGTCTTGGCTAGGCTCATCAAATGAAAATTTAGAGTGGCCCGTTATTTGTAAATTTCAGACAAACAATGAGTTCTTATAAGATGGTACAAATACTATATAGATAGTATTTACACTAAGATATTTTTGGTAATTTATATGAAATTCAAATGGATCTGGGCATCCCCCATTTTATCTGACATCTATTAAAAAGTCAGAAACGTAAGCCAAAATCCTTACCTTCTTCACTGCAATGAAGTGCAGTGAAGTGCAATGATGAAAAATAATTTTATTGCAGATTAATTAACTTGTCAAATCAGAAAATTCCAGAATGGCTGAGCGAAACTGAGTGACCAAGGGAAAGAGGAACCGAAGACTAAGAGAATATGCATATGCTAGAGTAAAGGTTGGAAGAAGATAAGCTCTCTTCTAGTCTAAAGCCCTTAGTTACATAGCTACATAAAAAGACATCTTCTGCTGTGTTATTGGGATGATATATTTGCTATTTCCTCAACTTAGACCATTATGAGTTCTAAAGATCTCTGGGAAACTATAGTGTCTGGTATGTCATTATCTCTAAGGAACATTAATCCAGGCTTTTAGAACATCAACATGAGCAATATAGACCTGCCATCAAAAACCCATCATACCCCTCCAGTGCAGAGGCCACTATGGCTTGCAGTGTCAGCGACTTTCAGTGAGTTTCAGTGGTGTCTGTGTGTTATGAAACACTATTGCACTGTTTTGACTCACAGCCTAACGAGATAAGGAAGAAACGGAAACAGCAGTGCCCATCTGGGTTACTCAGCGGAGAGAAAACACAGGGGAAACAGCAATGCCCATCTGGGTTACTCAGCAGAGAGAACACAGGGGATGCCATTTATTCAGTTTCTGAGATTTGTCTACTTGCTAACTAAAATTAGTTTTTCATATTGATTGCCTATTTACTCTCAATAGTACAAACAAATATTTGCTTTTGTGTTCATTTTAGATTTTTTTAGTTTTTTAATTATTTAAAACAATTTTACCTTTAAATATATTTCGTTCATATTCTTCTGCTGCCCTAAATTCTTTCAGATCTTCTCCCTCTGCCTTCCAACCCAAGTTTAATTTTTCTCAAGAAATAAAAACCCAATACATTGACAAAACTCCACAAACCAAGAAAACAAAATAATCTCTCCCAATAGCAAACTTTAACCAAATTAAAGCCCCTTATTCACAAACACACAGGGATACATAAAAACAAAACAACAAAATCCTATGGAGTCCTTTATATTTTGGTCAACTACTGAACATGAGGCTTTGTCCTGGAGTTGATATACCCAGTGTCACTCCATTGGAGAAAACTGATTTTCTCTCTCACAGATCAGAGTGACAGATATAAGTGACAAATCAGAGTCAACCTTTACCCTAGTAGCTAGGTTTTCACTCTTCATTTATTTATTTGTTAACTCATTCATCCATTTTTAAAAATACAACTAAATAAAATATAAAGATAAAAGAAAAACTATCACATTGAAAAGTTACGCAAGAGAAACAAACAGAAGGAAAACAGGCCAAGAGAAGGCACAAGACTCAGGTACCCACTAGTTCAAACACTTGGGAACACCAAGAAAATACTGAAATGGAAGCCTGGAGGTGGGGCATGTAAGGTACCATGTGATTATATAATTTATACAAAGGACATAAACCCATGCTGGAAGTTCTATTCTAGAGGACTAACCTACATTAGATGCATCAATTCAGATGTGAGACCTAAATCATCATGTCAACTTGCTGCTGCAGTCACTTGTCTGAGCTGAGTGTTGGCCAGGGACATGCCATTTTCAATACCAATGAAGTTAGTTAAGTCTATCTTATCTGTTAGTTGTTTTTTTGTGTTCTGAACTCAGATATTTAAAGGACACATGGCCAGAAGCACGTCAAATATCTGCACTATAAGAGGAAATTCCTTTGTGCAACTCTTTAAACACAAAATTCATTTTAGACCACCCCAAGATGTCCAAAAAGAGTTGCTTTTCTTCCCATTAATTAAGATCTGAAAATGAAGGACTACACAACACATGAAATAGTGAGTGGCTGGATGTATCTGCAGAATGTTTGCATATATGTGGTAATCACTTCAGTTTAATCTCTGCTGATGAGTTTTTCTTCCCAGCTAGAATCGCCGCATTCTCTATAGAGCCTGATTCTCTGTCTTGCAGCTACTGAATATAATTTTTGAGGATTATATGAATGAGTTATTGTTTAGACAAATTGGCCTTTCTTCCAAATCCCTTATTTAACACTATGGATTAACTATGGATGGAACTGTTTGTGTGTGAAAATACTGTTTGCTTTTGACCTTCACCCTGATCAGTTTCATTGTCTGAAACACCTTGGGTTGGCTTTGCCTACAGTTATCAATGCTAACTCTGTTATTCTCTATGGCTGCCTTTCCTCACTCATTTTCAGAAAATAAATGCCTAAAGCAAGTAAACACAAGGATTTCTCCAGATTCTCAAGGAAGTGGAAAAATATTAAAAGGCAAAGTATTAAAAAAAATAAAAGTAGATAATAAAAAGAAAAGGAAAGAAGGTGAACGTGAAGGTGCAAGTGAGCTGTGTTTGCCCTTAAATGAGCATTTCCTTCTCACTGTGAATTACCAGCAGTTACTGTTTCATGGCTGCCTGTTTTGTTCCTCTGGTCTAAGTTTCTTTCATTCCCTCAAAATACAGTAATATTTATTCTGGAAGTGTTCATCTTCAGTTCTACACACTAGATGTACTAAAATAAGTACAAATGCAGAGCTGGCTTGGCTTAGGGGTAAGAAGATCAGCATTTTCTTTCATGTAGAGAAGGTTTCCAAGACCCACTTTCTAATATCTTCTTATATAATGTGGAATAATTGAGTCTTTTTAAAAATAGACCTAATGCCCTTTGCCTAGAGCTATAATAGACCACGCCCACTTTAAGTGAATTAGTTGACTTTTTATCTCTATCTTGCAAGATGCCAAGCTGGCATGCACACACATTTTTCCTCATCCTCTCCCCATGGTAGATGAGGTACTAATATTTACCAAAAGGTTTGACTTTGATGTACATTTTACAAGCTTGAAAATTGTATCAGTACATGTTCACATTTGACAGTCTACCAAAGGCACTGACTAAAAGGATACTTTCAAGAAGAAAATGCATTAAATCCCTAGTTAACCAATGTGAATTAAGATGCCACAAGAACAGTTGTTATTTTCATGCACAGCAACAATAACTTTTCAAAGATGAGATTCAGTGCATGGTGTTTCTGAATGTGAGGTGTGTTAGGTTGATAGAGGCAGTTATCCATAAGGATGAGGCTGATGTTTAAACTGGACAGACATAAGGATAGGGGGAAGTGATAGGAAACCTGCTACTGTTAAAAACCAGTAGGAGACAGGATGCATGGAAGAAACCTGCAGGAGACTGGGTGATGTTTGCAGCATATGGGAAGACAGAGCAATCCAAGAAAGGTGGCACTTTCGTATGCCAACAGACTTTGTGCTCAACTTGATATTAAAAATGTGCTAAAAGAATCTAATTTTTTTAGAATAACCCTCAAAAGTTGAGAAATCTCTTTGGGTTAATTCTTTTTTAAATGTAGGAAAATATTGTGGTTGCACATGAATATATAAATATTTTAACACTTTAAAAGCTAGTAGGATCCATTTCACTGATTACTTGTCAAATGAGTGTATTTCACATCTCTGGATCTCTCTTACAAGCTAAGTGAATGAAAGTCTGTATTAATTTCTTCTGTCTAAACAGTGCCCCAAGTGTTTTACTGACTGAAGAATGTAGAGGAATAGAATTGCCAGTTTATCATCATTTTTTCAATTAATGCACAGATTAGAATCACTAGAACAAATGTACCATGCGCTTATATAATTTATTATTTTGTTGTCTGCAGTTTTGTGAAGCTGCACATAACCTAGTGTTCTATTTCTTCTTGCCATATAAATCGTTAGCATAAAAATTAAAAAAAAAACAAAAAAACAAAACAAAACAGAAACCCCCAATAGAATTCCAAACATGCTCTTTGCTGAAAGAAAAGCAACAACAATGCAATCTGAAGTTCTTCCAACAGAGGGCTGTATGCGCTTGATTTAGATGAAGAAAGAGCATGAAAAAAAAAAAAAACTGATTTGGATTTAGGTTGCTATAGTAAATTCTGTATTACACTTAAAAATAGAACTGATAAAAATGGAGTCAGTGGAGTTGAACGGGGAAGAAGCATCCTAAGATGAAATGTAAGATCCACTCTTACAAGACAGAATTTTATGTCTTAGAATTGATATTCTTTTTAAAAGACAAAATGTATTTTAGCATCTGTAAATAAGAAAGTAGGCAAATTGGAGCTAATCTGTGCTTTAAAGGGCTATTAATATTACCTCAATTGGATATATTTTAAAAAAGAAAGGGAGCGATTGCATGTATTCTCCTGCAGAGCCTTTCTATCTTTGCCATTGGAAAATAGCTGAGTGTTGTTATAAACAAATGTATTATGTATATAAAATGAACCTAAATATTTAATATGCAGAATATATGTTTGTATGCATGCACAATGCAAACCATTTCTAAGATATTTACAAAGACAAATGATACTGTTTTTAAAAGGTGGAGCACAAAGGCACCAGAATAAGCCAAAATGAAATGTATACTTCTTTGTGCTAGGTCAGGTTTGTAATTCTATTTCAGATTGCAGAGGCTGAAAACATATCCATTGTAGAGAAACAAGAAATAAACAAAACCTATAAATTATCTCTAGAATCTAGTGAGATCTTTGTCTTTCAATTTTAAGAAATGCTATATTTTTATGGGATTTCTTCCATGGGCTTTGAAGTGTTCATTACATTCTATGAGCAGAATGTTCTTTCAAATTTTAATCCTCTTCTTAAAAATTCTTGTTTCATTTAATACAGAGCTAATTTAGTGACATTACTAGTATTCTACTTAAATAAATCATATTGCCGTTTGACCATATTTTCTAAAATATATTTGCCTAAAATTCTAAACTAACACTTTAAAATAAATTCTAGATACTATTTTAAACACTGGCCTTATTATAAATGCTTCTTTTTTTTTTTACAAATGTATTTCTTTATGAATCTTCTTGCATACAATGGAGATTCATAAAGTACAATTCTGGATAAAGCACTAGTAGCTAGACTATAAAAATATATAATAATCCAATATTTATATATTTTGTCCTTATAATTCCTATGTTAAAACCCCAAATATTTATTATTGATATACCACTTTTGATTTTTTATAAAATTTTACTACATAATAATACATATATTTGATAATAGTAATAAGTGATATATGTTTATTAAAGCACAATTCCCTACTATAATTTGTTATGAAGCAAATAAAATTGTTTGGTTATCTGCAGCACTGATTTCATTTCTGTTCTTTTATGAAATGGTTCTTTGGTAAAACAGAAATATTGCATTGTATAAATTTTTTGCAGCCTGGATAGTCACATGAAATCTGAACAACCATTTCTTCATTTCTACTTGCCTTTTGCCTTTTGCGGTAACTAAGGAGGGTAGATGTCTGTTAATACCCAAAGAATATCCGACAGAAAATATGTGCATGAATAGAAAAATATTTAAAAATATTTTTGAGGTAGGTTTATTAAAGAGAATATTTAATTTTTGAGGTGGGGACACAGATTTTGGATTTGTTAATTAAAATTCAGTAGCCACAAACATCTTCAGCTTCAAGAGGCTGTTATTTTTCTGTTGTTAATTTTCACAGGTATTTATGAAATCTTTAAGAAAATCCTTCCTGCACACCCTCCTCTTTCCACGTAGTATTACTTTATTTGGCTTATATTTTACCCAGCAATACTAAGATTAGAGACAAAGCACTGTACCTTTAGGTGACAGTCCAAGAGTACAAAGAGACAGACATTCATGGTGCTGCTCCACACAGCATCTTCACTAAAACAATTGTCCCCTTTCATTTGTCATAGGATCCAGGCAATAACTAATCTTCACCAATGTTTTCTTTATTATTTTTACTCGAAGAGAATTACATTCATCACCAAATAAAATGCTGAGTAAGAATGATGTCGTTTGATCCTGAACTCAATTTTGATTAAAGGTGAGACCAACTAAGTTGCTTATATATAATGCCAGCAACATATATTTGCAGGTAAATATTTCAAAAAGAGTCCTAAATGATATTCTGTATCATATTTATAGCAAGACATAAATCAGAACTATTTGCATCTGTAAAAATTGCTTTTATGTCTAAACAAAAAGCAAAACCACTTATATTTTTGACACAATATATTTTTGACACTTATATTTTGACACAATATATTTTTGACACAATATATATATATATTTTTTTGATCACTTATATTTTAGCCCACAATGCTAATGGTTTGCTCTGTGCACCTGCCAGCTTGGTTTGCTGTTAAAGCCACCCTGGAAATTCTCATTTCTTTGTGCAATATTTTATTCTGTGCTTTTCTTCAGGGCAGATTGGTTCTGCCTGCACTTTATTTCTGAACCCATGTTCATTCAAAATGGACTGCCAGACATAAATGCTCTATCTAGTGTTGCCACTGCTGCTGCAGGGGCTGCTGACTAACAGCACCCCTCCCCCAAACCAGCTCCTTCCCCATTCTCCTGCCCTATCCTTTGTTGACAATGGACTATCATTGTCAACAAAGAATGTACAATTGTGGAATACTCAGCAGCAATTTGTTAATATTTTGCTTTGAATATTTTGAAAGTATTTCTGAAGTCTATAAATAGATGTGCCCCAAGCTTTTCCTTTTCTTGATTTTAATATTTGGAGATGAGTTCTCATCCCATCAGGGCAGCCTAAGGGACTGCAGTGCCTAGAATGCTTTCAGAGAACAAATGTGGCTCTGTGGCTCTCTTTTCACAACAATATCAACATCATATAGATTTAATAACAGGGTGATGCAGAACATTTGATGATGGGGCAAATTCTCTGATCTGCCAAGGAAAGCATCTGATTCTCTCATGTACCAATTAATTATTGAAGCAACTGAAAATAGCAGGCTACTATGCTTGCTTTCTTCCTGCAAAGGGATGCAGTTGCTATGGTGGGTGGGGCTTTGTGTGTGTGTGTGTGTGTGTGTGTGTGTGTGTGTGTGTGTGTGTGGTTTGCATAAGTGTGCATATGAGCACTTTGTCTGTGTTCAAAAAGAAATCTTGGACAGAAATTTCTTTACTTTGTCCTTAAAAATTATTGGGAGATTATTTGTGCATGTCTGATATGACAGTAGTATTTCTACAGAATAGTGATGAAATCTTTCTTTTCTTTTCTTTTTGAATTATTTTTTCTTCCATATCCTTAATGGACTTCATTGTGAATTACTGCATTTTATTTTAATTTCTACTTCTAGTTTATTAGCACCCCTTTTTTGTTTTACAGTCTACTCACTGATGCAGCACCAGATGAGCTGAGAAAGAAATCTTGTTTTGTTTTATGCCTCAATATGCATCATCCTACTGCATAGAACAGTTCGTACATAGATTTACTTGTTTTAATCTGGCTACTTTATAGAACTATTTCGTGTTATTCAGACTTGGGTTCATCTTTCCCCCACTAGAGTCTGTGGTTCCATAAACTTTTTAGACAGAGGGAGGTTGGATTCATTGATTCTTGTAAATTTGTTGCTTTCTATTGTGACAATAGTGTTTACATGCTTGACACACTCAAAATAATATTAAGCTCAATTTTTAGTGTGATGTACTTTATACATTTGTATAAATGTCACAGCCTGTAATCACTTTCTTTGTCATTGACGATTAATCTAAAAAAATCGAATAATTCACTGCCCCTTGCCATTTACATATCGTCTGCTGCCATCTGCTCTTCTCAGCAGCAGTAAATGATGGGTAATTAACTCAGTGCCTTTGTCTTTCCCTTGCTGAATGTCTGACACATATAGATTTTTCTCTCCTGCGAATGTGAGCATATATGTGCATGTAAGAGGAAGAGGGAGGTGGTGAAGAACAAAGTGGCAAGCAAGAATGAATGATACTGCAAGGATGCATGTCAGCATGATATCATTGAAGGAGAAAGGCAAAGCTATATCCAGAGGAGTGGCCAAACCTCATGATCTCACATCTTACCAAACCAAGAGGAAGAAACACTACTAGAACTCTGACTTTCTTGCACAATTAAGAGATTTTTATAAAAAAACTCGAAAGCCAAGATAGTAATAGAAAATCAAGAAAAGGCTATAAAGTCCTTTTGTTAATTAGGATGCAAATAAAGATTATGCAATGTAATGAGGTATACAGTAACCACCACTAGCACAAAAATTCTACTTGACTTCTACACTGGGGGTAAAAACCCGTGTCGGAGAAGTGATACATAAGATAAATCTCAGATGGTCTTGATGCTTTAACTATTTCTAAAAGCAGGAAGTATCAAGGAAAACCTAGAAGGATTCAGGGGACTCAAATTTTGCTGAAAAGCTGCTTTTAAAAGAAAACAAGATTTTCCCCCCCTGGATTTATACAGATTTCCTCTAAATAGATTATTTCTTTCTGTGGTCTCCCTTCTTAGAGAAGATATAACATTATTTCGACAATTCTTGTTGAAACACCTATCTTTCAATGTACAAAATTTTCTGACATGTGGCTGGATTTGATAACACTAAAATTTGATAATACTAAAAACTAGAAAGCAAAAAATTAAGGGAAGCTTAGAATTTAACTTGTTCTAATTCAAAGTAATGTTAGAATATATCCCGAGTTCCAGAGTATGATCAGAATCTCTTTCATATAAAATTCTTGTGCTTCTTCTGACTAGTGTTGACATACATCTACGATCTCTAACTTAAGTAAGCTGAATTTTGCTCATCTCATTTTTGCCATTGACACACACACATAAACACATATATATGAACAAAATATATTTTATTCACTCAGCAAATCTAACAAATACATATAGTGATGCAAATCGTGACCTGATTCCTAACCATCCAGCACTGGCCAGGTCTCTTAGCAGTTTGTCATTTCGTGTACTCACAGTACCCAAATAGCTGGCAGATATAGACCTATCAGTACAGAGTCCGGGCAAATTCAGAAACTTAATTTCCATATGCACACAATATTTTCCCATGCAGTCCTACTTCAGTACTTCAACTTTGCTGCTATCCTTCCAGTGGCAATAAGAGTATGTTCACATTTTTTTTTTTGTCATAAATGTAATGGATGAATGCCTGAAAACATTGATTTTTCAGCTTAATTTCAGTCTTTCTGATAACTCTTGCTTCATTTGTTCTATCATCACATGACTTCTCCAGGTTAAATTATGTGTCTACTATTACAGAGGGTCCATAGAAGGCCATGCAGTGGGTAACTTATATTGTTCTCCATTAATTTGAAATGCCTTATGAAGATGGCTGAATATAGGTATTAAGTGATGAAATGGCTAAACATGTACAGAACTGACTAATTCACTTAAAAATTAGAAAAGGAATATTAGGAATGTAACACAAAAGAGGAGGGAGGCTCCATCTATCAGGGGCTTGTGGTAGCTGTGTGAAATATATGTACTTTACACAATTATTTCAATTTTATAAACTTTTTATGACTTATAGGTACATTTGTCAGCATCTAATTGAGTATGAGAGCTTGAAAGCTTTCATTGCAATCATTAATCCAGTGTCATTGTTCTCTTAGGTTGGTGTGTGACCCAACAGGTTGAGAGAACAATATTACTGAATAAAATTGGCATATGTCAGCTAAATAGAATTAGTAACAAGTCTTTTTTTTTTTTTTAAATGTTCTGTGGTTAATTTAAAAAAAAGTTGAAGGTTTCTTCTTGGATTAAATTATAGCTTGAATTTCTTTCTCGTTTGATTTTGGTAGCACTTAAAATGAATTAATTTAAATTTTGATTCAAGAAGAGTGTATTCATTTCCTGCTCTTTGCAAACACTGTAAGAGTTTCCCTTCCTTAAACAGGTTTTATTTTAATTCCTTGTCTGAAAGGTACAATGCATGAGAAATATGGAACAATGACTTATCTTCACCTATCATATATGTCCAGGTTGAATTAACCATTCATCAACTCCTCAAGTTTTGAATAGACAGAGTGACAGGTAGTTTCTTCGAGGTGGTTTAACAGCTACTACAAATCCGTACTCCCCCATAGCTAGTCTCCACAGGCACAGGACTGAAGCAGTTGCCTGAAGTGTTTACTGCTGTACCCTCTCCATGTTCATCCACAAGGATGTCATGGTTATGCTGGTAATTTAGAAAAATTGTCCTACAACCATCTTTCATCTAACAGTATAGGACAAAAAGTAGTTAGTTCCCATGGTTAGACAAGTCTAGAGGAAAAAGTAATTCTGGAATTTTATTTTGTATACTTTCTATTTTTTCTTGAAAATAATTTTTCAAATATTATTTCTTTGAAAATTTCATGCATTATATTTTGGTCGTTTCACACTCTCTCCAAGTTTTCCACAGGTCTGCTTCCTTTATTATAGACAGCTAACTTTGTGTTCTTGTTTGTTTTAAATTCATAGATTAAACTTTGTTATTTATGCACTTCTGGAGTGTCTGTTGTCTCAGGAGTTTGTGTATGTATGGGTGTAGCATATGTGTACATGCACATGTGAGTGTCTTAGTTAAGGTCTCTATTGATGTGAGAAAACACCATGACCAAAACCAACTTGTGGAGAATTCATTTCAGTCCGCAGTTCTATAGCAGAGCTTATTACTGAGGAAAGTCAAGACAGAAACTCAAACAGGGCAGGATCCTGGAGGCAAGATCTAATACAGAGTCCATGGGGGAAGTGCTTCTTCCTGACTTGATCCCCATGGGTTTGCTCAGCCTGCATTTTTATAGCACCGAGGACCACCAGCCCAGTGCTGACACTGCCGCCAGTAAGCTGGGCCCCTCCTCATTAGTCAAAAAATTCTCAGACTAGTTTCAGGGCATTTTCCTAAATGAGGCCCCCCTCTTAAAAATAACTTTAGCCTTTTCCAGGTGACATAAAACTTGCCAACGTAATGAACATGCACATGGAAGACAGAGGACAACTTTGGTCTACTTCCTTTGAAACATGGTCTTTTGTTGATCTGGATCTCACTGATCACACTAGACTGAATGAACAGTGAGCTCCAGGTAACTGATGTGCATTATAATTTCTTGTGTATTTGCTGAGATTTATGGAATCAAACTCAGGTCCTCATGATTGGAACAGAAGTACTCTACCAACCCATCCTTATCCGCCTCAGCTCTGCCCTCCTTCATCCTGCATCTCCTCATCCTCTCATCCCTGCATGCCTTCATTCCCCGTCACCCTCATCCCTTCATCTTTCATCTCTCTATTACCTCATCCTCTCATTTCCTCATCCTATCATCCACTTATCCCTGGATTAATATTCTGATGGAAAATTCAACATATTTGCAATTTTGTTCTTTAGGTGAGTAGAACATAGAAATATTTTTTCAGAAAATATGTGGAGTGCTGTGACTTCATTCATAGCGATGTGTAAGCTCTGAGCACAGAGACCTCCTGACCTAGGTCTGAGCTGAATGAGGATGGCTCTGGAGGAGTAAGAAAAGTTAGAAGCATCTCTAGACATTAGCAAGGCCAAACCATGATGGACAACAGATTCAGTGGGGCATTTCCCACCCAAGACACTATCACTTCCTCATTTCTAAAGTTTTTTTTTTTTTTTTTTTTTTTTGCTTATTTTATGCTCAGACTCTCCCTCTGTATATGCAGCTCCAGGATTTAGTTCTTGTCTTTAAAATAGAGTATCCCTCCTATTTCTCATCCCTAGGTTCCCACTTCCCCTGCTTGTCTCACTTCTTGTGTTCCTGGAGGGTACTCTCTATTTACTCTTCTGTCAAGTAAACAGCAGCCTTCCAGCATTCGTATCCTTTGTCTTTCCTGTCATTACCACCCCTTCACCAGAAAGAGAGAGAGAGAGAGAGAGAGAGAGAGAGTGATCATCTTAATTACAATTACAGCACATCTTTGCATATAAAATGAGTGTCAGGGATGGAGAATATGGGGTGGAGACTGTATACCCCCAAAATTAATTTCAAGTTTATAAACAGCTATAGAGGCATCTATAAAGTTCACACAATGGAATACAACCCTGCTTAATTCAATTGGTTGAGTTTGGAGAAAAATCTGGGAACTCAAGAACATAACAATTATTCAAAACAGTGTTAAAATAAAGGCCACCAAAAATCCTATTTTTCTTCCAGGACTGTTTTGTTGCGGCCCTCTCCACTCCACGCTTGGCGGCCACTGTTTCCTGGCCCAAGCTGCCACTCTGGTCTTCAGGTCAGGGTCTAGCGAGAGAGAGAGTGGGAATAAAGGGGAAAAGATGCGAAGAATGGAGACAAAACAGAGGTTCTGATCAAGTCTCAAGTCTCTAGTCTCATTTATTGAAGGGAAATCTGGGGTATTTATATGCTTTTGTCATGTGGCTTGTAGGCACGTGGATACCACACGCCTTGCTGGTGTTGATATGACATAAGCCTTACAGGCGTGGATACCACATAGATACCACGTGAAATGCAGGTATATGTGTAAGAAATATTAAGGAGTTAGACTGTCTAAAATTAAGTACTGTTAAGGTAACAATATAAGAAAATAGTTTAGGACAGTCATCCACTTTTTAGTGAAGCTGATGGAGTTGAGAAATTCAAAGAGCTCTTGTTGGGAAAAGGTGAGCTCAGAGTCCTGTGGGCTGAATGTATATAGAGGGTAGTGACTAGGATATAAATAAGATCTATATAATAGAAGGAGAAAGGAAAGCATTTTACATGTAAAAAAGTTGAAGTCATTAGACACCAGAGCAAAGGTTTTAGATTTTTTCAAAGAAGGATGGTTTTGCAAGCAAATTAAGTTTGAATGCTTATAGGCATGTATTTTGTGTCAGGAGTTAATTCCATTCTTCTGCATCTAAAATGTATTAATTGTATATATCCTAGGGTATGTTTCAAAATTAGCCATTAAACCATGTATACTTACTACCTGGTTCATATAAGAAAACATGGCTAAGAAAGTATTTGAATCCTGACTGCAGATGTGTATTTCTCTAGAAGAGTTTAGAGTACTGAAGGGTGTAAAATGTACCTGTCCCAAGACATTACTGGCAATGTTAACAACACAAGGCAACAGTTTGAGTTCTGAGTGTTCCCCAAAAGTTTCATGTGTTTAATGTTTTGTCTCTACTGTGGCACTATTGAAGGTAGTAGTGCCTTTAGGCAATCAGGCTTTATGGAAGGTTTTAGGCCACTGGGTTATGCTCTCAGAGGAGTTATGAGGATTCTTTTTCATCTTCTCTTTCTTTTTGCTTACTGACAATCATTAAATGAGTCATTTGTTTTACTATTATTTTACCATAATGTATTTCACTGCTACAGTGCAGTGACAAGAGGGCCAACCAATCATGGGCCGAAACCATATGAGAAAAAACATGCTCTTTTAAAGGTGATTGTCCCTGGTAAGCCTGTCACTGTAGCAGAAAGCTCACTAACGATGGGCAGCAAAGTGAGTGAGCTTCTAGTCTTGTAATTAGTCCCTGCTACATTTCACATTATCTTGTCCAATCTCTTATTTCTGTTTCTTTCCCTCACTGTCTTCTTTCTTTCTTCAGTTGCCAGTTTGCATAATAGTCTCAAAGTAACTCTGAGATATTGACCTCACCTTAGCAACTCCAGGAGTAAAAGTGCTTCTTTTTTATCGGTTCTGCTTTTTGATATTATTCATGTTGGCTTGGTTTAGGTCATGTGCCTTCCAGTAACAACCGCTGAGGCCATGGAAATGAACCTCAGGCCTGTGACTTGAGTTGCTTAAGGAGTGGCATTAGTTACAGCAGAATAATATGCATTGAAAGTAGGTGAAGATGACTACTCACCTATATGTGGCAGTGATCATAGGAAAGAGGCCAAAATGTTAGGTGTAGACTGGAAGCATAAGAAAACAGTGACTGGCCTTTCCTCTAAGTACAAAGGAAGCCCACTTGATAAAGTCATGCAATAATATTTAAAAGCACAAACATTCTCCATGAAAATGGCAAGATGGCACTGCCATTTGTCTGCTTGAACTAAACATGGTAGAGCTTACATACTTCAAACACAATAAAGTTGTAACTTTAGCTACAAAATATGCTTTCATGTGGCCTTTACCCCTTTATCTTTGGCTGCATAACTTTGAGAACATGAATCACAAATGAATTAGAACGGATGATTTTAAGAACAGTAAACTGAGAAATGAGTTGCTCTTATAATAGTAAATGAAAGTAACTTTCATACTTCTGAAATCACATTGTGAGCCAAGAGCATAGATTCTTGAGCAAAGGAAATGTAGTAATCTACTCCCAGAAAATAATGTTATTTAGAAATACTTTTCAAAATCTGAGTACAGTGTAGAGGAAATTAATAGATTGCTAAAAACTATTAAATATATTTCTAAAATATAAAAATATATTTCAGACAGAGAATTAAACAAAGCAAAGCAAAATGATTTAAAACCACAAAACAAAAAAAATAGAGATTGTTCTATTTATGAATATGACTTGAATCTTGACAGAAGAAAAAACAATAAAGGCTCATTTGACTCTATTAAAAATTTTAAGTCAAAAATAATACCAGGATTATTTTATTTTTAACTGATATTTACTTGATGAAATCTTTTAAGATTTAAATTTGTTAAGTGAAATGAAAATAAATGATTAAATAATAAATAGCAATTGGTATTGCACTGGTTGCCTTTATTGCCAACTTGGCACAGCCTAGAATCCGCTGGGAGAGAGCCTCATCTGAAGAACTACCTCTATGGGCCTGTGGATGTGTCTGTGGGTACTTTTCGATTGCTAATTTATGTGGCAGGATCTAGCTCATATTGGGGTAATACCATATTGATGCAGGTATAGCTGGGCTTCATGAGAAAGCACACTGAGCATAAGGCAGTTTGTGAGCCAGTAAATAGCACTGTTTTATAACAGCAACAGAAAAGCAAACTAGAATAGAAATTGGTACTTGGAGTGGAGTATTGCTGTGATCGATGTTATCATGTTGTATTTGGAGGAACATTGTAGAAGCATTTGAAACTCAGAGCTGAGAAAGCCACTGGGACTCAAAGCATTCTGTGGGAGCTTGGAGGATAAAGATGCTGAGAGATTCAGACGATGAAGGCCTGGCTTGGAAGGTTTCCAAGGGAGGCAAAGATGGCCAGGATATTTATGTGATATTTTGAATTAATAATATTAATAGTGTTACTATATTAAGAAAAGAAATGAATTCATTTTAAATTTTAAATTAATTAATTCAAAATAACTAATCTGTAGTAGCTGGGCCTGAAAACTCAGTTGTGATTAACAAGACTATCCCACTGAAGTGAAACCTCTGGTGCTCAAAGGTATGATGGCTAATCTTGGTTATCAACTTGTCTACATCTAGAATGTACTAAAACCTAAGGTGATAGGTAGTCCCTGAGAGGAATTTTAAATCAGATTATAGGAAGAAGAAAGGCCCATTCTAAATCTGGGTTACCCTTCAGGTGACAGTCCCCAACCCCCCCCCCCCCCCCAAAAAAAAGACTTAGAAGAATAGAACATTAAGTTTTGTCTGCTTTCCTTTACTTGCATTTTAAAGTCTGTCTATTTTGTTGCTGAAATCATTATTAAATCCTTTTTTTTTTTTTTTTTGAGAAACCTGACATAGACTGAAGAGCAGTGGCTATCCAGGAATCCTTGCAGGACTCCAGCTCCAGACTGAGATTGCTAAGACAACCACACTCCTCAACTGAACAACTACTAGAAATCTTTGTAATCTTCTCATTGTGAGACAGAAGTTGTTGGACTACCTGGACACATTATTTATGCTAGTAATAGCCAATATCCCCCTTTGACTACCTCATGTGGTGTGTTTGTGTGTGTGTGTCTGTGTTCATTCTATCATTTCAGCTCCTTTAGAGAAGCCTGACTAATACAACAGGGACAAAGAAGCTGTTCATCTGGGGCTGAAAAATCAGTGTTAATTAGTAAGAAATCAGCAGTATTGAAAGAAATGAAATTATGCCTCATCGGGACAATAAGGTCAGTACACAGAAGCTATGGTCATTTGTGTTGCTCGTGGCACATTTGGAGCAATGAAATTGTCTAAGCCTTTTGGAGCTTTATTATAATTGAGTTTGAAATGCTGAATATTGAGCTATAGGGGTTGATTTATACTGTTAGACTTTGGATTTTGTTTAATCTTACAGTTCCTATGGCTTGTTTTTGTCCTTTCGGAATAAGAACTATGTAACATGTTTCCTTTATTTTAGAAGAGCCGACAAATGGCCTTGGACATTTTGTTGTTTGAGGATTCCATACATACAAATAGTGTATTTTGACCACGTCCATTCTTCATTCACCCCCTTTCAATTATTACTTTTTATCCACACAAGACTTCCTTTCCAATTTAGAGGTTTTATTTTATGTTATTTGAATCCCCAAAGTCCCTTCAGAGCTGAGAGTATATCCTGGTTATTGGACCATCTACTGGAGCATGTACTGCCTCGTAGAAGCTACATACCTAATCAAAAAAAAAAAAAAATGATTTTCTGCCTTTAGTAGCTATCAGTTACCAACAACTTCCCAACTAGTGGAGGGACTTTCTGACCACCTTGTCCTTCCATGCTGGGATGATATGGTTTTATGTGAACATGTATTGTGTATGCTGTTATGCTGCTGTTACTTCATATGTGCAACTGTGTTGTTAAAAGGATTGTTTTCTTGTATTCGTCTACTACTTCTGGCTCTGGTAATCTTTTTTTGTTGTTTGTTTGTTTCCTTTGACTTAAAATTATGTTTACATGACACAATAACAGTAGGAAGTTTTCCCCCTAAGGCCTATGATTTATCTAGTTACAGGAGTTGGCTACAAACTCCTGTCCTTCCCACATCAACTCTGTAGTTCTCACATTCATTTACAGTCATTCACCATCATGCCTGACTTATTTCCTTTCAAAGAAAGTAAAAACAAGTCTATATAATGTTCTGTTGACAGTACCCATAGGTTTCATCTTATGTAGGCTTTAAATCTAATCAGAAAGTGGTTGGTTCCTCTTGTAACATTTATAATACTATTGTTTCAGTGACCATGATTAACCTGTCTACTCATTGTTGAAACACGCAGAGCTCACTGTTAGACAAAAGTAATGCTTACTTTTCTCCTTCCAGCTCTAAGAAAGCTAGCAAGACTTTTGGGGTAATTTCTCCATGGTTTATGATTCAAGCATGTGGTGTTTTGAGCCATATGGTCTCACTGTCACCTTCTGGACCATAACTAAAAGAACTGCCAATAGGCTGTAATGTTTGAAGGTTTATGTCATGCCACCAACCAACAATTTCAAAAGAAATAATCTATTGCTTGCATGTGGATTTTTATTTGATAGCCTCTGGTATCTAAGGGAGATGTTGTTCCTGTTATTTGAAATTATCTAAACTGATTTTATATAGTATATATTTGGAAAGCATATACAGCAGAAAGTTTCCTCCTCTATGGTTTCCTCACATTCCTTGTCTTAATTAATCCTTCTTGTTCCATTGTTATCCAAGACTCCTTTATTCTACCTGTATTCTATCTACCCTTCTTTAAAGGCCATTCCCACCACTCCTGCATAGTTTTCTTGACCCTTATGTATAGCCTAATATAAAAACACATCTAAGGATTCAAAGCTTGTATCTACATATGAGAGATAATGTGGCGTTTATCTTTATGTTTCTGGGTTACTCCTCTCAGAGTGACTATTATCACTCTGTCCATACACCTGAAAATTGCATACTCTTATTCTTTATAACTGAATAATATTTCTGTGTTTAAATATACTACATTCATTATTTACTCATCTGTTGTTGAAAAATATCTAGGCTGTTCTAATCTTATGGCTGTTGCACATAAGGAAGTATCATTGTATTCAGATATAGATTCCATTGGGTATATACCCAAGAGTAGTATATCTTGGTCATATGGATCTCTGGTTTATAGCTTTTGAGGAAGTACATTATTGATTTTCATAAGTATCATTGAACTCACATTAACAGTAAATAAATATTCTTCTTTCCCCACATACATTCTAGATTTTTTGTCATTTGATTCTAAAGTTTTAAAATAAGTTTAGTTGTTCTTTTAGAATTTTGTTCAATGCGTTTGATTATATTTATCTCTTCTTTCTTCCCGAGCTACCTTCTCTTCTGAACCAATCAATTCCTCCTTTTTTTTTTCCCCTTTTTGAAAACATCAAATAAAATCTCTGTATTCTTAAATGCATTGCAAACCCTTGAGGAAAACAGACATATTCTTCCCACAAAGCTATCAACACCCAATAGCTCCTCAGATGGGCTGGGGCCTTGTGTCTGCCTCCTGTTCCATGTTGACATTTTGTTGGTCTTGAGCTTGTGCAGGTCTTTATTATTCTGTAGCCATTGTAACTAGGGTTACATGATACTTCAAAGTAGTCTTAATTTCCATTTTCCTGATGGCTAAGGATTTGGAACATTAAAAAATATTTTTTAGCCATTTGTATTTCTTTTGAGAACTTCTTTTTTGTTGACTTTTTTTTGGAGGGTGTGGGAGGACTAGGAATGAAGCACTGAGGGCCAGAAGAATGAATGGAAATATGCAACCTCAGGGGGTGGAAGGTGGGAGATGGGGGGACACGCTAGAATATACCAGAGACTTGAGAGGTGAGAGAATCTCAAGACTCAAAAAGAGGGAACTTAAATGAAATGCCCAACAGTGGGGATAGGGAACTTGTAGAATCCACCTTCAGTAGAATGACAAGGCATTAAGTGGAGGGCATTGTCATCCCATAGTTAAAACTCTGACTCAGAATTGTTACTGTCTCAAAGAACAGCGGTGACAAAAATGGAGAAGATATTGGAGGGAAGGAGGTCTAATGACAGGCCCAAATTGAGATCCATCTCAAAGAGATGCTCCAAGGCTTGATAACTATTACTGATGCTATGATGTACTTACAGACAGGAGCTGAGGAGGACAGTGACCCCATAGGAAGACCAGTAGTCTCTATAAACCTGGACTCCCAATATCTCTGCAACACTGAGCCGCCAACCAGGCAGCATATATCACCTGGTAAGAGGCCCTTGATACACCAGAGGACTGCTTGGTTTAGCCTCAATGGGAGAAGATGCACGTAACCCTTTGAGAGACTTGAGGCTCCAGGGAATGGAATGGCCTGGCAGAGTGTGGGTGTGTGGAGTTGTGGGGGCATCTTTTCGGAGATGGGGAATAGGAGGAACGGGATATGGAGCTGTTGTAGTGCAGAATATGAGTGGAATATTGAATGGATTGTAAAAAAAAAGATTAAAAATTTAAAAAAGAAATAGAACTACTTTTGAGAACTCTATTTAGTTAACACACCAAGAATTTTAAGTGGGTTGTATGTTTTCTTGAGATTTAGGTAGGTTTGTTTGTTTGGGGGCTCTTTGGATATTCTAGATACTAACACACAATCAGATATAAAGCCCATAAAGATTTTTTGTGGGAACTTTCTTCCATCTCTGTAAAATTAAGATATTAATATTAGATATTGAGATCAAATCAAGAAAAAAAGTTATAATTTGGCAGAGGTGTGTTTTGTGTCAAGTTTAAAAGACAAAGTGTCTTAGTTAGCTTTATTGTCAGTCAGCTTGAGATAACCTAGAGTCATCTGTGAAGTGGACATGCCAATTGAAGAATTGTTTATATCGAACTGGCCTGTGGCCATGTAGAGCATTGTCTTGGATGCTACTTGATAGATGAGTACCTATACAACTGAATAGAACCATAGAGAGTTGGGTCTTGGCTGTGTAGGAAAGCTAACTGAACATAAACTAGTGAGTGAGCCAGTAAGCAATACTTCCTCGTGATTTCTACAGATTCCTGTCTTCAGGCTTCTTAAGTTCTTGCCCTGACTACTGTCAATGATGTGTAGTAATCTAGAAGTTTTGGTCAGTATTTTACTACAACACAAAAGCAAATTAAAACAGTTAATGCTAGTTTGCATTATAACACATTATAATTAATTTAATAGCTCTTTTATTATCAAAAATAGGCTCTTTTCTCACATAATATATCCTGATCCTGGTTTCCTCAACTCTACTCCTCACAGTTCCTTCTCACTTCCCCTCTCATCTATATTCATCCCCTTTCTGTCTCTCATTAAGAAATGGGCTTCTAGATATGAAATATAAATAATGTAATTAAACTAATTAGATACACCAAAAGTTAACACATCAGAGTCAGACAAAACAGGCACAGAAGAAACTATGAGAAGACACGAGAATCAGAGATTTACTTGTTTGTACACTCAGGAATCCCATAAAAACACTAAACTGGAAACTATAATGTAAACAAGAGGATGTGATAGAGATCTACGCAGGCTGGGGGCATACTACTCCAATATTTGTGAGTTAATATAAGCTTTGATCATTGTTGATTTAGAAGGTCTTGTTTTCTTGCTGTCTTCCATCCTTTCTGGCTCTTATAATCTCTCTGCCTTGTCTTCTGTGTGGTTTCCTAAGTCTGAGAGGAGAGATTTTATAGGAACATCCTATTTAGGATAAAGTGTTCCAAGTTATTCTCTGCATAATGTATGGCTGTGAGTCTCTCTATTTGCTCCCATCTGCTGCAGAAGGAAGCTCCTCTAATGATGGATTTGCAAGGCATGGTCTATGAGTATAACAGTATGTCATTAGGATACATTTTATTTATTTTATTTTATATACTTTTTTTGTTTAGACCAGTAGTATTTTCTTTTATCCTAGGTCTCCTCTATCTAGTCTCTAGTACTTGGTCATCCAAGTAATTTCAGGTTTGGATTCCATCTGGTAGAGTGGGCTTTGATTCAAATCAGTTATTGATTTGTTACTCCCACAAATTTTGTGCTTCCAGTGTATCAGTATATTTCGCAAGCAGGACGCCGCTGTAGATCAAAGAGTTCATGGCTAGCTTGGTGTTACTGTTTTTATCTAGAAAATAAGCATAGGTGAGCAAATTTAAGTCTCTTAAAAGAAACAATAACAACTCAAGAAAAAAATTGGAGGGATCTACATATATTGAGTTATGCACTCATGCCATATTATCAGATAAACTAATCTGAAATTCCATATTTAAAAAATCAATCCTGCCCTATAAATATATAAAATTTACTTAAACTACAAAAATCTAGTCGTCCATTTAATTCTTTTTCAGCTACTCAACAATAGAACTGGTGCTAAGCATTCTGAAGAGTGATAGAGAAAGGAGTCAAGAAAATAGGCTCTGTTGTTGAGTAACTCACATTTGTTGTAGTCGTGAATGTACAATCAACCCCTTTTTGTCCTCTAGCCTTTACTGAGAGGTTTGTTCAACTGTTTTCAGTCCTTTAGCCATGGCTGTGGGTTCCCATCAGCTTTTGTTTCCAGTAGAAGACAATATGATTTTGGTTCTGATAACACATTACATTTTGTTTTAAAAGTGGTTGCATGAGCATCTTACTTTTTGATAGTTTAAGAATTCCATAAAGGCATATAATGAATTGGGATCAAATCCACCAAACTTTTTCTTCAAAATTCCTTCTCTATCTCCTTCAACTTTTCACTACTAACAACTTCATTGACTCTGTTTTTAAGCATACTATATCTTCTTAATATTTATAGAAAACTACAAAGCCAAAGCCAGAAAAATATGTATATTTAGCTGTAGGGTAGCTTTCCTGGGGGAAAGGACAATTCTGGGTTACCGCTGTTGTTTCCAGCATCACGGCAGCTGTCTCCATTGTCAGGTGAGAATGTCGGTTATATTTTTTGCAAGTTACAGTATGTATATGTATGTAAGAATGTGCATATATGTGTATATGTGTGTGTGTGTGTGTGTGTGAGCTTGTAGAATATATATGTGTGTACACAAGATATATACAGGTATATGTATTAGTTAATATATAGCTATATGCAAATAAAAATATAATTTCATGCTATTTACCTTATGCTTACATGTAACCTGTCTCCAAGTATGGGTTGTGTATGTTCAAACAAAATTGATTGTCTTTTCTTTCTTGCCCAAATAATGCTATCCCAAATTAAGACCCGTTGCTTGAGTACCTCTTTTAAGTGATATCCTGGGTCCTCATAGTAGTCTTGTTGCTATTATTCAATGCTTGGTATTTATAACCTCTTATTTAAAAGAAATGTTGTAGTCACTCCCTCAAAGGTGCTTCTTCAGTTTCTCTAGTTCCTTTGTTTCTCTCAAGGTGTTATTCTAATTGGTAGGTTTCTTGTTTATTCTTTATGTGTTTGGTAAATGTCTTGCTCCTCTCCTAGGATGCAAGCTCTCTGTAAGCAAAAACGTAATCGTGACTGTTCTATCTATAACATCAAGAACTAAAATCTCATCTATAGCCACTATAGAATGAGTAACTTGTGAAAATATCTCAACAGGATTAATAAAGGTAAGGAGTTTGACAAGCAGTGTTGTGTACACAAAATTCTGCTTCATAGTCTAGTCAGAATGAATATGTAATATAGGAATATGTACATATATTTATATTTACACATATGTACACATATGTATTATATGTATGCATACATTACATATGCATATATCATGTACACATATGTATTGCACTTGTGTATTTATATATGTATATATGTGAGTATATATAGGCATATATACTTGCACCTTTTCACATGTGTGTACACACTTATTATTTATACATTTAAAAAGTATATAATGTATGAATATATGTGCATATATAATGCTATATAAAATTTGAATATGTGCATCAAGTACATAGAAAAATATAATGAACTCACAAAACTTTAACACTTGTCAGTTAATGATTACTTTTATTCAAAAATATAAACTCTCACATTTTGTCTAAAGGCACATTCCTGATACTATATTATTTTCTATAATTTAATGATTATTTTTAGTATTAAAAATTCTACTTATTTCACTTAAAATCAACAGAAATATCTGTAATTTAAAGAGCTAATTCTTAAAAGAATGCCATATTAATTTTGTCATTATGTAAGACTTTTGCTTTTGAACATCCCTTGACAGCCTTTTGTTTAGAAATATATGTTTACATTTTATTTTTCACTTAAAATAAATTTATTTTCTTTTTATCTTAGATGGTAAAGTTTTCAAAGGTAAGCTCCTCAAATTGTATTGGGGAAAACGAGAGAAAGATTGTTGATGTGTTTTCTTCCACGTTTATTTTATTTCTTTCAATCTTATTTTGTTAATTTGCCATTTGATGACAAATTTTCTTCAATGAATAAATAATCTTGAAGCTCTTATTGTAATGAATAGTCTTCATTTGTAGGTAGTCAATATTGTTTGGTAATTTTATTTCACCATCATTTGTATAGTGGATAACAATTTCCTAGTAATTCAGGATTGGACACACACACACACACACACACACACACACACCAATCTTGATTTAGTCATAAAACAGTGATATTGTCTTCTTTGCTTGTAAGTTGCTTGAACAGTAATTTCGTTTTTTCCTATATCCTTAGGATGATATAATTTCTTAAGGCACTTGAGACAATGTCAAATAATTGCTTGCATCATAACTTATTAATAAGGACAAGAAAACAAATGGATGTTTTACAAGTTTGTAATATCCTGGAAGAAAGGCACAATTTGTTGGAAAACAGCAACATTTTACTAAGTTTATGTGACTGTGGTATCTTTACCTGTGCCAAATTTCTTGTTGTTATTAAATTATATGCTTGGTTTTTCTTTCAGGATGCTAAGCTGAAAAGTGAGAGTGTTCTGTGATAATGAAGACCACACAAAATAACCCTTTCTAGCTTCATCCTCTGAATGGATTACGAAGGTGACCATCTTTTTCTGTTACAAGTGCTACACTCCCTCAAATAACATTGCCACATATCCATCAGCCAACCTGAGACAGTAAATAAAGGAGAGTTGGAAACATCCCTGGAGACATGGAGACTTGAGTCTAGTTTGAATGGTATATCATTCTGAGGATTCACACATTTATTGACCCAACCAAGAAAAAGGGGTCAACATGATAATGCAGTGTCCATTGACCTGGTTCAACTCAGAAATTGCTCATTTATTGCTTACATTTATGTAAATAAAGCATTAGTCTTTCATCTTCCAATTTTAACATGTTACTCAATTAATGTGATTAAAGATGGAGTTGAACTATCCTTAACAGGGCTTCTGTTTCTATCATGAAATACAAAGGAATAATTATGTAAAATTAATATATTTCTAATAATTTGAATATGCCTTTCAGCATCAGTTATTATAAACACACCTCCTTTTGTTGTCCAAGCCAATTTCACACAAAACACTTTGACATATTTTCTATCCAGTCCTAGATTTGTTCCCATGCCTATTCCTTTTCTATTACCAGAACTTTAAATATATTATCCTGAGAATGAATGAGGATAGTAGAATTTAGGATCAAAAGAGTTTCAAATAATCATGTCTATTAAAATATTTTCAGATATTTATTTTTCACAAAACAGCAGTAACAAGATAGTATACAATGTAATAATTATAGTCATCATATAACAACTTAACTACGTTTTCCTAGGTCACTGCTTTGTTGTCAAAGCTTAAAATCACTTTTTGGGACAGAATCATAGTAGATGCACTGCTATGACCCCAAAGATAAATATTCTTTTATTTTCCTTAGTTTGGCAGGGGTAAATTAAGCTTGCGAATGCAAAGGATTACTTCATGTTTGTGCAAAGTTATACAACAGAAAAACTCTGGCCATTGAAGTGTAAGAAAACATATGTGTTAAATTGATAATTGGTTTGGTAGTTTGGCTCTTAATATTGCTGGGTACAAAAATCATTTTTCCTAAGCATTGCAATAACAATGGGCCTCTGGTATCTGTTTCGCCTCATCTCTGATTCATTCAGTATAAAAATAAATTGAGCAGTGCATTCTGTCAGACATCATTTTATGGAAAATGCAGTATGGTTGATATTGTGCTCTATTTCTTAAACTTATCAAGCTACACAGCCACAAGGAGCTATTTACTGTGGGAACAAGCCATTCATTTGTAAGTACTCCCTTTGGATGCCAAGTAAGGGATATCTAGGACCTGACAGGTGCATAGTGTTTAAGGGCATCAGTCTTGGACAAAAAAAAAAATTTCATATAGAAGAAGTGAAATCAGTGTATATTGAGCAGTGGGGAAGGAAATGATTTGTGCTGCCTGCTGGTATATAAAGGTTTATTATGCACAATAAGAATAGATCAGGTCTGTGAGCTCCATAATTTCCTTCTCTCTAGAACTGAAGAAGGGTAATATGCAAGACACTTTTATCTTCCAGTATTTTCTAGGCAATTACTTGATATTGATTTTCTATAAGTTTTGTCTTATATATCAGCATTTTGTTAGCAAACTTCAAAACATAATTCAATAATGTTAGTACAGCGAGGAGTATGCAGAGAAAGAAACCCTCTGTGAGCCTGTTCTTTGTGTAGGTAGCCTCTCTACATTCAGAAAGCTCTTGCAACTGTGCCTTTCCATCAGGGGAATTGCAGTCTTGGGGAATCCCTGTGCCTGATTATGGCTCTCCTCCCAGTGGTGAACTTTTGACCTCTGTATTGATTCTGTTCTCTCATCAAAAGCGCTGATGTAATTCCATGAGCTGGGATCATGCCATGATTTGCATTTAGGATCTGCAACTGTGCGATGACCCCAAACCATCTCATCAGAATAAAAGTGGACCAAATGGCAGATGCGTTTCCCCATAATATTAAGGTCTATTGAGCCATTTGGTGGGTTTCTTTATTGTATATAGAAAAGGCCATATACCATGCACTCTGGGTTTTCATTTAGTTCCAATCACAAACTGGGAACGACTCTAAAATCTAATAGGGATCAAAGGGGATTTTATCATTTTCTACACCTGGGACAATCAGTAGCAGTCCAATCTGCTAAAGCAACATAAAATAATAAAATTATCTGCATATATGCTCAGAAATTCTGGTACATTTATACTTTATTTTATTACTTTGTTTTTTCTCAGTGTTTTTTTTTAATATATAGAAACCACAGAGACAGTGTTGATTTTTCTACATAAATATAGTAAATTCACATGCTACTTGATAATTCCTAGAAGATACCAGCAAACAGTATCAGTGAGTACAATGCAGTTTAAATGTTGACCACTAAAGTTTTGTTCTGTTTTGTTTTCATGTCTTCCTCTTCTGCTTTTTCTTCTTCCATATTTCTTCCTCAGGTACTTGGAAAGACTGAGAAAAAGTGGATTTGCAAATATAAATACCAAAATTGAAAATCAGTACTAGGTTCAATTATCTGTAATATATTGTGCTTTCTGACTCCCCTTTTATCCTTCCCACTCTTACTTATTAGCCTAATACTATTTAATGAACACTTAGAGATGGAATGAGAATCTAGTGATGAACACAGCAGAGACAGTCCCACATGGAGCTGAGATCCTATTTGGAGAATCAGACAAGCAACTACAAATAAGTGTGGCTATAACCAGGATGGAAGTATATTCATTATACTTGTGTGTAGAAGTTATTTTGTGCGATACTGAAATTGTTTGGGAAAAACACTGAAAGGTTCTGTGAAAGTGACCACAGCAAAGGTGCTAAGAAACTAAAACAGGGCAGCCGTATCTACAAACAAAGGAAAGGGCTGCAAGTTGTTCTATACAGAAGTGGGCAGATGAGACTATGTGAACTAGAAACCACAAAACAGGAAGGAGGCTGTGTGGAGCCTGTGGGCCTTATACTGGAGAGAAGCTATTATGAGAAGATCTTTTGTGGGGAAACTCAATAGAATTGCATATTGTACCCAGACTGGTGGGAGGTTAGACTGAGATCACACAGGGTATCAGAGTCTAATAAATGCTCTGAGATGATCAGAAATCATAAGAAATGTTTCAGATTGTTAAGAATTGAAGAATCAAGAATTGAAGAATTAAGAATTGTTAAGAGTTGAAGAATCAAACCAATAATCCACAAACCCATATTTTTAAAGGAGTTTTCAAGTAAGTACTGTGAAGATAAATAAGAAATATAAAAGAAAACATCAGAGGTTGTAGAAAGATGCAGGAATCATATTAACAAACTATTTTTAAAATATCTTGAAGGTACTTATTTCATCAAAGAAGAACTGGACCTCTTAACGAGGAAATAATTTAAAAAATGTCTAAGTGTACAAAATATTAATCAATATTGATATTTTAGACTGCATTGAATTATAGATTAGTTTACTTTCATTTTGATTATCTTAATAGATCCTCAAAGCAATCATGTGAGAAAAAGAGTTAATGCATCCACAGTCAGGATTGACATTCAAATGGTGATTGCTATTGGATAAAAGGCAAAAACCTTAAAACCAAGCCTTTCCATTATGAAGTTTCTCTCATTTCCCCTAACAATGTACATAACACTATATTTGAACTTCTGAAAATGCTTGCTAGTGGTTTTTTCTTTAAATGCCCATGTATTCCTATAACTCCTAGAGCTCATTGATTTTCATACAGCTATACTTTGTTAAAGTTTCCAGGAATGTTTGTGTTAAACACACCAAGATTTACTTCTAAAACTTTTCTACTATGGATGCTAGAGAATTGAAAATTGTTTCAGATGAGTGGGGCCATATGTTTCTCATTGGTCTACAAGAAACAAGATGCATGAGTATTTTTATTGGTAACAGAAAAGGTTTTTGAATTCCTGTGGTTTTGAGGAGACAGAGTAACAAAAAGGGACTATTTAAGTATGAAGCCCTTTTCGTGAAGTATCCTTCTAAGATATACTGGGACATAATAAAATAAACAACACGTTTTTGGCTTTTGTCAAGGGAATGGTGTTAAAAAAATTACTTAACCTCTCCTATCATATTTTTATGGTGTTTTATGATATATAGAGTCAGTTCCATGAATCATAATAGATTCTCATTAACAAAATTGTTCTTATACTTATTCAAAGCAATAATTAGAAAATAGAATGGAATCTTTTTAAAAAATATAAACAGAAGGTGAGGATCAATTCCTTTAAAATGTGTGCCTTGCTTATCTATTACCCATAGTCTAGTTAAGGCTAATTTACTGAATTTGAATTGTGAAGCCTTAGGATTAAAACTAAAATTTATCTCTGCATCAAAAGTCTGATTTGAATTCAGTTTTTCTGTTCTAGGTTTTGATTTCATCATTGTAATACAGATTACATTGTAATACAGATTACTATGTACTTACCTTGTAAAGTACTTTTGGGAAGGGAATTGGATCATAAACTTATATGAAATAAGCTAGCATAGATATTTTGTTCTATTTACTATTAGTCATTAAAGAGATAAACAGAGCAAACTAGGTGTGTTCTCGCAGCAAACTAGGGAATAGTATGGGTGTCATGAATCAAGAAATGTTTTCTCAGCAGTTTTTCCTAGCTAGACATTAACAACAGATCCCAGAGTAAAGGTCACCTGTATAAGGTTATTGTAGTCTCTCCTTGCCTCTAAATCTTTATGGTAACTTTTGATAATATGTTTATAAGTCTGGTGGTAACAGTTTTGAGTACCAATAAAAAATGGATCCTATGATTTCAGGCTCTAAGCCTTCTTAATTTCTGTTAATGTCACACATACCTAACCTATTTAATCATTAAGTCCCCAGAATTTCTTCATTAAATCAAAGAACACCTCGGCATGAGCATGATGGAACCTACTGGAGCTGCTCAGCATGGTAGTAAATGTTTGCAAGAGAAACTGACTATATTTATTCCAAAGCACAGATTATCTTCTGTTCCTGGTGAACCCTCTAGGATGCTGTGAAGTTTATCAGATTATATATGTAAACGAGACATATGTAGTTATTGTTTCCATTGAAGATAATGTTGAAAAAATTTTAATTTGCATCCTACCTTAAATGTTGACTGCACAGACAACATTAATAATGGATCATGTGATATTTAGGTATTAAATTCAAAAATATTTAGACCAGAAAAATAAACTTTCCTGAATATGTGATTTTTCCCATCCATGTCGTTCTATCAGCTAACTTGTCTTATTTTTAATTTAGAAGTACTTTTCATGTTGATTTTAATCTGTCATGCTTTGGGTCATTTACAGAAAAGAGAATGTGATCTTCCAATTGCCTTGTACATCTGAAAGCATGACCTTTAACAGTCAAGCTTCTGCTAAGAGGTGAAAGCAGTACTTACTGACACCAATTCTTTCCAATTCTTTCTTCTGCAGAGATGGTCTCATTCCATATAGTACTTCCTACAAGAATAGATTTTAAAATATTTTTAAAATGCAACAAACAGTTTAAACTTTATGTAACACAAAAATTTCAAATTTTAATGATTAAAATCCATTATTATTAGTATTTTATTATATTATATACCTATAGTGTCATTATTTTGTTTTATATTTATTTTTATTTCATATACACATTTTAAAAATTTGTAGTGTGTGTGTATGTGCGTGTGTGTTTCTGTGTCCTGAGAATGTGTACTTTTGCTCCCAGAGACCAGAAGAGGGCCTTAGATGCCCTCAATTGAAAGATACAAGTGGCAATGAGATACCCTACACAGGTGCTGAGAACAAAACTTAGGCCTCCTAACCAGCAAACCTCTTAACCCCTGAGTCATTTTTCCAACTCCTGATCTAACATTTGAAATGCCATGTTGCAGAATGTGTTATTTGTAGGTTATGAGAAAGAACTGCTTCAAATCTGCACCTAAAAGAAGGAGTTACAAGTTGTAATTATCTTTTAGAACTCAGCATGCAGCATTCCATTCAAGCACAATATAGAATAATATATCTGTTGAACTTCAGTAATGGTTGACTTTGTGTTTAATGAGTTGAATTCTTGGTACCATTTACATTTTATAAATCATATTTGAACAATTTTATTGGGACATTTGAATCATCTATTTGATTAAAGAAAGCAGAAGAAATATATGAAGACATTCAAGCCCCATGTCTCAATGATAGCTCTATGTCACCAGCTTGGAAAATGCGGCCTACTAGAAAAAGAGGTCCACAGATAGTGAGAAACAGTAATACTGGAAGCCAAAAGGGTGATGGCTAGGCCACACATTATGGGATTGTTAAGCATAGTAGTGTTCTTCCCTCTGAGAGTGTGGAAACATTTGCCACTCTTTTATTCTGTATCCTTAAGGTCATTTGAAGCATCTGGTTATTTGGTTGGGGCTAGAGAGATGACTCAGCAGTTAAGAGCACTTGTTGCTCTTCCAGAAAACTTGGGTTTAATTCCCAGCACCCATATGGCACTCACAATTGTATGTAACTTCAGTTCCAAAAGATCTGATGACATCCTGACCTCCATGTGCACTAGACACAATTGGTGCACACATATAATTGCTGGAAAATCATATATATATGTATATATACCATAGGTATATATATGTATATATATACATATATATATGTATGGTATATGTATATATACCATAGGTATATATACGTATATATATGATTTTCTAGCAATTATATACATATATATTCCATACATATATATGTGTATGTATATATATATATATATGTATATATACATATATATACATATTTTATATATATGTATGTATATATATGTATATATACATATATATATATATATATATATAACATTTATGGTTTTGAGCCTAGTCAGTGGAACCATGAATGCCTTGCTCTTACTTCTATAGACACAATCATATTCCATGCTCACCAGAGAGATGAAAATGCAGTTACAGATGTTTTAGTTCCTATATTTTTCAAGTGAATGGATTTATTCATTAGAACAAATCTACTCAGATGTATGTTACCAATGTGTCATTGTTCCAGGATGGCTGATCACATCCATGGAGTCTTTAGCCACAAATTCTCTTGCACTTTCAATGCATACTGAAATGATGAAATGATCGCCTGCCAGTTAGTTTTCTGCTTCACCCATGTACAGAGACACAGAATGTTTCTTCGATGGTGACAGGTGATGCATCTGATTATTTGCTGATTGTGATTTGGAATATTGATGCTTTAGAAAAGTAACTGCATTGAACAGGCAATCTGCACAGCTTGCAAAGCACACAAAGAGCATTGATATAAATAAAGTGTCAACCGGGTGCTGCAGCTTTGTGCAGAATCATTTTCAAATTTTCCTTTTTGAATTATTAAATAGACTGTGTCAGAACAACTCTGATTATTATCCAATCCATATGCTTCAACACCAACCTTTTATGTACTATCAGGCGACTGCAGTGATCAATTGAGCCAATCATGACTACTCTCTACTCTCCTTGTAGTAAGGATTCAAGTACTTCACTGCACTTGCTGCTTCATATGCAGATATGCAAACACCTGCTGCACTGCTTAAAGGGAAGGCCACCCGTCTGTCTGTCTCACTGCCTTTAGAAGTGTGGCTGGCTGTGAATGTATATTTAATTCCTTATCATGCAATTTAAGTATAAGCATGTCTATGAAATTTGACGCTTATTTGTGTGTGTTAGATACATCATTATTATCTAGCTAGACCTCTCTACACACCAGAATTGTGTTCCTAACCTATATTGTAAGTTAAGTATGTTGGAGAGTATTTCTGAAAATTGTTGTATGAAAAATAAAATGCTGTCTTTTGTTCTTTAACAGCTACAGTATCTGCTGGCAGCAGTGACACTGATATGCAGGCATGTGGCCACATGTCATTTATAAAGTGTGACAAAATGATAATCTCTCACCTATACTAATAAACAGTTTATCTAGATAAATAACTTAGAATAAATCCTGAAGATGACTTCAGTGTTTTGGACATTTAATTAAAATGGAAAAAAGTATTAACTGTTGGCTTTTAGATTTTAACATTTTTTTCTTGAAATGAATATTCTTTAGTCTGAAAACACATTTCTGACATTCGTTGTGAATAAATGTGAAATGCTATTTTTCCCTCATGAAAACGAGAGTGAAAATGCCTAGTGTAGAAAACAGAAGACAAAATGGTTTCCTGTACATGCCTTTCTGTTCCCTTGGGTAGCATACCTCAGAGCCAGGGTCTCAGAGCAGGAATTGGGGGTCCCTGCTCTGATAATTGCCAGTGACTGGCGGGAGCACTCCTCCTCCCACACTTTTGCCATCCTCCTCCTGTGGTGCAATCATTTACAGTGAAGGTCAAAGAAAAGGGCTTTCTTTATTTTGTCTGTGTGATTTTGATGTTGGACACAGGGAGGCAGGGTAAAGCAATAACAGAGAGCAGGCAAAGGAAAAACCCAGCAGCTACCCAGGACACACATGCACACTCCCTCCCAGAAGAGAATGCAGGGTGCTTCAGAACTGCCTACTTAACCCCAAGCATATACTAGGATACCAGAGACACATGAGATCATGGTTCCTTATTTTGATTTAGTTCCTCTTAAAGTTGATTCAGGGTTTTTGAGCTAAATTCTCTAGTCTTTTTTATGTAATCAGCTCAGTCTCTTTAAATGCATACATTACACACTACATATATATGCTTTGTATTCTATTGTTGAGTTCTTCTCTATTTAATCAGAATCAGAATATTCTTTAAAGGCAGAAAGAAGATTTTAAAAACATCCCACATATTGTATTATAAAGCAGTGGTGGTTTAGTGTGCTAAGAATTAGCTAGGACACTTATCCACAAGTTGATTATATGTGACATATTCACAAAGCATACCATAGTCCTTGACTTGAATATGCTTCAGGGTTTCTTCTGGCCTTCTTCTGTATTTTTAAAATTCCAACACATTCAGTGTTCCTGTAACACAATTGTTTGGTTTTATTGTGCTGCACACTTGAGAGCGATTAAAAAAATTCTAAAAACTTAGAAAAATAATAAGTAAGCTGTTAGATTTCTAAAGTCATTTTTAGTTCCATGGAAATTTTGTTTTCCTTTGTGGTTAGATCTAGAAATTGTTAGATCTAGAAAATAGGCTATTTCCTAAGGGGAGAATTGTCATGATGAGACCAAGTAGGTATGCTTTGTAAAGTAGTTCCATAGATTTGGAACAGTAATGTTAGTCAATTGGGAAAATATGAAATTTTATGTTGATGACAGAAATGGGGTCAGAAATTCACTGCATTTCTGTACATGCACAGCTGTGTCTTCATTCACTGTACCAAGAAGTTTGTGCAACTGTAATGATAAGAATAAAAATATAACTCTTGTAATTTCAAGTGAAACAGTCTTAGGCCGTCTGTTGTTAATAATCCCAGTTAATAAGCACATTGCTTGCTTGTCTTTTCCTTTAGGTACATTTTAGCTATCAGTGTTGATGAATACTAGCTCAGAGAGGTGTATTTTATCATTTCAAGATTGTTGTCATGGGGAAAAAACAGGAAGGGGGAATCTATCTATATATTTTCCTCTTGGGCAATGGAAATCAGCACATATGATTCCATACTCTTTCATCTTTCTCCCCTCCCCCCATCGTCTGATCAAATTATTCACACAAAGAACCAATGAGCCATTTGCCATTACCTTAAAGTCCTATATTAATGAGACAGCTACAGTTTTTAATCATTTCAGTTAAGCCTTGAATATTCTGTTTTCTAATATCAGGCATCCATTTAAAATGAGAACAAGTGTTTTATTATCTTTCCTTGGCAAATAGCAAATGAAATCCTGATTTTTCTTTTTGTAAAGTTGTCAAATATTATGAAGACAGCATCTGATTCTTATGGAGTTAATCTTATTTCTAAAAACATGATTTTATAATATTTGTCCCAGACAGGCATCTAAGGAGATAATGGCCCAAGCATTTTGTTTTTCTTGTGCATTTTTTTTGTTAGATATAAAGACATACACAAATAATGTTGTAAACCAATCTTCATCATTTAAGAGAATTGAAACCATTTGCAGATGCATTGGATATGACCTTAAAAATTCATTTTGAGCAGTTTCTGGAGAGACAATTCTCTAACAAAGCAGGGAGGACTTTTTCTGTTCAATCTTTTTATTATTTGAAAGGCTTTTTTTATTTGATAAAATGGCTTATGAAAACATTTAGATGAATTTAACTTTTTGTTTGTTTCCTAATAACTGTTTTTGTAACATAAATGCTATTTAGGTCAAGCTCATCTTACAAATATAAAAAAATAAGAAAAATATTCTGCCTTTTTAAATTAAGTATACAGCAGTAGAATACTGTGCCTTTTGAAAATTGTCCATTCACTTTT
This sequence comes from Arvicanthis niloticus, assembly GCF_011762505.2. Classification (NCBI taxonomy): domain Eukaryota; kingdom Metazoa; phylum Chordata; class Mammalia; order Rodentia; family Muridae; genus Arvicanthis; species Arvicanthis niloticus. Next base: position 3,979,564 of record NC_047661.1, read on the forward strand.
ACTACTTTTTCTTTATAAATTTTTCTATTTGATTAAAATATCAATTTGTTACACAATGTTAACATCATTAAATTCTGAACCATCATATCCAATGAATTCAAAGAACAAATATTGATTTCAGAGAAACAAGAAAGATGTTCTAACATGTTGTTTGGTCATATTTCCCTCAGAGCAACCTATACTCACAATGTGGAGTCCTGGGTAAACGTTAGTAAACTTAAGTGGGATTCATGTAACACAAGAATGACTAATAAAGGATCCTTATACTGCAGTGTGTGCTGTACCCACAGTACTGAATGCTGTATTTTAGAAACAGGATCAAGAACACCTAATGGGTTTTCTTTGACATATTTTCCTTACCAAATGGTGGGAAATATCTAAGACTGTAGTGTGCAAAAGGAAACCACTGCAATGATATATTTTAAAATTTTGGATCCTTTAAAAGCTCACTCCCTGTATTTAAGAGTTTGGATTTCAAAATGCTATAATGATATTTCAGTTGGTGACAGACAAGATCAATCTTAATCCATTGCATTTACATTGACAGAGCCTAGAATCAAAGTTCTGTATGTGAACCCTGAGGTTTTAGCCCAGTTCTACACTCTCACTGTCAGATGGATCTCCCAGTCCACACAGACAGCAAGCACACAGTCCTCCCATTTCCCCAGCTCCAGTGCGGAGCTGTGTCTTTATGCACATACAGATGTTCTCTTTCCTGAAATCATTTCAGTTTGCATCTTTCTCCTTACCATAACGATGATTCCTGTACAATCTGTCAACCAACCAGAAGATCCAGGGAGAGCTCCAAAGTGTAAATTTCTGGAAAGCTCTGACCTAAGTGGTCCTCTTTAGCAAAAAGTTCATCTTTCCACAGTACTTGTTAGACATTTTATTTAGGTACTGATTTTTTCTTAAAAAAAAAGGGGGGGGGGGGCAACAACCAAAATTAAGGAGCCAGATTGAAATATAAAATCATCACACTGAATTTGAGAAGTCTGTTTTGCATAGAATATATCAGTTTTACTTTTATTTTTATCAAATACAGACAAAGGGAAGCTAATTCTTCTTTCTTTTTTTCTTAGCCAAATATATGTTCAATTTAATATCAATTTCAAAAGTTTTCCTTTACTTTTTCAAGTATCTTCTTTCTCAATATTAAGCACATCAGTTCTCCTTCCCCCCCCCCCCCCAATTCGGCTTATTTTTAAGGTCTGTGAAATCAAGGTTAGTATTATCCCAAGAAGATATTCAAAAGTCATTGTGTTATAAAACAGATAGTAAATGATTTTACCTTAGTCACTAGTTTACTCCCTTATTGTTAACCAGCAAAATGAGTTTGAGTTGCTGCTTGGTTCCTCTTGCCTGTTTGCTTGCCCTAAATTTTTATTTCTTTGCACACCAAGGAGCAAATACTGTCCCTGTCAAATGATAAATGAGGCAGAATTGGTGACATGTGTGTTTGTCAACATAAGCAAGATCAAATGATTGCTCAGCAGGAGGAAGCCACGGGAAATCCAATAATTTTTTACTAATTAGAAAATAATAATAATGTTTCTCTAATGACTATCTTGTACTGGGTTGTGGCCTTTTATTAGACATGCTCCACTATTATAACCTAACAGTTTGGAGACAAACTAGTGATTTCAGTAGAAATCATGGACTTACAGCATTTCTGAGAAATATTTGGAAATATCATGCTCTGTTACTGGGTCAATTAAGAATGGAAACTGATCCATAGTTTTTGCTTTCTTTTTTGAATATAACCCATGTGTCCTTGAGGTAATACTTGATAAGTCACATATAATTTTCAAGATCATTTAAATTTCAAAATAAGTCTGTCTGTTCAGGAAAATTCACATGAAGAGTTCACAAGAAGTAATGATAGACAGTAATACACATGAACAATGATTTTTCTTCTCTACATGCTACTTTGGTTAGAGAGTTGATAGCCATTTATTGTTAGGTTTTTGTCCATATTTGATAACATATTGGCAAGATGATAATAGAAGCTTGAATTCTTGGTTCTGAAGAATGTTGCTGCTGCTGACATTTTCTGTGAAGTTCATTAGTTACTCAGGATTTATAGGAAACACAGGAAGACACATAGACCACAGTACCTCTCTTGAGCTCTGTGTATTTTCGGCTCAGGACACAGCCTCACACACCTCATTGTTTAATATGTTAAATTTACACCTGAATACAGCAAAGGCAGGCAAAATGACTTAGAATCTAGGCAACATTAATGGCAAATTTAGGTTGTCATAGGGCACCTTGCTAGGGTCTGTTGAGTCAGGAATTAGAACGGTTTGACTTATGTTAAATTTCAACAAGAGAACAGTTAAAGCTGACAAATGATCAGGGATGAAACCATTACTTCCAGACAAAGATTATACACAGTTCCTTGTTTCTAATTCTTTTTTCAGATTAAGAAGCTACTCATGCGTTTTATCCTGTAATTGCACATACATATCACACACACACACACACACACACACACACACACACACACACACACATTATGATCTTTTATATGGTGCATAGATTACAAAAGCAGTGTCAATGAATCTGTTTTGCTTTTCACCTCCAGGTCACCAGGGAGCTTTGCTCTTTTGTGTGTATTGCTCATATTTATAATGAATGATAAAAGTCCATTTTTAGCATTTTCAAGTTTTACTTGCCACTGTAAAATTAACCAAGTAATCTTTCAGCATTCTTTTTCTTATCCAAGGTCTTTAGTCCACACCCTACAAACAGTTATTTTTGAAGTCACAAACTGCAGAGTGCCAATAGCAGCATCTTCTTTTGTCTAAGTCAAGAAACATGACTTAATAGGGAGTGAAAGGACAGAAGCAGATCACAGTGGTGTTGGAGACATGGTAATGAGGTGAGGGTAGGACAGCCAGTCAGACAAGGGCAGTGCTGTGGATATGCTATGGTGGGTCAACGGGTGAGAACAGAGATCATTTTAATGAGCCACATGGCTTGCACCTTCAAACAGATGCTCAGAGATTTCTCAAAGTCTCCATCAAGCCCAATGAATTTATCTGCAGCTCTTTAATTCTGCCCTGTCCTGTAACCTACCCACTTATTAGAAATGACTAGTTCAAACTTAATACAAAATAAGTATCTCATTAGTAACCTTATATGAGTTGCGTGTTAGAAATGCTAACGTCATAGATATATTAAAAATAGTTCATTGGGATTTTTTGATTGTTTACTACAATAAAAGAAAGGAAAAAATCTACCAAAATGCTTATATAGTTTTATCTGTGACTAGCTTTCACTATCACCTTTCTGAGTTTCTATATGAACATAGTGGAATGTCACTGGCCCTGCAAGGATAACCAGGTCAAGGAGTCAGTTTCAAGACACTTTAGGTGCTAACGGGTGCAGTCCTGGCTTTCATATGCAGACCAGCCAGTCAAGAGCCTTTATTCCCAGCTGCCTCCACTTAGGGCTTTTCCTCTCTAGCCTCTATTGTTCTCCCTAATCACCCAAGGGCCATGTGTCACACAACCAGGAGAGGTCTTGTGCCCAGAACTGACTGGAATTATGGAAACCAGGCTGTCCTGGATCTACTAAACCTGCTTTCTCTGCTCTCTCCAGAGAAACCATAATGAAAACTCCTGCTTCTGTTCTTTCAGGCCTTTGCCACTGACTGGCCCTGGGGCCATCCCTGTGGCCTCCTCTCGGTGACTCTTTTGAATGCTTTTAGCCTCCATATCTATTATTGGCCTTGTCATATATGAATACTAATAAACCCCAAAAGATAAATATCATGGGAAATTTAGATTGTGTATGGTGGGTGGGTCTGGGTGTGTGGGTGCGTGTGTGTGTGTGTGTGTGTGTGTGTGTGTGTGTGTGTGTGTGTGCAACATAAAAGAAGAAGGGGGCTATGTTAAAGGAAGAATGTATCTAAAGGAAATGTGGATAAAAAATAAAAGAGGGGAGTTGAATGCATGAACATTTAACCAAAAGGGAAACTGTATGGAGCTCAAGGGAAGGAGAGGACACAAGGAAGGACAGTGAAGAAAATGTTGACTAAGAATATCTAATGAGATATATGTATGAAACTCTCACAAGAAATCTTACTTTTTTATGTGATAACTAAGCAATTATTAATTAAGAGACACCCTACATTGTGTGGAATTTGTAAATACGAAAGTGGGGAGGATCCTAGAGGAATTGGAGAAGGGGAAATTGTCATCAGAATATAGTCATCATGAAAAAAAAACCTATTTTAATAAAATAAAACATATGTAAAAAACAGTAATAATGAAATAAACATTCTACATTAAAAGGCATTTACTATGTATTCAGGGGCCAATACTACCTCAGAGCTCCACCTCTTCAACTGTAACCAATGGATCATTTACAACGGAATCACTTAAGGGAGTAAACATTCAGGTTCCTGGACTTAGTTTCTACCGTGTATTGTTGGCTTAATAAATATTAGTTGTTCTTCCTTTAAGGCCACAATTATAAAGAAATAATCATTGCAAAAGTGGCTTGTTTCTAGCTTGAAAAGTTACCCTTTTATCTCTTCATCGTGTTACCACAACAAGTAGAGAACAAATAGCAAGCAAAGTCACTTGCCTACAGTCACACAGCTTGCTAGCACTAGAGCATGCATTAATTTTTGAATAATGCATGAGTTATGTATTTACTTAGCACCACCAGGCACAGTACTTATTCTGAAAGATAATAAAATGTCTTTGCAAAAGAAAGAAAGATAAGAGACACATGCAGCCATGACCTAGTTCTCAGAATTCCTCCCACATTACGTTACTGCCTTTCTTAATCAGATTGTGTAGTCATCATTAACCTGCCTTACTACTCATGTATGTTGTTTTGGTTTGGCTATGGAGTGCTTCTCTTAAAGGTGAGTGTATTAACAGTTTGGTTCTTGTATAGTGAATGATAATAGGATCATGAGAGTGCTAACCTCATGACTATATTAATCAATAATGGGCTTCTAGATGGATGGGCTGTTGGCAGTGGAGGATCTAGGAATGGGACTTTGAGGATTATGTTTTATTTCTGGGCTCTCCTCTTTGCTCATGGCTGCTATGAGATAAACACTTGTGCTCCAGAACATGCTGCTCAAGACTATGCTCTGCCTCACCACAAACACAGACATGACAGAATCAAGTAAGTGGGCATGGCTTAATGACTCTAAACAAGGAAACAAAACGAATGTCTCCAGTTGTGTTTTTCAGCTATTTTATCACAAAGAATAAAACCTCGCTAGCCCTTGGTGCTTTTTGTTTGCTTTCAAATGCATGACATAAGGTAAGTATCATGATGCACATCTTTTATTTCAGCATTTGGGAGGCAGAAACAAAGGAAGGTTTTCTGTAAGTTTAAGGCCAGCCTAGTGAGTTCAAGAACAGCTAGTGATATATAGTGAGACCATATTTCAATAAAAAACCAAAAATAAACCCCTCAAAACCACCACCACCAACACAACAGACCCACGGCACAGATATCAAACTCAAATATCACAAATTGTCAAAAGATTTGTTTCTGTGGCTCTGCACTCCTCAAAAGTTGCCTCTGATGATGTCAGAAGTTATAGTCCTCTGATTTCTATCACTGATGAATCACTTCATTTACATTTTTCTTTTTAACATAACACGATGTTAGACCTTATTACTACAATGTCATTAAAACATCCCATTTTTCTCATTCATGAATATTTTGAACAACTGAGTGTGCTTAAAACTAATATTAACAGATATATAACTAATATTTAAGTGATCATTAGACTTACAGAAATTTTCAGAAAGTATATAGCATGCACATGTGTTGCTTTTGACAACCTCTTATGTGAGCACAGCAGCAAAATGATCATAGCTCGGAAGTGGGTACTAGTTTAACACCCCTAGTCTGGAGGCCTTTGGTTTTCAACAGTCTTTTTCACCATATTCTTTTCCTGTAAGAAGATCTTATCCAGGACCTCACATTACACGTAGCTTCTGGTTTGGGATACATATTTTGGCCCAGAAACTCACAAGAGCAGTGATTCAAGAAGATTAATTTTGAAGCAGAATATGAAGTGGGTTTCAGAGAAGAGAGCTAGAAGCAGAAATACCAAAAGGCTCTCGCTGTATTTAATTGTTGACGGCAGAGATCTATAGCAGATGAAGCCCATCAGTAGGCCTCACTCACCTTTGCATTCCCATTTGTCTTCCAGCTGACAAGTTCTTTAAGGACTAGGACACAGGAACCGATTCATTTTAGTTGTCCTTTAGGTACTCAGAAAAGTAAGTAGAGAAGGGAGGTGAATCTAGGCAGAGGTAGGGGAGAAGGGAATATGATCAAACAAGATTAAGTGAACCTCTCAAAGAACTAGTAAAAGTGTTGAAAAATAATTTAATCAGTGAGTATGGAAGTTAGGGAAAAGCAACTTCTAAACTAAGACAAGCTTTCAAAAGACCAATACTATTCTGGGAGTTTTAGTACATAAATATTGTAGAATGACTGCTAAGGACTAAGAGATGTTAATAAAAAGAAAGAGAATAAATTCATTATTTAAGATAGTTCTGCCAAGTGAAACTTATAAGCAATGGGGTATAACAATAAGCAAAGGGCTACATACAGAGACGCTTAGTTATGGATGAAAATGGGAAGATAGAAGAAGATGACCTGAAAAATTAGTTAAATATACTTTAAAAGATCCAAATTAACATTTCTAGACAATATCTGGGGGCTTCAATTCGATGTAAGCTTACTAGGCTAGTTCAGGGTTTAGTGGCATGGATTGTTATGGTCTGTTGTTAGTTTATACAGAATTCTACCGGACACATTACTGAAACTCCTTTGGACACAGTGTGTTTCTTTTTCCAAAAATATTTCTATAAAGGTAGTTTCCACTGAATAAAAGTTCTCATACAACAGAACAGAATAAAAGGATATAGTGAAATTTTTTTATGATATATTTAACATAGGTCATCTAACTGATACTTCTATGAAGTTTAGGATTAGAAAATCACATCTTCAGAAGTTTAGAACAAGGACTCAAAAAAACTCTTGATGCCTTTCTCATCTCTATGCTTCCCTATCAACCACCCTTGGACTGTTCTTTCAAAATCCTACTGAGGCCCTGTGAAGTGGGGATGAGTTTATGGTGTAAGTAGTGGAATGACACACTTCTAACACTTGTAAAACATCCTATAACATCTATTAAATTCCAGAAGTAACCCCAAATTAAAAATGATGTAGATTATAGTATCACCCAAATATTGGTCACTGATACTAATTTTTTAAATTAATTGTACGTGAGTTTATTGTGACTTTTTTGGATATTTTATTTATTTACATTTCAGATGTTATTCTCTTTTGCCATTCCTCCCCACCACCCCATAAACCTCCTATCCCATTCTGGCTCCTCTTTTTTGCTTTTATACCATTTTAATTTTATGCAAATATTAAGGTCAGTTCTAGGTTGAGGAATTAGCAATATAATAGATGTAAATAGTCAAGGAACAAGCAAGACAATAAACACACATAATCAAAGAACAAGCAAGGCGGTAAACAGAGTCCTGTGATCACTCCCATGATCACTATTTCTAAGGGCTTACCAGGATATCCAAAATATCTGAGCCTACTTCCCTGTCCTGGCTCAAAGTCATTTTTATGCCTAAAACCTACATCTTTGTTCTAGCCTAAGATTTACAATCCTGCCTGTAATTATTCATTTGTTCTAGCCTAAGATTTAGATTCCAGCCTGAAATTACTTCTTTGATTAATCTAGGACTTAGATTCCTGCTTGAAATTAATTCTTTGTTCTAGCCTAATGTTAGATTCCTGCCTATATCCCATTTCCTTGTTCTTGGCCAATGTCGGATTATGAAATGGAATTAGAACTCTTCAAAGAAAAGGTTCACCCTAGGCAACAGGTAGTTATGTATAATTTAAGAAATCTATTGGCATTCTACAATTGATGAAGCAAGACAACCACAAAACTATAATGCTCATGACAGCAACAGAAGAGCAACTCATAGGGCCCATGAACACACTTAAGACCATTTATACATAGTGAAAAATTACATATAGCTATTACCTATTAAAAAGCATTCATTTGTGATGAAATTATTATAAATAAGTAGATAAAGGAGAAAAACTCTCAGTTACAGGAGAATTCTAAGTGTCTTCTTGCAAGGATGGAGGAAATATTGCAGTGGAAAAAAAAGTATATTGAAGCTATTATGCTACAGATGGGGTCAGGTACAAGCTAGCAATTCTGAGCAAAGCTAGTGAAAATTTGTGTGTGGAATCAAGGTCTCTTTCCAGAGAAAAGTCTCTTATAAGAGAGAAAGTAGTATCAATATAATAGCTATACCTAATATAGTAGTTCTACATAATTACTAAATATGTATTAAGATATATTGTATGTTATTATTACATATAAAATAATACATACTTACACACAGTTTAGTTTGATTATAATAGTGACTCATACCAAAATCATATAAGGTGAGTGGAAATATCATTGACTAGATGGAACAGATCTCTAACCTGTGTCCTAATCTGGAATGTATGAACTGAATTTAATCACAAGGAAACACTGGGCAGACATAAAATAGAGAAAGCATCGATGTGTTTCTATATAGATGTGGGACTTCTATTTTCCTCACTTCTGTAATGTCATCCCAGACAAAGAAAGGTTTTTTTAAAAAATGTTTTAACCTGAAGGAAAATGAAGAAATACAGAGCTAAAATGGCCAAACAGACTGCAATGAAACTTGAACAGCAGGGAGAAAATGCTCTGGAAGGCAATCCTGGAAAAGAAGCCTCAACCCAATGCCTGGTTCAAAACGAATCCCTCACTCATTCACTGAACATGTGGTTAGACTCCTACTGCCAACCTCCTACAGCATTGGATATGCAGAGTAACCTGAGGCAGACAGTCTGTGTCCACTGTGATGCAGGAGAAAAACAGTGCCAGTTGCTATAACTGCAACAGATAAAGACTGTGTCCCTGATCTAGAAATAGCCGTAAAAGTCCATTTGGTTTTCTTATCTTTGAACTGACCTCTAAAAAGATATAATTTCCCTTTAATTCAAAGTTTAGAATCTAATTTTCTTTTCCATACCAGCATTCAAATATAACTAACACACTATCTAGGTAATAAGAATAACAAAGATTTGGAGGCCAGTTTGAAGTTTACAAACAGGCTTTCATGTCTAGGTCTTTCTTTGGTCCTTCTGGCACAGAGAGGGACAGCTGAGGGCCCATTATCTTCATCTAGGCTCCCACATAAACATGTTTGCCATGTACTCTTAATGATTAGTGTAATGAAAAATTTAAAAGTGAATATAATCCTTTCTCTTTTCTTGACAGAGCAAACCAATTCTAGACTAGTCAAGAACTGGAACTAAGGGAGTGAAAGTGGCATAGCTTTTTCAGACAAAACAAAAAGATTTCAATATCATTTATATGGTAAACTTGTTTCTATGTGAAGCAGCCTTGCCATGCAACCCTCTTCATCAACACTTCCATGTAGAAAAGTGGTTTGGGCTATTTACAGACAAGAGTTATATAAAAATCTATTTCTACCCTCCCTGATTTAATGTTAGTAGTCTTTGCTGCAGACCACGTTTTGCAAAAAGATGAAAAAGGATGTTAAAAATACACGTAATGGTTTGGAAATGTTTATTCAGAGAAGACAAAGCATTTGTCAGAACCATTTATCCCTAGGGAAGATTCCTGAAAGCCACACAAGAATAAAATGAAGAACACTGAAAATTTATAGAAACCCTCAAACTATTCACAGAATGATGAAAATTACTCTGGAATGTTCTGTTGACTAAATAATCAGTGTGTGCATGTACACGTGCATACGCACGAGTGCGTGTGTGTGTGTGTGCGCGCGCACACACACACACACATACACACTAATCTGAAAATGAGTCTGTTTTGTGTACTTGCACCTTTACTATTATCTCACTTAATTCTCCACAGATATCCAGTTCTCTCTGTCTCTCTGTGTGTTTCTCTCTCTCTCTCTCTCTCTCTCTCTCTCTCTCTCTCTCTCTCTCTCTCTCTCTCTCTCTCTGTCGTTACACTCGAGATGTACTCTAAACCCTAAACCTCTGGGCCATCTCTCCAACCCTTCAAAATATTATTCTGTGATTTATATATCATTTTGACTTTGTTTTCTTAGGCTGATATTTTCTTTCTTTGTTTTTTTTATTTTCTTAAGAAAAATTATTTCTTCAATTGTCACACCTTTCTTTTAAGGCATCACCAGTAGGACAATTATCTAGTTTTTCCTGTGAATTGATTTGTTCTTTTGATAATATAAATTATTGTACTGTTTTAATGAGGGTATCTCCACTTGTTTTTGCAGAGTTGGAAAACTTAGTAGACATTCAGTGCTGCTGTCTATAGCCAATACTGTTTAAGGGATGATGATGCATTTTCTCTTTTGTAATTGCCATTTTTGTTTATTGTTTAGTTTCACATTTAAGCAACTAAAGACAATAAACAATGTTTAGATGTGAAAAAAAAATGAATGTTATCAGCTTCAAAGCCTCTCCAAGGAGTTGTCAGAGAGTCTTTGTGCTATTTGAGTTTAGACTGTCTATTGTGTCTTTTCCAAAACTCAAATTCACCTGGAAATGTGTCACCCAATCAGAAAGGCTTGCTATTTAATGCTACTTGTTGTTTTCATTCCCAGCCCCTTGTTCTCCATAAGTTTTTTGTTTTTTTGTTTTTGTTTTTTTTTTGTTTTTGTTTTTTTTTTGTTTTTTTTTTTGTTTGTTTGTTTTTTTTGCGTTCTCCGTTCATTAGAGTAGATTTCCAAGGACATCTCTTTAGAAAACTTATTTTGTTTTCAGGAATGAGACTGGAGTTTCGGGAAATGGACTGCATTAGTTATTTGAGGCAGCAGTATGTTGGTGCCAGTGAAAAATAAAAACACTCTGGTGTCAATTCAGAGAAGCTTCCTTCTTTGGCCAAGGGAATGATCCCCAGAAAGTAAGAGGGTGTCTGGTGGGGATTGTAGTGAGGAAAGAGAACCCCAAAAATAAAATTATAATTCCAAGAAATAGTGAAAAAATTATTAAAATACTACAGAAAATCTCTATTTTTCTAACTGTAAACTTCAGAAGAATAAACAATTCAACTAAAAAAATCCTTATTAATCACATTTGACACATTCACATTGTCTCAGGTGAAGTCTTCAGAGGTTGCTTTGAGATTGCACTTGGAGAGTTAAGAATTTTGTATCTAGGTCACCAAAAGCCCATTTAGTATGATGAAATATAGATGGAATTAAGTAAAGTAAAATTCTGATTCTTTTTGTAAATAAACCATATAACTCAGTACAAAGACTATTGTCACTTTTACTTACAGTATATTGGGTAGCAGCAATCGTCAGAAAGTTGAAATATATTTGAGTGCATGCATGTGTGGATGTATAAATAAAATACAAAGATACATATTTGTATCTTTTCATGTGAGGAAAGTAACCACCGTTGTCTACCTGTCCCAGACTAAAAGAACTATTTAAATGTGCTGAGGGCAAGATGTACTGTTTAATAATGGAAGGCATCATGGTATTAGTTGTCTTTGACTGCCCCTGACAGTTGTGTTAGAACTTTCCTATAGGAAAGTAGGTGAATATATATATATATATATATATATATATATATATATATATATATCCTAATTATCCAAAGGGCAGATAAAAAAGAGTCGAATTTGATATGAAATCAAAGACGTTTAACAACTCATTTTAACTATCTTTCAACTAAAAAATAAATTCAAGGCTTTATTCACTTATTCTCATAGAAGAACATATGGTGCATTATGTTGGAGAATGGAGTAATCCTCCTGGTACCAGTAAATTTTAGTTAAAGTTACTATAGACTTTTTACAAGCCCTATCCAAGTGATGAGCTGGATGAAGAGATGGCTCTGCTGCATAAGGTACCTTATAATCCTCAAAGGGAAAGTCTCCTGCTATGTGAAAGCTTCTAGGGATATAGTAGACGTGCCGACTACAGTGAAGACCTTGTGCACTTGAATGAGGCACAGCCACAAATCAGACCTATGTTTCAGTTGAATACTGGCTACTGAGAACGTTTGAAAAGCCACCGGAAGGAGTCACAGTCTCCCTGGACCTTTTGTATCAAGGGGCAAAGAGGTTAGCACTCCATTATACTTGTGTCTGGAGATGTGCGGATCATTAATAGTCCAGATATCGCCTATACTTACTTTTTCTTAGCAAAGATTATTATAACAGGACCAAGAAGATGCTCGGGTGATGTTAGCGTCCAGAGATTATCATGTTAGCTTTATGACTGATGGATTGCAAACTATCAGATAAAGTCTGAAATTCATGTTTAGAAACAAAATTCTCATCAGGAAACAAAGTCTACAATCTGGTAGCAGAGAACCAGAAGATCACTGTCAGGAAACACAGGATGAATGCTTCAAGATTTTCTTAGGAAGAGTTCTGTCTCTGGGAACGTGGACCCACTTGGATTTTCTTTTTCTGCCATCTTCTATATTAGATACACAAGGCCACTTGCCACATTCAGTGAGAAATTTGGCTTTTAAAAACTTAGACACTTCTCTTAAGTTAGAATATGGTTCCTTCATTTGATAATCTTCATCACTACATCACAAATGAGTTGTTATTCAATTAGTAATTGTAACCTAACTGTGTACCCAGCATTGTGCTGAATGTGAGTGACACTCAGACCTGTCCACACAGTGCTCATCACTATCCAGGCAAAGAAAGCAGGCAGGTGGAAAGAGTATTGGCATCTTGAGCAATTTTGAGCTTCAGGGATGCAGAGATGCATTGAAGGGCACTCCAAGGAGGACATCTGATGAACCCAAACAGCTTGCTGTAAATACTACTTTGGATCATTGCAGAGTCCAAGCCCTCATGTCAGCATTTTTCAGCATGAGTTTGAGCTTGGCAGCAGCAAACACATCTGCTGCATTGCAAGAATAGCTAGAGTTTTCTTAAGCTGCTTCTTTTGGAAGATTACAGCTCTTCTGATTTCCACTTTCGTTTTCAGTGGTGGGGAGAAAGTTTCTCGCCCTGTGCTAGCCAGCCCCGCCTTTCCATAGCAAACAATCTCAATGTATTGTCAGCTCCACCTATACAAAATAACATAGTGAAATCGCAGTCACACTGAAGACAATGAAATAGTTAACAGTTTCAATGAGACTTGCAGCATTTCGCAGGACTGACTAGAATTGTGCAACATCCTGAAAGCACAGATTCACACAGTCCATGACGTGAACAGATAGTCATGCAATTCCAATGTTTGCTTCTTTTAATGTAATGAGATTTTATTAACATTACAGCATATTTAGTTTTATTTATGTTTCAGAAAGTACTCACTGAAGGTTGTTGTTATGGGTGTGCCAGCTAAATCTATTTCTATCTGTCTCTCTGTCTTCTCTGTTTCTTTGTCTCTGGTTCTTTCTTCCCCCTCCGTGTGTATGTGTGTGTGTGTGTGTGTGTTTGAAATATTTAATAGAAATAATGAAAAAGAGGAAAAGAATTGTTAATATAGGTAAGATCCCAAGGGAGCAAGAAAGCATTGCAAATACACTGTGACATCAACACAGCATTCGTTTTGAACTAGATAATAGAAATTAAGTTTACCTCTGTCCATATCCCTTTTCATTGAAATCTCTTTTCAAAAGAGATGAAATATGGATTGTCCTTGTTTTCCTACTAAAAATTAAGCCTCACTGAACAGAATCAAATTGTTCAGGTGTTAACACTTTTCGCACATTTTTCCCCCTACAAGCATGTTAAATTACAATGCAGAAGATCCTGGCTATTCTGGGGAGTTCAAGCTTCTGGATTTGCTTGACTTGCTCTCTTCCATGTGTTGGGAACCAACTCACATTTATGGGCTTTGTTTTTCATACCTCTGCAGCTTTTTCCACAGTCAGCTGTGGGCCCTGCTTACACCCCTATACTCCTCTTGTCATGATGGTTCCTGCATGTTTGGCTGTCTTCCCTCACCTTTTCTTGTCTTCCTGTTTCTATTCTCCAAGTGTTTATTTTCCATTTGGAATCTATTTATCCCCTCTACAGGAGTATTGATCCTCTTTCATAAAGTCCATCTGCTTCCTGGTGTCTCCTCTTCACTGTCACATAGACTATTATTAGATGTGGTCACTTCTGATTATTCCAACACAAGCTGCTGTTTTCCCAGCTGATGCCACACCGCCTTCTCATAAATCATCACAAACATCCAGAGGGCCCTCTGGCTCTTTGTATGGCTGGTGATGCTTGGACTGAAGGAAAAAAAATAGCCAAATCACCCCATGAAGGGACACAAAACTTTTGGGGTGTGGGTTGAAAACAAATAAACACAGAGACTTTTTCATGGTAAAAAAAAAAAAAAGGGTGGGTATATAAATTTGGTTTGGCAAACAGCAATTCTCATGTTTATTGTGCAGACTTTGGTAAATGGTCCTCCACTGCATACTCCTTCAGATATGCATGCTGTCAAGTTTGCTACTGCCCTTTCACCAGGAAGTGGTCTAAGCAAACACAATTACCACATAAAATGTAGGGTTATTGAAGGAAAGTATAATGTATGAAAGCTCTTATACGTCTATTTTTAATTCAGGTTCTACCCGGAAACTGATGCTTTCATTTAGGGAATTTGGTAAAAATGATCTTTCTCGTCAGAAGAATCATGGTAGATGAAATAGAGCAGTAGCAAAGGTGCCTAACAGGCTTAATTAATCACTGTGAAATTTTTGAGGCAGCCTCACAAATGCATCTTTCTGAATACAGACTGGGAGAGATATTGTCTCCTTCATGCTCATTGTCTTTAATCAGTGCAATTGTAGTGTTTAATATAACCAGGACACTAACAGAAAGGCAGAGATGTTTTAGAAATACGGCTTGTCAATTCCTCCTTGGTCCAAATTTCCTCTCATAACAAGAGCAGAGCAAATGTTGCTATGTATCAGAAAATGTCCCTTGGATTTCAGCATGTCATCCTATACTCTAAAGAAGAGCCATTGAGGCTTTATGGAAATTTCTTCAGCAGAGCCTTCTGAGCTTAGGTCTAAGGTACGGGGGATGTTTCCCCTTCCCTGTCTCTTCTCCCCTTACAAAGCAACTCAAGTGCTACTGAACTGCCAAGCCATAAAGTGAGAAGATTTACAAGAAAAGCTCTGATAGGACAGCAAGATAAAAAACATCCTCCCTCCTTTCTTCTAACACTCTAGGAGACTACCAAGGCAAATATGAAATTTACTACACATGGTTCTCAGTTTATCTCTACATAATATATGAGACAATTGTGGAGGCTCTAACATTTCCATGTTCACTGCAGCATTTATGGAAAAAGAGATGTATGAGTTACACTTTTCAATTCATGTCATTTGTGGCCATGATGCTTACTTCGTAATGCAATAGATCAGATACTATAGACACTATGTCCTTAAGAGTCTCACAAAAATGCAAAAAAATGCTCTGAAAACAAACCACAGGCTTTGTTCTGGTTCATAGAAAATGAATGTTGATCCAAACTGGTACCTTTCTGATAATTCTGAGACATGAAAAAATCATTTTCAAACTCAAATTAAATGGTTTGTATATAATGCACTGTCCCTTGAATAACTCTACCTGAATTAATATTAGCCAAAAACATTGTTATAAACAGGACTGATGTTTTCAATACCAAAATTCTTTCAGAAATATAGGCTTTTTGATAAAACAAGAAATAACATGCCATTTTTTTTTTCCTTTACAGGCTTACATAAATCCCACTTTGTTACTCGGTGGGTTTTCATTCTGTCTGCCATACCTTGGGGAGTTCAAGCACTAACGGAAGCATGGATCTCAGAAATGAAGGCAAGGGTCAAACAGGTACTTACCTTTGATTTGTTATAAACTGGTCTCAGATATAAGGCATAGTCCTGCATTGAAATTATTCAATGGAAGTGAAGAGAAAATGCATAACACTGAGAAGTAGCAAGAAATAACACAATATGAAACTGACAGAAGAAATAAAGTCCCAAACATGGGAGAAAGTAAACAGGGTTGAGATACAGATAGAAAGGTCAGCTGCAAGGAGGGAGATTTCAATCCTGCAGGCCAACTTGACGTTCAAGCTAGAACAGTCTTGAAAGAAGAGAACAAAGTGTCAATTAGCCAAGATGCAAAGGAAGTTATGTGAATTAGTAGATAGCTAGACCCAGAAATTAAGAGGTCCAGTAGAAGGACCAAGCATGGAAGATGATTAGATTCAAAGCTAAGGCCCACATATCCATACATTTGTCAGATACATATTTACAGAGCTGGAAAGGCCAGCAAATGAGAATGATCTCATTTTGAGCAACATGAAGTTCAGTGCATCAACAGGATGGGCAAACTAATCAAGAATCTGAGCCAAATGAAGAATTGAGTGACAGTAAATAGAAATTAGTAGCTTTTGCTGAAGTTAATTAGTATGAGATTTTGTGAAATAGAGAGAGGAGCAGCAACATGGACACTGGCAGAGCAGGATCAGAGAAAACACATTCTGAAAGATGAGCATGTTTCACAGAGGGTTATGTGGTCTGTGTTGAGTGCTGCTGAGAATAAAGGATTGATGGAATTTTTGTTTAGGGGAAAATATGTTCAATGTAATATAGAAGTAGCCATCATTTGTAGTATACAGATAAAAGGAAGTATTGATGGCCTTTTTCATAATCTTAGCAGTTTGTAATAAAAAGCCATAAGCTTGGGTGTGTGCACAGCTATTTCAAACCTGCCACTTATAAAAGCTTCACTCATATATGTCAGAAACACCTCCCATAGCTACACACACACACACACACACACACACACACACACACACACACACACACACCACAAGAAATCTGTGTGATTTTAAGCTTTGGTTTGACTTATTACTGTGGCAAAAAGATCCACTTAAGGAAACAGATCCTATCATGAGGCTCCAATGTCTGAAGAATGGCCAGGTCAGGTGGAAGCACACTGCGGTATGACTGTGAGTATTTTCCTTTGTCTCCGTGTATGTTTTAGTTTGTAGCCGTTAATAGCTTGGATCTCATGCAGCAGTAGCACAGGGGAGTGTGACAGAGCAGCAGGCCAAAATTAAATTACAGCACCCTGGCACTCTGCATTAAAACCTTTACTCAGAGATGGTGGCTGGTAATCATAGCCAGATTTTTCTTAAAGACAATGGCCCACCATGCAACTGGCCACACTCAGTTAATTTATGCTGTCAGTTGCCTTTATTAGCTGTTGGGAATCCAGTATTGATTCTTGAACCCAGCAGCAACACAAAGAGCTACTAGTGCATGGTCAAAATGCTACAATAAAAGGCTGGCAGCTAGAGAAAAGCAGTCATTCCATTGCACAAACAAGGTCAATTAGAAGACATTGCAGTGCAATATAACTAGTATTAGCATCCCTCTTCAGCTCCGGTGATGTCATGCTGGCAGAATGTGAGTAAGGAAAATAAGGTTTAATGCTAGATAAATATAAAGCCATTTAGTGTAATTTAATTTGGGGCTCCCTTTCATTTCAAAAGTGCTAAGAGTAGCAAAATATTTAGTTTCATCTTAGAATTTATGTATACAAAATGATTTTCTAATAAAATTTTGTATGAACTAAGCAATTAGTCATGTGTAGTCTAACCAGCATGATTAATTTTATTGAGAAGTAAACAGTTTCTTTCACAGATTCAATGTAGTGTGTCTACTCATCATTTATTATCTCGTTTAGAATTAGAATTTCAAAATATTGCGTGTCATCTAGAGAGAGTGAACAATCTCTTGTTATTTTAGTTTTCAACATTGAGCAGACCAAGTACATATTCCTTGTCTCTCTGTTTTTCTCCTTCCCTTTCTTTCTCATTTCTGGAAATTGCTAGGATCTTTTGTTTAAATACTCGCATCCATTACTTTTACCTATGGGAAAAATATTTTTCTACCTATGTTGTCAGTTCAAAATTAATTATAAATGTAGAATAAATTGTGCTGTTACTAAATACTCTGTGCTGGAAACAAATTGCACTCTCAAAATAGGTAATGGATAGCTTGGAGAGACAATTGATAAACCTATACCACCTACAATGACTGAATAGATTTTAGAAAAAAAATCTCATTGTCAGGGGTTGAAAGAATGTGTTTGAATTCTCCTTGGCAATAAATGTGTCTAAGGCTAGTAGCAATTCTATGAAGTTCCTGAGAGAGCTTAAGGAAAGTTTGAATTGCAGTAACTCAGATAGGTGTTCTAGCCACTAGGAGCACTTGTAATGCCTTGGACCAGTGCCCACAACTCAAGCAAACCTGTTTTCTAACTGTGAATGACAAATAGTACAAATAGTTAACACATTTCCAACATGTCTGTTATGTTTATTAGGCTCTAATTGAAATGTTTCTAGTTGCTTTTACAAACTTCCTTTAAAAGTGATATTCTGCTTTACCTTAAAAAGTTTCATGCAATGTATTTTTACCAAATTCACTCTGCCTTTAAAGATTAATCTTCTTTTTCTCTTTTTTCTATCTTCTCTATCTACACAACTTTTTGGGTGTTTCATTTGTTTTTGCTTTATTTTGTTTTGGTTTTCACAAATTTGTTTATCAACTAAAATGTAATTTTTAACATCCATGACCCACTAACAAAGGCTAAATGACACCAAACACATGAGTGTCTATAGATGACAAAGTGCAAATGTTATCTAGTTTTTAAGATCATAGACAAAAACAATTTAGGTCTGAGAAAGAAATTGCAGGACTAAGTCCCATTTCCCCATTTTCACAGAAATTTAAGCACACTTAATTTAAGCTTCATATATAATTTGAAGTGGCAGCTGGGACTGGCCTAAATATTCTGGGTCTTCTTGATTATTTTTCTCATTATAGTTCATTTTAAAAATGGGTGTATATCATATAATTCCGATTTGTGTAGTAATAATATTCTGTGGAATATTACATATTATAATATTAAATTATAAATTAAAAATAAAATTTTAAATATTATAGACCTAAAAATTCAGGTTTCTAGTATTTTTTTACCTTTCGAAAAGCAATTCCATGTATTTTTCTTGTGTTATATGTAGACAAATTTATACAAGAATCTATGTTTCAGCTATAAACACATTTACCTACTTTGTAACTAGCTATATTTCTATACATAACATATTGGTGTATTCACCATAGATGTATTTCTATCAAGTATTTTCAAGTTTCGCACAGATCTTGTATAATAAATAGATACATAGGTTTTCTGACAGAGCATCATAAAATGATTTCATACCACTCTCTGTTTTTCTGTTTTTTCTGTTTTCAAAACATTTTTCTGTTTTGTTTAGTTTTGGCAAGATATAATTGATGTGCATTTTATATCTTTGTCTAAATTTTATTTCTTTATAATATTTGGTGTATTTCCAAAAGAATAACTTTCCTTGAAATGAAGCTGCTGATTAGCTGTTTTTATAAACCAGCCTTTGATTTGAAGATTACTTCATTTATATAAAAACTTGCTAAACATTTCCATCTTAATATAATAAGCTACACTTAGTTGTAAGCAAAGAATTGATTATGATATATTTTAATCAAAGTTTCAGGTTTGAATATGAGATTTACACTAATGTAATTTGCTGCTGTGGTTCAGAATTCAGTTCAGGTTACCAACTTGTATTTAGTGGTGATGTCTTTGTCATTTTGGTTTCTCAATCAGACTTGTTTCCTCTCATATTGGAAGTTCTAAGGTGGACTGTTAGGTGTCTTGTGGATGGATTCACTAAGCGTGTACTTCAAATTATCCAGTTTGTTTTAATAATCTATAGTCCTAACACAGACAATGGCAACTTTGATCACTTGTATCATGAGAATAGGTTTGCTTTGTGAATCCTTCTAAAGATTTATTGTTGATTTGTGTGTGTGTGTGTTTTTAAGTGGATATTTTATTTATTTACATTTCAAATGTTATTTCCAATCCCAGTTTCCCCTCCACAACCTCCTTATCCCATCCTGTCTTTCTCACCCACTCACCCACTAAAACCTCATTGCTCTAGCATTCCCCTACACTGGAGCATTGAACCTTCACAGAGCCAAGGTCCTCCCCTCCCATTGATGCCAGATAAGGCAATCTTCTGTTACATATGCAGCTGGAGCCATGAGTCCCTCCATCTATACTTTGTGGTTGGTGGTTTAGTCCCTGGGAGCTCTGGGGATTCTGGTTGGTTGATACTGTTATTTTTTCTATAGGGTTGCAAAGCCCTTCAGCTCCTTCATTGGGTTCCCAGGGCTCAGTCTGAAGGTTGGCTGCAATCATTTGCAGTTGATTTGTGTTTTTATTTTGAGTTACTCACTGATAGCCTATGTTGTACATTTTAGTAAATTCCTTACTTATTCATCAGAGATTTTGGCCATATACATTTTAGTAAATATTTCTAGTTCACAGTATATGTTTTGGGTTTCATTATGTAACTAAATTTTTTTCTTTGGAGAAGTTACAAGTAACTTTGCACTTAATGTCTGAATATTCTGGAAGATTTTAGAGGTTACATTTTAACCCCTGGGTTACAAAATAGTTATTGATTATTGCATATATTTACCTTATGTTTACATGTCTTTTTCAACAAATATAGGATTTATTTTGATCATACTAGTGATGGCATTCAATGTAGCTGTGTTTAATGTCCCTATACTGCTAGCTAGTGATTTCTAATCATGTCTTTCATTTGTTTGGTAGAATGAAACTGGCAACAACTTAGAAATGTTCATAATGTTTGAACCCAAAGCATAATAGTGCCTTTGTGGAAATAGATTGTACCTAACTACTATTTTTGAAAGCTTTTATTATCTCTATTCTGCTTATCTCATAATTATGTCTGACACTTTTTACACCCTGAAAAACTCTGTACTTTGGACACCCTGGTGAATATTGTTCACCTTCCTCCTCCCCAGTGACCATCTTACACATCAGCTTTTTTAATGACTTTAAACCTTATGTTTATTAAAGAAATCTGGGGTTTGTACCATTTATTTCCTCACCTTGAATGTATATACATGTATTCATCCAACAATAGAAGTGGAACTTAAGCCCAATAGCTTTGATGCAAAAGGCTGTGTACTTTGCTTTATTTATACCCTATGTTTTTTTGACATCCCTATTGGATAATAAGAATTATGTGCATTTTGCCTTGCCTGTTGGTAATGTTATTATCTCAAATAATGAACTTCAGACTCAATTATTTCTCATTTATATATAAGAAGTGATCTAGTTCATTGTATTTTACTTCTGTGTGTTTCTACTCTCTCTTATCATTTCCAAACTAGATACTTCCATTCTAGATTTAGAACAATGCACTTTGTGTTAGTGCAAGGACCACACATCTGGGTATTATGTTTTGGATGAATTACTAGAATTATCTGTCTTATTAAGTTTGACCATGATATTCCTCTGTATTAGATTTTTTAGTAGCTCCCTAATGAACAAAGTTAGAGTTCTTAGCTTCCTTAAGATGGATAAGAAAGGGTCTCTATTTCCTACTACTAACTATTTATGTCCTCTGTTAAATTCTATTCTCTGACAGTCTACTTCCAGAAAGCTCATTTGACTTGTTATACTCAACAAGACTTTCATACAGTACTTCATAGAAATGGTCACCTATCTAATACCAATGATAGAAGAATTTGGCACCTCTCACTTTTTTTTTATAATAGCACTTGGTTCTACTGGGTATTGAACTCAAGTGATTGTCTGTCTCTGAGCTTCTTGAGGCAAATTCTATCCTGTTTTGTTTGTCTTTTTCTTCCTAGTAACCAGAAGCCTGACACCAAATGGAAATCTTGTAAATTGGTAACCTAAATGCCAGAGGCAATTTTATCATTTCTTGTGTGCTACCCTGCCTTCTAGCCACACCTCAGGGAATTTTCTGAGTTCTTGAACACATTAAGAAGTATTCAGTGTTTGAAGGAGTAATTGTACACAAATTAACTATGGAAATTCTTGCTTTCAAGCAGTAACTGAATGAGCACTTTCTAAATGGAGAGACGCTAATCAAATGTAATGAACATAGCCAAAGAAATTACTTGGTAGATGTTCTTTGGTTTGATATTAAATCTTTGTTCTGGATCTCTGATTTATTCAAATGTGGTTTCTCCTGATCTATTTGTCCCATATCGATGGTGTTAAGACTTGTGTAGCAGTCATTGTCTCTAAATAATAAGTGATCTCTCTTCCCAACCCTTACTTATGATAGAAATAGGGATATGGACTATATTAATTTATGTCGCTTAAATATGAATTTGCGCATATTTAAGGAAGAATATTCAAAAAAGCTTAGAATGATGAGGAATAAATATCAGTCAAAAATAAAACTATTTGTTTTGTATTAGCTATAGGCATTGCATTATAGCATTTGAAACCTATAGGAGAGCATTGTCTTTCTACTCATTTGTAATAGTTTTAACTGCAACTCTTAAAGTGTTTTTCAGAATAGTTATCAATTTAGGAAGCTCGTTTACCTCAGAGTTCCACAAGCCACCAGATTAATGGTAATTAACATTTTATGTTATAATCAGAAGACTGTAATGCTATAAACTTATCTAATCATGACACTTTTGGGAGACTTGATGAATCTGAGTCTGTTATGCTATTTATGCCCTGGGCCTGGGTAAGATTCAGGTCACACATTTTTATTATTTGTGGTAGAAATAATTTTCCCTGGCATACTTTCTTGTCAGCTTTCTTTGAGACTGTTAAAATGACTTGCTGACCTGAGAAATGCCTTGGCCATGGGATTAGGCCCCAAGAAGAGATGCAACATGCTAAATGCTTCCCTAAATTAATCTTTTTAATGTATAGACACAAGTTCTGCCTTAAAATTCTGCTTCCTACTAGTAGGTATAACATAAAAAGGAACCTTTAATCAGATGCCCATGCCTTTCTCGGAGTCAGTTCTAATCATTTAACCCCAGCTGTTGCTTCTCTTTCCCCTTCTCCTTCTCCTTCTCCTTCTCCTTCTCCTTCTCCTTCTCCTTCTCCTTCTCCTTCTCCTTCTCCTTCTCCTTCTCCTTCTCCTTCTCCTTCTCCTTCTCCTTCTTTCTTTTCCTTCTTCTTTCTCCTCCTCTTTCTCCTCCTCCTTCTCCTCATATTCCTCCTACTACTCCTCCTTCTTCTCCTTCTTCTTTTTCAATAGGTTGTTTCTCAGAGCTCACTCTGATCAAAATTTTCCTCAGCTATTAAGGGTATCCTCTAGGATACCCCTAGCTACCATCTAGGGCAAATGCTTTCTAAGAACCAAAGCATCTCAGGCAACTTGATGATATTCATGCCTATGAATATTTTAGAGAAAGCTTAAGTGGAGGAAGTTTGTCCTTGATTGTACATGTTTATGTATGCTTCTTACCAGGTTCTGTACCTTCCTTGTGTTTTATATTTAATTCCTAACAATTAGCCTGTGTATGACACAGGAATGTAATGTGGCTTCACATGTCTTAGGATTATTTTCAAAGACATGAAAAGAATCAAGCAACTGTTGGACATTTTTAAAATTTTTTTTTTCTGTTTCTTATAGGAGTGTGAAGTCTGACCCTTGCTGTTTAAAACAGTATCATAGATTTGGGGTCTGTACATCCTACAGATGAGGGTTGTTTCATACGTCCAATAATTTGAGCTGGGTTGTACAGTATGAAGCATAAACTAGACTTTTACTGGTATAGATCTGAGGAAATCAGAAAGACATAGGCTGAACAAAGCAAGGATTACTGATTATAGGGAGAGTCAGAAAAAGCACTAGTGTTGATCTGATAATCTGATATGAGCTGATTCTGGAGGTATGGCTTGGAAAGGCTCCAGAGTTTATGAGAACAAATAGAAAAAGACTAATAAAGGATTGTGAATTTTTATCCTGAAAAGAATTCTACTTCATTATTGACTGCAAGGTTGCATTAATCTAGTCTTCTTTCAGTGTTCAAAAACATTTGTGAGACTGTCCAAGGCTATCTACTTAGAAGATGTGGTATATCATAGATCAAGCTGTAAAGACCCCGTATTTTAAGATTTCTTTGTTTTATTTTCACACTGGGAAGTAAATTTTGTTAAATGGGTTCTGTTCAGTGATAAAAATGTGTGTGTGTGTGTGTGTGTGTGTGTGTGTGTGTGTGTACACTGTATGCACAAGTGCATTGCAAGACAGTTTTTGTTGTTTGACCTCATGTTTCTTTTTGTGTTCTTTTAATAATGATTTCTTGATCATTGCTTCAAATACTGTCACCAGTTTTATAGTTTTGCTGTTTTTAACTTTAAGAAATGTAAAAGTATTTTTAATAAACTCTCAGAGTCATCTTATTCATGTATACTTCTCTTAATCATGCCTATGGAAGCATATAGATGGTTTTATATTAAAGAATTAACAGTTCTTATCTTTTTTCTCAAACAATTAACTTAATTATTATAAATTAAGGAGTGTGGGGGCAGTGTCTGCCACCAGAGAGAAGACATGGTAAGATTGAACAGCTTCAAAATACTGGGAATTCCCATAATTGAGACTGGCAAGCATTAGAATCAGCTCCTGTCCAGGGTCTATCTGTACTGGAACAGTTAACCATTATACCCCATTGAGAGGGCCATGAAAACCAGTCACATAGCATTAAAAACCTAGAGTTTTCTATGCTAATGAGGTACCTAGATAGGACCCGAGTGTTTATAATGACCTTCTCTTTCTGGGCATTTTGTATTTAATCCTTGGTTCACCCTGAGTATGAGTCATGCTTTCATTTATGCCATGAATAAAGCAGCTTGGACAAGCAAAGAGTATCTCTTTCAGAAAGGATTGCTGCTGGCACAGGCTGTCATCATAAAAAGTCACACCTAAATCTCCCGGAAAAGGCCTTTCTTCCAGGCCCTCTGTACTTTTGGCACTCACTCAGAACAAAGCTAATTCTCTCAGTTCCTTGATCTGCTATCCCCATCCTGCCTAGTGAGAACTGGGAAGCTCATGCCTGTGGAGCTCATTTCCCAACCCCTCATGGTACCAAGCAGCATCTGGATATATAGGAGGCTGAGAAACACCATTCTCAACTCCTCATGGTCCACAGCAATGTCTGGGTACACAGGAGAATGAAAACCAGGGCATCTAGCCTAGATTTCATTATTTGCTTTTTCTCGCCCAGAGGAACCACTAAGAACCCTATCTTGCAATGCGTTTCACCTTCCCTGAGTGGCATATTGCAGCATTCTGGCATCCCAGCAGCAAGGCAGACATATGTCCCTGCAAAGGAGTAAAGGTCATACATTTCTTTTCTAAGGAAGCTATTAAAATTAGGAATTTGATTGAAAATGGAAATTAGGTTCAACAGAAGGCCACAATCTGCAAGAACTCAAGGTAGGTCACAGACCTTTCTGACTTTCTTAGTGCACCTCACCTATGCCCAATCCCTCCCTCCACCCTCATCAACATTTTCTAGCCTTTAAATGTGGCCGAGATTTTCTGCTCAACTACAGGGCACAAAGGAAAAATGAACAGAGAAAAAACAGAAATCAAGGAGCAAAATACCCATTCAACAAAGACAAACTCATAAATAATTGGTCACAAAGCATATCTGGGGCACTATGAAAAGAGCAAACCTAACAATAATAGGTAAAGGAGAAGAATCCCCACTCAAACTCAAAGACCCAGAATATATGTTCAACAGGATCATTGAAGAAAAATTTCATTACATAAAGAAAGATAAATGTTCAAGAAGCATATAGATTACCAAATAGACTGGACCAGAAAACAAATTCCCTTCACCACATAACAATCAAAACACTGAACATATAGAACAAAGAAAAATATTAAAATCTACAAAGGAAAAAGAACAAGTGGCATATAGTAGGTAGACCTATTAGAATTATACCTGACTTCTCAATGGATACTCTAAAAGTCAGAAGGGCCTAGACAGATATCCAACAGACTCCAAGAGACTATAGATGTCAGTTCATACTACTATATCCAGCAAAATTTTCAATCACCATAGATAGAGAAAACAAAAATATTTCACAAAAAAGTCAAATTCAAACAATATCTATCTACAAATCCAGCTCTAGAGAGTGTATTAAAAAGAAAACTCCAACACAAGGAAAGATTATCTACAACCAGAAAAACATAGGAAAGAAGCCATCTCACAAAAACAAAACCAAAGAGAGGCATACATTCAGATATATAAACATACATATATAAACATATACACACACAAACAATTTACAAACACACATACACTATCATCACAAGCAAAATAATAATAATCATTCCTTATTAATATCTTTCAATATCAGTAGGCTCAGTTTCCTAATAAAAAGACATAGAATAACAGAATGTATGCAAAAAGATACATCTTTCTAACACACACAGAGATATTCCTCAACATCAGAGTAAAGGATTGGAAAAAGGGTTTTTTAAGCAAATGACGATAAGAAGAAAGTTAGTGTATCCATTTTAATATCTAACAAAATGACTTTAAACCAAAATTATTCAACAGAGAAGGGGAAAGATATTTCATATTCAAAAAGAAAATCCACCAAAAATATTTTTTCAACAAATACACATCTATTCTCCAAACACAAGGGAGCTCACATTTGTAAAATAAACATTATTAAGATTAAATCACGTATCAACCCTCACACATTGACAGCTATCGTAGTCATGGAAATGAATCAACTTTATACTCAATTACTACTGGGTAAACCACAAATCAAAAAAGAAATTAAGACTTTCTAGAATACAATAAAAACAAATGCAAAACATATACAAACTTATGAAACACAATAAAAGCAGTGCAAAGATGTAAGTTCATAGCATTAAGTGCCTTCATACTAAAACGTTAACAGCACTGCTGAAAGCTCTAGAACAAAAATAATCAAGCACAAGGCAAAAGGAGCAGATGGCAAACAAATCATCAAACTGAGAACTTAAATCAATAAAGTAGAAACAAATAGCACAATACAAAGAATCAATGAAACGAGTTAGTTCTTTAAGAAAATCAAAAAGATAGACAAATTCTTATTAAAGGAATTAACACACACACACAGAATATCCAAATAAATAAAACAGAAAAAGAAAAATGCTTATACCAGTAGACAGCATGAATATCCAAAGAATCATTAGATTATACTTCAACTTGTACTTCACAAAAATGGAAAATAGAACAGAAATGGATAATTTTCTTAATAAATACTACTTTGCAAGTTAAATAAAGACCTGATGAACAATTTAAATAGAACTATAACCTCTAAGGTAATAGAAGTTGTCTTTAAATTCTTTCAACCAAAATAAACAAACAAACAAAACCCCAAACAGACAAAAACCAAACAACCATAAAATAAATAAATATTAAAAGAAAGAAAAAACAAAAAACAATAAACCAAAAAAAGAGAGAATCAGATAATTTTAAAGCAGAATTTTACCATAACTTAAAAGAAGAGGTAATACCAATATTCTTCAAATAATTCCATAAAATACAAACAGAAAAAACATTATCAAATTCATTGTATGAGGACATAATCATCCTGATGCCCAAATTACACAAAGATTCAAAAAAGAAATGGAATTACACACACTATTATTCCTCATGAAGCTTAATGCAAAAATACTCAATAAAATACTCACAAGCCAAATCAAAGAACCTTATCAAATAAATCATCCATCACTATTAATAGGAGTCATATTAGAGTTGCAGGGATGGTTCAACATATTAAAATCCACCAATGTAATTTCTCATATAAAGAACCTAAAAAATGACTTGATTATTTCATTAGATGCTTACAACATCCAACACTGCTTCATGACAAAATCTAGGGAAGATCAGAGGTAGAAGTGACACACTTAAATATAATATAGACAATTTACAGCAAGCACATAGTCAACATCAAATTTAATGGAGAGAAACTCAAAGCAGTTCTACTAAAATCAGGAACAAGTCAAGGCTGTCCTCTCTCTCCATATCTACGCTATATAGTACTTGAGGTTCTAGCTAGAGAAGTAAGACAATTACAGGAAATCAATGTGACAAAAAACTGAAAGAGAGATGTCAAAGTATGGCTATTCACAGATGATACCATAGCATGTTTAAATTATCCCAAAACTTCAACCTGGTAACTCCTACAACTGGTAAACATGTTCAAAGAAGAGGCTGGATCCAAGATTACTTAAGAAACAAACAAAACAAAACAAAAACAAAACAACAAAACAGTAGCCCATATATATATATATATATATATATATATATATATATATATATATATATGTGTGTGTGTGTGTGTGTGTGTGTGTGTGTGTGTGTGTGTGTGTGTGTAATTTTATAATAATTTATAATTGACTGAGAAAGATATCAGGGAAACAACACCCTTCACAATGGCCACAAATAACGTAAGATATTTTGGTGTAACTTTAATCAAGAATGTGAAAGACATATATGATAATAATTTCAAATCTTTAACAAAATAAATTGAAAACGATATCAGAAGATTGAAAGATTTCCCATGTTCATAGATAGGTATAATTAACATGGCCATCTTACCAAAAGCAATCTATAGATTCAATGTAATTCCCATCAAAATTATAACACAAGTATTTCAGACCTTGAAAGAACAATACTCAATTCCATATGGACAAACAAAAGTGCCAGGATAGTTAGAACAGTCCTTTACAATTAAAATACTTCCAGAAGCATCATCATTGCTGATTTCCAGATGTACTATAGAGAAGTAGTAATAAAACTACATGATATTGGCATAAAAACAGACAGATTGATCAATAGAATGAAATCAAAGATGCAGACACCAAATTCATACACCTATGGACACCTGGTTTTTGACAAGCCAGAACTAAACAGTGGAGAAAATAAAGCATCTTCAAAAGTGCTGGTTTAACTGGATCTCAGCATGTAGAAGAATGAAAATAGATTCATATTTGTAACCCTAAACAAAAATCAACTTTAAGAGAACGAACATCAACATATAACCAGATATATTGAACCTGTTAGAAGAGAATGTTAGAAATGGCCTTGACTGCATTGGCCCAGGAGGTAACAACCAGATATAATAAACCTGTTAGAAGAGAATGTTAGAAGTGACCTTGAATGCATTGGTACAGGAGGTAACATTCTGAAGAGAACAATGATAGTGCAGGCAATAAGATGAACAATCAATATTTGGGAGTTCATGAAACTGAAAATCTTCTCTAAGGCAAAGGTCAATAGGACAAAATGGCAGCCTGTGAGGGGGGATTTCACCCACTCAATATCTGATAGAGAGCTAATATACAAAGTATATAAAGAACTCAAGAAACTACATACTATAAAAAAATTATTCAATTAAAAATACGGTACAGACCATTACAGACCATTCTCAATAGACGAATCTTAAATGAGAAACATTTCAGAAAAGGTTCAACATCCTTAGCTATCAGGGAAATGCAAATCAAAACTACTTTGAGATTTCATCTTTCACATATCAGAATGACTAACATGAACAACACAAGTGACAGGTCATGCTGGCTAGGGTATAAAATAAGGGGAACACATACCAGTTTCTGGCATGCAGACTATAAATCTTGTACAGTCACTATGAAAAACAACATTGTGGCTCCTCAGAAAATTGAGAATCGGTCTACCTCAAGATTCCCCTGTACCACTCTTGGGTATATACACAAATAACACTCCATCCTACCACAGAGATATGTGCTAATCTTTGTTCATTGTGGCTTTATTTCTAGTAGCCAGTAAGTGAGAAGCAACCTAGATGTCCCTCAATTGAAGAATGGGAAAGAAAATGTGCTAGTGTACATAATTGTTGTTTTATAAAACAAAAATCCCAGCCATTCAATTTATCAATAAAGACTCAGGAACCACATGCTGGGATTAAAACTTGATAACTCAGAGAGGTGAAAAAAAGCACCCAGCTGACCTTTCTACTCATCCAGTATCCCAGAAGGAAAACACCCTTTCTTCTTCTCCAGACTATCAATACCCTTCAACTCCTATACCCTCCTATTCTGTTTACTTATGTTCACTCCGTGTCAGCGTAGAGCTTGCCCTGCCTCTTGGCCTGTGCTTGACTTTATTTAGTTATTTGATGAAAGGTGAGTGCTAGGTCTGAGCCACACCCCAAGTACTTGTTTTCAGTGAACCAGAAGATTTAGGATCAAAGGCTGAACCCCAATTAGAAACACATTCTTGTAGTTCACAAACTCAAGGTACAAAATATGATTAAATATCCTGCAACACACAATGGAATACTATTCAACTGTTAGGGTGCTTCAGTCCTTCTTAGAAGGGGGAACAAAATACTCAAGGGAGCAAATATGGAGAAAAAGGGTGAAGCAGAGACTGAAAGAAAGGCCATCTAGAGACTGCCCCACCTTGGTATCTATTCCATATACAGTCTCCAAACCCAGACACTATTGTGGATGCCAAGAAGTGCATGCTGACAGGAGCCTGATATAGCTGTCTCCTGAGCCTGAGAAATACAGAGGCAGATGCTCACAGCCAACCATTTGTCTGAGCTCTGGATCCCCAGTGGGGGAGTTAGAGAAAGGACTGAAGGAGCTGAAGGAGTTTGCAACCTCATAGGAAGAACTACAATATTAACCAACTAAACCCCAAGAGCTCCCAGGGACTAAATCACCAACCAAAGTGTACACATGGAGGGACTCATGGCTCCAGCCACATATGTAGAGAGGATGGCCTTGTTGGGCATCAATGGGAGGAGAGGCCCTTAGTTCTGTGAAGGCTGGATGCCCCAGTCTAGGGGGATCTGAGGGCGGGGAGGTGGGAATGGGTGGATGGGTGGGGGAACACCCTCATAGAAGCAGGAGGAGGGAGATGGGATAGGGGGCTCCTATTGGGGGGAGGACTGGGAAAGGGGATATTTGAAATGTAAATAATCTAATAAAATGTCTAATAAAAAAGATGAAATATCTAATACAAAATGAAAATATCTAATGAAAAAGAAATAAACAGAAACAAAAAAGTGACACGATGACATTTTCAGGCAAATGTTTTGAACAAGAAAACAATCATCCTGAGTGAGGTACCCCAAATCAGAAAGATAAGCATGGTACTTACTCAGTTATCAGTGTATATTAATGTTAAGTAAATTTATAATCATAGTATAATCTACAGACCCAGAAAATTTTAAGTAACAAGAAATCCCCAAGTAGGGTCACATGGATCTTTCTGGGAAGGGGTAATAGAATAGACTTTGTTGGTGGACTGAGAAGTGGTAGGGATGGGAATGGGAATGGTCAGACAGGAAGGGGAGAGGAGTTGTCAGGGGAAAATTATCAGTATTCTAAGAGGATGGCTCTAAGGATGGCTTATAGAATTGGAGGCTGTGGAGCCTGAGCTGGCCATCTTCTGTAACCTGACAAGGATTCCAGTGGAAGGATGGACACCATCCCATAGGAAACCTTTGTTCTACAGTCTTTCCATCTTGCAAGATGGGCTGGGGCAATGGAGGGGCAAAACCTGTGGGAGTAGCCAACAAATGACTGCTCTAATTCAAGGCCTTATACCAGTAGAGGTATCCCATACCTGACATTGCCTGGATGACTAGAAACTGGAAGATGGATAGCCTGAGTTCCTAGCATAGAAAAAAAATCAATAAAATGATTCCTAATGATATACTACTCAGACATACTCATATATTGGTACCTAACTCAACTGTCATCAGAGAGGCTTTTGGAAGTTAACAAGAACAGATGCAGAGATCTTCAATGAAACATTAAGCAAGAGACAGCCAAAATGGGGGATCTTTATTCAGCATTAGGTGATATCACAGGGAATCCTGCTTTTTTTTTTCTGAAGGGAAAAGGAGGAAGTATGGAACTGGGGGAATGAAAAACTGTGTGTAGGGAAACTGGGGACAGTAGAGGGAAGAGAAACTGTGTTTAGGATGAATTGTATGATAGAGAATTTAAAAAGGGAGAGAACAGAAATTAAACACCACCCATTTTTTGGTTGCATTTTGCTTATTTATCAATGACAAATGCTTTTGTGAAACTATTATTGCCAGTGTCATTCTGTATTAACTCTTTAAATCTTCACAATGTCAACATAATAGATGGTTTTATCTTACTTGCCTTTTGAAAATATGATCTCATTTTAAAAAAATAAGACAGATACTTTAATTAAGAAAGAAGAAAAAATAAAGACAAACAAACAAAAATAGCCATTAAAAAAAAATGGGCCAGTAGGATGGCTCAGTGATAAAGGCACCTGCCTCTGAGCTTGATGACTTATGTTGGATCCCTAAGACCCACATGGTTAAAAGAGAGAACTGACTCCTGCAAAATGTTCGTGCGCACACGCACGCGCACACGCGCACACACACACACACACACACACACACACACACACACACACACACACACAGACACTACAAAAAAGAAAAGGGGGAGGGTACAGAGATATAAGTAAAATTAAATAGCCAAGAAAAAATTCTACAAAAGTGTATTTGTTATTGAACAAATCTGTTTTTATACTAAAAATCTGTGAAGCATTCTTAAAACGACCCTCCTCTCATTTTTGTATTAATTCATGTAATTATGCAATGCCTATAAAATAAATTAGACACAAATGTATTGATTTCATTAAACAGATACAGGCAGAAGCATGTTTTCAACATAGACAGCTAGGTAGACATATTGAGTTCAGTGTGTAGTGAGACTAATATCAAACATATATAAAGAAAAGACAGGGTCATGGCTGTCCTTGAAAGGTTCACAAGATGCACTTTGCAGAACATTTGTATTTTGCAGTTAGTGTTTAAAATACATTTCATATCAATAAATGTACTTGGGGAACAAATTTAATCTCATAGAATGACATATAAACAAATTTGTAATGCATGTCCTCTTTTGTATCTGGCATTTTCAGTTAGAAAAATGCTTTAGATATTCATCTGTATTATTGCATGTTTCAGAAATTCCATTTTATTGCTAGGGAATAGTCCATTATATAAATATATGATAATTATACTTGCTGGTTCATGATATATTATTGATATTTTCAGAGCTTATATTTTCATTTTTTCCTTAATTTTATAGTAGTAGAAGGACTGGGTTGAACACCAAATGTATGTTTAATTCCACACACACAAGTCCTCTCAAACAGAGTTTTAACATGGTTATAGCATTTTAAAAATCCCACCAGCTGTGTGAAGGCCTCATGACTCTAATGGTTCACTGAACTTGGAATGGTCTGTCTTTTAAAATTTAGCTATAGGAATGGCTCTAGCTAGTCATATTTCATTATTATATTAACTTTTAATTCCTTAACTACTACTGGTAATAGCAACTAGACTTAATTGATAATAACTCCTCATATATATCGAACATGATAACATTGCTTTATTTCTGTTGTTGCTGCATTATCTAGGCTGAGTAAATGTTGTTCATGTCACCCCGAAAATATTCATATCATACTTGCTGACTCAACCTGTGGTACAACAGAACTAAGCATGAATTTGGAAAGAGTGTTTACATCATCTCTGCTGAGGATGATGAGCATAGCTGGAAAGCTGTGTTAACATCTACAGGTGAGGTGCTGATATGGCCATCTTTTCCCATATGGCATCTCATACGTATCTTTTTTACTGTAGTAGCAGTTGCAGTGTCTATGAAATGAGGGAACAGATTCAATTTAGGCTACTTCATCTGAAGTGAGTAATCCAAAAGTAGCCATTTTCCTCAACATGGTACAGAGCAGTAAGCTACTTTGATGAATGGGATCTACCATCTGAATATGGGGTTATCTCCAAAATAGTTGACAAGCTGAAGAATGCATTATAACTTCTACAGTGGCACACATCTTCAGCACGTGTTATGGTCATTGCCTTCTTGAATCTTTCAATTCAACCCCCCCAAGATTTGTACAAGATTGAGCTCTTAATGTTTGTCATGGAGGGAGAGGAGGAGGCAATGAATCTCCACCCCTCTCCAAGGATACAGAGTACATACACACACATACACATGATTGAGTACAGGGCAAAAATGTGATATTCTTCATTAGTGTAGGTGCTCACAAGTAGCCATGATCCTGTAAAATATACCTCACCCATGCTTTTATAAGTAACCCAAATTAAAGTTGCTGATTCACTAAGATAGCTACACTGGGTGGCATTGTGTCTTTGGGCTCTTGTGACCTATCTGAAATGAATAGGTAGTTTCTTTTTTTTTCCCCAAAGGCCTCTTCCATCCTTGTCAAGGGGAGTGCTAACCTTCTCTCCTTTCATACAACATGAATAGGTAGTTGTTTATTTTTACTTACACATGAAGTTTACCTTTATAATATGGCTTATATTGAGTTAAGTTCTGTATTTGATGTTCTATTTTTCTACATGTGTATACATTTTAACACAGTCCATCTACATGATCATTTTTGTTCCCATTTGATATCTTGTATTACTGTAGCACTTTGTTAATAATAAATTGACTCTATCACCATCTAGTTTAGACTATCTTTACTGTTCCACATATTCAGCTGTTATACAAAGACACACTAAGGCTTTAGTTCAAACATGAGAATCTTTAATTTTCTTCTAAGTGTTTCATCTCCTTGCAACTTACTATATGTGGTAATTTTACTTCAATTAACATTGCCTTTTTTGGTACACGGAAATAAGAATGATGTCTTTTTACCAAGTTTTTTTAATGATCATTTTCTAAATTCATTTATTAAGTCTACCACCAAATGTTCCTTTCTTTTTTCTACTAGATGATTACAATATATGCAAATAAGAAATTCTATGTCCTTAGGACAATCGCATACCTTTTATTTATCTTGGTAATTTACTTATTTTATCTCACTGTGGTGACTGGTACTTTTGATATTCTTAAAGTAAGTGTATTTTGTATTATTTTATCATAGTCAAATAGTTATTCAGTTCATTGCTAGAGTAGTATGTAGTTTTATCGCTAGGTTTCTTTTCATTTAAAGGTGATTTCACATATATGGTATAGAGTGTACATGTGCACATTGGGGGTATAGACATATGTATAACAGAATATATATGCTCCTGTTTTTTAGACAAAAATCTCTTTCAAGCATCCGGACACAGATTCTTAAACTTTCTGATCAGATTATCAATATCACTTCTACATGAACCATGTGTTTATTGACATTTACTATATTATAAAGCAAAGAAGAACATATATGTTAATATATTTAAAATAATG
Organism: Arvicanthis niloticus; assembly: GCF_011762505.2. NCBI lineage: Eukaryota > Metazoa > Chordata > Mammalia > Rodentia > Muridae > Arvicanthis > Arvicanthis niloticus. Next base: position 4,014,747 of record NC_047661.1, read on the forward strand.
AAAATACATCGTGTTAATGTACATAAATCTGAAAAATAAATAACTTATTTTCAGAAAAGTTTCTGAAAAGAGTGTCCTGGAATATTTTCCAGGTTGGTTAGCTTAACAAAAGACAATAGAATTTGTACAGCTTCCCTTGCATGTAGTGCCTTGTAAAATGTGCTTATATGTAAGTACATGAAGAGAGACTGGCCCCACAGAAATGTCTGTTTAAAAGCTAGAGAATTATTCAGCATTTTCTATAATTGACTTGAACTTTCTTCTGTAGTACAGAGGAGGTAAATTGCTCCTTAAGACAATACTCTATTTGTGTCTTGCATTCAGTCAATGTCCAGAATTCATAGAAAAGTTAGTGTTTTTGACTCTATATGCAGATGCTTGAGGACATTTGCTATTCTCCAACAGCCTATAGTAATGTTCTTGTTTTGTTTAACTCAAGAACAGTTTTTGTGTTCTTTATATTTCTCTTATTTTAACTTCAATTCATTAGAGTGTGTGTGAGGAGCGGGTGCACTCGAGCTCCGCTTCTTGGTGGTTTGCACACCGCGCGCTATTCCCTAACTGAGCCACAACCGCAGAACTACTGCACAGACCCACTGCCACGCAGGATAGGGCTGTTTCAGGTACACCAGTGAGGCATGCCCATGTGGAAGGTGCTGATTGGGACAGGCAGGGGTATAAAATGACCGCCATTAAGGGGCTGAAACAGAAGGCCATCCAGAGAGAGGAGAGAACAGAAAGGCATCCAGAGAGAGGAGAGGACAGAAAGGCATCCAGAGAGAGGAGAGAACAGAAAGGCATCCAGAGAGAGGAGAGGACAGAAAGCCATCCAGAGAGAGGAGAGAACAGAAAGGCATCCAGAGAGAGGAGAGGACAGAAAGGCATCCAAAGAGAGGAGAGGACAGAAAGGCATCCAGAGATAGGAGAGGACAGAAGGCCATCCAGAGAGAGGACAGAAGGGCATCCAGAGAGAGGAGAGGACAGAAGAGCTTCTAGAAAGAGAGGACAGAAGGGCTTCCAGAGAGAGAGAGAGGAAAGAGAGGTTTCAAGAAAGAGAGAATGGTTAAGAATCCTGAATAAAGTGCGTTGAGAACTCCAAGTTGCATCATTCCTGTCTGCTGGTCAGATAGAGAATCGACAAGTGTGCTTTTGAACAAAAACAAGTCTGGCATAATTTAATTCCAAATAGAGAAGAAAAATTTCCTAAAGTATTTATTAAACAAATATTTAATCCCTTATCAGTTTATTCTTAATTATACTTTTCCCCCAAATTACTTGGTTGTTCTATATCATAACAATTTGTTTCTGGCTTGTTTCTGTTTTTGATTTTTGAGACAGGGTTTCTCTGTGTAGCTCTGGTTGTCCTGAAACTCACTCTGTAGATCAGGCTGGCCTCGACCTCAGAAATCCACCTGCCTCTGCCTCCCAAGTGCTGGGATTAAAGGTGTGCGCCACCACTGCCTGGCTGTGGCTATTATTTTTAATGTATTTATTTTATGAGTATTCCATATTGTTGTAAGTAATTAATGCATATTTATATCCACAATGAAAGTATTCAGAATGTTTTATTTTTTAACAAAGTCCTTGGCTCTTTTTAGATCATTCTTCTATAGGTGCATAATATCCAGTGTGTGGGTTTATTAAAAATTCTGGTAGTAATTTCAATGTAATTTACAGCTTTACAATGCTGACGCTTCTCATAAGAATATACCATAGACCTCTGCATATTTAGGACAGAAGTACTACAATTTTTATTGAGATTTTTCAGTAGTTATTAACATTATTTATGAGTGGTTCACTTTTAGAACTTCATATCTGAAAAATTTTACAACTTCGTCGGATCTATAAATGCACCTTTGATGACATTTGTAACCTTTCCTCACTTGGTCAGGTGGTATCAAGGTTAACAGCAATGTGTGGGAAGGCAGCTCTCTCAGATTAGCTAAAGACAATCATGCTGCTGACTAATTACTTTTTCTCAGCATTCCTAATTCAGTGTCCAGAAATTACAATATTTCAGAAACTATTAATCACTAAATATGTGATTTTGTTTGTCTCGTTAGTAGAATGTATTGAAATTAATTGGTCTGACACTTTCTGAAAGAATCGCTTTAAGGTCGAGAAAACTCATATAATTCTTAATTTCTAGGGGTTTTGAAGATTTACTAATTTTTAAGATACATATTCTGGCATAAAATGTGATATTTGCTTTAGTCTGTGATTGTGATTGATGTCTTTAAACAAACATTAGGTATATTTTCTTTAACTGATTTTGTAAGATTAAAGTGCTCAGATCTCAGTAAAGGGAGAGTACTCCGCTTATCTATGAGGCTGCCTAGAACTATCTGAACCAGGCAACACCAAGAAACATGCTAACATACCAAGAAAAAAAGACCATCAGGCCTCAACACTAGAAAAAGAACATTAAAGGCCACTAAGGAACACTGAGAGTGAGGAAAACTTCTACCATAGGGATGAAGACATCAACTGGTTATTCTATATCAAATTGTGAGTCTGTAAGTAACAGTTTATACACTGACCAGGCACATTTACACATTTAGAAATACATGTACATGTATATACATATTTAGTAAAAACATATGTATATATGCATATAAATACATATTTATATACATTTGTGTGTAAAAATATGTATTTTACAATATACACACATACATATACACACTTACATGCACACACATACCAAAATTTAAAGAAAGAGGCCATGGATTTATAAAAGAACAAGACAAAGGGGACATGGGTTTATTTGGAGGGAGGAAAGAAACAGAAAAAATGATTTAAATATACTGTATTCTAAAAAACATGCAAAAATTTAAAGTGCTCAAATCTGTAACATTTAGCCTTTTCCATGATTTACATACTTTCAACCAAGTTGTTTGGATGCTATAAAAATCTAAAAATACTTTTTACCAAATTAACTATTATTTAAAAATCAGTTCTCCTGTTGAGTAAAGTAAATTTCAGCTCAACCTTTTATGAAACAAGCCTATAGTCCTATACAACATAGTAGAATATACTTCTATAACAAATAAAAACACCATATGGCAATAATGGATTTATTTTATTAAGTCACTGTGTAAGACTGCCTGAGGTAGTTAGGTTTTTACTATGATGATGTTGGATCATCTTTCAAATTTTTTATTTATTTTGGCTTTCTATTTCTTTGTATGTCAATATTAAACTTCTTGCAACATTTTTCTATATTTTAAAATTTAGCATGTATTTGTTGCTTTCTTTCATAAATAAATATCTTCTTTTGTCCCAAGTGTCTTCTTAAAATTCTATCCCTGCATATTTACGTTTCTCCTCATTTTATTTCTCTATGATCTGTATATTTTTCTTTTATGAGTTCATAAATTCTTTAAATCATACTTTTTATTTTTTTAATTATTTTTTAATTAAAATATAGTGACAATTTTTTCCATTCCTTTATTTAACCCTTCTCTTGTTTTCTCATACTTTCTCTTTATTAAACCTGCACTTTAAAAATTGTTGATCATATATATATATATATATATATTCTTTATGTATGTCTACAAAATGTTCATCCCATATAATATTACTAGTGTGTACTGGTATTTAATAACCTGTTGGTGTGCTCTTCCCTTTGTGATATTATTTCTTATGCTCTCAACAGTCCTTAATTGCCTATAGTTTTTTGTCTAGGACTGAGTCCCAATGAGATTTAACTCTTCTCTGTTAGTATGTCTATTGGTGTACTTCTTGTTCAGATCTTTTTCTATTCTTTGTAAATCGATTTTTATTGGTTATTTTATTTATTTACATTTTAAATTCTATCCATCTTTCTAGTTTCTCCTCCACAAGCCCCTTATCCCCTCCTCCTTCCCCTGCCCTTATGAGGGTGCTCCCCTACCCACCCACCCACTCCTGCCCTCAGCGCCCTAGCATTCCCCAAACCTGGGTCATCAAGCCTCCACAGAACCAAGGGGCTCCCCTTCCAATGATGCCAGATAAGACAATCCTCTGCTCCATATCCAACTGGAGTCATGGGTCCCACAATGTGCACTCATTGGTTGGTGGTTTAGTCCCTGGGAGTTTTGACTGGTCTGGTTGGTTGATATTGTTGTTCTTCCTATGAGGTTGCAAGGCACTCAGCAGGTCTTCTTTAGGCAGCCACATTAACGAGACATATTTTGGGGTCCTTATTTCTTTCCGCAACTCTTCTATAAGAGTCCCTGAGATCCATTCAGTATTTGACTATGGGTCTCTGCATCTGTTTTATTCAGCTGCTGGGTGAAGCCTCTCAGAGGTCAGTAAACTAGGCTCCTGTCTGCAAGCATAAGAGGGTATCATTAAGGGTGTCAGGGATTGGTGCTTGCCCATGAATGGTCTCAAATTGGACCAGTTATTGACTGATCATTTTCTCAGTCTCTACTCCACATGCATTTCTTACAGACAGGAAAAATTTGGGGTTGAATGTTTTCTGTGTAGGTTAGAGTTCCTATAGCTCCATTGGAGTTCCTTCCTGACTACAGGAGGTGGCCTCTTTAGGTTTCATATCCCCACTGCTGTGAGTCTCAGCTAAGTCATTCCCGTTGATTCCTAGAAGGCCCCTCCCTTCCAGGTTTCTGGCACAATCTGGAGGTCCCCCTACTGGTCACCCTCACAGGTTTCCATTCATTCTCATGGCCCTCTGGCCCTTTCTCCTGTCTCTTCCCATACTTGATCCCAACCTCCATCCATTCCCCTATTTGTTCTCTCTCCCACCCAGTTCCCTCCCTTTATCTGCCACCTATGACTGTTATTTCCCCCTTCTAAGTCAGACTCAAGCATCCTCAATTGGGCATTCCTTCTTGTTTAGCTTCTTTGGGTTTGTGAATTGTATCAAGAGTATCCTGTACTTTATGGATAATATCTATTTATAAGTGAGTACATATTATACATGTCCTTTTGGGACGGGGTTATCTCAGGATGATATTCTCATGTTCCATGCATTTGCCTGCAAAATGCATGATGTCTTTTTTTTTAATGGCTGTGTAAATGTCCCACATTTTTTTTTATCCATTCCTCCATCAAGGTACATCTATGTGGTTCTCCAGTTCTGGCTATAGCTTCTTAAATTTATTTGCTTAAAGTATCTTTTTAAAAATTAATTTATTTACTTTACATTCTGAACCCATATTCCCCTTCCTCCTCTCCTCTAATTCTTTCCCTTTCACCTGATATTCTGCCATCCTCCCATTCTCCTTTTCCCTTAGAAAAGGGGAGAGCTCCCATGAATCTCAACTTACCAAGCTGTAGTAGATTAGGCACATCTTCTACTATTGTGTCCTAGATCCATCTGATGTTCTGTCTTTGATAGTTCAATCTCTGTGAGCACTTATGGTCCCAGGTTAGTTTATTCTTTAGGCTTTATTGTGATATCCTTCTCCTCTCTTCCTCTTACAATTTTTCCTTTTCCTCTTCTACAAGATTTTCTGAGCTCTACCTTATGTTTGTCTGTGGGTCTCTGCACCTGTGTCCAACAGCTGTTGAATGAATCCTCTCAGATGACAGTTATTCTCAGCACCTTTCTGGAAGCATAGGAGAATATCACTAATAGTGTTAGTGCTAGGCTCTTTCTCATGGTGATGTCTCAAGTTGGACCAGTCATTGGCTTGTCCTTTCCTCCAATTTTTGCTCTACCTTTATACCTGAACATCTTGTTGGCAGGAAACATTATAGGTCTAAGGGTCTGCAGTTGGATTGGTATCCCTGTGCCTTCATTGGAACTCTTTTCAGGTTATAAGAGATGGTCTTTTTAGGCTCCATACCCTCTATTGCTAGCACTCTTAGAAAGGGGTACCCTTATAATTTGATGGGAGATTCCGTTGTCCTAAGTTTCTAGCTCTTCCCAGAGATACCCACTAACCCAACTGATTCAAGGTTTTTCTCCTCAATAGTCTTTTTGTCTGCCCTCAATTTAATCCTTTTGGTCCCCTCAACTATCCTTACCCCACCCCATTTTCTCCTTCTATTCACCCAGATGTTTATTTTATTTTCCCTTTTCAGTGTGATTCAAGAATCCCAACTTGGGCCTTCTTTGTCACTTAACTTGTTTGGGTCTATGGGTTGTAGCATAGTTATCCTGTTATTTATGTTTGACTTTCTCTTTCTGTCTCATTTTATTCAGGATAATTTTTCTAGTTTCATCCATTTTACTGCAAGCTTCAGGATGTCATTATTTATAGTAACTGAGTAATAGTCCATTGTGTAAATGTACCATATTTTTTAAACCCATTCTTTGGTTGAGGGAGATGTAGGTTGTTTTCAGTATCTGGATATTATGAATAGAGCTGCTATGAGCATAATTGAGCAAGTGTCTTTGTAGTATGGATGGACATATTTTGAGCAAGCTGGTTCTTGAGTCAGAATTATTCTCAAATTTCTGAGAAATTATCAAATTGATATCTAAAGGGTTTGTACAAGGTTGCACAACCACTAGCAATAGACAAAGTGTTCTCATAGCTCCTCATCCTTATCAGCATATGCTGTAGCTTCAGATTTTGATATTGGCCATTCTGATGGGTTTAAGATAGAATATCATAGTCATTTTGATTTGCATTTCCCTGATGACAAAAGATGTTGAACATTTTTTTAAGTGTTTTAAGCCATTAGAGATTTCTCTATTGCAAATTTTGTTCCAATTTGTACCCCATTTTTAAATTGAGTAATTTGGTTTGTTAATAATCTAGTTACTTGAGTTCTTCATATATTTTTGATATCATCCCTTTTTCAAATGTATGGTTGATGATTATCTTTTCACATTTTGAAGGCTGCCATTTTATCTTTTGATAGTTTTCTTTGCCTTACATTTGTTTTTTACTTTCACTAGGTCATCTTGATCATAGTGCATGAGTTATTGGTATTCTGTTCAGGAAGTTGTCTCTTATACTAATGTGTTCAGGTTTAATCCACAAATTATCTTCTTTCAGATTTACTGTTTTGTTTTATGTTTAGGTCTTCTATCCACTTAGATTTGACTTTTGTGCAGGGCAATTGATATGAATTTCTTTACATTCTTTTATATACACATATTCAGTTAGACCAACATCACTTGTTGAAGATTATTTCTTTCATTGTATAGTTTTGCATCTTTGTCAAAAATCAAATGTCCATGGGTATGTGGGTTTACTTCCAGGTTTTCAATTCAATTGCATCAATCAATGTGTCTGTTTTTTTTTTTAATGCCAAATCCACACAGCATTTATTACTATTGCTCTGAAGTATAGCTTAAAATCAGGGATGGTGATACCTTTAGAAGTTCTTTTATTGTATAAGATTGTTTTAGCAATCCTGGATTTTGGGTTTCCCTATGATGTGTAGTATTATTCTTTCAAGATCTGTAAAGAATCATGTTGGAGGCTTTGTAGGAATTGCTTTGAATCTGCAGATTGTTTTTAGTAAAACAGCTATTTTTACTACGTTAATCCTATCAATCCATGAGCATAGGGGATCTTTCCATATTTCGATATCTTCTTCAACTTCTTTCTTTAGAGAGATAAAGTTGTCATATAGGTCTTCACTTGCTTGGTTAGAGTTACACTAAGATGCTTTATATTGTGTTTATTGTGATGGGTGTTCTTTTCCAGCCTGTTTATCATTTGTATAATGGAGGGGTATTGATTTGTTTTAATTAATTTTGTATTGAGCCATTTTGTTGAAGGTGTTTATCAGCTGAAAGAGTTCTCTGTTAGAATTTTAGGTGTCATTATATATGCAACATATCATCTGCAAATAGAGATACTTCTATTTCTTCATGTCTAACATTATATACCTTTGATCTCCTTTAGTTGGATTAATCCTCTAACTAGTATTTTAAATATTATACTATATAGATATGGAGAGAGTGGGCCAGCAGCTTCTGTCCATTGGTTGGGTGCAAATATCTCTATCTGAAACTTTCAGCTGCCTGTTGGGTGTTTTGGAGGACAGTCATGAGAGGTCCCTTTATGTGAGAGCTCCATAGCTTCAGTAATAGTGTCAGGCCTTGAGACCTCCACTAGGTTTGGATCCAACTTTGGGCCTGTTGCTGGACCTTCTTTTCCCCAGGCTCCTCTCCATTTCCATCCCTGAAGTTTTTTTTAACAGGAACGATTATGGGTCAGAGTTTTGACTGTGGGTTAGCAACCTCCTCCCTCATTTGATGCCCTGTCTTTCTGCTGGAGGTGGGCTCTGTAAGTTTCTTCTCCTTACTGTTGGACATTTCATCTAAATCTAAATTTTCTTCTTTTCTAAATCTAAAGTTTCTTCTCCTTACTGTTGGACATTTCATCTAAATGCTCCCTTTGAATCCTGAGAGTCTCTCACCTCCCAGGTCTCTGGTGCATTCTGGAGGATCATCCCAACCTCCTTCCTCCCTAGGTTGACTCTTTCTATTCTTTCTGCTGGCCCTCAGGGCTTCAGTCCTTTTCTCCCACCCAATACCAGATCATGTTCAGTTCCTCCTTACTGACTCCACCCCATTCTCTTTCACTCCCAGGTCCCTCCCTCCCTCCCAACTTGTGATTGCTTTCTTCTTCCTCCCCAGTGGGACTGAGGAGTCTTCACTTGGGCCCTTTAGCTTGTTTAACTCAAAAGTTCTGTGGACTATATCGTGGGTATTCTGTACTTTTTTTTTTTCCTTATGGCTAATATCCACTTATTAGTGAGTACATACCATGCATGGCTTTTTGAATTCCTTAGGTGTCTCTTGTTATGCTTTCTTTTCATCTCTGACTTTCTTAGTTTCAACAATTCTCTCTCTCTCTCTCTCTCTCTCTCTCTCTCTCTCTCTCTCTCTCTCTCTCTGTGTGTGTGTGTGTGTGTGTGTGTGTGTGTGCCTTTTAGTGAGTTTGGATATGGGTTTTTTTATCTTGTTGATTGTCTCAAAAAATCATCTCTTGGCTTTTTGATTCTTTGAATTGTTTTCTTTGTTTCTAATTTATTGATTTCAGCCCCAAGTTTGATTATTTCTTGTCATGCTCTCCTGTTGTGTGCATTTGCTTTGTTTTGAGAAATGTATTTTTAAGAGAGAAAAAAATTACAACTTACACCACTGACTATATGCCTTGTTCTTTCTAGTATAGCACTAAGAACTGAATTCAAGACATATAAGCTAGGCAGGCAGTCTAATGTAAAGTCACAAACCTTTGATATACATGTAGTTTGAATGTATATGATACTTGGCATTTTTGGTTAGCAATTCTTAATGTGAATTATTTCAATACTAATTTTATTTCTGGTCATAGAAGTGCTTATCTTTAGTCACAGCACTCAGAAGGCAGAGGCAGAGAAAAATCTCTGTAAGATTGACATTATCCTAGTGTGCACAGATCCAGACCAAATAGACTAACATTCTAAAACCCTGTCTTGAGATAAAGCAACAACAGAAGCAGCACTATTTTGACATTTCCATTATATATTTAGTCAATATACCTTGCCTTCAAAATTTCACATCACATATTAGATAAGCTGTGTGTGTGTGTGTGTGTGTGTGTGTGTGTGATTTGCAGGTTTGAGTGCATTATTTACATGGGTTTGCCTACACATGTGTATATGGGTGCAATTAGATGTGTCTGAGAGTATGTGTAGGTGCCTGACATAGATATCAGTTTATTTTCAGTGTTTTTCTCTTATATATTGAGACTGGGTTTCTCTTAAGCCTTAAACTTGCCATTTAAGATAGTCTACCTACAAAGCTTGCTCCAGGGTTTACTTACCTCTATCTTCAATGTTTAGAGATTATAGTCATCTGGCAGACTAACATGGCTCTTATTGAAGTGCAACTATAGGATGTATAAGGAAATGAATATAATGTTGGAGATTCTATTCTTGGTTCATAGAGTATGAAAAGAAACAAAATTATACTCAAGTCTTCCTTTGAAAGTAACCCAGTCAAAAAGAAATGCTTTTAACTACGTAGGGGAAATAATTAAGAGTAATTTAAAAAATTATTGTTAGATAGTTTGAAGGACTGGGTTCTTGTTTACTTTTAGAAGGCCCAGGAGCTATAGTTTTTCTAATATCTCTTTACTCTTTGGTTTTAATCTAAAGTGTTGGGAGCCAACTCATAGCAGAAAGTGCCTATCATCTTTGCAGCCATCTCAAGCCATATACTCTGACAAGAGACTTGTTTTCAACAGCCTACAACAGCTGAACACACTCTGCTAAGTATCTTGTTTTTCCCACATATCTTGTTTTTCTGTTTAGTGCCCCCAGCTATAAGGTGCATGTGGTATCCATGCCTGCAAGGCGCACATGGTATCCACGCCTACAAGGCACATGGCAAAAGTGTATAAATACCCTGCATTTCCCTTCAATGAATGAGACTTGATCAGATCCTCTGTCTTGTCTCCATACTTTGAGTCTCTTCCCCTTCATCACCACTCTCTCTCTTGCTATACCCTGACCTGCAGACCAGAGCAGCAGCTCGGGTGGGACATTTTGTTGCTCAAGGAGAGGTAGCAAGAACGAGAGACCCAGTGAGGGACATTACTGGAAGAAGTGTTGACTGAAAATTCAGAAGGTGAACACAAATATGTTGCGTCGAGAAAGGTAAGCCATGATAATGAAAATGGGGCAAGAAATAAGTTAGTCTGAACTCAACTCTGTTTTTGTTTTGTTGTTTTCTGCTCATGTGTGTTAATTGACTGCTTTTGTTTCATTGTTTGAATGCTGTCTTTCGTGTTCAAAATAAAAAGAATTGTATATATCTGAAATTAGAATCCAAAATACAACCAAAGATTGATGACAATTTGTCAGAGCCAGATTGTGCTGACCTAGAGGAAGAGGTAGTCAAATATTATGACCCTGAATGGCCCTCTTCCTGAAGGCCCCCTCCCTATGCACCTCCAACTCCAAATGCACTTGGTATGGAGATGGTGGTTGTAGATCCCAGAAAGGATTTACAAGAAAAAATATATTTTCTTAAACAACAAATAGAGTTAGAAAAAGAGTATCATGACTTAATTAAGCAGCTACAAAAATTAAAGACAGGGAAAAGGTCTCAAGAGGTCCCATTCCTCAACCTGAAGTCCTAAGACAGTCCCTGTACTTTAGCTTTAGTTTAGCCACAGATCAACCAGAGGAGGGAGACTCTGAGGCTTTCCCTGTATCAGAGACCAGAGATGCTCAAGGGGTTGCTTGGAGACATCACACAGGGTTTAATTTTCAAATTATTAAAGAATTTAAAAAATGCAGTATCACAATACGGTGCCACTGCTCCCTTTACTCTCACAATTTTAGAGTTTGTCACAGAGGAGTGGCTGACTCCTGGTGACTGGAATACTTTAGTGAGAGCAGTTCTTAGCAGTGGTAACCATCTTATTTGGAAATCAGAGTATCATGAGAATTGTAAAGAGACAGCTAGGAGAAATATTCAGGCAGGCAATGGTTGGTCCTTTGATGCCTTGGTAGGAGAAAGGCAATTTGCTTCTAGTAATAACCAGATGCAATACTACCCAGGCTTATTTGCTCAAATTCAAAATGCAGTCATGAAGGCTTGGTGTAAACTCCTGGCAAAGGGAGACCCTGATGCATCTTTGATAGCAGTCAGACAAGGGCCTGATGAATGATTTTCTGCTTTTGTTCATTGATTAATGACAACAGCAGGGAGGATTTTTGGTAATGCAGAGGCAGGTATAGATTATGTGAAACAGCTTGCATATGAAAATGCTAATCCTGCCTGCCAAGTGGCCATTAGACCCTAAAGGAAAAAGACAGACCTTACTGGGTATATCAGACTCTGTTCTGACATAGGTCTCTCCTACCAACAGAACTTAGCTATGGTGGCTGCCATGTAAGGACAATCAGTAAGAAATTTTTTTGGCAAGTAGAGACAAAAAAGGCCTGTTTTAAATGTGGCAAGCCTAGACACTTTGCAAGAGATTGCAAGGCAGAAAATGAGTTAACCCAGAGACACCCCAGAAAACAGCCTGGGCACTGCTCACTTTGCAAATGTGGAAGGCATTAGGCTAGTGAATGTCGGTCCAAAAATGATGCATAAGGAAACACCCTTCCCCATAATCAGGGGAACGGGAACAGGGGCCAGCTCCAGGCTTCAAACCAACACAAGCCAAAACAGGCTTATGGAGCAGTCAGTTTCATACCAGCAAACAACAATCCTTTTCTGAACTTAGTTGAGCAACACCAGGAATCACAGGACTGGACCTCAGTTCTGCCATCCACACAGTATTAACCCCAGAAATGGGACCTCAGACCTTACCCACTGGAGTGTTTGGACTGCTCTATCCAAATGTGTTTGGCCTGATAGTGGGAAGAAGCAGAGCTACTATGCAGAGACTACAAATTTTTTCTGGAGTTATAGACAATGATTATCAAGGTGAGATTAAGATAATGGCCAAGGCAATTCAGAATATAGTCACCATTCCTACAGGAAGGAAGATAGATCAACTATTATTACTGCCATTGTTTCCTACTAATCACAAATATAAGAGTCCTAAGAGAGGGGATTAAGGCGTTGGTTCCTCTGATGCATACTGGGTACAGCCTATAGTTAAACAAAAACCTATGATGACACTATGGCTGGATAGGAAGGCATTCCAAGTCTTGATTGATACAGGAGCTGATGTGACTATCCTAAAACAAAGTGGTTGGTCTGCCACCTGGCCTCTGACCCCAAGCTTAACCAATTTATGGGGTATTGACCAAAGTCAAAACGCACAACAAAGCTCTGAGGTGCTGACATGGAAAAATAAAAAAGGAAATACAGGAAATATACAACCCTATGTCATCTCAGGCCTTCCAATTATTCTCCAGGGCCAAGAACTTTATCCCAGTTGGGATTGATTATGTACAGTCCTAATGAAGTAATCTCATCTCATATGATAAACTCTGGATTCTTAATGGGGAAAGGATTAAGAAAAAGTGAAGGTGTGATTACTCATCCCATTGAGGTCCATGGTAAAACTGGAAGAAGAGGCTTGGGGTATTTTTGATGGTGGCTACTGATTCAGCTGCACGCCTAAGGTGTTGTGCAGATCTCATCACCTGGAAGGGGGACTTGCCCGTCTGGATGGATCAGTGGTCCCTAACCACTGAAAAATTATCAGCTGCCCAGTTGCTAGTGCAGGAGCAATTACAGGCAGGACATTTAGAAGAGAGAAATTCTCCCTGGAATACCCCAATATTTGTCATTAGGAAAAAGTCAGGAAAGTAGAGATTGTTGTAAGACTTGAGGGCTGTTAACGCAACCATAATTTGGATGGGAGCTTTACAACCTTGGCTGCCCACACAGGTGACCATACCTTTAGGCTATTATAAAATAGTTATAGATTTAAGAAACTGTTTCTTTAATATCCTCTTGCATCCTGATGATAGAAAGCGCTTTGCTTTTAGTGTTCCCACTATAACCTTTAAAGAACCTATGAAAAGATTTCAATGGAAGGTCTTGCCTCATGGTATGGCCAAAAGTCCTACCTTGTGCCAAAAATTTGTGGCCTCTACCATAGATGGTGTTAGAACCATGTGGACACAAATCTACATGATTAATTTCATGGATGATATTTTAATAGCAGGAAAAGATGGAAAACAGTTACTCCAGTGTTTTGATGATCTTAAAACAGCTTTACAAACTGCAGGGTTACAAATAGCACCAGAAAAGGTACATTTATAAGATCCATATACTTATTTAGTATTTCAGATTAATGGCGCATGTATTATTAATAGTAAGGCCACCTTGAGGACTGATTCCCTTAAGACACTTAATGGTTTTTAAAGACTATTGGGAAACATTAATTGGCTATGACCATATTTGAAACTCACGACAGGAGAATTGAAGCCTCTGTTTGATATTCTCAAAGGAGATACTGACCCTAAGTCTCACAGGGCTCTAACAGAGGACGGTAGAAAAGCCTTACAGAAGGTAAAGAGTGCTATTTCATCCCAATTTGTAATTCATATTAATTATTCTAAGCCTTTATATTTTCTTATTTTTAACACTAAATTAACTCCTACTGCAGTTTTTTTTTTTGGCAAACTACACCCATATTATGGGTTCATCTTTCCACATCCCCTAAAAAATTTATTTATCCATACTATGCAGCTGTAGTGGATATGATTATGTTAGGCAGAGATAGCAGTCAAAAATATTTTGGAAAAGATCCTCATGTCATAGTACAACCCTATACAACATATCAGGTTGATTGGCTTATGCAGAGTTCTGAAGTCTGGCCTATTGCATGTGCCTCATTTGGTGGTCAGCTAGATAATTATTATACACCACATAAATTGGTTCAGTTTTGTAATTGCCATGCATTTGTTTTTCCATCTCATACTTTGTATGCGCCTATAAAGAAAGCATTGCTAGTTTTCACTGATTGTTCCTCATCAGGAACAGCTCTGCTTATGCCTTTAAAGAGCAAATAATCTCCTTTGCTACATCATCTGTCTCAGCTCAATTGGTTGAATTACATGCTGTTATTGCTGTACTTCAAGCATTTCTAAACCAAACCATTAATATTTACACAGATAGCTCATATATAGTTCAATCTATCTCTCTGTTAGAAACTGCTGCACAAATAAAGCATTCCTCAGAAGCAGCCAATTTGTTTTTACAGTGTCAACAATTAATTTTGAGGAGAAAGTGTAAATTCTTTATAGGACACCTAAGAGCCCACACTGGGCTACCAGGTCCTCTCTGTGAGGGAAACACCAAGGCAGATCTAGTCCCAGCCACGCGTGTAACCACAGTGACTTTATTAGATCAGCCATTTAACTTGGATCAGGCCATAAAGGCTCATGAGTTACATCACCTTAATTCTAAAACTTTAAAGGTCATGTTTAAAATTAACAGAGAACATGTTAGACAAATTGTCAAGCAATGTGAATTATGTGTTACACTTTTACCAGTTCCTCATTTGGGTGTAATCCAAAGGGACTGATACCAAACAGTCTCTGACAAATGGTTGTTATTCATTATAATGAATTTTCAAATCAGAAATATATACATGTATGTGTAGATACATACAGTGGTTTCATTTATGCAACATCACACACTGGAGAAGCAAGCAAATATGATCACTCACATGCTCACTACAATTGCTGTATTGGGTGTTCCTAAACAGATAAAGACTGACAGTGGCCCAGATTATACAAGCTCCAGTTTCCACCAATTCTGTGAAAAATTAGGAATACTACATAAAATGGATATTCCATATAATCCACAGGGCCAAGGTATGGTAGAAAGGGCACATCAAGCCATTAAATGTCAGTTTGAAAAAATTAGGTATGGGGAATGGTACCCTACCAAGGGATCTCCCAGGAATATCCTTCATCACATGTTCTTTATTTTAACTTTGGATTCTGAAGGAAAATCTGCTGCAAATAGATTCTGGCATCCTGATACCATAAAGAATTTTACAACAGTCCTCTGTAAGGACCCATTAACTGGAACCTGGAATCGCCAGATTCAGTGCTTATTTAGGGAAGAGGTTCTGTCTGCATATATTCCCAAACTGCAGATGCCACATGCTGGTTTTCAGAGAGACTGATTAAAAAAATAGACAACAATAACAAATCCAGAAAGGAGAAAACCCCTGAGAAGCATATGTTTTTTTCTTTGCAGAAAACCTGAAGGCCTTCAAACTGGAACAGATCATCCAGCAAATCTGACTTGGGAAGTTCTCAATGCAGCCAGAGTGGCTCTATTGGACTTTTGGTTCCCCAACTTATAATTTAGTGGGGTACTCTTAAAAAAGAGTGTTGCATTTATACTGACTATTCAGGCATTGTTAAGTCTTTTGTCTCTTGGGTTCATGCTGTTCAACAGACTGATTGCTTTTGTACAACAGATAGATGCTATTTAAATGAAACCCATACAGGTCCATTATTACAGGCAGGAAGTAGGGAATTCTAAGACCTCTGTTATCAAGACTGACAAGGATTAACCCCCAACTTACTCGCTAAGCTGGATAGTCTATGACGGGTAATAGAACACTTCAAGACCCTTGCCCCTAACTGGAAGGCCTGACCATCCTAAGACAGGAACTCAACCAATGGCTGTTGAGTATCCAAAGATGGGAAAGGGAGGCGGGGGTCCTTTGTTGCAACCTAAAACAGACACAGTTTCCATAAGTTTTCCCAGCCTTCCCTTTTGAAAAAAATTAAAAAGGCGGACCGGTTAGGAGCCGACTTGTAGCAGAGAGCAGCTATCATCTTTGCAGCCATCTCAAGCCATATACTCTGACAAAAGACTTGTTTTTAACAGCCTACAATAGCTAAGCATACTCTGATAAATATCTTGTTTTTCCTACATATCTTGTTTTGCTGTTTAGTGCCCCCAGCTGCAAGATACATGTGGTATCCACTCCTGCAACACACATGGGGCACACACTATCCACACTATCTACACCTGTAAGGCGCATGTGGTGTCCACGCCTACAAGGCACATGGCAAAAGTGTATACATACCCTGGATTTCCCTTCAATAAATGAGACTTGATCAGAACCTCTTTCTTGTCTCCATTCTTCGTGTCTCTTCCCCTCCATCCCCACTCTCTCTCTCTCTCTTGCTAAACCGTGACCCGCAGACTGGAGCAGCAGCTTGTGCCAGGACACCAAAGCCTGTTAACAAATTTATGTAATATCTGATCCATTTTAATGAAGGCAAAGCTTATGAATGAAAAAAAATTATGAAAAACATTTCAGAAAAAATGATATGAAGTAATTCTCTGAAGTTGTATTTATGTATTGTTTCAATGGCTATATGAGGAAAGTGCAATCATTTACAACCTAATATGAAGAACTGAAAGAGTTTAAGAAAATAGCCAAGGGTATTACTAGTGCATGGAAAAGAGGAATTCTAATCAATGGATTCTTGCTTGTATGTTTGTGGACATATGTCTAGGCATTATCTGATATTCTGAACACTGGTGAAGGAAAAATCACACAGAAGAAAGAAGATGCAGAAGCAGAAGGAGAAGGAGGAAAAGGAGAAGGAGAAGAAGAGGAAGAAGAGAGGAAAATGTGAAGTAGAAGAAGTGCAGGAAGAAGAACAAATATATAGACAGGAGGGAAAGGGGGAGAGAGAGAGAGAAAGAGAGAGGAAGAAAGAGAGAGAGAGACAGAGAGAGAGAGAGAGAGAGAGAGAGAGAGAGAGAGAGAGAGAGAGAGAGAGAGAAAGAGAAACTTACAAATGTATGCTATGGAGCCTGCCACTTACAATGCATAACTAGAGCCGAAGCAGTGAAAGAAAGAATAATGGGGTTCTGAAGTAATTTTCCTTTGTTCAAACTTCATGATTTAATATTCATATTTTTTTGGAAAATAATTTCATGGAATCACTTGAAAAGTTTAGGTGTATTTTTTCTGGTACAAGTCTTTGGCTTTGTTCAAATGAGGCAAGGTCAGAAAGTTGAAGAATTCTGACAGAAGATAAAGTAAAAGCTTAGTAGGAATTCAATTAATTCCACATCTTGTTTGCATTGTCAAAAAGCACATAGGCAATTTTCATGCAAAAGTACAGATTAACATTTACTGTAGTAGACAGTTATTAAAGCTAACTACTTATTATGAATCATCTCAGATGTGGCACATGTAAACCCTCCATGGCAGTAGAACATACACTATTGCAACCACTAGGCTGGAGCAGAAGGAGACTGCCACTGTTATATTCCAGCCCAGTACTTGCAGTAGTGCCTTAGTTTTAGGGGTTTTATATAAATAAAGTCATGTGTTTAACTGCTTATGAATATTTGCAAATACTATGAGTAATATATGAGCCATGATGCACATATGGGAATAAACATTATAGAGTTAGGTGCCATTAAGTTTTTTATACTTCACATGTAACAGCAGCTAACACCAAGAAAAGGTGATTTTTTTCATTTGAAATAATAGATCACTCATTCAATACTATTTAGAAAATTTAGAGAATTAAAAAAAACAGTTTAGATCCTTAAATTCATTAATGAATCAATAGTTAACTGTTTTATAGTTATTGTTTACTTTTTGAATTAAAGTTGGTGTTTTTTCTTTGTCTAAATTTTCTAATTGTATTGAATAATAAATAATAAATAATAAATCAATGGTTAACTCTTTTTTACAGTTATTTTTCATTTGTTGAATCTGTGATGTTCCATTTGTGATATGACTAACAGCTAATAGTAATGGATAAAATTCCAGAGTATTTACTTTCTCTCAGGTAATAGTCACAGATTATCTTACTGAATTCACACAATAGTTTTATCTGATAAACATTACTTTAATCTCCCTATAAAGGAGAAAGTGGTTTTTTCAAAATTTTTTAGAAAAATAAATATAATAAGATAAAATAAAACCTATCAAATTTAAGTTGGAAATTCCAAATCAAAAGAAGGTAAAGAGTTCCAAGATAAGAAACTAGAATCAGAAACCTACTAATTCACACACCCAGAAGGCCCATAAAAATAGTAAACTGAGATCTACAGTATATTAGCAGAGAAGCTGGTGTACACTTGTGTTTGCCTTGTGCCTTCTATGAGTTCCTAAAAGCTTTTCTTAGTAGAATAAGAAAGTCTTTTTATCATTTTGTTCTCCAATCCCTCTGGAGTCTACACTCATTCTTGCCCCTCTATTATACATTTCAATAAGATCTGAGGAGTAAGACTTGTTGGAGATATCCCACTTAGAACTGTGTGTTTCAGTGTTTCTTTCTTTGGATTATTTCTGGCTGTGGGTCTCTATTTGAGCCCATCTGCTCCAGGAGAAAGCTTCTCCAATGAAAACTGAATAAGGCCCTGATACACATATCAGAATACCATTAGAAGTCATTATTGTTGATGACATCTGAAGTGTAAATAAAATATCCAATAAAAAAAGGAAAAAAAAAGTAGTATTTGTTTTACACTAGGTCGCTGGCTATCTTGTTTTTTTGTTTTTAGTCAGTCACCAAAGCAGTGGTTCAATCTTGTGGAATCGACCTGACATCAAATCAGATATTAGTTGGTTACTCCCCCAAGTTTTAGGCAACCATTGTTCCAGCATAATTTTTAGGCAGGGCAGATTGTAAGTCAATGGTCTCTTGGCTAAGATGGTGTTCACATTTCTCTTTTGGTAGCCTGCAGAGTAACTTCCTGTACCAAAAACACTAGAAGTAGTTTTTAAATTACAAAAGTTTTAATTCAGCAAAAGGTTTATAAGCATGTATATATAATATTTTATAATTTTTAAAATGTTCATGTAGAATGGAATAAAATAAGAGAGGAGATATATATATGTTGAGAACACTTAAATATATGCTTTTTAGAAACATTTGAGCTCCTGGATCTGAGGCTTGGAGCAGACCTCTGCTGGGTCTGCCCTTGTGTGGACACCGGGTTCCACCAGAGACATCCTGGAGGCTCCGCTGATCCCAGAGCCATGGGTAGGAAGACCCACACACAGCCCTATGCCCATAACTGGGTGCTTGAAGTGCTCAGATTCCACCAGATATGCAATCCCCGCCCATGAAGAATAGCACTTCACTTCTGCCCCTCTCCTGGATCTGAGGCATGGAGCAGACCTCTGCCAGGTCTGCTCTTGTGTGGACACCGGATTCTGCCCCAGACATTCTGGAAGGTCCACTCAACCCTTAGCGGCAGAGGTACCACTGAAACCAGAGTGGCAGAGGAACAACTGAACTCAGAGCAACAGACAACATATCCTAAGATATCCTAGAGGAGCCACTGCAGTCAGAACAGTGGGCACCTTATCCTGAGACATCCTAGAGGTACCACTGTATTCAGAGCAGCTAGAGAAGATCACAGTGACATCTGAACCCCAAGGAGATCAGACACAGGCAAGATAACTGGAAAGGCAAGATTCAGTTAGAGACAGCGAGTACAGGTAGCACTAGAGTTAACCAGATGGTGAAAGGCAAGCTCAAGAACATAAGCAACAGAATCCAAAGTTACATGGCATTATCACCACCCAGTTCCCCCATTATAGCAAGCCCTGAACACCCCATCACACTGGAAAAGCAGGATTCAGAATTAAAATCAATTCTCATGATGATGATAAAGGACTTTAAAAAGGACATAAATAATACTCTCAAAGAACTTAAGGAGAACACAGGTAGACAGATAGAAGCCCTTAACGAGGAAACACAAAAATCCTTTAATGAATTGAAAGAAAACACAACCGAACAGGTTAAGGAATTAAACAAAACAATCCAAGCTCTAAAAATGGAAGTAAAAACAACAAAGAAATAACAAAGGGAGACTACCCTGGAGATAGAAAACCAAGGAAAAAGATCAGGAGTCATAGACACAAGTATCACCAACAGAATACAAGAGATAGAAGAGAGAATCTCATGTGAAGAAGATATCATGGAAAACATTGACACAACTGTCAAAGAAAATGCAAAATACAAAAAACTACTATCCCAAAACATACAGAAAATCCAAGACACAATGAGAAGGCCAAACCTAAGGATGATAAGTATAAATGAGGGGGAAAACTCCCAACTTAAAGGACCAGTAAATATCTTCAACAAAATTATAGAGGAAAGCTTTCCTAACCTGCAGAAAGAGATGTCCATAAATATACAAGAAGCCTACAGAACTCCAAATAGTTTAGACGAGAAAAAAATACCTCCCGCCACATAATAATCAAAACATCAAATGTACAAAACAAAGAAAAATACTAAAAGCAGTAAGGGAAAAAGGTAAAGTAACATATAAAGGCAGACCTATAAGAATTATACCAGACTTCTCACCAGAAATTATAAAAGCCAGAAGATCCTGGACTGATGTTATACAGAACCTAAGAGAACAAAAATGCCAGCCCAGACTACTATATTCAGTAAAATTCTCAATAAATATTGATGGAGAAAGAAAAATATTCCATGACAAATGCAAATTTACACAATATCTTCCCACAAATCCAGCCCTTCAAAGGGTAATTGGTGGAAAACTCCAACACAAGGAGGGAAACTACAACCTAGAAAAAGGAAGGAAGTAATCTTCCAACAACCCTAAAAAAAGATAGCTACACAAACATAACTCCACTGCCAATAGCAAAAATAACAGGAAACAACATTCATTTCTTTTTAATATCTCTTAATATCAATGGACTCAATTCTCAAATAAAAAGACATAGACTATCAGACTGGATACATAAATATGATGCAGCATTTTGCTGCATGGAGGAAACGCACCTCTGTGACAAAGACAGACAGTACCTCAGAGTAAAAGGATGGAAAACAATATTCCAAGGAAATGGTCCCAAGAAACAAGCTGGAGTAGTGATTCTAATATCAAATAAAATCGATTTTTAACCAAAAGTAATAAAAAAATAAAGAAGGACACTTCATATTCATCAAAGGAAAAATGTACCAAGAGGAATTTGCAATTCTGAACATCTATGCCTCAAATGTAAGGGCACCCACATACATAAAAGAAACTTTACTGAAGCTTAAAGCATACAACTCATACAATAATAGTGGAAGATTTCAACACCCCACTCTCAGCAATGGACAGATCATGGAAACAAAAACAAATCTGAGACACAATGAAACTAACAGAAGTTATGAATCAATTGGACTTAACTGACATCTATAGAATATTTCATCCTAAAGCAAAAGAATATACCTTTTTCTCAGCACCTTCTTTCTCAGCATGGTACCTTCTCCAAAATAGACCATATAATTGGTCACAAAACAGGCCTCAACAGATACAAAAAGATTGAAATAATACTTGTACCCTATCAGATCATCATGGACTAAGACTCATCTTTAATATGGACAAAAACAAAGGAAAGCCCACATACACATGGAAACTGAACAATGCTCTACTCAATGATAACTTGATCAAAAAAGTAATAAAAAAAGAAATTAAAGACTTTTTTTAGGATTTAATGAACATAAGGATACATAATACCAAAACTTGTGGGACTCCATGAAAGCACTACTAAGAGGAAAACTCATAGCTCTAAGTGCCCCCAAAAAGAAACTGGAAAGAGCATACACTATCAACTTGACAGAACACCTGAAAGATCTAGAACAAAAAGAAGCTAATACACCCAAGAGGAGTAGACAGCAGGAAATAATCAAACCCAGGGCAGAAATCAACTAAGTAAAAACAAAAAGAACTATACAAAATATCAACAAAACCAGGAGCTGGTTCTTTGAGAAAAATCAACAAGATAGATAAACCCTTAGCCAGACTAAACAAAGGGCACAGAGACAGTATCCATATTAATAAAATCAGAAAAGGGAGACATAACAACAGAAATTGAGGAAATTTAAAAAAATCATCAGCTCCTACTACAAAGTCTTATACTCAACAAAATTGGAAAATTTGGATGAAATGGACAATTTTCTAGACAGGTACCAGATACAAAAATTAAATCAGGAGCAGATAAACCATTTAAACAGTCCTATAAGCCCTAAAGAAAT
Source organism: Arvicanthis niloticus (assembly GCF_011762505.2). Taxonomy (NCBI): domain Eukaryota; kingdom Metazoa; phylum Chordata; class Mammalia; order Rodentia; family Muridae; genus Arvicanthis; species Arvicanthis niloticus. The sequence goes on from NC_047661.1 coordinate 4,037,121, forward strand.
AGAAGGAATCATTACAAGTCTCCCCACCAAAAAAAAGTCCAGGGCAAGATGGTTTTAGTGCAGAATTCTATCAGACCTTCAATGAAGACCTAATACCCATTCTCTTCAAGCTATTCCATCGAATAGAAACAGAAGGAACACTACCCAATTCGTTCTATGAAGCTACTATTAAGCTCATACCTAAACCACAAAAAGACCCAACAAAGAAAGAGAACTACAGACCAATCTCTCTTATGAATATTGATGCAAAAAATACTCAATAAAATTCTCACAAACTGAATCCAACAACACTTCAAAACAATTATCCATCATGATCAAGTAGGCTTTATCCCAGGAATGCAGGGATTGTTCAATATTTGGAAATCCATCGATATAATCCACTACATAAATAAACTCAAAGAAAAAATAAACACATGATCATCTCACTAGATGCTGAGAAAGCATTTGACAAAATTCAACATTTTTTCATGTTAAAAGTCTTGGAAGATCAGGAATTCAAGGCACATACGTAAACATAGTAAAAGCAATATACAGCAAGCCAACATCAAACTAATTGGAGAGAAACTTGAAGCAATCCCACTAAGATCAGGGACTAGACAAGGCTGCCCACTCTCACCTTACCTATTTAATATAGTACTGGAAGTCCTAGCTAGAGCAATTAGACAACAAAAGGAAGGCAAAGGGATACAAATAGGAAAGGAAAAAGTCAAAATTTCACTATTTGCAGATGATAAGATAGTATACTTAAGTGACATTAAAACTTCCACCAGAGAACTCCTAAACCTGATAAACAACTTTAGAAAAGTGGCTGGATATAAAATCAACTCAAACAAATCAGTAGCCTTCCTCTACTCAAAGGATAAACAGGCTGAGAAAGAAATTAGGGAAATGACACCCTTCACAATAGCCACAAATAAAATATCTTAGAGTGAATCTAACAAAGCACATAAAAGATCTGTATGACAAGAACTTCAAGTCTCTGAAGAAAGAAATTGAAGAAGATCTCAGAAGATGGAAAGATCTCCCATGCTCCTGGATTGGCAGGATTAACTTAGTAAACATGGCCATCCTGCCAAAAGCAATCTACAGATTCAATGCAATCCCCATCAAAATTCCAAATCAATTCTTCATAGAGATAGAAAGAACAATTTACAAATTCATTTGGAATAACAAAAAACCTAGGATAGTGAGAACTATTCTCAACAGTAAAAGAACTTCTGGGGAAATCACCATCCCTGACCTCAAACTGTACTACAGAGCAGTAGTGATAAAAACTACATGGTGTTGGTACAGAGACAGGCAGGAAGATCAATGGAATAGAATTGAAGACCCAGAAATGAACCCACACACCTATGGTCACTTGATTTTTGACAAGGAAACTAAAAGCATCCAGTGGAAAAAGGTCAGCATTTTCAACAAATGGTGCTGGCTCAATTGGAGGTCAGCATGTAGAAGAATGCAAATTAATCCATTCTTATCTCCTTGTACAAAGCTCAAATCCAAGTGGATAAAGGACCTTCACATAAAGCCAGATACACTGAAACTAATAGACGAGAAGTTGGGGAAGACCCTCAAATACCAAGGCATAAGGGAAAAGTTCCTGAACAGAGCACCAATGTATGTTCTAAGATCAAGAATGGACAAATGGGACCTCATCAAATTGCAAAGCTTCCGTAAGGCAAAGGACACTGTCAATAAGACAAAATGGCAACCAAGAGATTGGGAAAAGATCATTACCAATCCTACATCCGATACAGGGCTAATATCGAATATATACAAAGAACTCAAGAAATTAGATGCCGAACAACAAAATAACCCCATTAAAATGGGGGATAGAGCTAAACAAAGAATTCTCAACTGAGGAAACACGAATGGCCAAGAAGCACCTTAAGAAATGGTCAACATCCTTAGTCATCAGGGAAATACAAATCAAAACAACACTGAGATACCACCTCACACCAGTCAGAATGGCTAAGATCAAAAATTCAGGTGATAGTAGATGCTGGGGAGGATGTGTAGAAAAAGGAACACTCCTCCATTGTTGGTGGGGTTGCAAGCTGGTACAATCACTGTGGAAGTCAGTCTGGCAGTTCCTCAGAAAATTGGACATAGCACTACCTGAGGACCCAGCTATACCACTCCTGGGCATATACCCAGAAAATGCTCCAACATATAACAAAGACATATTCTCTACTATGTTCGTAGCAGCCTTATTTATAATATCCAGAAGCTGGAAGGAACCCAGATGCTCTTCAACAGAGGAATGGATACAGAAAATGTGGTACATTTACACAATGGAATATTACTCAGCTATTAAAAATGATGAATTCAAGAAATTCGTAGGTAAATGGATAGAACTAGAAAATATCATCCTGAGTGAGGTAACCCAATCACAACAAAAACATACATGGTATTTACTCACTGGTAAGCAGATGTTAGCCCAAAAGTTTGAAACAACAAAGATTCAACTAACAGACCACATGAAGCTTATGAAGAAGGAAGAACAAGTATGGATGCCTAGGTCTTTCTTAGAAGGAGCATCAGAATACCCAAGGGAGCAAATATGGAGACAAAGTGTGGGACAGAAACTGAAGGAGAGGTTGTATGGAGACCATTCCACCTGGGTATTCATCCCATGTGAAGTCTCCAAAAATAGACACTGATATGGATGACAGGAAGTGAATGCTGACAGCAGCCTGATAAGGATGTCTCCTTAGAGGTCTCCCAGAGTCTGACATACCAGAGGCAGATACTCACAGCTAATCTGATCAAGGCTTCCCAATGGAGAAGTTAGAGAGAAGACTGAAGGAGCTGAAAGGGTTGGTGGTCCATGAGGAGAGCAACAATACCAACCAGCCAGAGTTCCCCAGGGTCTAAACTACCAGCCTAGGAGCACATATGGAGGGACACATGACTCCATCTTTATATGTAGGGGAGGATGGCTTTGTTGGGCATAGGTGGGAGAGGTGATCTTTGGTCCCATGAAGGCTGAAATCTGAGTGGGGAGGGAATCTGAGGGTGGGGAGGTGGGAGTGGGGGGTAGGTTGCTGCACACCCTTATAGAAGCAGAAGGAGTGGGGATGGGATAAGGGATTCCTTGGAGTTTATTGTTAGGGTGTTTTCTATGTTTTATTTAGAAACAGCTGAGTGGAGTTAACAGACAACAGTCCAGATTACCTCACATGGATAGTTGGTTTTCAAAACATCAGAAAGCCTTAGAATTGACATGACAAACATTTCAGTATTAATGTTCATTTTCATTAGAGACCTGTCTGCTCCGGACAGCTTCCTATATTGAATTCTAAGAAGAAATTGAGCATGTTTGGAGTTACTCCAGTTGTGGTGAGACAGCCACTAGACAAGAATTGCCTCTTTCCATCTACAGACAAATCACTGTCCAGAAAAGGACACACTTGCAGAATAGTCGACTGATTATATCTGCCTAGACAGAGTAATCAGCCCTTAATAATTCTGCAGCACTAAAGTCTGTCAGATGATCCTGGGCCAGAAGGCAGAAGAACAGATCCTCCAACATTTTGTAGTATAGGGAGTGTCCAGGTGTTCAGATGTCTCTATAAATTGGCTAAGTTTTAGAAGCTATGCTTTGTGCTTCCCACAATTTTGGTTAACTCAGTCATTCTGGATTCCTGATGGGGTTGAAAACTTATAGTCTCATAGCCCATCCTGGCTATTTTCCTTGAGAGAAAAGATTTGAGTGGATGGTCGTCAGCTGACATTCATCCTAAAGCCAAGAAAAAAGTCAGGTTCAGAACTAAGTGTTTTAGTTAGGATAGATGACAGAGGTTCTGGTTAGTCAACAAAATGTTGGACTGGGTATTAGGACTATCTTGTACCTCACTGGTACAAATTAGCATAATAATGCTCTAATTGTATTTTGAGAGAAAAGTTTTATTTTAACAGGAAGGGTGATATGTAGGAAGAGCTAAGGTGGGAGAAGTACTGAGAGGAAGAGAAGGAGTAAGGAGAAGAGGAGAAGGAGTAAGGAGAGGAGGAGAAGGAGTAAGGAGAGGAGGAGAAGAAGGAGAAGAGAAGCCATGTGATGAGAGAGAGAAGGGGCGGGGAGAGACAGGGAGACAGATATTCACGTGTTTCCACCAGTCAAAGATAGTTGATATATCTAGGTTTGGTATTGGGTTTCACTGGTATTGGGTTTCACTTCTTATTGAGCATTACCAAACTTATAAAGCCTTCAATTAACATTTTTTTAAAAAGTGTATAAATTCAAAAAGCAAAAGGAGGCTTGGGATAGGGGTTTTCTGGTTGGGGTGGGGTGGGATGAGGAAAGGGGATGGCATCTGAAATGTAAATAAAATATCCAATAAAAGTGGGCTGTTCTGAATCAAAAAAGAAACATTTGAAAATGTCCTCCATAATAATATTAACTGTATTAATCAGATTGCACAATATTGAGTTTATTTTTTCTAAATAGAATTTTATATCATTTAATGAAGATTTCTCCCAGTTTCCTATTCTAGACCCTGAGACTCACCACTTTTATTTTATATTCACTGAGTTCAAATTGTAAATTCTACAAGCAGAAGATGTCATGCAATAATTGTATTTTTCTTTCTAGATTGCTTCACTTGACATGATGTCTTCTTGCTTCAGCCATAATGTCACCTCTTCCATGGGATCCTGTTCTTTACACTGTCTGAAAACATGACATTTCAATCATTCATTCACTACTGATGAGCAATTATTTTGATTTCACAATGGGTTCCTTCTCTTTCACTATCATAATGGGTTGCTGTCTTTTATGATTCTATTTTTTTTAGGGACCATTAACAAGGTTCTCTCTAATGAACACATGAACTTACATTTTCACCATCAGTTAGGGATGAGTTTTAAGAGTCAAGTAGAGCTGGAAGGAGGATTTATCAGTTAATACTGCTTGCTGCTCTTTAATAGCCATGAGCTTGGTTCCAAGTCCCAACATTGTGAAGCTCATAATTTCACTCTGGGAGCAGTTATACACATGTACCATATATACACATGTACCACATATGTGTGTGTGTACGTGCAAACATGCACAAAAATAAAAAAAATAAAATTTTTATAAAAATAAAATAAAAATAAAGGTGCTAAATGAAATATCTATGATGTCACTGTTAACACAGCCTTAAAATTGTGTCAAGAAAATTTTTATATATATTTTTTTATTTTTGCAAACAAAGAAATGTGTTTGGCTGTGATATTTTCATACATATATATCATTATACTGTTCTTATCCTCTTTCCTAATTTTCTTCATTTTTCCCTTTAAATGTATTAAATTTTAATGCAAACAATTATTTTAGTTTGCTTCTCTTATGAATTATGAGTCACTGGAAAATCTAGAAAAGTGATATTTTATTGGCTAAGAATGTGTCTGATTAAACACAACAGAAACAAACCCATGTATGGTAGATGTATTAACCAGCTTTAAACTTCTGCAAATAAAGTACCTGCTATAAAAACTCAAGTATGAAAAATATCACAGTCTGAGAAGTGTTAGTTATGGCCATTTGTTCCCTTGTACCTGAGTATAACATCCTAGAAATGTGAAAATACATGACATAGATGAGCTGTTTATTGTATGCTTCACCAGGAATCAGACTACAAAAGAAGTGTCCAAAGACAATATATCCTTAAAGACCTGTTTCCAAAGACCTATTTCTTCAAGTGAAGTCTTGACTCTCAAGTTTTCAGAATCTTCCAAAGTCAGTAGTTTGACACCAAGCACTTAGAAAATGAGACAATATAGGATATTAGATAGTTAAAACACAATAGGAGCACAATTCAATATATTTTAATAGTTTTATATAATAAGTTTAGAATCCGAGATGCTATAGGTGTATTGTTATTTTTCTAGGTCATTTTATCATTTGAGAAACACTTACCACATATTTTTAGTCTGTGTTTGACACTACATTCTTACAGAATGGCTGCTTCCAGGCTATATAGAACATTAATGTATCAAAAGCAGTTGGAAATTTGAAGGGGTGACAATATCACACACAATTTTTTCTAATAATTAGAATCCTTCTACTTATATCTTATTAGAGAGAATTTTGTCTTAAGGAAACTCTTATTTATGTTCAAAGTTAAACTAGTAAATATTTATTTTTATATGATTTTCATTTTATTGATTATACAATTTAATGTAAATTGGGACTCTCTTAGAAGCAGAACATGAATTGGGAATAAGATAATAACAAAAACTATCACTTAGCCAGTATTTAACTAATTTAAACTAATACATTATTTGTATAAACATCTTCTTAATTTTATCTCTTGAATTTTAATTGTATTTTTGTTTTTCAGGGCTGGTATTGAAAAAGGAGCATCATGTGGTAAAAACACTCCGTTTGATGCTTTAAACTACTCAGTGTTCTACTCCTTGCCAGGAATTTCTCAACTGTGTGGTTTGCTCTTAGGATCAGATGTTTTCAATCTCAGGATTCTAGAATTAAAATTCTTGCCTGCTGTACTCAGATTTGACATTTTTCCCATATTAATCTATAGTCTTGGAACTCATTTTTGATAAAATAATGAAGTCAACATTGAAGAGATAAAATTTCTAAATGAGATTAAAAATATATATCTTGGAAATGTTTTTCAAGCACTTACATGTAGCTTAATAGAGACAATATGGAATCTCAAGTTTAAAGACTTCTTTCTATTTAGCTCAGATGCTAAGTCAGCAGCTACTCATAACATTAGTGGAGTTTTGATTATAATACAAACATCATCACAATGATCTGCCCTGTGCTACACAAACAAGTTTAAGAAAGGAGAACATATAACACATAGAAAGGGACCAAGTCACATGGAGAAGCTCAGAGCAGAGCTGTGATTTAAGAAAAAATTGAGATGTAATAGAAATAATTGTATTTTGCACATAAATTACATGTTCTCTCATTACTTATTTTAAAAATTCAGGGTAATCAGAAACTCTGACTGTGAATATATGCTCACACAATTGTCTTGTCTAGGCAGTTGATAAGCAAGACATTTATACCCCACTAGATACTTTCTGCCATAAAATGAGCAAACCAAAGAATCCTTACTAATTCATTAACATAATCTCTGCATCCCCAAAACTCTAATGTATAGGGTCTAACCTAGCAACTTACATTTTTAAATATATTTAGAGTTAAAATTCAATTTTGTTACTTAACCTGCTTCACTTTCCACACACCAACTCCTCCCACATCCCTTCTATGCAATCCTTCCATGTCCCATTTCCTCTAAAATTGATGATTTCTTTATTATTGTTTTTGTCACAAACACACATATTGTTACATAAAGATTATTATACACACACATACACACACACACACACACACACACACACACACACACACACATATCCTGCTTAGTCCACTTTTGGTGTTTACGTGTATATGATTTCAGGGCTAACAAGTTTGTATTAGGTGGCTCATCTCATCAGCAACACAACTCCTACATCCAAAGCTCAAGGAACATAAAAAAAAAAAAGGTAGGTAAAAAGATTATAAGAGCCCATTGGATCGTAAAGTCTCCTCTGAGATTGTATCTACTAGGAATGGTTGCCTAACAAGACCTAACCAATGACAATATCTATATATGCTAGCAACATTATTTATATACATTTAATATTCTATCTCACAAAACAACTGTATATTTTTAAATACAAAGTAAGATTAAATTATAATTCAAATTACTTTACTCTTTGCTTCCAAATTATCAAGTAACATTTATTTTCCAGGAAGCAATTTTATACTTACTATATAGTTCTTTCATTTCACAAAATTATTCATGTGCCAGTTGGCACATCTACTGCTGTTTTAGAAACACCAGCTAAGAATCTTTGCACACAACTATAACACGAACTTCTGAATACAAAGTTTTCAGAACCCAAAGGCACAGAATTATAATTGTAGTATAATAGGCTTTGCCATAGGAAAATCCATTTGGGACTTCATAAATAGGCAGCTCTCACTATATCTACAAATATAGTTTCTCTGTTGAAGAATACATACATACAAACAATTTGCAAGGTGGTGACTAGTGATGCTCACAACATGAATTTCAATAATTTTATTGAAATTGCTATGTGCAAGAAGAGATATCTCACACCTTGTATTATGACACTGAAGGAAACCAGCTATAAGCCTCTGGGAATGTGTTGTCTTTCTTTATTTTCCAAAGTTATTTTCTTACATAATAATAGATTATATAGTAAGAATACTGAGTTCAACATGTTCATAGACTAAGCAATTACTTTTCAAAGGACTTAGATTTAAGTGGGAGAGCAAGGAAACAGGAGCCATGCTAAATACACACACTATAAATACACCACTCAGTTCTCTACCCTTTGTCAAATGTGCTGAGGCTGAAAAAAAAATATAGAACAAGACCTAAACATCAAGCCATCAGTTTTGTTTCAAGTAACTTTGTAATTAGATGCTCACTTGTAAGTTATAGGTTAGAATAAGACTAATTCCCATGGATTATTTAAACATGTATATAACACCAGAAATCCTGATGAAATGGGAAGTGCTTAGCCCAGTTTCTGGATAGCTGATTAATTTCTTAACTAACAACTCAGAAATTGAAGTCTAGGCTTTACTTCATTGTTCATTAAATCAAAAGCCTGAATGAACGTTCAGTTATTGTGAGGTGCACAATCTAGATAATAGTCTATACCAGTGACTCTCAACCTGGTGGTCATGCACCCTTTGGGTGTCAAATGGCTGTTTCACAAGGATCACCTAAGACCATTGGAAAACACTTATATATACATAATGATTCATAGCAGTAGCATTATTAAATTCACAAAGTAGCATCAAACTAACTTTATCATGGGTGGTCCCTCCAACATGTTTTAAAGGGTCACAGCATTAGGAAGATTGAGAACCACTGCTCTAGAAGATCTTAGAAGTTCTGTGTATTTTATGTTCAGTAACTTTCTTTAAATATAATGGTTTTGAAAGATATATAGCAGTTGTAGAATGAATAATATATTATCTCTAGCAGAGCCCAGTCAGCAAGAGAAAAGGACATTACTCTTCATCTTCAACAGTCATTCTTCTGGCCCGAGTGATACTGGTTCTAAAATGATGTTTTATGTTGAGCTGAAGTACTGCATTTGAACATACGGATTGAACAATGGATTTTTTTGAGTATCTACTTTAGTATACTAATTTTTTCTTTCATTTCAAACAAACTAAAGTAAATTAAGATTATTTTTGCTATCTCAGTATAAATCTCAAAAAAAGTCTAGTTTTGATTATAAAAATTATTATTGTAGCTTTTTTTTTTGTCCCCGAGCACATAAGATACTTACCTTAGGCACTGTAAAAAGAAAGTGTTATTGGTTGTAATACCTACTAAAACAAAAAACTCATCACAAAAAATAACAATATTTTAAGACATTGGGGACATTATTTAATGTCAATATTATAATAACAAGAGGGTTTTTTTTGGCGTATCACATAATAAGGCAAAAAGACAAAGCCACTCAAATACAACTGAATTTCTGATGCTTTTAGTTGTCCTACAATGATGGTGGTGTCTTTGATTTTTGGTAGATCATAGTGGCTCCTTAAGTGTTTTCCTAGATTAATATCCACAAAAATTCCTGGACGTATATTCCAGAGTTTTATACTATTAAAAGTTTCAAAGTTTTTGGTTCATTAAGAATTTATAAATGAAATTGACTCCTAGCATATTAGTTAACATTTTGAAATGAAAATATTATTTGTATGTTCTAGTAATAAGTCTATATCAATATGAGGAAATGAAAGTATTCAACTGTAGTTTACAAAATTTAAGCCAACCACATCCCATCCCAAAAATATTTATTGAGAAATGACTGAATGTATTACATTTATATTTTTGGATATCTATCATGATATTGATTCTTTACATATATTTATAAAAACAAGTAAGGGGCATGTGTACATATATTCAAATAATTCTAATAATATAAGAAACTAAAATAGAAAAAGCATATCAAACCTTGACAGCTGGATTGGGTTTCTTCTAAAAGTCTTGGTGCTATTTGGTTAGTATTGGGGTAGCTTTGGGAGAATAGATCTTTTAGAAATCAAGAAGGCTTTTCATGGGATCAGAGCAGTTCTGGCTGGAATGGGTGAAGTATCATGACAGCACTCTAAGGCAAGGCTGCCTCCACATGCCTTTTCATTTTTTGCCCATTTTTGTCTTTCCTTCTGCTTTGTACCATAAAAAGCTATACAGATCTTCATCAGAGGCCAGCATGGCAACGCCATGCTATTGAACTTTCTGGTCCTCTAGCATTATCATGCAAAATATACATCTTTTTATGAGTGATTTTATTAATTATTTCATTTACATTTCAAATGTTATCCCCCTTCCCAGTTTCCCCTCCACAAGCTCCTTATTTCCTTCTCCCTTCCCCTGTCTCTATGAGGGTGATCACCCACACTCCCACTCACTCCTGACTCAGTGGCCTAGCATTCCCCTATCCTGGGACATCAAGCCTCCACAGGACCAAGGGACTCCCATCCCAGTGATAACAGATAAGACAATCTTCTGTATTTGTTCTATTTTCTAATATAAAAATATAAAACATAAATTTTCTGGAGATACTCTCACTGTCTGGCACAACTTTGATGTTTATTATATCAAAATTATTGTTAGTGAAGAAATTTTCTTGCAATTTATATACTTTTTTTTCTTTTAACTGAGGACCAAACCCAGGGACTTGTGCTTGCTAGGCAAGCGCTTTACCACCAAGCTAAATTCCCAACCCCTCTTGCAATTTAATTGTTATAATTTGATGTGCATCATTTCAGTTAGTATTTCTTCTATGACTGAGTTATATAATGCAATTTGTTTTAAATTCAAACATGGGTTTAAATTTTACTGAAAATAGTATGTGAAAAGAAAACATAACTAGTAGTAATTCTTTAAGATTTTGAATATTGTTTAATAATTATCAATTTTTGTAAGTAATTCAAACCGTAGAAAAACAAATTTTCTCCTTGCTGAATATGGTTATATCACAATTGCTGATTCGGCTAACACTCTCCTTGGACAGGAGACTGTAGTTTTATTTATCACAATAATAGTTATATGAAAGGTTTCAATTGACCTCACTTTTACCTGTTGTGATAGAAATGACATATATGCCACATTTCAATTTAATTTAAGAAAGCTTTCTGATTGTTTTGGCTTTTAGTGGATTGATTTTTACACATTTCAGAAAAATGCTATTTGGCATGTGATATTGTAGCCTTGATTCTGTACTCGTAATTATTGAGTTCTGAAAAAAATACTTTAGAAAGCTAAAGGACACTTTTATTTATCTGCTTTTACTGATAAAGTTATGAGGACTACTTTCTCATAAGTAAAATTAAGAAACATTGATAATACTACTGATGGATTCATTATGATATGGAAACTAGGTGATTTGCACCCTCCTAGTTTCCAGATTTAAGTGTATGTTTGTTGGTCCCATTTCATAATGAAGTGAGGAGTGAAATGTTGCTAAACCTCTGTCTTAACATCAAGATGCATATCAAGCATACCGCCTCACATATATATGACTTAAATTTGTAAAACTTTTGCATGGCAGAAATTATTAAACATGGAAAGAACTCATTATTTTTCACCTCGTGATGCTGGATAATTTCCATCTTCTAAACTTGGTTCAGCTTAGAATAAAATGAATACTGATAGCCTCATAAGGTCCAATGTGACTCCACTGTACATGCTCTTTCCATTTTATAAACTTACATTCATTTTGGTTTCTTCTTACTGATGGTGACACAAATTGTCTAGGTTTTGTAACTAATGTCATCTGCAGAGTCCAGGCCAAAAGCAAACAAATCTGCAGTGTCTGTGGTGGGTAGGATTGGTCACTACTGTTTTATCTTCAAACACTCACATTGAACTTTCTTGACACTGAACCTTTTGATGGATATATTCAGTTGCTTATCCAAAGTCCATCATGCTTTGACCTACTTAGTTCTGGTGATAATTGCTGCATTTCAAGATTAATAGGAAAACAGGCACAATAATAAATAGTATCAGAGTTTGTTATTTGTGAAGTGCCAATTTTCTATAATTAGGGAAATTGCTAATTATCATTGGGACTATTCATTAATATTTGAAGCAACATAAAATGATAGAAATAATTTTCTAGTTGCTAAATTTTGAAAGGCCACCTGCTGTCACTACTTTGATGAATCCATTCCTTTGTATTTTGTCAATACATGAGACAATTGTGAAGAAAGAGGATGATACATTATTTTCTCAAATGCTGTGATACAATGCTTACAATATAAAACACATTATTTTACTTATAAACTGGGGATGTCCCAGACCTAATCACTTAATTCTGGTACCTTTTGATGAGGTCACAGTTCTCTACATTCATTGAGTATTATGAGAAGTACCACCTATTTGCAAGGTTTATGCCCAGCAATGTTAATTAGTATTATTAAATCATGTAATGCTAGAAATATGATAAGCTTATGAACAGCAACATTGCAATTAACTATTATTTTCAAAGTTTACAAACTATCAATGGCCTTTTAAGCTTGCTTTCTAAGCATGTTCTTTAACTCAGAATAAAAAGTCATATAAATGTAGAAAGTATTTTCAAAAAAGTTAAAAATATGTGTTTACTAATACATAGAACATACTAGAAACTGATAATTTTTATGTTTAGTCAATGGGGTATTCTGAAACAGTGAATTTACTTGATGAATATTTTCTGAGATTCTATCCTAAGGATATAGTTTAGGCAGCCACACAAGTCTACTGAGTCATGGGTTGGAGAGGCTTACTAGGAGAAAACAAGTCAGGAAAGAATCTTGGTAGCCCAGAGTGAAGATGAAATAAGGATCTGAGCCATACAACTGAGTGAGTAAAGCAGTCCCAGAGAGTAGCAGGTCAGGAAGGTGAGCACAGAGTAAGGAAATGAGAAAGTGATAAGCTCAGAAATTGGAAAAGATAACCTTGACTGAACGAGCTGTGGACAGAGTTCAAGGCAAATCAGTGTCGTCTCAGCTGACTTTTATCCACATGCTCAATACACTTCACTAACAACTTTGAAGTTCAAAAGAGAAAAAAAAAAAGCCAACACACCTTCCTACGATGTTAAATATTATATTTTTATTTATAGTAAAAACATGTATTACAGCATGTTGGTATTTGATTCAAGGTAATTTCTATGGACTTCAGAGAGTGCTTTGTAGTTTAGGTCTTGCAAAGTACACATTGCAATACCATCCTACATTGCATTTCATGTTGTAATTCCCCAAGGTTAATTAATGACCCTAGAAAATGAGCATGCTGGATCCACAGAGGCATCAGAACATGAATTTCCTCTGCGTCCGTCAATCCTAGAGGCATCTATCTGCAGAAATAGCCTCAATGTTTTCCTTATCAGATAGAGCTTCCAGCATCATTATTTGAGCCTTGCTCCATTGGGATCAAGTTCTAACTTAAGCATATCTTTTCCAAAGGCTGACTCTTAGAGATTAACGAAATTTTGACCTACACACTGGTCAGAGTCCATGGGAATCTTCTTATTGCTGTTCATTTTTTGCTTTTCAAGTGTCTAACTCAAACAGATCCAATTTGGCTACTGGATCAGTCAGCAATCTTAGCTAAAAAGGAAATTCACTCTGCCTGATATATGGCAAGACAGTGAACCATATTTAAAAAGTTATTTGGTAACACAGAATCTCTTCAAGGGCCAGAAATCAGCTCCAAGCTTTACACCCAAAATAATATTTCAAAAGAGGGATACTAAAAGAGACATCAGAAGAACTGGACACTGGGATCCAGCGTGTTGTTTGGAATGCCAAACTATGTCAGGAATCACAGCCAGTGCTGTCTTGATACTGCACAGCCATCGAGCCCTCCCTATTTGAAGATGAAAATGCTAGAAGGGCTATCTATGTGCAAGAAGGCTGTTTTAGATAAGGCAGAGGCTTTCCAAATATAATCAGAGCCTTCAGTATCTGGGCACCAACACGACTCACAGAACAATGATTTCCTACTTCTTACCCTCCCACATTAAAATTATATCATAGAACAAAACTGATCTCTTAACATATTATTATCATAAAATTCTTGAAGAGATCAAATATTTTTGTTTAACCCTTTCTAAATTTTAATTTTTTACTAGTTTATATATGCAAGGGTAGGAATATGAGGGATACTATTTTTTTAAAAGTAAGTGATCTGTAGTGCATGAAAGTTCTGTCAACCTGTTATGTACCTTTGTACTGAAAACAAACCATACAGCATTATATCTCAAAGAATTTTATGATGAACGTTCTTAAGTATCCTTATCTTTAATAATGATAGTGAATAGAAGAGAGGAAACTTTGAGAAGTTAAAGGTAGAGGTGTGCATATGTTGTGGCAATGAGGTGCATGCTGGTAGAGTGTCCCTGATTCAAAATGTTTCAGGCTGAAGTTTTTCAAACTTTGGAATTTTTCAAACTATGAAATATTTGCATATACTTGGTGAGTTGTCTTGGAGCGAGGCTCAAAGCTATGTTCAAAAACTATATTTTTTGTATATACCTTATATACATAGAAGATAATTTTACATAATATTTAAGTAATATTTTCTGGCTTGTTTAGTGATATCAGATGTATAATTTTCTGTGTATAATATCCTGTTGGCTCTCAAGAAGTTTCAAAAGAGTTCAAAATATTTAATCATGTAATATTTGCAACACAGTGTGAAAAAACCTTTTGTGTCTCTCTGTAATATGGAAGGATCATCACTATTTCCTGTACTTGGGAACCATGGGGACTAGTAACAGAAGGCATGGATGATCTGTAAATGGTTTAACTCCTAAAGCATGCACTATTACTACTGGAGAAACTGTGGTCCTGTAATATATATGATGTCTTTACATTAATAATGGACATCCATATTAATCATAGAATCAACTTCATCACATGGCCCACTGGGAGCCCAGCATTCTTATAAGTAATTTCTGTGAGTGAATTCATGGAATTCACCCACAACCCTCAAGAGAATGTATTGTTTTTCTCCTATTTTACCTAAGAGGACATTGGACCTGAGCAATTAGGCTACCAACTCAGTGTTCTAGCTTTTTCATGTCCTAGTCCAGAGTTGAGATCCAGGTAGTCTGACCCACTCAGCCTAGGTAAACATTAGAAAATTAGAGACTAGGCTTATCTGGTAGATGTCTCTCTTTCCCTCCCTTCCTCCCCATCTCTCTGTCTCTCTGTCTCTCTGTCTCTCTCTCTGTCTCTCTCTCTCTGTCTCTCTCTCTCTGTCTCTCTCTCTGTCTCTCTCTCTCTCTCTCTCTCTCTCTTCTCTGTCCTCTCTCTTCTCTCTCTTCTCTCTCTGTGTGTGTGTGTGTGTATGTGTGTTTGGTGGGATAAATGTAGAATTTTTGAGGGAAAGATGAATTTACTTTTGTTCATCCTCTGAAATGAGAGGCCGTTTTAATTGTCACAGATACAGGAAATATGTCACCTAATTTTTTCTTTGGCCCAATCCCTCCTGCAGGGAGCCATGTTACTCAGCGTGAAAAATATTCCAAGCATCTCAACTGATACATTCTAATGGCACTCTGATTTTTTTCTTGTGTTTGTGTGTGTGTGTTTGTGACTTTGTTTAGATTCACTTAGTGTACCAGGCATGAACTACTTAAATCTTTTACATACAGCCATTCTAGTGTCTATTAATTAGAACCATTTTTTAATTGCCCTGGTGCTTCAGAATTAAGTCAATATAGTTACAGGGATAGAATCCCCTGGGGGGAAATTCTTTATGAGAAGCTAGTGGTATTAAAAACAACAGAAGCAGCAGACAATAAAATTCCCAATAACATCTACAACTCCCCCCCCCTCAGTCTTTATAAATCATTTAAGGCAAAAGCCCCATTCTCATGCACTGATTATAATATGCTTGCTGCTTAGCTTCCATGGCCTTACTCAGCTCTAATGTTGTAGGTTTCTTTTTCTGTCTTCAGCTTCTTCCTTTTAAAACAATGCATTTTCCCCCAGTAGCTCTTAGGGGAGATAGCCAGCATACTGTTTTTGTTTTTAAATTCACTTCTCACTTGGAATGGGAAACGATCACATACCACTTTTGACCAACAATTCATTATATTCTATTTTCTTTTATTAAAACATTGAAATGAGAAGCCATCTTATTCCCACAAATATGAAACAATGCCAAACATTTTTTATCTTTCTTCCAAATCTAGCTGCAGGATACTTCATTTAAGTATTTAGGATTTATGGCATTTTTAGCTTCAGGGTCTAAGAAATATCAAGTATTAAAAAGTTGTATACATTTGGAGAAAAGAGAGGTAGAAATCATTCAAAAGCAGGCACTGAAAAAAATTATTAACACTTTCATGATATTGAAGCTCTCAGTAGACGTAGCTTCAATTTTCAAAATCTAATTCCTGTTGGAGGCTGATGAAGCATAAGCCCCAAATAACTGCTAGGCCCAGACCTTTGCTGTCTTGTTCCCACCATCTGTCAGCAGGCATCTCCTTAACAATGTTTATTCTTCCTTTCATTCTTTACCCCTTTCTCAGCTTCCCTTGCTCAGCCAACCCCAGACCCTTGACCTGTCTTCTCACTAGAAATGCTGGAATTTATCTACTACTTATATTATATTACGAAGCTATTATGGTTACTGTTCCAAAGATCTTATGAATATTTAGTGTATATGACTATATGCAAATGTAATGCTACTTTGGTAACATGTCCTTCAAAAGTAATTCTAGAATGCATGGCCACTCTCTATAGCCTATATTGCAATTTACATTACCTTCCTACTCGCTTTTTATAGTTCACAAAACCTGTATTTGTGAGTCACTGCCTACAATAAATAACATTCTCATAGTGATCACAAGTCTTGGAATCAGCTATTGATGCCACTGCCCACTGAGAATGAATGTACTGCGAGGTTCAAGGCATTCAGTGGCCTCACTTTCTCCATCTCTAAAATGAGAATCTGTTATAAATCAATGGTTTTCTAAAAGTTATTTTTAGCCATAGTCACTTCTTTTGATTGTCTTTTATTTACTTAAGATCACAAGTTGCACTTTATCATTGCCTCTGATAACATTTTGTTTTATGCTTCAGAGTGAAGCTCACTGAACTGGCAAAAAAGAGAATACTAAAATCTAAAAGGAGGCAGAAATGTTGGGACATGTATTCCGTCTTATCTTCAAATGGGATAGAAAATTCATGCAGGAAGGAAGCAAATGTACACTGTACTCTTAACCTAGGAATCACTGTCAAAACAATGGCTTAGAAACATCGTCTCTGACTAATGATTTTTCTCTATCCTTGTTGAAATATGTCTCAATATACAACTTGAATACCCATCTGACACAGGAAACAATGACTTTAGTGAAAAGTAGCTTTATAGAGAGAGAGAGGGCACCCAATAAGATGGCACATTGTCTATGGATGAGCAAGATGATATTGAAGGGCCTATGGACCTCCAAGACTATAAGAGCCAACCCAACACAAGGTCTGTTTAAAATCTCTCTCTCTCTCTCTCTCTCTCTCTCTCTCTCTCTCTCTCTCTCTCTCTCTCTCTGTGTGTGTGTGTGTGTCTCCCTCTCTCCACCTCTCTCTCCTCTTGCTTTCTCCTTCCCTTCCTCCTTCCTTTCTTTCTTTCTTTCTTTCTTTCTTTCTTTCTTTCTTTCTTTCTTTCACATGGTACTTAATTACATTTAACTTTGTTGACTGATCCCTCTTATATCTCTTTGCTTACATTTTAGGTCTGGGTCTTAGGAATGAGTTTATTTTCAATACCCTCCATTCTCTGTCTCTAACTCTTCTAGTTACATTTGTTTGCCAATTTCCCTTTTTTATTCTACCTCTTAAAAAACATGTCATATGTCAAAATCTATGTACTTAAAAACAACTTACTTAATTCTCTATTTTACACAGTTCTTTTGGGATGGGGATAAAAATCTTAAAAATTAGGAAAAAATAACTGCTGGTGTATATACCAAAGGCAACAATAGTTAAAGAGCATATCATTTGAGGAATAATTTTTTTTTAATGAGCAATACACAAGGAAGGTAATTTGAATTTTCCCCAGTGAACCTTCTGACAACTTGGGGAGTCCATGAAGGGACCAGAGTGATGACTTTGCTAATACACCCCTATTCTGACACAACAGAAAACCATCTGCACATACACTGATATGTGTTAATAAAATAATATTTGTGATTAAGCTTTCCCCCCTCTTTTTTTTAACTATTAAGCTGTTTTCTGGAAGAACAAAAATAAAAGAATTTGATGTCTGCAATGTAACTATTAAGCTTGCGTTTACTTGGCTGTTTTTGGTTGTAATGGGTAATGGGCATCACAATGCACTTGTAATTGGGTCTGTACTTGTTCTCTTCAAGGGTTCCGTGTTACTTCTACTTGAACCCATTTTTTGATGCCGCTCAGCTCAGCAGTGCTACCTAACTCTTGTTATGCAGTTGAAAAACTGTGGCCATTAAAAACAGGATACGGTGTGATTTTGTTGTGCAGCACGGCATGGAAAATCAGTTGCTGTTCATAACAGCTCGGCGGTTGGTTGATTTAAAGCAGGGGGGTGACTTGGAATTGACAAGCAGACAGTTTGTGAAAAGGGATATTGTATCTTTAAGGCTTTCTGACTGATTGTGTTTAACTGCGCCACACAGCAGGCAGTAATTAGGCTGTGGCTTCACCGAGAGCCTGAAAGCACCAGCTCTAGTTCTCAGTTCTCTAGTCTGTTTTTTTTTCCCCCCCAAAACACAAACATTTGTCATTTAAATGAGAGATAATTTTTTTAAATTTGGATGAGTGTGCGAGTGAGCAAATAATCAACTGACCGCAGGGCTTCATTTGTGAACATCTCTTGGACAACCTTTTACCATAACCATTGATTTTGGGGAGAAGCAGGCTCAGAGGATCAGTAAGAAGCCTGACAGGAACACACTACTGCCTGAGAAGGTCAAGGTGTGTGCCTCTGTTCTTGTGAAGCAGTGTCTTTCAGGCAGTTGACTTTCCTAATGAGACTAGAGTTCAAGTGTGTTAGTAAGATTCATAGAGACAATGCCCAGTTTTTTTTTTCTGTGGCAAGAAAAACTATCTCTTACCTAAGGCATTATGAAAAATAAAGTGCTTTAGAAATAAATCAAACAAGTCATTAGTTTGAGGAATATTTTCCATGCAGTTTTCTGATTTCCTTACGCTTTTCTAGTAACTCTTAAAATACTTAACTAGCATTTTGGAACACTGAAATTTCTGTTGTTGCATAAAGATTAAGTTTGAAACTTTACATATCTGTTTTCACAAAGCTTCAGTAGATAGTGTTTGCCTTGATGGTTCAAGAACTGGATCTATGGGTTGACCCCAGTGACTATCTTTATCATTAAATGGCAGCAGTGGGGACATCCTTGTTGTCTCCATGACCCTGTGCTGAGCTGTCCATAAAATACTAAATCAGTGCTGAAAATGTAATCATGACCTACACATAATTTTTTCTTTTGTTTACTACCTTTGTTGGTGCATTATCTTATATAGGCTGGGGCATGATAGTTCCTCAAAATGCTACGTTCTTTGTCATATTAAACAAGATCACTTTTAAACTGTTATTGCTTTATTTTTCTACTTGTACAAGTCTTTGCTTGCACATTCACCTTTACCAATCATGGAATATATGGATTATAGGTCTTTTTGTTTCTACATGAATAAATGGACTGTGTTAAATTTTTACTAGTCATTTTGTCCTCCTTATAACACCATGAATGATAATACATATCTTTTAGGACTCAGGAGTTGCTTGCTGAATACATTAAGATAAGGAACTGGGTTTCTTGGTTCTCAGCTCTTTTCATAGATTATTGATCATATATTCAACCTAAGAATGAACTGCTTCCTGATGTGAAAGTAATAGAAAAATTTTCATATGGCTTTACCATATTAAGCACAGAAAAGTCAAGCAAGCCACCCCCAAAAGTGGCTTTTAAGAGTTGTTACTAACAGTTGAAAGCTAACGTTTGTGTTTGAAAACATTTTCTCTTGTTATTGGTATTTTGGAATTGCTTTCAAGATTAAATCAGTCAAGGGCAAATTATGCATATGTATTGATCCTTCAACGTGTTTGGTTTGAAGGTCAGTACTTAGAAAGAGGTGATCCAAGTAAAATACAAAGGATATCAAGATATATTTGCTGTTAGAATACATGTATTAGAAATTTATTACTTTTTGTAGTTCAAAATGCAGGTGTGTACTTATTTTTACATATGTCCATGTCTGAATATGAAGGTCAATATTTCTGTAAGTGACCAGGGTTAATTCGTTTGTAGTATTGATAAATATTCCTTGGAATTTGTGTGTACAAAAGATCAAAGATTAAAAATATATTTTTCCCCAAAGTGACAATGAGTCTAATTCCCTGTCAATTAATACCAGGTGTTTCTCTCCCTAGTATTAAGTTCTTTAAAACAGTGGCTACATAGGACACCATTCTCAGAGGCTTAACACTGGGGAGAAAATGATTACATTAAATCAAATGATATGAATAATTCATGACATCACATTTTGTAATCCTGGCTTTAAGCATAAAAACCAGTGGTTTATTTTTCAGCAAAATGGTTTTGTATCATTTTAGATCATGCACAATGCAAAACAATAACTGCATACATAATGCAAGAAGGACAGTGGTGAACTGAGGCCTTAAAAGTGCTTTCAGCATTTTGGGGGGTGTGATCATAATAAACACATTTTAAACAAATGCCCATGGGTACCCAACCCTTGTTGGAATCTTCTGAGTCCAATAGAACAGCTGCCTTTTAATTTGTTTTTGAATATTACATCTGACCTTTACCATGGATCCTTGTACTTTTCTAAACCTATAAACCCTTTGTCCTCTTTTTTTTTTTTCAGTTTATGTGGAGAGCAATTCTGCTAATAGTAAACAGACAATTTTTATAAATAATGCTTAATTATTTTATACAGAGTAAGATACACTGGGAAGATCCATGTAGCTGAACTGTAGTCTTTTATCTTCTTAAATCTTAACTTCTATCTTCTGGGAGAAAATTTCAGTTATTTAGCAATTCAGCCAAGTTCTTCTCAGGGAGGCCATATTTCTAAGACTAAATAAAAAGGTTCCTGGCCTTAAATGAACTTTCTTCCTACATAGAGAAAGCATCTTTCCATTGCAATTATTAAGAAAGACTGAAGATACTCTCCACCTGCACGAGGCAGTTTCCAGGTCATGGACTGTGCAGCAACACTCTAACATGAGTCTGCTTATCCCACTGCATTTCAGGCTGAAATAATTGTGTACCTGAACCATCTGCAGCTGCATTTTTTTCAGAACCTCCCTGTGGACAGCTCCAGGGCACACTTGGGAAGCCAGAACAGACTCCTGCTGATTCTCCCACATATCTGTCTTGATTGAATGGATTTCAAAGGTTTCTCTCCCTCCGTTTTTCCCCCACACTCCACCCTCTCTCTTTCCACATTTGAAGTCTCAGAAGTTTATATCAAACATGTGTATTGCTTTTGACTATTTAAATGTAGCATCCATATTTCACAGCATGAATATGTCTGCTGATAATGTTGAAATCATATTATTTATTTAAAACAATACCTTAGTAATTAATGAGTTGTGAGTATCCTTGAAATTAGGACCTCTTTATAATAGAGATAATGTTGTAATGAGAATGTTTAAGGGAGAGAACCTGAGTCAGCTATTGAACTCAAACAAAGAAGTATTGAGGGTGCTACACAGGATAGTTTCTGATCTGTCCAATTTACCAAAGAGATATAGAACTACATAAACTTAATAAAGAGATCAAGTCATGATTTGCAAGGGAAATAGTTTTCTGAGGTATGCCAATTCTATTTAAAAAACCAACCACACACACACAGAGAGACACAACATTTAACTTTATGACTGTTGGAGGATGATAGAGGCTGTTTTCCCTTTTGTCCTTACCAATTTTTGATTTCAAACATTTCTAAAGTTAGTAGTTAGTGACTACTTCTAACTTTAACTACAAGATCGTTCCTTTGGTCACTGAGACAGCTCCCCCCACTTCTTACTTTTATAATATGCAGTAGAGATGCTTTATGAGAATCTGGCTGAAACAATTGTTTACCTATGAAGAGAATTCTCTTTTCCCATCAGTTCAGGAATCACTAAATATTAACTTCAAATTAAATTTAAAAGACAGCAAGTAAACCATGCCTATTAGGAATTTTGTGTGTGGCTTCAAACACTCTTTGCAGTCTGCCAAATCAGTGACATGGACTGACCTGTGCACCTTGCCTTCACAACTTACATGCATCACCTTGAATGTAACAGTTTGCTGAGTTAGCTCTTTCCCTGCCTCCACAGAACATATGTCAACCCAGCAACAGAGAATTAGCTGTAGTGAAAAGAAAGATAGTTCAGAGGAAGCCTGTTCAATAATTAATCCACCGAGTAAGTGTCTGAATATTTGATAAATATTTAGTCAATTATGTGTACCATGCAACATTGGTTGCATACTAAAGAGTTTGCAAAGGTAAAAACTGCCAGTCACACAGAACAAAGATAAGGCTATTTCAAACTCAAATGTCAGATATGTGTAAAAATTTCCCTATCGAATAAATTTTTAACTACTCAGAGGATGCTATTATGTATCTGTATTCTGTATGTGTGGCTGGCATCTCACACCACACATTAATTAGTAGTCATTTGCCTGCAAAGTTGTTTAAAATAAAATATCTCGATGCATTCATGAAATGGATTCTAAAACATTTACCCTGTTTTCTTGAAATTCAAGTTACAGCAGTAGGAAAAGAGTATGTACAGTGTTGGCTGCAGAGTCTAGAGGTCAGTTATTATAACTCAACTTAAAAAGTTATCAATTTCTTAAGATTTGTATTCACTATACAAAAAGAAAGAAAAAAGAAGAGAAAAGCTAATTCACATATCTTTTGACCACAAAATTATTTTTAATTATTTTATTTCCATTTCAAATGTTGTCCCCCTTTCCAGTTTCCCCTCTACAAACCCTCCCAACTCTCCCTCCCCTTTGCCTCCAAGGGGGTGTTTCCCCACCACCTACCCACTGCTGCCTTGCCTCTCTAGCACCTGCCTTCTCTGAGGCATTGAGCCTCCACAGGACAAAAGCCTCCCCTCCCACTGATGCCAAATGAAGCAGTCCTCTGTTACAAAATGTAGTGGGAGTCACAGACCGGCCCATGAATAATCTTTTGTTGGTGACTCAGTCCCTGGGAGCTCTGAGGGGTCTGCTTAGTTGTTACTGTTGATCTTCCTATGGGGTTGCAATACTGCTCCTCCAGTTCATCTCATAATTTTTCCATTGAGTTCCCCAGGCTCAGTCCAATGGATGGCTATGAGTATCCACATCTGTCTCAGTTAGGCACTGGCAGAGTCTCTCAGAAGTCAGCCATACCAGGCTCCAAGCAGATGTTGGCTTCAGCAATAGTGTCAGGGTTTGTTGTCTAGAGGTGGGATAGATCCCAAAGTGGAACAGTCTCTGGATAGCCTTTTTTTCAGTCTCTGCTCCATTTTTTGCCTTTGCATTTTCTTTAGACAGAAACCGTTCCGGTATAAAAATTTTGAGATGGGTGGGTGGCCCCATCCCTCAAATGAGGGTCGTGTCTATCTACTGGAGGTGGTCTCTTCATGTTCTAGCTCTCTATGGTTGGGCATTCTGGATAATGTCATCCCTACTGGGTCCTGGGAGCTTCTCATATCCCTGGCATCTGGAACGTTCTAGTTGCTCCCCACCCTGTTTCCCCTTTCCTCCCATGCACTGCTACATATTTCTCTTTATTCTCCTGGCCCACTGGACTTCTCTTCTGTCTCTCCCCATACCTGATCCTTCCCCTCTTTTCCGTCTTCCTCCTCTCTTCCACCCAGAGCCCTCTCTCTGCTTCCCATGATTATTTGGTTCCCTCTTCTACGTAGGATTGAAAAACACACACTTTGGTCTTACTTCTTGTTAAGCTTCATGTGGTCTGTGAGTTGTATCATGGTTATTCCAAGCTTTTGGTCTAATATCCACTTATCAGTGAGTACATATCATGCATGTCCTTTTGGATCTGGGTTAACTCACTCAGGATGTTTTCTAGTTCCATCCATTTACCTGCTAAATTCGTGAAGCCCTCATTTTGAATAGTTGTTTAGTATTGCATTTTGTAAATGTGCCAGATTTTCTGTATCCATTCTTCTGTTGAGAGACATGTGGGTTGTTTTCAGCTTCTGGCTATTATGAATAATGTGGCTTATGTTCATACATAGTGGAGCTTATGTCCTTCTGATATGGTGGAGTAACTTCTGAGTATATACCCAGGAGTGGTGGAGTTGTGTCTTCAGGTAGAAATATTTCCAATTTTCTGAGAAACTGCCAGATTCTTTTCCAAAGTGGTTGTACCTGTTTGCAATCCCACCAGCATTGGAAAAGTATCCCTTTTCCTCCACATTCTTGCCAGCATCTGCTGTCACCTGAGTTTTTGATCTTAGCCATTCTGACTGTTTTGAGGTAGAATCTCAGAGTCGTTTTGATTTGCATATATCCCTGATGTCTAAAAATGTTGAGCATTTATGTAAGTGCTTGTGGTCATTTGAGATTCCTCAGTTGAGAATTCTGTTTAGCTTTGTACCCCATTTTTTAATTGTGTTGTTTAGTTTTACATAGTCTACCTTCTTGAGTTCTTTCTGTGTTTTAGACAGTAGCTTTCTTTCAGATGGAGGGTTGGTAAAGATCTTTTCCAAATCTGGAGGATGCCATTTTGTTCTATTGACAGTATCCTTTGCCTTACAGAAGATTTTCATGAGGTCCCTTTTGTCAATTGTTGACCTTAGAGCCTGAGGTGTTCTGTTCAGGAAATTCCCCCTGTGCCTATGTGTTCAAGGCTCTATTCCACTTCTTCTTCTATTAAATTCAGCATATTTGATTTTATGTGGAGGTCCTTGATCCTTTTAGACTGGAGCTTTGTATACGGAGATAAAAATGGAATAATTTGCATTCTTCTACATGCAAACCTCCAGTTAGACCACTGCCATTTGTTGAAGACACTGTGTTTTTTCTATTTTATTGTTTTGGCTTCTTTGAAGATCAAGTGACCATAGGTGTGTGGGTTTATTTTTGGGTCTTCAATTGTATTCCATTGATCTGCCTGTCTGTCTCTAAACCAGTACCATGAGTTTTGTTTTGTTTTTATCACTATTGCTCTGTATTACAGCTTCCTAGTTTTTTATGTTATTCTGTGTGAAGTCGAGCCTTTATATCTCTGTGAAGAACTAAGTTGGAATTTTGATGGAGATTGCATTTAATCTGTAGATTGCTTTTGGTAAAATGGCAATTTTTACTATGTTAATCCTGCTGATCCATGAGCATGGTAGATCTTTCCATCCTCTGAGGTCTTCTTAGATTCCCTGCCTTCTACTGCTTTTCAGTGATTTTTGTTTGTTTGTTTGTTTTGTTGTTGGTTTTTGTTTTGTTTTGTTCTGGAGCTTTTAAAATTGCTATTAAATTGCTACCATGGGATCCTCCAATTTCTCTATGAACTGACTTAAAGCTATGAATTTTCATCTTAACACTGATTTTATTTTGTTCATAAGTTTGGATATGCTGTGCCTTCTTTCTCATTGAATTGTAGAAAGTCTTTAATTTCTTTATTTCTTCTCTCGCCAAGTTATCCCGGTGTAGAGAGCTGTTTAGTTTTCATGAGTAATTGTTTTTGTTTCAAAAAACAATTCAATTTTTAATTGTTTTTGTTGTTATTAAACACCAGCCTTAGTCTGTGGTGATATGATATGATAGAATGATGGTGATATGATATAATGTGGTAATATGATAGAATATATGGGATTATTTCAGTCTTTTTGTATCTGTTGAGGCTTGTTTTATGTTTAATTATATGGTCAATTTTGGAGAATGAACCATTAGGTGCTGAAATATGAAAATATGGTGTTTTTTTGTTTGTTTTGTTTTTGGATGAAATGTATAGATATCTATCAAACCCATTTGGTTCATAACTATTAGTTTCACTGTGCCTCTGTTTAGTTTCTGTGTCCATTGATGAGAGTAGGGTGTTGAAGTTTCCTACTACTATTGTGTGAGGTGCAATGTATGTTTTAAACTTTAGTAAAGTTTCTTTTATGAATGAGGGTGCCTTTGCATTTGTGGCATAAGATGTTCAAAATTGAGTTCCTCTTGCTGGATTTTTGATTTGATGAATAGGAAGTGTCCTTCTCTATATCTTTTGGTAACTTTTGTTAAAAGTCTATTTTGTTGGATATTAGAATTGGATATTTTTTGGCACCATTTGCTTAGAATTTTTTTCCCAACCTTTTACTCTGAGGTAGTGTCTGTCTTTCACTTGCCTCTTACCATCTCTCATCTCTAGTGTTAACTAGCCCTGATGTCTATGTCTGGAGCCTGTCTCCCCCCCCCCCACCTTCTGCCTAGCTTCTTCTAGGCAGAAGAAGCTCTCTGAGCAGGACTTCTGAGATGCAAAAAGTGCTGTCTTTGTTTAAGAGGGTCCCGGTTCTTTCCCTCCAGTTTCCTGTTCCTAGTTAGGGCAGGCCTCCTGTAACCTGGCTATGGCAGATCTTGTGTGACCTTGGTTAAGGCAGACCTCCAGGGAGTCAGAATATCTTTGAGTGTGGGAGGGTAGACTGCAAAACGCTTTGACTGCAAAAATGTAAATTTGAATAAAACTAAAAATAGAAGAGGCCTGATTTTGGAAAAGTGTGTAGTGTGTGTATGTGCATGTGTGTGTGTGTGTGTAAGTTTTATTGTTTTTTCTCATTTAAGCAAATTTAGGTTGTATGTGACATGCATACTTACTGAAATTGCTCCTCCCTTCCTCTTTTTCATAGACAGCTCTTCGCCTGCTTGTGGCATCTCATATGTGATTTCTCAGTTCTCTGTCCTAGGCTTTCATAGAGATGGGTATAGTACCCCGCAGAGGTGGAAACAAATGGTCTCTTTTACGCCTCCTGCTGGCCAGAGTAACACTAAAATGATTGGACCAAAGTGGCCTCCTCTTTCTTCCAGCCCACATGAACTGTTGCCATGGCAGCAAGTGCAATAAAAGAATATAGGCCAGGGTTTGCAGCATGTGGAAGAAATGGTTGACCCCAGTGAGTCTAAAAATGTCTCGTGGATCCACTGACACAAAAGACTGATTTTTAGAGAACTTTTCTATCTGACTTTGCTTCCAGACACAGAAACAAAGTCAATTCCCTAATTATTGTTTCTTTGCCTATCACAGCAGCTATGTCTCTGTCTCCTACTAAGTTTTTTTAATGCTTAATGAGATAAAAATAGACTAAACCAAGGCAAACAGAGATACTGTGAGAAATGCATTTTACAATATTAAAAGCAGTTTATGGCTCAGGATTTACAATTTTTAAAATGACAAGACTTCCTGACTTGATGAGCACATGAAATTTGATCCTGATCAGTCTCCCCAATGGCTTCTTTCTCCTTTATATTTTTATACTATTTTAATTACATGCATGTATTAAAGTCAGTTCTAGGTCTATCAATACGATAGATGCAAATAGTCAAGAAACAAGCAAGACAAACACAAATAGTCAAAGAAAAAGCAAGGCATTAAGCCCAATTACATAAACACTCCCGTGATCACTGTTTCTAAGGGCTTATCAGGATGACCAAGGTATCTGAGCCTACTTCCCTGTCCTAGTCCAAGGTCATTTTCATGTCTGAAGCCTACTTTCTTGTCCTAGCCTAAAATTTAGATTCCTGCCTGAAATTACTTCTTTGTTTTAGCCTAAGATTTAAATTAATACCTGAAATTACTTGTTTGTTCTAGACTAATATCAGATTTCTGCCTGAAGCCTACTTCCTTGTCCTTGGCCAATTTTATATTCCTGATAAGCAGCCCATTTCCTTGTCCTCGGCCCATGTCAGATTTTTGCCAAGAAGCTCCAAAAGCTCTCCGCCTCTCCCCTTTTTTAAATTTCATTAACAAGACAGCCTGTCTTAGGTGGTTCTGACAAGAATGCCTTTTTTACCAGTCATGGAATATGCCTTATCAAAAGCAATGCACTTCTGTCTTAGGTTGGTAAGGTTTTGTTAGAATCTTACTCATCCTTGGCTTTACAGCCTGTTAATTTAATCACTGTATCTGGAGGTCCATTTTCAGTTCAAGCCATGTACTTTGGCTGCCAAAATGCTGATGTTGAAAAAAAAAAAAAAGCTTTAATACAATGGGCAGGAATAAAAGCATTCCCAGGACAAAAAGGGCTAGCAAGATCAAGCTATATATGCCATTTTTGAAGCGTGACCAAAATAGAAATATTGACCTCAAGCCATGGGTAATTTTTTTTGCATTATCTACCACAACAACACTCAGTATTGGCAAGTTAATTCTAAAATTCATATAGAATGTAAAGAGACTAAAAATAGCCAATCTTGAAAAATAAAGTTGGAGAAACCACATTTCTTCCATTTCAAACCTATCTCTTAATGACCTCATAGCTAGGAGTTAGTGCTTTCTAAACTTAACTACAAGAACTGATTGATAGTCATGATAAGATGGTAGAAGCATGAGAATATTTATTTATGTAATATGTATATATAAAGTAATTAAGAATATAAAGTAAAACTGCAGGTATCTGTTTGCTAAATTGAGCTCATTTTTAGCAAAGATGCCAGGGGTATTAATTGGGGAAAGTAATTTCTTTAAAAAAATTGTATAGAAACACATATGAAATAGTTACATCCTTACTTCACCCCATATATGAAAATTAACCTCAAATAAATTCAAAAATTACATTTAAAATATAGGCATTGACGAAACATTTAGAATAATATATATTGGTGAATTTATTGAGTCTGGAACTAACAATGTATTATTAGAAATATTTTTAAATATATGTTCAACAAAGAAAATAAAGATATATTGAGCCACATCTAAATTGCAAACATTTGTGCTACAAAGGATATAATCAGTAAAATTAAAAGATAGCTCAAAATGTAGGAAAAATACTTGCAATTCATTTTTTTCTGATAAAACAATTGTCTTGTGACTATATACGAAACAGTTACAATTAAGGATAAGAGGCATCCTACTTACTAATGAACATGTAATGTTAGTTTTTTGGTTTTTGTTTTTTTTTTGTTGTTGTTGTTTTGTTTTTTTGAGACAGGGTTTCTGTGGGGACGAATCTCGCGAGGTTGGGAGGGAAGGGAGGGAGTCCGGCAACAGAGTCTCAGGGCGGTCTGGCACCAGGGCTTCCCGCGCCGCCAGCCCCACATTCATGCAGCTGTCGGTGGGCGGCCGGCGGCTGCATCGGCAAGGTTCCAGGGTTCCAAAAGCTGGGAATCAGGCGGAGAGACCATGGACACGTGGAGTCCGGTTTTCCAAAGCTTTTATTGTTCATGACATGGTGAATGGATGCAGGTGTTGTGCGCTTCTTCCCCACCAAAGGCCAGGGGAGACCAGTCTTATAGGGAAGAGAGAAAGGGGAGGGAATAACTTAATTAGCTACGCCCCTGGCCTTTTGATAATTCATTAATATTTAAATCTCTGGAGGTAGAGACTTGTTAATCACGCCCTCTACCTGTCCTACGTGACTGAAAATAACAGGTTAAATGGAGTTACCTCCAAGGCCCAACAGGTTTCTCTGTGTATCCCTGACTGTCCTGGAACTCACTCTGTAGGCCAGGCTGGCCTCGAACTCAGAAATCCAATCCTCTGCCTCCCAAGTGCTGGAATTAAAGGCGTGTGCCACCACTGCCCAGCTAATGAACATGTTATAAATAAAATTTAATCAAGTAATATATAAAGTGATTAATATGCACATAAAAAGATGCTAAAGTGTATTGTTATTTCAGGGAAATGATAAGCCAAAGTACAATGAGATGTCGCCTCCCACCTGTTAGAAGGCTAAAATACAAAGGTGAAATAAATGTCAGCAAGGATGTGAAAACATCAGAACCCTCAATCATTGCTGATATGGATGTGCATTGCTGTGGTCACTTTGCAAATGCTGTGGCAATTTCTCCCAAGACAAGCATTAGGCCAATATATGACCCACACATTCCACTGCAGATAATGCCCTCCCCCAAAATAGAAACACATTTATAGAGATGCATTTGTGCTTTAAAGGAGTTAATTAATAAAGGGAAAAGACAATTGAAGGATGAAAAATTTTTTAACAACTCACATGCCACATAATATGCTGTATTATAATATATAAAGAAAATCTATTTGTCAATTCTTGATCTTAGAGCATAAGCCATTGGTGTTCTGTTCAGGAACTTTTCCCCTGTGCCCAAGTATTCTATTCGAGGTTCTTCCCTACCTTCTCTTCTATTAGTTTCAGTGTATCTGGTTTTATGTGAAGGTGCTTTATCCATTTGGACTTGAGCTTTGTACAAGAAGATAAGATTGGATTGATTTGCATTCTTCTACATGCTGACTTCCAGTTGAACCAGCACCATTTGTAGAAAATGCTGTCCTTTTTCTACTGGACAGTTTTAGCTCCTTTGGCAAAGATCAAGTGTTCACAGGTATGTGGGTTTATTTCTGGGTCTTCAATTCTATTTCATTGATCTTCCTTCATGTCTCTGTACCAATACCATGCAGTTTTTATCACTATTAATCTGTAGTACAGCTTGAGTTCAGAGATGGTGATTTCCCCAGAAGTTCTTTTATTGTTGAGAATAGTTCTTGCTATTCTGATTTTTTTTTTTTTTGGTTATTCCAAGAGAATTTTCAAATTACTCTTTCTATCTCTATGAAGAATTGAGTTGAAATTTTGATGGGGATTAAATTAAATCTGTAGACTGCTTTCTGCAAGAATACCAATGGCTTATGCTCTAAGATCAAGAATTGACAAATGGGACCTCATAAAATTTCAAAAGTTCTGTAAGGCAAAGGACACTGTAATTTGGACAAAATGGCAACTAACATATTGGGAAAATATTTTTATCAATCCTACATACAATAGAGGGCTAATATCCAATATATACAAACAACTCAAGAAATTGGACTTCAGACAAACAAATAACCCTATTAAAATGGAGTACCAAGCTAAATAAGGAATTCTCAACTGAGGAACTTGAATGGCCAAGAAGCACCTAAACAAACGTTCAACATCTTTAGTCATCAGGGAAATGCAAATCAAAACAACACCGTGGTTCCACCTCACACCAGTCAGAATGAATCAGATCAAATCTCAGGTGATATTTACTGCTGGTGAGGATATGGAGAAAGAGGAACACTCCTTCATTGATGGTGAGATTGCAAGCTGGTACAACCACTCTGGTTTTCAGTTTGGCATTCCTCAGAAAACTGGACATAACATTACCAGAGGACCCAGCTATACCACTCCTGGGCATATACCCAGAAGATGCTTCAACATATAACAACTATGTTCATAGCAGCCTTATATATAATAACCAGATGCTGGAAAGAACCCAAATGTCTTTCAACAGAAGAATGGACACAGAAAATGTGGTACATTTACACAATGGAGTATTACTTGGCTATTAAAAAAATGAATTCGAGAAATTCTTAGACAAATGGATGGAACTAGAAAATATCATCCTGAGTGAGGTAAACCAATCACAAAAGAACACACATGGTATGCACTCACTGATAATTGGATAGCACTCACTGATAATTGGATATTAGCCCAGAAGCTTGAAATAACCAAGATTCAACTCACAGACCACATGAAACTCAAAAAGAAGAAAGATCAAACTTTGGGTGCTTCAGTTCTTCTTAGAAGAAGTAACAAAATACTCATGGGAGCAAGTATGGAGACAAATTGTGGGATAGAAACTGAAGGAGGGGCCATCTGGAGACCATTCTATCTGGGTATCCATCCCATATGTAGTTACCAAAGGTAGATGCTAGGACGTGCATTCAGAGAGAAGCCTGATATAGTTGTATCTTTAGAGGTCTGCCAGAGCCTGACATATACAGAGGCGGATGCTCACAGCTAACATTGAACTTATCATGGAATTCACAATGGAGGAGTTAGGGAGAAGACTGAAGGAGTTGAAAGCGATTGTGGCCCTATAGGGAGAGCAATACCAACTGACCAGAGTACCCAGCAACTAAACTACCAGGATCCTTGGTCCAATGAAGGCTGGATGCCCCAGTGTGGGGGAATTTGAGGGTGGGGAGGTGGGAGTGGGTGCCTGAGTGGAGACATATCTTCATAGAATCAGGAGGAGGGGGGTGGGATAGGAGTTTCTGTGTGAGAGGGGAATAGGGAAAAGAGATAGCATCTGAAATGCAAATAAAATATTCAATAATAAAAAAGAAATTAAAAATAAAAAGATAAAAAGAAAAGAAAATTTACAAATAAACAATCTATGTTATAACAGACAAAGAATGATATCATATTACACAAAGAGTCCATAGCCATATTATTTGATGGTCAGTAGATGGGAACAACCAAACCAGTGTCATTTACTAAACAAGCAAATGTGGTATATAATCCAACTATTGAAATAAATGGATTGATCTTGGAAACACAATGCTAATGGAAAGAACAAAGGGCTATATGTTGTGTGATTCCATGTATCTGAAGTCTCCAGTCCTGGAAAATCTATAAAGATAGAGTATAAACTAGTGGTTTCTGGGCCTGGGGTGATTGGAAATAGATAGGTGATAGCCACAGGGTCTAGAGTTTGAATTGAGATTATGGAAATGTTCTGAAATTGGCTGTGGTAATGTTTGCACAAGTCTGTGACTATGCTAAAAATCATTGAAATGTGTACTTTAAATGTGTGAATTATATGATATTTAAGTTATATCTCAATAAAGCTGTTAAAAGTGAAATGACTTCTACAACATTCGGAGCAGTTTACATGGGAAAAGAGCCAACTCTTACCCAAACTGTGTCCTACTATTCCCATAACCTTTTGATAGCCTGACTTTCCTTTGCTCAACAGCTGCCTCCTTCACCTTTCATCAGGAGGTCTGAGATCATTTTTGTGTCTCCAGATGCATAGTGTTATCACTCACAGCTGACCTCTTTTTGAAGAAATTCTTCATTTCCCTGGGTTCAAAGCGCTGTGCTTTCCAAGAAAACATTCAGCTTGTTGGCTAAACTGATCTAAACAGACACAAAATGACTAGTAATCCGTATGGTTTGCTTGCCCTCCAAATGAAGTACATTTTGAATATAAATTTTAGAGATTGTAAGAATTAGAATCAGAATGCTGCCTAGCAAACAGAACAAAGCAAAACAAACAAACAAACAAAACTCCCAAAACTACCATAATGCAATACCCATTCTGCCCTGCCTTAACCAAGAGAAGGTAAAAACACAACTTCCAAGTCTCCTCTGTTTCTAGGATTAACCATGTAATAGCTTACTTGGGAAATAATGGAATTTAGGCAATGACATTGCTTTTATGTCACAGCTGATCCAGAAACTGGTTTTTTTCAGTTTCTATTTTTAACTTTAAATTTTATGTGTATGGCATTATATGTGTATATACATATTTGTGTGTGTGTGTGTGTGTGTGTGTGTGTGTTTTGCTGTGCCCAGGCATTTATATGAGCTTGAGAGCAAACTCTGCTCCTTGTGCTGAAGAGAGGGCCCTTAACCTGCAGAGGCACTTGCTCATCCCCAAATTCCTTGTCTCAGATTCTTACATAAGTGCTGACACTATGGCAGCCACATTTACACACTATTTGTGAACTCACAATGATAATGACTGTCACATCCCTGAGTCGGAGAACTTATGCCAATTCCTCTTGACTTCAGACTTCTCAGTAGGAAGAAAATGAATTTTCTCTTCATCTGGTAATTGGATTTTAAGTGACTAGCGTTGATAATCCCTCCTGAAGCATCATAAGCCCATATCTTACATCTCTTTCAAAGAGTTATGGGTATTCCAGGCTTTACATTAGAAGAAGAATTTGAAGAGACCTAGTAGTAGACAAAGGTTTGGAAGGAATAAAATCAATTTAAATTTAAAATAAGTGACATTTTATAAATAATAATCATTAATTCCAAACAAAAACAGACAATTATAGATGAGAAATGAAGATACTGAGGCCTAGTTTTTGCTCTTGCCTGAAGGAAATGTGGATTGCAAATAGACTGAGGTTAAGGAAGTCAGGTGACAACATGGTCAAAAGAGTATTGAAAAGACTGAGCAAAGTAAACCTGCATCCTGATCACATCACCACCAACAAGAAAATGGCAAAGTCTCCACCTTCTGCCTCAAATACACTACAATCTCAACTAAGCCTCCTAAATGCTGAGATTATAGGTATGAATCATCATGTCTAGCTGCTAAGTAAACAGAATTCTAAAGAATATTTTATAAAATAATACATTTAAAATTTTAATTATAATAGTTATATTACTTTCTCCTTCCCTTCCCTCCCTCCAAACGTCTCCATATCTTTTCCTTTGCTTTCATTCAAATTTATGTCCTCTTTTTATTTAATTATTGTTTTATATAAATTTAAACATATGTATACATATATGTATTCTTAAGTATATAATTGAAATACACTCAGTCCTTATAATGTTTCTGGTATATGTGTTTTTACGGCTAACCACCTGGTATTGGATAACCAATTCCTGCTCTTCCCTGGGGAATACTTTTCTCCTGCTCTCCGCATTCCTTAGTTGCCTGTAGTCCTTCCTTTAGGGATGAGGCCTCAATTGCTTTTCCTTAGGCAGCCACACTTATGAGGCATTATAGGTGAAGCTTTTTGATACTTTTTGCATCTCTCTCTCTCTCTCTCTCTCTCTCTCTCTCTCTCTCTCTCTCACACACACACACACACACACACACACACACACACACACACACTCTGTTTGCTTTGCCATTTCTGCTTGGCAATTATACATGTTTTTTTCCTGAGCAAAGGAATAAAAATCGCAGATGCCCATTGTTAACATTAGCAATAATACCTCTTTGCCCTTCCGATTTCAACATTATTTTTAGATCTTGGCCTCAAAAGCTAGTTCTTTAAAGTCTGCTTTTGTACTCATTTTATTTTCAATTTAAAACCACATGAATGCATTTTTTGCTCCTATTTTGATCTCTCTCTCTCTCTCTCTCTCTCTCTCTCTCTCTCTCTCTCTCACACACACACACACACACACACACACACACACACACACACACACACACGGTTCTGTATCTTGTGTGTGGGCCTGGGTTCTGTTGGGCTGAGTTGTGGATCTAGCATTTCTGCCACGGCTCAGGGGGGCAGAAGCGTGGGGATTTGACTGAGTTCACTCTATGTAGTGCCGGGTGAATGCTGGGCTATGAGAAGTTGTAGAATTCCACTACAGGCCTGGGGAGATTTCAATCTGAGGTCCCACAGGGGCAGAGCTATTGGGTCGGGGGTCACCAGGCCAAGGCAGCGGTGGGAGACTGCTGGTCTCAGCCCTTGGGCACCCAGTCACCACTGGGAGACTGCAGAAGGACTGAGACAGGGTGATCTACAGGCTAGACTGGCCAGCAGCCAAAAGGAGCAAGGAGAAGCTCTGGTGACGTCCCACGGGTAGAGACTCTTGGTCATGGCAATTCGATTGGCTCAGTCATGGTTGGCTCAGCTAGCTTGCTTGAGTTGGAAGGCCTCCGTGGCTGGAATGTAGAGAAGTCCTCGGGCAGGAAATTAGTTGGAGGCTCATTAGTTGGAGGCCCCCCTCTATGGTTCTCCATGGTGGGCCCCAAGTACTAGAGGTAGTCCATGGTTTTAAAAGGTTTATTGTCATGGCAGAAAGTGGATGAAGCTGCACCCTGTGTCCTCAGGGCTGGCCTGAGGTTAAATATCTTTTGCAAATAGGTCTGGGAAGGAATGCGTAATTGGCTACACTATCTGGCCTTTAGGTATCTCATTAATATGGAGATCTCTTGAGGCTCTGAGACCTGTAGTCATGCCCTCTACCTGTGCTATGTGACCAAAGGCCACAGACTTTTCTTTGGGAGGGTCTGTGGATGGCTGAAGCTAAGTGAAAGCAACCAGGGCTCAGGAGCAAGGTCAAACTTCTACCTCCCATTAGGGTCATTAAATCTGAGTCACTACCAATTTCCTCTTTCTTGTT
The DNA here is from genome assembly GCF_011762505.2 of Arvicanthis niloticus. Taxonomy (NCBI): domain Eukaryota; kingdom Metazoa; phylum Chordata; class Mammalia; order Rodentia; family Muridae; genus Arvicanthis; species Arvicanthis niloticus. The sequence goes on from NC_047661.1 coordinate 4,073,204, forward strand.
TGCAGAAGGGCCCTGTCATTCCAGGACTCAAGTCTACTTGGGACTTTCTCATGCCTTCTACTTGTCATTTCTCTTTCAATATGCTACTTTCCTAGCCCTTAACAAACTGGGGACTTCAATATTTCTTTTCCACTGCCATCTCCTCTTTTACTTTTGAACCTACTCCATTGCCCTTTGTTTTCAAAAGCACACTCATGTACCCACCTACAATACATACCCAACCATTAGCTCTCCTACCCAATGTTGACTCAGTGCCTGCAGAGCATCTAAACCCACTGTAGGTGATTTGTCTTTCTTATTTTAGCATTATATCATATTTTTTCTCTTTGCATTTTTGAAGCCCTCCCATTTATATTTTTTATTATTTTATGTTTTCTTTTATCCACAGAAAGACAAAAAATAAGACTCAGCTTTCATTTGGTCCTCTTTCTCTTTCCATATCTTCATATGGAAATTTAATCATTTTTGTGTTGTTAAAGAGTATCATATAAAATATACTGCCATATTTACTTACACTCATTCTATTTTTTTTACCAAATTGTATCATGAAACAGTAACTTACATCAATACAAAAATTATAATTAACAATCTCAGAATAGTTTTAGATCTGTTGTCCAACTACCTGCTATACATTATCTGCAGTACCCATGTCAGAAATCAGGTTGGTGTTTTAGCATCCCATACCTCATTTCCAATGAAAGCCCTGTCATTTACATAGCCCTGTCTATCCCTGGATTATTTGGATCCACACTTCACTCTTTCTCTTGTTACAACTTATTTCTCATTTTTATCACAAGTCCTCACTTTCCTCTCCCTAGGAAGAAACTGGAATAATCTCACTGTGTGCAGTATGAAATAATCTCTAAGGGCTTCTTGGCCAACATCTTTCTTTCCTTTATGTTTCTGACACAAGGCTTCCAAGTAATTCTTTCTTAAGCCCTGGCTGCACTTCTTATGTCTTATTTACAAATGAACTCATTGACTTGCTATTAACAACAGAATGACATTGATACTCAGATAAGCCATTACCTCCTGCTCCCCTCCATTTTATCTAATGGCATAAACCATACATTTCAAATAATCACATTAAAAATATTTCTAGATAAACTACATTCTGCTTTGTGAGGTAAACCTTCTTCACAGGTGCCTTTCAGGCTCCTAGTATTCTTAACCATGACTGACTACCCATCTCACTCTTTTGGCAGAAAGACTCTTGTTTGTTTGTGTCTATTCTGACATACCTTTCTATTTAATGCTAAGACCACCTGCACTTGTTGTTGTCCTGGAAAGTGAACCACTCAGCCTGAGACTTGCCAAATGGGACTAGGAGTATCTAGGCCACCAGCCCACCTTCTCAGTGAGTTTCTTCTCTGCTGTAGAGAATCAGAAGTGGTTAGTGTCTTTTTGTAGCTTTCTTTTTCAGTACAAAATGAACAAACAAAAGAACAACAAATAGAACCAAATCATCTCAACTTTCTCTAGTTGACTAGACCTTCTCCTCAGTGTCAAAGTTTTGTTAATAAATATGAACCCTGAAACATGTCAATATGGTGGATAATGATGGCATAGATTCTGAGTCTATGTTACTCTGAGTTGCTTTTATTGGCTTTGTTCTCTGGGATTTTAACATCCAACCATGAATAAGTCCTCATTTATTGAGTTACCAAAAAAATCTGAACACATTTTGCTGACTGATGGGGTAGGAGGCAGCATATAATTAATTCATGGTTTTGCCATTCAGGGACCAAACTCTACACTTTTCCTAGGAAATAAATAGCATCCCAGCATCCCAGGAATCCCATTCTTGCCTAGATGGCTTACTTTCTGTGCGTTCTTTTCTTTTTTCTTTCCTCCTCCTCCTCCTCCTCCTCCTCCTCCTCCACCTCCTCCTCCTCCTCCTCCTCCTCCTCCTTCTTCTTCTTCTTCTTCTTCTTCTTCTTCTTCTTCTTCTTCTTCTTCTTCTTTTTGTCTAATTACACTGTAACCTGGTTACTGAACTCCATCCAGTCTCCCAGGATGCATTAACTTAAGTGTGGCCTTTAGGTATTCTCAAAGTGTATATACCAGGTAGTATTTTCTTGCTGAAGCAATGGTGGCATTGTCATCCTTATGCTGGTTAGTTAAATGCATAATGCCCTAATGCTATTTTCATGCAGTTTTTTAAACCATCCAGAAAGACTAGTGTATTTTCTCCACATGTGTATTTTGTTAGTTTCTGAATTTACATTTTTTTTAGATCAAAATGTACAAAATACACTCTGTACATTTTAAACATATTCATGTTTAACATATTGATGTTTAAAATGTCTAGTGGTTTCAGTGAAATAATGATCTTAAGGGTAAAAGAAGACGCAAAATTAAAATTCTGGTATTTATTATTAAAAATTATTCTTTATGAGTAAGTGAAAAATATGCAGCTATAGCTGAATTATTCTGCATAACCAATGTGTAGTTTGGAATAAGAGACTAATTTTAATATAAATGAAGAAAAAATTAATCTAGGCTGTATACATACATATGATATGTGTGTTCTGATAATTAGAGATTTTAACGTGTTGGATTCAACAGTAGTAAGATAAGAGCCAGGAACAAAAGGCTTTGGTGGTTCTATTTGTTATTTTGGGTTTGAACTTCCGTATGCAAATGTCTATCTCTTTTGTTGCTTATAGGATTTGAGTGATTCCTAATTGATGAGGACCTGCTATGGATGGTGGTGGTTTGGGCTTGTAATATGAAAAAAAAATATGGTTGTCTAACAAGTGCTGATGTTTTTCTTAATATGGGCATACATTTAAATTTCTCCAGTCTTTCTTTCCTCCCCCCTCTGCACAAAGCAAAATACATTCAGCTTAGAGCTGAAGGAAATGCTGGTTGAAGCCACATCTCCTGATTCACCCAGGCATTAGCATTGTCTCCGTGGCCTCCTTCTGCAGCTTTATATGATAAAACAAACCACATCAAATGGGCTAGTCTGTAATATTAGACAAAATGTAATTTCAGTTTGGTTATCATATAGTGTTCATTTCCCTAAGGGAGGGAAAAAATTAAATTTGTAACCTTAAGATTCCAGCTGCAGCACTGGAGAGTGAGAGCGGTGTCATCGGCGTTTACCATTCACTTTATGAATTAGCCTGAATTTACTTGTTTCTATCGGGTGTCGACATATTTCTGAATACTATTAGCATAGCAATCAGGGCTGTTCTCAGGTTATTGAATGGTGTGTTGACTTCCGAAATAAATAGATATGCAGTGTGAAGGGCGAGCTGTCACTTTAGGAGAGCTTTCCTGATCTAAATTAAAAGGCACTTCTAATTGAAAACTATAATAGCAGGAGGGTTAGGGAGACAATGAAACTGCTCAGTCCCTTTCAATTTTCTCAGATTCTGTTAGTGAATGTTAGAAAAAAAGTAAAATGAAAATATTAAATTACAAATGGCAATTTAAGCCACAATATTAAATTATACCTAAATAGCCATATTGCAGTGAAGCAATTTTGGATGCCTGATTTAAAGACTGAACACGAGCTTTCTCCATTATACTCTAATCTCACTGTTTTATCACTTAACATATAATTCCATGTTTAAACCAGCAAGTGTGCCTTTATCTATGAAAGAAGGGATCAGTCTCCAAAGACTTTTCATTTTACATTCTGTGATCACTCATTCAGTGTTGGGTTCATTTTTGTGTGTCTTTTATCAATACCCAACCAAACATATAAGAAGGAATCTCAAACTCAGGACAATCTCATTAAATCTGTAGTGATTATTCATTAGCTGTCAAACTGAAGTATTTTCAGAAATTAACAACAGTAAATCACTTATGAATTTTACTAATATATGGAATTACTAGCTATTTCAGCTACATGAAGAGCTACCAGCTGTCTGAGTTTATATGTTTTGGTCCTTTAAGGGTTAACAATTGAGGCCTGTCTATAGCTCATTTCTATAGTAACAGCAAGACTGAGACTTTTTATGGGCACCTAATAATTAGAAAGTGCTAGAAGGTATAACAATATAATGAATCAAAACTGATAGACTTGTGGGTTTCCATAGAAACATGTATAATTATGATAATCGGTCCCTGGCGAACCCTCCGAATCGTATACATTCAGTTAAATGCAATAAACATTAGGCACTATTTAGTGAGCTGTGATGCAGATTGACAGTGTGAGATACAGTGAGGCTATGAATAAAATCGCTGTACAGTTTATCTCAAACTAATTTCCCCGATTGCTTTAATAGATGTTGTGTGTGATTGTGAAAAATTGGAAGTGTATTTTTGTTAGTGGTAAAGCTAACAAAGATACTATTTCATAAAATGGCTGACTGTTAATTTCAGTGCACATCAAAATGGGCTGTGGAATATTATTCAGTGTGAGACCCCAGAGTCCTCAGAGCAAATGGCAGATCAGGCCTTCCTTTGCTGATTCATTTTAAAAGTAAATCCTAAATCGTTTTATGGTTGTTTATTTTATTTTTTTTACCTTTTCTCTTCCCTTGTTCCACTTTTCATTTTCTGAAGAAAAATTTTCAAGTCTGATTGTAGAGAAAACTAGTCAATGCACATTTACTTCTTTTATTTCTGATCTTAAAATAGCAATAATTTCTTTTGGTTATTTTGCTCAGTTAGCTTTAAATATTTCTGTAATTTTTCAGTTTCTATATTTAAATGAACTGGACCTTCATACTTGCAAAGGTGTGAGAAACTGCCAGAATTCCCTACAATGTAGGGAACAAAATGATACATGCATTGTGTACTCTGTGTGTGTGTGTGTGTGTGTGCATGTGTGGGAACTGTGTGAGACAAGCAGGATTTTACCCTGTTAAATATCATCATCATTATTTATTTATTTCCTTCCTTCCTTCCTTCCTTCCTTTCTTCTTTTATTTTTTTTTTAACAGGAGATTTAACACTCTAGTAAGGAAGAGCCTAGACTGTTCTCAGGAGGAAAGATGTAGCTGAGATAAGGTGAGGGGGAGGAACTGTATGAGAGTGTGTTACTAGAAAATGACAGAAGAGGCAGGGAGTAGAAGTATTTAAGCTATGTGTTTGTGTGTTGATGTTGTGTGTGACTGTGAAACATTGTGAAGGGAGGGTATGCACATGAGGATGAGTCTGCATTATCTACCAGTATTGCCCTCCATGACCAATTTCCACGACACTTCTCAGAAAGACTTCATAAGAGAAATGTCTTGTGAATTCCCCCTGAAGCAGATGAGGAAGGATGCAAATTTGGATTTAGGAGTTTGGAACCCTTTATAGGGACAGGGTCAAGCTTCAGGATGAAACCACACAGGTGTGATGCATTATTTCTTATACTAAATTTAATAAACAACGTGAATACAATGTTTCTTGGGGATAAATACTTTTCTGAAACAGCTTCAGGGCTGCTCCTAGACCACATGGATTTGTCCTGTGGGTTTTACTGAGTCTCATGCTGTTTCAAGATTCAGCATGGGGGGCTTTTATGTCACAGAGCAGTGCATGCAGAGCCTCTCTCTTCTTCATGACTGTGTGACTTCCTAATACTATAATGGTGTGGCACAAAAGATTCCAGCTCCTGCCTGGCAGGAGCTGAAGTGGAGAGGGTGTGGGGGAGGGATCTTAGCCATATTCTCTTTAAAAACACCATTTCCTACCATTTCTCAGTCTTTCTGGCTTCCAAAGACCGCAAGCTAAGGGGAGAAAGCCCATAGGTTTTTCTGCTTTGCACGACAATTGCAAATGCTTAAGCAGTTCCCCTTCCAGAGGAACTCTTTTGGCATCCTGTCTCTCTCTTATCTGTACTGAAAAAAAAATAAAACAATAAAGAAACAATTATGTCTAAGTTTTTTTATTTTCAGCTTATTTCATATGCTTTATCTTTTATTTTCATTCAAATTTAGAATTTTTCTTTGCTCATAGTTTAATCCTCTGACATTTCACAGGCAAAATTCATACAAGTATTTATGCTGTTATTTGGCAATATCTGAATGAAGATATGGTCTGTCTTTATATGTTTGTGAATATATTAGTGTGTTAGACAATAAATAGGCAGAAATGTACTATTAGGTACATATACATATCCACACATAATACACTTGTGGCTTAGACTTGAAGATATGCATATATATGAATGACAATTCCACATTACTTTATTTTATAAACCTTTTACCTGGCTTGGTAAAAAAAATATATATATGAATCTGCATTTCCAGGGAATACATAATTGTTGTGTTGTAACTACCTCCAAATCACTAATTTCTTTTACTTATTTTTCAACTTACCCCACTGTCTTTCACATATGTACTGCTTATATAAGAGACTCATATTAAATGTTGACTGTTCCATGTGTTTAAATGGAGCTGGAAAAACATCTTCTCTACTTTGTTACTCATTGCAATTAAAAGTCCTCTTGTCAGACATAAATGAAATAATTTTATTTTAATTTTAACAGATGCTTATTGAATTTTCTGTATGTAATAGGCACAATGTTTTTCAAGTGAATATTCACCACTGAAAATATATTTCTGCCTCTTATTCTCCTAGGATCGTATTTTGAGGTCAGAAAGTTGAGTCAGATAAGTAAATGGGTATTAAGTGGTGATAAATGCCAGGAAATAAAATAAATAGGAAGTATTATGTAGACAATACAGATAAGCTAAGGAAATGCTTTGAAATTATGTGGTAATAGTAAGAAATAAGCCATATGCAAACTCCATAGCATAGGTTACATGGACATTAGAGTATAAGTATTTACAGCAGAATATTTTTAAAAAAATGAAGGGGCAAAATAAGTATTTGTTGAACAACTAGTAGGTGTTTGGTACTCAGTTAACCTCTATTCTGTATATCATTTACTACATTTGTATGCTCTGAGATTTGGACAAATATTGCTACCCATAGTGTACCAGGAAGGGAGCTGAAATTCTAAGGTCACATTGCAGATACACTGAAACTTAAGCCAGCTCATCACTTTCCCTTGCTGTATTAGCAACTTGGCTTCTTTATACCTTTAGAACAAAGGATAGTTGGCATCTTCATACCACACTGATGGTTATACAATCTTCTGTTTCTTTTTGTAGCCTGAGTATTGTACTTCTGAGGAAAGGTGGGAAATGTAACCTGACTAGACAGATCTAACTCACCAAACACTACTCTGTACCACACAGCTATTATTCTCAACAGTTTTTATTCAAAACCATCAAGGATTTGTAGGTAAAAAGTCCTTTACATGACTGAATCTTTGCTGTTTATTTTTAGCTGAGTAATGAGTTGCTGTGAGAATCCATTTATACTTTTTATTGCATTGTGTATAAACATTTGTTCCTACTGCATGAACTCTGAAAGCCTTTTTGGAGTGCGGTGTGTTTGAATACCCTTGCTTACCTCTCTTGACTGAGCTTCTTCAATCATCAGGTAAAAAGGAAGGAGGTCAAATGGTTAAAAATGTACCTATTGCCGGGCGGTGTTGGCGCACGCCTTTAATCCCAGCACTTGGGAGGCAGAGGCAGGCGGATTTCTGAGTTTGAGGCCAGCCTGGTCTACAGAGTGAGTTCCAGGACAGCCAGGACTACACAGAAAAACCCTGTCTCAAAAAACAAAACAAATAAACAAACAAAAAAAAAACCCAAAAAAACCCAAACAAAAACAAACAAACAAAAAACCCAAAAACCAAAACAAAAGAAAACAACAAAACAAAACAAAACTTACCTATTCTTTGTTCAGAAGAGCCTGAATTCATCTGTTCATCAGAAGTTTGGAAAGTAGAAGTAATAATATCCAACTATGTTATAGCTAGATTAGTATACTTTTTTTTTTTTCACGAAGAAAGGTAGACATGAGTTTAAATAAGAAATAGTATTTAACATGATCATTTATGATAGTAATTTTAAAGATTGGTAGGAAGAGGCAGGAGGATTGCTACAAGCTTGTGGAAAGCCTGCCCAACATAAAAAATTTCAGGCTAATGCATGGGAGCTTTCCTCAAGAACTATATTAATTTGCTGATTATAGAAAATAAGTATATGACACATATGCTGTATATATGCATACAGCAATCCTCATTATCAACTCTAATCAAAAGTGATGACCATTTGATAGGACTATTAAATTTAGTTAGCATTCTTATTTCCTAAATTAAAAATTATTGATTCACTTACTCACAAAAGGCAATGAAATGTAAAAATTATAGGTAATGTATTTTATAAACAGCATAAATCTTGTTTTTTAGAATTGGTCTAATCAATACTAATGACCACTTTAGTGATGTAGTAAAAATTAGCTAATATGCTCATAGATGTGGCTAAATGCATTGCTTTTATTTGTGCACTTACCATTTCTATTTTCTTAAAAATGGTAAACTTGGCTTGGGATGTGCCTCAATGGTAGAACACTTACATAGCAAGTGCAAGACTTTATGTTCAAGCTTCAGTGTTGAAACACATTAGATTTATATTGACCTTAGCCTTCAAATGTATGTGAGGAGTGCTTTTTAGCTTTAATGCTTTTCTAGAGAAAACAAAATAAAGAGTAAAGGTTTCTGTCATGTTTTACTTATTCTCTTATACTGTTCTTTTTTTTTTTTTTTAAATTCATACAACTTAGTGTACCAATTACTCCTAATGTTGCCACTCATTTGACAAATGGATATTCATGAATTGTTGTTTGGTTTTAAAATGACAAGCTTTCTTACTGTCCTCTTCAGCAATTTTGTAAATAACATTGTTGTTATATATGAGAGAAGGACAAGAGAACTTTCTATCTGAACAATGGTTGGTGCTATTTCAATCCTTTTTCTCCTGTCAGTCTTATCTAGGCTAGCCTGCTGATGTTGATGCCAAAAGCACCTAGGTAGACCTAAGTTTGAAGCACAATTGGATCTCCTGATTCTCTGATCAGTCTGTATACTCTGACCTTAATATCTCTCTCTCTCTCTCTCTCTCTCTCTCTCTCTCTCTCTCTCTCTCTCTCTCTCTCTCTTTCTCTCCCTCCCTCTCTCTCTCATACACACACAGACACACACACACAGACACACACACACAGACACACACACACACACAGACACACACACACAGACACACACACACAGAGACACACACAGACACACACACACAGACACACACACACACACAGACACACACACACAGACACACACACACAGACACACACACACACACACACCCCACATTTACAGCCTTCAACTAGCTATTATCTTGAATAACACTAACGAAAAATACCCAGCTCTATAACTGAAATACCATTCTTTAGTTTTTATTCTTTAGGAAAATTATCTATCCATTATCCAAAAGACTTTATTATTATTCAAGACAAGATCATTCAGTCAGTATATGTGGCACTGAGGTTCAGATGTTCGTGATACACTGCTACATGGGAAAATAGATAAAAGCAAGAAGTGATATACTATTATATGCATGCTATAAAAAGAATAAGGATATCCAAATGTAGATATAGTAGAAATGTGAATAATTATCCTCACATTTTCTAGAGTCCCTAAAATAAGTAACCATTATTCTTATAAAATAGCCTTTTAAAATATCGTCTACATTATAATTATACCATATACACATATGAAGAATATCATATATGCATATAAAAATAAAAACTGAAATCTTATCAAAATTTATTTTTGAATCATAAGACTGTGTTTAGATATTTAAAAATCTTTCCTTCTAAACTATATTTTTCTCCAGTTTGAATGTATGACTTGAATGAATTGAAAAGGGATGCAATGTTTCCTATTGTCAGTGATAAGAGTTTGTTCAGAAGGTGAGAATAAGGCAGTTTCCCAGTGGCTCTTCACAAAAGAGGTTCTGGCATCCTGTGTCACAACATAGGCAACCATGAGGCCACCAGCACTTTGGCACAGTCACCACACCATGGTGACAGTTGCATTGTGAGAATGTGTGCCATGTTCTTTGTTTTGTAATCCTGGAAAAGCAGGCTGATTTTATCCAGAATTCATAGGACTCTCAGAGGCTTGAGAGATCTTGTTTAGCACTTTTCTTTTCTCTTTTACTTTTGGTACCAATGATCATCTGAGACAGAGTTTGTTTCTACTCGTACCTACAGATGTAAGATATGGTTACTAAATTCAAGCACTATTGCAGGAGTTCAGCTTTGGTGGGGCTCTGGAACTTGAGGACAGATGTGTGCTATCTAGGAAAGTGAAGACAGTAACCATCTGTTTACTTCCAAGAAAATAGCCCCAAATAGCTTGGCTCATCTTTACTTAAACAATTACAATCTTCCTTACCTGAGCAGTGACATCATTGTTTATTCTATTAAAAAATTATAATATCAGCATTATAAAAACTCTATCATTACAAAAAGCCCCCAATATTTTCCTCTTTATTGTCCCCTCTTATGGGTCAATCACCCAGTAACATTATTTTGTAGTACAAAGCACAATTTCAGCAAACCAAAAAGAAATGTGTAGACAGACATGTCCTGTAGTCATGAGCAAATACCCTGGTGGTAGCAAATATGGTTTACAGTTATGCAAGGTGAGATAGATTACACATTTGTAGGTATAAGACCAGTCACCAAATAGCACTTCCTGTGTTAACACTTTTTAATTGAAGACAGAGACATGTTTATTGTACCAAGTAACAATTCCTGATCTGCATCTATCAATTCCTGATATCATCTCTCCAGGAACCCTTTTTAAGTCTCTATTGATCAGAAATAGCTTCCCTATTTTAAGTCTCCATTGATCAGACATAGCATCCTTATTTAAAGTCTCTGTTGATCAAGTACAGTTTCCTCAGATCAGTTACACAAGCAGAATATATTCTCCTCCACAACTGCCACAGGCTTACTCAGTGTGATTGCAGCTGCTTCTCTAGCATGTGTGTCCCAAAATACCCAGAATTAATGGACACATCAGGAGGATTGATAGAGGCAGAGAGAGGAGAGGAAGATTTTATCCCTCAAAAGAGTATTGAGGAAAATGTGGATTCACCCAGAGGAAATTAGCCTGCAAGATCATGGTTTTTCCAGTGTCCAACAAGTTAAAACTAAGTACTTTTGTGAATATTAACAGCATAATGAAAGCAAGAAGACCTTGTAGCACACATGATCTAGGTAATAAGCATAGAGGTCACCAAGTTTACCACAGGTTCTTGCCAAAATGGGAAAGTGTAGGTAATTGGCTGGAAAAGCAGGGTTCCTCACACTGGGCTGTGGGTAATTGGCTGGGAACGCTCTGGGTTCTTCCAGGGTGAAGTTAGGCATGATGCCTCACTAAAGGCCTCTCCATGGCTCCTCACGGGTGGCCCCAATGACACAAGAAAGTCCATGGGTTTTTACAGGTTTTAATGTCATGTTGGATGGTGGATGGCTCTGTATGCACCGCCCCCCCCCCCAAACCTAGGGCAGACCTGAGTTAAATAGGGAGAAAGAGAAGGGGGAGGGGCTGGGGAAGACTCTTTAATGGCCTCCACCCTCTGGCTTTCAGGCACCTCATTAGTATGTAAATCTCTCTAGGACCTGAGGCCTGTTGACTGTTGGCCATACACCTCTCTGTGGGAGTGGTTGTTGGAGGGCTGAAGCTAAATAAAAAGAACCAGGGCCCCAGAGCAGAGCTGAACTCCTGCCATCTGTAAAAAGTTCCGGGGTGCCAAGCTCCTGCTCGACCAAGCACCCAAGCTGCTTCTCACAGCCCACCACCCCACAACTCCTCCTTTTTTCTTTTTAAAATAGAAGGGGGGGGGGTGTCACTGTCATTTGTAGTGAAAATTTTGGATGAGGAAGTCAAAAGAAAATACTATGAAGGCAATAGGGTGTGGCACAATTAAGCCACAGGGTAAGGGGAGCTGGGGGTGAGGGTTAGGAAGGCAAGGGATCATTGAAACAATTAAACACAGGTGGTACAGTTTGAGGGTAATAACATCTGATTAATCTAAATAGACATTATGTTTTCCTTACTAACATGTAACTTTAGCTATATGACTTTGGCAAAGAGTTCACTTGTAGCTGGAAGGTCTGGATCTGTCTTCTGAAGGACTCAGCATGTGCCTCTGGGTTTTAGCGTGTGTCTGAGTCTTCAGCATGTGTCTCTGGATCTCAGCTTTGTGTCTGGGTCTCAGCATGTATCTTTGGGGTCTTCAGTCAGACGAGGTGGCTGGAAGAAGGTAGCTTGGCATTGCAGAAAGAATCCAAGAGATAGTGTTGTCTTTGCTGGACTTGTGGGAGCACCTATAGGATAATTGAAGACCCCCATACTCGGGAGACCCTTCCTCAAGTCTCAGGAAATCACGACCACCCAAAGATCACAAGAAACCATACCTGGATGCAATCAGCAGAGGTTTATTAGGGAAAAGAGATGGCAGCCAGTGGTCTGACCACGTACTCATGCAGGAGTAGGGTCCGACCCCAATATCCAGTCCGTGGAGCATTTTAAAGAGAAAAACTACAAACCCAGGGAGTGGGGCAGGGGTGAGGGGTTGCCAAGGATACATAACATAAGAATAGCAAAACATTCCAGAGAAACCCACCCTGAAAGGTTAATAGCCATGGAAATTACTCAGTACAATCATTTTTCTAAAAAATGTAGTCTTACCAAGTCACTTTCCCCTATACCATCATTACAAAATATTTCTCACTTCCTCTGGTCACAGCCCCACTTAGACGACTTGTATTTTTTATGGTCAGGAATGCCTTCCTGCCTTGGGCCTCTTCCCCCCTGAATGTGCCCCAGGGAAAGTGAAGGCCTGAAATCTTATTTTCAGTTCCTTGTTCTGGAATCTGCACTTTTCTGCTCAGGTCTAAGGCGAAAAATCTACACATATTTCATAAAATGGCCTTTATAGTTTTTCACTCTACATAATCACAACAGGGAAGCAGCACCCCGGCAGGGGGATGTCTGCAAAGGGTGTGTAGCAAGCATTAGGCTACTTGGGAGCAAGCAAGTCATGGTTTGTCACTGAGATCCTAGAAAAGCAAAAGTGTTTGAGAAAATTTAGTCTTAGAAGGCACCTTTGAGTCTGCTTTGGGTGGCTGAGGAAGAAAAATATCATGTTAATTATGTATCTGGGGTAGGCAGCAACAGTCTGTCTATAAAAAGAAACTAGTTTTTAATTAAAAGCTGAAAGTGGTGATCAGCATGTTGATTTAACCTGTGGAAGAAGATTAGTGTGGGGAACCGACAGAAGGCGGCTATCATCCTTGCAGCCATCTTGAGCCATATACCCTGACAACAGACTTGTTTACAATAGCCTACAACAGCTGAGTACACTCTGGTAACATCTTGTTGTAGATACCCAGGATTTTCCCTTGGGTGTGTGAGACTTAAAGGTGCGTGACTTAAGGGCGTGACTGAGAGATCGGATTTAGAGACAAGGCCTAAGGGCATGACTTAAAGGCATGACTTAAAGGTGTGGCTTAGAAGTGAGACATATAAAAGGCGAGAGGCAGACAGAAGAAATGATTATTAAGTATTAGGCACTTGGAGGAAGAACTTGGAATTAGACATTAGGCACTTAGCACTTGGAGAAAGAACTTGGAACTTGAAGGCACTAGGGACTAGGAACTAGGGACTAGGAACTCAAGACTTGAGACTTGGAGAGAAGAAGAGAGAATGAAGAATAAACGGGATTGAATCACACTCTGTCTGGTCTCCATTCCTTGAGTCTGTCCTCACTCTCTCTCTTGCTGAACCTCGACCTGAAGACTGGGCAGTGTGGGCTCTAACATTTAGCCCCCAAGGCTTTTGGCAGTGTGGGTTCCAACACTGATAGAGCGGTCCCCAACATTTTTGCCCCCAAACACAAGGCAGCTTGGGCCGCAACAGATTAGATGACTTTTGAACCTTAAAGAAATCTTAAAATTTGAAAAAAAAAAAAAAGTTGGACATATATCACAAGTGTTAGAGAGAATAGGAGACATTTAAACATAAAGAAGAAAATTTTTGCTTGAAAAGCACAAACATTGTTGCTTTAGGTGTTCTTGTTAGGGAGAAAAGGAAATGTTTAAAATTTTTGGTTGAAAAACAGGAACATTGTTGCAGGTCTTCCTGTTGGGGAGAAGAAGCATTAATAGTGGGTTTAGAAGCAGTGGGGGGAGGGCCTTGCTCTTCCATGTGCTCTAGCAGAGTAGCCAGGGTATTCCCCCTTTGTTTTTCTTAGGAATCTTAAATGTAGAGAAGGAGAAGAAGGCTAACTTTGAAGAAAGCTTAGAGGAAGAGACATAGAGGCTTGATAGGAGAGTCAAGAGTCAGAAGGAGTTTAAGGCTGTGTCTATGGGAGAGACACTTGGAAGCTGGATTTGAGCTGGCAGCTCCTGGGGCAAACTGGCAGGTGGTATGCATTTTTTTCAGGCTCAACTTGGAGTTTCTAGCCATGCAAAAGAAACTGTCTAAGGAACAGAGGGGCTGGGTAGCAAGCAGGATTTCACCCCTGTTGCCTCAGGCAAACCAGCTAAGCCAAATAGCTGTAGCCTGCTGCAAATGAAGGGAGCAGGGAAAGAAGTTGCCTGGCAGAATGTTGGGGACTAAAGTTTGGAGCCAGTGATCTTGACAACTTAGCAGGGACTGACCCCTGGGGGAGGGACAGAGAGTGGAGATTAAGGAGTCTCCACCATCTTGTTGAGTTGGAGAACTCGAGTGGGGAGAGAGAAAGAGAGAAAGAAACCTATGTTAGCAGGCAGTACTCAAAGACTAAAATCGGTGCTCCTGAGAGCTCAAAACAATAGGGTCCAAGGGAAAGAGTCTTAGAACAAGGGTCACAGCAGGCGCTGTGGCTTGAAAGACAGTTGTTAGCTGTGAAGGAGCCTCCTCTGAGGAGCTGGGGGGATGGGCAAAGTGGAGGCTAGGGAGTCCGCCATCTTGCCCTTGAGCTGGAGAGCACATGGAGAGGGAGAGACAGAGAGAAAGAGGAGGAGAGAGGAGTTAAAGCAGAGAAGCTGACCAGGAACATATTGGAGAGAGGAAGAGAGGGACCTAGTCTTTTTGAACTAGGCAGGAGCTGGTGGTAGCTAGGAATTAGAGAGAAGATGCTAGCAAGGAACACCTGGAGAGAGAAAGAAAGGGGGAGACAGAAAGAGGCCTGCTGAGTCTTGTGAACTAGGCTGGGGGTTACTCCCTATCTTAAAGTTTCCTGGAGAGGCTTTTTTGTGGGCACCAGCAGGGGGTGGGGCACTCTTGGAGCTGGCTCTGCCCACGTCCTCTACCACCTGTAGGGAAAGATGTAGGCTCCGGTGTGGGCATGAGTCTGTGTTGTCTTGTGGGTCCGTGTGTCTGTCACAGCTCAGTTGATTAGAACTGTGGCTCAGCATGGCAGAAGCAGAAGTGTGGGATCTTTGAGTTGGTTCCATGCTCCACGGGGGGGTGGGGTGGGCGGGGGGGGGTGTGCTATGGCCCCCATTCAGTGGGGATAGTTCTCACTCAATCTGAAGTTCCATGGGGTGCAGAGCTCCTAGGTAGGGACCCCCGGGTAAGAAGGCTTGTGGGGATCGACTGGTCTTGTAGAGTGAAAAATTATAAAGGCCATTTTATGAAATATGTGTAGATTTTTCGCCTTACAGAACTCAGGACTGAAAATAAGATTTCAGGCCTTCACATTCCAGGTGAAGGACACTTGCTGGATTACATTCCTCAAGCCTCTTCTACCTATGGGTGGGAGAGGCCCAAGGCAGGAAGGCATTCCTGACTACAGATAAAGATGCTGCTACCTAGGTGGGGCTATAGTCAGACAATAGTTAATCTGAAATAGTTGGTAAAGGTAAATGGCAGGATAGGACACAATAGCATGGTAAAAAACACATTTTTGAGAAGAATGAGTGTGCAGTGATTTTCACATGACTCTAGATCATTTGGGCTAGATTCTCTGAAATGTTCCACTGTTCTTGGTTACCCCTCCCTTGGTCTTCCCAGTGCTATGTTCAAAATTTGTAATGCAACCATTCATGTGTAAGCTCTCAAAAATGCAACCATTCATGTGTAAGCGCACGAAAATGCCTTCCTTCCCCCACCCCATGCTATAAAAGACCTTTTAACCCACCACTCAGGGCCAAAACCCTGCTCTTGGAGCTAAAGAGCTTGTCGTTTTGACCGGGCCAGCTTATTTCCCTAATAAAGCCTCTGCTGATTGCATCCTTGTGATGGTTTCTTGTGATCTTTGGGTGGTCGTGATTTCCAGAGGCTTGAGGAAGGGTTTCCCAAATATGGGGGTCTTCAGCCTCAGACTCCTGGGCTCCCAGGTGTCACTGAAAACTTCAGAAGAGTTGAGACTGGGGGCAAGCAGGCCAAACCAACCTGCAGCCAAGAGGGGCTAGAGGGAAAGCTTTGGTGGGGCCCCACAAGGTGAGCGTCTGCCTTGGTTGAATAGGTGGAGAATGATTAACTAGAATGTGGGTGTGGGCATGGCTTCTTGAATCTTGTTGGGCTGTTGTGATTCCCACGGCTCCAAAAGACTGGAGCATGGGAGTCTTGACTGAGTTCACTCTGCTCAGGGCACCAGGTGAGAGTGACAGGGGTGCAGAGCTCTTGGATTGGGGATCCCTGGGCCCCAGAGGTGACCAGAGACCAACTGGTCTCAAGCCCTTGGGCTCTCAGAGGCCTCGGAAGGACCAAGAAAAGGGGGCATGTGGGAGCACTACCAGCTAGGCCATAGCCAAGAGAAATGAGGGTGAGGGGAGAAGAAAGAGGCTCTGGAAGTACCTCACAGGAGAGAGGTTATTGTACTTGCTTGGTTGCATGGGTGATCAAGTCCCACATTGGTCATGCCAGCTGTAGGTAATTGTGGATGGGAATGCTCTGGGTTCCTCCAGGGGGAAGTTAGGCATGGCTGCTGTAGCTCAATGGTTCCTCATGGCATGACCCCAATGACACAAGAAAATCCATGGGTTTTTACAGGTTTTAATGTCATGGTGGATGGTGGATGGATCTGGATGCACCCTCATTCAATCCCAGGGCAGACCTGAGTTAAATAGGGAGGGAGGAGGGGAGGAGCAGGGGAAGAATGTTTAAGGGCCCTCTGCCCTTCAGGTACCTCATTAGTATGTAAATCTCTCTAGGGCCTGGGGCCTGTTCCTCATGACTGTTGGCCATACACCTCTCTGTGAAAGTGGTTGTTGGGCTGAAGCTAAATGAAAAGAACCAGGGCCTGGGAGCAAAGCTGAACTCCTGCCGTCCAGGTTCCAAGGTTCTAAGCTCATGCTTGACCAAGCACCCAGCTGCTTCTCACAGCCCACTGCCCCACAGGAAAGGGTTTCCATGAGCACAATAGAGTCCCATCAGTAAAGCACTCATGTGCAGTTTTGTACAGATGCTGCATGGCCTCCACCACACTATCTTCCCCAAGCTTCATATTTTCCTTTGTCACACTAAAATGCTATTTGAAAAATAGTCTTCCAACATACAAAATGGAATCTGAAAAGTAGCAGATCCAATTGGCAAATGAAGAAAGAAAAAGGGATCCAATTTTAGCATCTTGCAAGCAGACTAATGATTTATGTGTCCTTTATGTGTGATTATGTGTGCTTTATGTGATAATACTTTTATTCACTTTTCAGTTTCTCTTGAACCGGGATATATTAATTTTTGGTTTATTTTGATGCAGGTATAGATTTGTTTATTTAATAATCTAGTGCTGAACTTGGTTTTGAACTGTTAATTATTTCAATTAATCCTATCTTTTTGACACATAGAGGTGGGAGGAGAGAAACTGAATGAAAAATAACTTGTAGAACAAAAATACTAGTACACATTTCTAGTAATCTTAGAAGCAGCTAAATTAGTATCTACATGCCCTATTAAGAAATGATGAAGAAAAGATAGGACACTCACCTGCTCATAGAGCTTTCTTACTGGCTTTGCTCCAAAAGTCTCAATCTGCTGCCAACTCTTCCATGTCTACCATCCTACCCAGACACCATGCCCTTACCCCAAACTCAGGAGGACATCCTAATCAGGTACAGGCCAGATCAGCCAGAAGAACAAGTAGGCAAACTCAGGTAGAGACTTACTGATAAAAGAGAGACCCCCACCTTCTGCCAAAATTCCAAATAGTTTGCTCATCCATGGACCTCCTCTATTCTCTCAGTGTTGCTTCCCTTCTTTCCTTATCATCATGTCCCAACACCAACTTGGGTGGGGACCCCTGCCAGAATACCAGGCCACATAAGACCAGAAGATCAGATAAAAAACAGAAATGAAGAAACAAAAAACTCACCTAACCAAGCCAAAGTCACTGACACCAAGATCAATAACAACTACAAACCAAGATGCCTAGACAGCCAAGACCAGTGAGAGAAAACAATAACAGCCAAGGCAATATGTCACCAACAGAGCTCAGTTATTCTACTTCAGCAAGCCTTGAATATTCCAACATAGCTGGAACATAAGAAAAAGACCTTAAATCCAACTTTATGAAGATGGTAGAGGTACCTTAAGAAAAAAATAAATATCTTAAAGATACTGAGGGAAGGACAAACAAAAATTGAAAAAATGAGTAAATATTTCAAAGAAAGCAAAAAAAGTTGGACAAAGAGATAAAGAAAATTAACAAAACTGTTTAAAACCTGAGGAAAAAAATAGAACAAAAACAACAGCAACAACAACAACAACAAAACAAAACAAAGAACTCCCACAATTCTGGAAATAAGAATATATAGGTAAGCAAATAGGAACGGAAAATCTAAGTAAGTAATACAGATACAAGCATTACTATCACTAACAGAATATAAGAATATAAGAGATGAAAGACAGACTCTCAGCTGTTAAGAACATGATAGAAGAAGTAGATGCATCAGTCAAAGAAAATATTAAATATAAAAATTTCCTGAAACAGAAAATCTAGGAAATCTGGGATACTTTAAAGAGACTAAACTTAATAGGAGAAGAATTCCAGCTCAAAGACCAAGAAAATATTTTCTACAAGATCATTGAGGACATTTTCCTAACCTAAAGAAAGAGATGCCTAAAGCATACAGAACAACAAACAGAACCAGAAAATAAAGTCTTTTCAATACATATCGATCAAAACATTAAATACAGAACAAATAAATAACATTAAAAGCTGCAAGGCAGACCAATGGGAATTACACCAAACTTTTCAATGGAAACACCAAAAAACCAGAAGGGCCTGGACAGATGTCTTGCAGGCTCCAAGAGAACACAGATATCAACACAGACTACTATACCCAAACTTTCAATCATCATACCTAGAGAATTGTACGATAAAGTCAAATTCAAGCAATATCCATCAGCAAATCAAGCGCTATAGAACATACTAGAAAGAGAACTCTAATCCAAGAAGGATAACTACAAGCAGGGAAACTCAGGAAACAAATCATCTCAGAACAGAAAGCCAACAGAAGGGAGACACACACACACACATTTACACATATACATATACTACCACCACCAAGAAACTAACAAGAGGAATAAAAATCATTCATCATTAGTATCTCTCAGTATCAATGGGTTCAATTTCCAAATAAAAATGACAGCCTAACAGAATATATGTTAAAAAAGGATCCATCTTTCAAATACATGCAATGAATATACTCCAACATCAATGATAGCCATTATATCAGAGTAAAGGTTTGAATAAAGACTTTTCCAAGCGAATGGACCTAAGAAAATAGCTGACATAACCATTTTATTATCTAGCAAACAGATTTTAAACCAAAATCATTCAAAACAGATAGAGAAGGATACTTCATAGTCACAAAGGAAAAATCATTTTTAGCAGCTTTTTAACATAAATTGCCCAAGTACAAGGGAACACACATTTGTAACCAAAACATTGCTAAATCTTAAATCACACATTGATAGTTGGAAACTTCAATACCCTGCTCTCACCATTGGGCAGGCAGAAATAATGAAGCTTATAAGATGTTATGAACCAAATAGATCCAACAAATTTCTACTGAACATTTCACCCAAAACACAGTGGAACTGTCTCCAAAATAGGGAACATACTTGGTCACAAAGCAAGTCCCATTAGATAAGATAAAATTGAAATAACTCCTTGCCTTCTATCAGAATACCATGGATTAAAGCTAGATTTCAACAGCAGAAACAACAGAAAACTTATGAATTCACAGAAACTGAAGACTTCTCCACTGAACGAATACCAGGTCAAGACAAAAATAAAGAAAAATATAAGAGTCCTGGTATTCAATAAAAATAAATGTACAACATATAAAATACTGATTGGACACAATGAAAGCAGTGCTAAGAGGAATGAAAGTTCATAGCACTATGTGCCAACTGAAAAAAAAAATGGAGAAATCTCATATTAGCAGCTTAACAGTGCATCACCTGAAAGCTCTAGAACAAAAAGAAGGAAGCACACCCAAGAGATGAAGATGGTAAGAAATCATCAAATGTAAGGCTGAAATCAACAAAATAGAAACAAAGAGAACAATACAAAGAATCAATGAAACAAAGAGTTGGTTCTTTGAGAAAATCAACAAGATAGACAAACCCTCATCTAAACTAACTAAAACACACAGACTATCCAAATGAACAAAGTCAGAAGTGAAAAGAGAATACAACAGACATCAAGAAAATCTAAAGAATCTTTAGATTCTGCTTTAAAACCCTATACTTCACTAAATTGGAAAAGTAATGGACAATTTTTCAATAGATAGTACTTGCCAAAAATAGATCAAGATGGCATAAACAATTTAAATAGATGTCTAATTCTTAAGACAATAAAAGCATTCACTAAAAGTTTCCCAACCAAAAAGAAAGAAAGAAAAGAAAAAAGAAAAGAGAGAGAGAGAGAAGGAGAGAGAGAGAGAGAGAGAGAGAGAGAGAGAGAGAGAGAGAGAGAGAGAGAGAGGCCCTGTGCTACATGAATTAAGTGCAATGTTCTACCAAACTTCACAAGAACAACTAATGGCAAAATTTCCCAAATTATTCCACAAAAAGAAACAGAAGAAACATTGCCAAATTTATTTTTGAAGCCAAAATTACCCTCATATCCAAATCACATAAATATAAACAATGAAAGAGAATTACAGACCAATTTTTCTCATGAACATAAATGTATAATACAACAAAATACTTGCAAACCTAATTCAAGAAAATAATAAAAGATAATTCACCATAATGAAGTAGTGTTCATCTCAGAGATGCAGGAATGGTTCAACATAAAAAAAAATCTGTCAATGTAATTCACCAAGTAAACAAACTGAAAGAAAGAAAGAAAGAAAGAAAGAAAGAAAGAAAGAAAGAAAGAAAGAAAGAAAGGTAGAAAGGAAGAAACAAAGAAAAATATCATCATCTGAAAAAGCCTTTGAGAAAAATCAAACACCCCTTTCTGATAATAGTCTTGGAGAGATTAAGATATAAAGTACACACTTAAACATAATAAAGGCAATTTAAAGAATGCCAATAGGCAACACCAAATTATTAATTAACTGATGTAGAAAAACTCAAGGCAATTACACAAAAATCAAGAACTTGACAAGCTATCCACTTTCTCCATGTCTACTCAATATAGTACTCAAATTTCTAGCTGGAGCAATAAGAAAATGGAAGGGTATCCGGTGCATTTCAGTTGGAAAGAAAGCAATGTATTGTTATTTGCAGATGATATGCTAAAATACATAAGTGACCCCCAAAATTCTACTGGAGAATGCCTACAACTATTAAACTTTTGATTAAGTAAATGGAGTAACTAAAAATCTTAAGACGGCTACTCTGACTCATTTGCTTGTTTTTGGTACCCTTTTCCTCCTACTTGGTTGCCTCATCCAAACTTCATATGAGAGTATATGCCTAGTATTATTATAACTTGCTATCCTTTGGTTGGTTGTATCCTCAAGAGTCCTTTTCTGATGGGAAAGGGAGGAGTGGATCTGGGAGAGAAGCCAATATGGGGGAGGGACTGGGAAGAGTGTAAAGAGGGGAAACTGTTATCAGGATGTAATTTCTGAGACAACAACAAGAAATAATAATAACACATAATTTCTATCTAGTAAAACACAAGATTTTTTTAGCTTGTAGAAACATGGCTTTTTTGTGTCCCTTTTCTTCTTTTATAAAATGTAAAACATTTTCCAACTTCCTCCCTTGTCATCTCAACTTCTCATCAAAATCACTTTGTGTTGGGAATGACCTTGTTTATACATTAATGATCTAAGTCAGCCATAGGCCTAAGTCAGACATAGGTGCCCACTGACACAAAGTCTTGGTCTCTGTGGGAAAGTACTAACCTTAGAACAGATAGCTATAGATCTTGTAGACAGGAAGCCTTGATGGGAAAGTACTAGCCTAGACCAGAACAAATGAATAATAGATCTTGTGGACAGGTACATAGTGACCTGTTCCATCCTGCTTCTTCTGCGAACTCTTCACCCAGCCAATACCCTGTTCTGGAGAACATCTGTACTCCCCATGAGATCACCTGCTCTACCCAGAAACAAAGAAGACCCTACGTCATCCCCCTCCCCATATCCTGCTTCTATGTGTATATAACCCCTATGTGGAAAAATTAAAAATTGACAGCTTGATCAGACTCTAGATAGGCTGTCGGTTTTTTGCATTCCCTCACCCCCTGGTTCTTTCTTTCAGGTCTTCTGATCCCAGTTCAATGCCCTGTGGAACTGGAGCAACTATGTAGAAGATAACAGTTCCTAAGAGGAAGTCAATGTCTAGTGTCAGAAAAACCAGTTCTTAGCTCACCCAAATTCCACACCTGATATTTTTCCTCAGTCCAGAACCCATTGCTACTTAATCAAGAAAGTGCACTCTTCAGTTTAATGTCTATAAAGAGTTGTAGTTATTGCCTTCCTCAGTAATTAATTATTAGTAGAACCAAGCCAGTGTCTTTTACCATACCTTGGGATTTAGATTATATTTTAATATCTGGAAAAACTTTGTCCCAGTAAGAAGTATCCAGAAAGTATGTAATGAATCTGAGTATTCTTATTTACAAAGTTACTTTCTTTGTGTATTTTCCTAAGAATTAAGTGTGTAAAACTACTTGAATGTTTCCTTTTCTTACCAGGAAAGCTCTAGTGGTGTTGCCATAACAAAGTCAAGTAGCACTACCAGTGCCACTCTAAATTGCCACAATCACAGTGGTGACAATACTCAGTAATTTCAATGTGCCAAGCATATCAAGAGTTCATAGAACACAGTCACTGAGTTCTCACCACAAGCCTTTACCTTAAGATTTGTCACTATTTCTAAGTTTCTACTGAGGCACTGAGGGCCAGTTACATTCAGGTAAAAGCCAGCAAATTGTCAGGAGCAGCCTTGCTTGTACACTGAAGGCCTAAAATCAGCCATACGCCTAAAAACAGCAATAGGCCTGACATACATGCCTGCTAACACAAAGTCTTGGGTCTTTGAGGAAAAACACTGAAACAGATGGCTAGAAGCTATTGTAAACAAGCAGCTTTGGTGGAAATTTGCCAGCCTGAATAGTCATAGACCTTGTAGATACGTAGCCTTGGTGAATAGTAGCAACTTAGATGAGGAAAAGTGAATCATAGGCAGAGTCATAGCGATCTGTCCCCTGAACCTTCACCCAGCTGACACTCTGTTCTAAAAGATATCTGTACTCCCCCTGAACACCTTTGCTCCTGCATCATCCCCTTGCCCACATCCTGCCTTTTTGTGTATATAACCCCTGTGTGAAAAAGTAAAAAATGACGATTTGATCAGCTTATAGACAAACCATGGTTCTTTGTGTTTTTGCCTGTTTCCCCCACTCTCTTTCAGGTGTCCTTCCCAGACCCCTGTTTAATTCCCTGCTAGTCAGGACAGCAAGTGACAGACCTACAGTTGGAGCCACACAATCACTTTTGCAAGTAAATCAATACTTAATTTTTAACTTGTTTTTCAAGGTTAAAATTTCTAAAGCAGTACCTTACATTAGAATTTAATACATAACAATTGAAAATTGTGGCTTGTTACCAATATAGTTATATAAATCCTTACTACCTGCTTATGCATGTTTTAAAGATATTTGTCTGTTTAACTTTGACTTGTTAGTTATTTTCTGGATGGTTTCTTTATTTTCTTTCTTACTTTGCCATTTATAAAAGAGTAGATTAGCTTAGCATCTCTTTTGCATAGTGTAAAGATAGAAACAGAGAAATATGTGGTATTGGATATAGAAATATATTGTAAGTCTTCCTTTGTACAATTGTTATTACAGTTGTTTCATTTAGCTCCTAGAATAAGAACATTATTCTTGAGCATTCCATGGGCATGGCAACCATTATCTATCTGGCTGTGCCACACATGGATGACAAGAACCAAATATCATTTCCTACAGCAGAGCCTCCTGCCTTTCCTGCTTGATCTGGACAATAAAACAAAGCCATTTTTTCCTGCTGGCCCATGTTGTCATTTTATATAATACTAAGAAGCTCTTGTCTATGTTACCAACATTTCCACAAGCCATAGATAGCATCTATCAAGACCGCTAGTGAGTCTATGTTATTAAATTCTTGCTTCACATTTGTAGATTTGACCAATGTTTCACAAGCTCTCATTGGTGTGCAGGAGTGGCAGATTAATAGATGCTTTCATTATCTAACAGGAAAAGATGGCAAAGAAATACACAAAGATACTTCAGAGAATAATTATTCCTTTGGAGAGAAAGCATGACATTAGTTGAGAATTTTCCTTTTGTAATGGTGGCTTTGTTTTAGAAGTGTGAACATTTTTCTTGTAAAAGAACCTTTTTTGAATCATATATGTGCACTTCAACAGACTTCCTTCCAAGTTCTCTGTTTCTTTAATTCAATTGGTTATAGGTGCCAATTATTTATACCAAATAAGAAGGAAAATGTCTGTTATGGCATTCTAATAGTCAAAATGATTTTGAATATTTGTGTTCCATTGTTTTACCAAAAGGAGTAATATTCTAGGTCTTAGTTTTACATACTTAAAAAACACATTTTGAAGGGAACTTCTTATTAGGTCTACTCTCAAGGATTTGATGGTAAATACAGTACTGAAGTTCCATCTCTGGCTGAGCTTCCATCTTAGCAATATCCTGAGTTTGCCTACCACAAATTGGACTTACTTCTCAGGAATGCCCTTAATTCTGGCTGACCCACTCCAGAAATCTTACGGTGAGTGAGTGTCACAGGCAGGAAAGGAGAGGATAAAAGGCAGGCTGAGCTTCCATCTCAGCAATGTCCTGAGACTGTCTAGCCCAAAGCAACAATTCAATAGCAGCATTTGCTCTCGTGTTCCTGACAGAGAGGTGAAGTAACCTAGTTATCTCACATCAGCAATATACAGTAAATCCAAACTTCATTCACAGCAAATTCTGCTTCTGACAATTTCTTTCAAAACTGACTCCCTCCTAAGCAGTTAATGATAAGTTTTGGTTGAGGGTGCAGCTCTCTGGAGCAGCTCCTGCTTAGCATACACAAAACCATAGGTTCCATGCACAGAATCCCAAAGAAAAACAAACATCCAAACAAATGAACAAATAAGCAACCCTAACATACATTCATTGGTTCTTTATTACATTTCTCTTTCCAAGTATTTTACCTGTGTGCCGTGTGTTGTGTGTGTGAGAGAGCATGAATGAAATCAATATTAAGTCTTTTCCTTTACTTCTCTCTAGCCTAATTTTTGAGACAATCTCTCATTGGACTTGTATAAGGTTCAGAAAGTCTAGCTGGCTAGTGAGCTCCAGAAACCTGCCTGTCTCTGCCTCTCTGGCACTATGATTACAAGGAAAGTGCTACCAAACTCAGGCTTTGGTCTAAACTCAGTCCCTCACATTCTGAGCAACAGGCTCTTTAGTAACTGAGCTATCTTTTCAGCCCATTTTCAAGATTTTTATTTTTGGATGAATTTATTAAAAGCAAAATGTCCCTGGAAACTCAACTGTAAGAATAACTTCTCTTTGTTCTTGATACTACTCACCATGTAAGAGGTATGGTAACTCCTAGGGCATCACTGAAATGACCTGCTTTGTGTTGGTTAACATTGATATACAAATGCCATTTGTGTTGTGTGTGGAGCCCACTGTATAGGTGGCTTTTCTTTGAGGGATAGAAAAAGGTACTTTTAAAGTACATATTGGGAGTTATGTGCCAGAAGCTCTGTTGAGAAGGCAATACATGTTCTGAAAGCAAATAATAGACAAGAAATCACAGGGAAAAAAACAACAAATACAAAACCAACAACATTATAAGCATAATGAAGATTGAATTATTTTCTGCCTTAGGAATTTTAGAGCTCAAAATTAAAATTGCTGCTATTTACTCTCTTTGTTTAAGTAGTGTTAAACAGTGAGAAATTTGCTGCTGCAATACATCCCTAAGCTATTTAAACAGTTTAAACATAAACCTTTTATTGCTTCTATCTTAGTGTTAGATTTGTATAGATTTTAGGCATAAGCTTCTTTTAGGTTACAGTCAAAACATTATGTGTTTAAACATACATATTATTATTCAAAATATAATTCCAAACACAAGCAAAACAATGCTCCTGAAAGCTAAAAGAATAAAACCAAGCTAAGTGGTTAGGGTGCTGCTGTAGCCTTCAACTTACACAATTCTATTAGTGAAGAAGCAAAAGGAACATGAAGGAAAAGACAGAAGGAAAGGAATTGGGGAGAGGGAGAAGAAGGAGGGAAGAAAAGAGGAAGAAAAGCACGAGAGGATACAATGAAATGCAGGAACAAAGAAGAGAAAAAGCAATGGTGTTTTCTATATTTGATCCTTCAGTTAAAACCTAAACTAAAGACACCTTCATCAAGAAATTCTTCATTACATAATCGATTATGACCTCATAGCCTTGGTGGTTGAGAAGCTCCAGGGCAGGAGACTCAGGGGCCGGAGTTCTTGTCATCTTGCAGTGTTTAATCCCTTACCCATCCAGGAAATGATGAACAAAGTAAGTATTATAAAGGGATATCATGGGAGCATCAGTAAGACAGCACTGTCCATGCTCCCAGTCATAAAACATTTTATAGACAAAGTAAAAGACTAGGTAATACCCTATAAGTTTATGTTCAGGAAATGCTAACAGACCTGAGCACTAAACAGTCTCTGCCACATGTGGTTTTTCTGTTACAGTATAGTCACTTGAATTTAAGAAGAAAAGGAGAATTATAGTTTCTGAAGGAGCTGAACTTTCTTTCTTAATTTTTTATACCTAAATTCTAAGCACAAATGCTGACAATTAATCAGCTTAACTTAACTGTGGAAAGAATCTGTTTTGAATTCTACGGAGTTCCTTGTTATTCACCAGTATATCTCCCCTATTGGTGCACTTAGATAAAACCTCTTTTCTTCAGAAAAGTCCAGGAAAATCTTTAGTGGAAAAGTGAGGTATATACTCAGTATACTCTACTGAGATAGCATAAGATAAGCTGAACATTTTCTGTGTTAAATAAACACACTTTAGATTTCTCTACATTTAAATTTTGCCATGAACTTGCCCTTTGATTTTGACATCTCTCAAATGATTTTCTGTTCTCATATACATGAATACATTTTAAAATTTTTTGTGTTTTTTTTTCTTTTCCCTAATTCCATATCATTTAATAATGATAAGAAATGTAAAGCATTCATGCTTCACGTCAGAAGTTATACTTTTATATTCTTATAATTATGCAGACAAGGGAAGAGAATAAAATTACTGGAGTAAATGTAGCTTCTATACAAAAGAAATCTTGTTAGAACTATAACTATTACAATGGCATAGTAAATATACAGACTGAAATATGCAGCTATTTTTCAGTATTATTATTATACTGTTGCTATTACTAGAACCAATTTACTATAGATTTACTAGGCAAAATATTAGTTACTCTATTTTTCATGTAATAACTGTAATTTGCTATGGTTTTATGAAAAAACTAAAATGCTATTATAATAGATTTTATTATGTTGTCCTTATAAGTTGTAGAGAGGGACTTTCAGGTTGTTTTATAGGTTGGCTTTGTGCAAACTGTGTGACCTAGGGGATGTCACTTGAGCTTTGCTCATCCTTATTTTTCACTGTGTTAAAAGAAACATTCATTAAGCATAAGAATTCTATTAAAATATAAAGCCTCATGCTAATTAATTGTTTTTTATCCTCTTCCTGGATTAATTAAGGTGAAATTGTAACTTTTGTTATTAAATATATATGTTTGCATGTTCTTTGTCCCCACAGTGGATTAAGCACTGACAATAGCCATGATATTTGCTCTAAACATAAATAATGAAAACAAGACCATGTGTTGGGAGGTCCTTTTGCTCATTACTATTTTGTTGCAAATGTTTTGCCTAGCTAAATTCTTCTAAGCTTTAAATATTTTCCCATTTCATGCTGGAGTTTTACTGTAATCTCTAGTCTATCATGAGTTTCTGCTTCTATATATTGCCAGACACAGCAAAGCTGTTCACAGAATCATTTTTGTCACCTATTGATGTATTGTTCTAGTCCTGATATGCAACACCAAACTATAATCAAGAATACAACTGTGCCGGGTGGTGGTGGCACACGCCTTTAATCCCAGCACTTGGGAGGCAGAGGCAGGCGGATTTCTAAGTTCGAGAGTTCGAGGCTAGCCTGGTCTACAGAGTGAGTTCCAGGACAGCCAGGACTACACAGAGAAACCCTGTCTCAGAAAAAAAAAAAAAAAAAAAAAAAAAAAAGAAGAAGAATACAACTGTGAAACTGTGAGGGCTGGGGGCGAGGGGGACTCAATGGGTAATGTGTCCCTCCACAAGCATGAAGATATGAGTTCAGATGTCAAGTACCCATAAAAACAAGCCAGGCATGATGACACATATTTGTGGAGGGATTTGCAAAGGCAAACAGATCTTGGAAGTATGCTGGGTTACTAGACTGTTCAAAATAGACAGTTCTAAGTGCAGTAAAGAAAAAAAAAAAAAGATCCCACATAAAAATTAATGCAGGAAAAGAAACTGATGAATACATCAATATACCAATTTCTGAACTCAATATGCCTATACATATGAGCATATGCCAGTGCACATGTGACTACCAAACACACTCACACACACACACACACACACACACACACACACACACACACACACATACATGAACATACATAAAAGCAAATACATTTTTTAAAAAGCACAAATGGAGAGAATTATATGTTATATGAAATCTATTATTATTTTAATTTCCATGAAACTTCTGCACCAAAAATGCATTCTGAGAGTTTAGTCAATTTAATCATGTTTACTTTTATTTTATGCATTAATCTACTAGTATTCTAGCAAAGCAAGTTGTTATATAATAAGTAATACTCCATTATTCCTTCTCTGAAATTTTGTAACATTTGGGAGAGATCATTGAGACAGAGAGAAATCAAGATAAAACTGATATTAACTGAAATAATTAATTGGAAATTAACTGAATTAACTGAAATTAATTGGAGTAGTAGATTTTTTCTCTTTGTTAATATCATCTTTTGTTTTTCTTTTTTCTTTTATTAGTTATTTTATTTATTACATTTCAAATGTTATTCACCTTCCTGGATTCCCCTTCAGAACCCCCTTATACCATCCCCCTTCTTCCTGCTCCTATAAGGATGCTCCTCCACTGACCCACCCACCAATCCCTCTTCACTGTCTGAGCATTCTCTACACTGGGGCAACAACAAGCCTTCATAGGACCAAAGCCACCCCTCCCATTGAAGCCAGATAAGGCCATCCTCTGCTACATATGCAGCTGGAGCCACAGGTCCCACCTTGTGTACTCTTTGTTTGGTGGTTCAGTCCTTAGTCGCACTGGGGGGGGGGGTCTGTCTGTTTGAAATTGTTGTTCTTCCAATGGGATTGCAAACTGTTCCTTCAGCTCCTTCAGTCCTACTTCTAACTTCTCCATTGGGGTTCTGTGCTCAGTCCAATGGTTGGCAGCAAGCATCTGCATCTGTACTTGTCCAGCTCTGGCAAAGCCTCTCAGGAGACAGCTATATTAGCAAGCACTTCTTGGCATCAGCAATAGTGTCTGGGCTTGGTGGTTGCATATGTGATGGATCCCTAGGTGAGGAAGTGTCTAAGTGGCCTTTCCTCCAGTTTCTACTCGTCCCTATATTTCTTTTAGATAGGAGAAAATCTGGTTTAATAGTTTTGACATGGGTGGGTGGCCCCAAGTAGATATGCTACAAAGCAAAACAGTAAAAACTTTCCTATGTATCTACACTCATGGTTCAGGACAGAGCTACAAGGTGACTCTGAAAAGGCACGTTTTCCCTATAGCAGAAGGACAGACAAAGGCCTTCTAGACACATCAGCACTAGATAGGATGCTATCCTAGTGTTCAGCAAGCTCAGACCTTCTTTCACAATCACAAATCAAATGAATTGCTAAAAAGAGCAATGGAGTGTGTCTTAGTTTATTTTCATGTTGCTCTAATAAAATATATCAACAAAAAACTTACGAGAAATAAGGTTTATTTTAGTTCACAATTCTCAGTTACAGCCCACCATACCTGTGCCCAACATATTTGAAAAATCACAGCATCAAGAGCTTAAGGGAGCTGGTCATGTCACATCCACAATCAGGAACACAGAACTTGTACCCAATGCATGCCCTCTCTCTGTCTCTGTCTGTCTCTCCCTCTCCCTCTCCCTCTCCCTCTCCCTCTCCCTCTCCCTCTCCCTCTCCCTCTCCCTCTCCCTCTCCCTCTCCCTCTCCCTCTCCCTCTCCCTCTCCCTCTCCCTCTCCCTCTCCCTCTCCCTCTCCCTCTCCTTCTCCCTTTCCCTCCATTTCCCCCCTCTCGGAAATGGTGCCATCCAAATTGTTTTCCACCTCAAGTAACTTAATGATGATAGGCACATACTGACATAATCAGACCCTACTCTTCCTAGTGATTTCAGATTGGCAATTGAGGTGAGTTATCAGAGAGTGAAAGCTTGGCAAACCTTATTTCCTTATTTTCAAAAGATCAATAAAGGAACAGGCAACCTCAAACCATATTTAGAAAGAAAAGGATTTGGGGAATCAAACTAATTTTATATAAATCCCGGTTTTTGCTGTGTTATCTATATGATCACAATAATATTAACACACCAGACCCACAGCTTGGAGTAGGAAGCTACAATACCCAATTCGTTCTATGAAGCTACAATTACACTCATACCTAAGCCACACAAAGACTCAACAAATAAGTAAAACTACACACCAATCTCTATTATGAATATTGATGCAAAAATACTAAATACAATTCTCGCAAACTGAATCCAAGAACACATCAAAGCAATCATCCATCATGATCAAGTAGGCTTTATCCCAGGAATGCATGGATGGTTCAATATTCAGAAATCCATCAATGTAATCCACTACATAAATAAACTCAAAGAAAAAAAACACATGATCATCTCACTAGATGTTGAGAAAGCATTTGACAAAATTCAACATCCTTTCATGTTAAAAGTCTTGGAAAGATCAGGAATTCAAGGCCCATATATAACATAGTAAAAGCAATATACAGCAAGCCAGTAGCCAACATTAAGCTAAATGGAGAGAAACTTGAAACAATCCCACTAAGATCAGGGACTAGACAAGGCTGCCTACTCTCACCCTACCTATTCAATATAGTACTGGAAGTCCTAGATAGAGTGATTAGACAACAAAAGGAAGTCAAAGGGATACAAATAGGAAAGGAATAAGTCAAAATTTCACTATTTGCAGATGATATGATAGTATACTTAAGTGACCCTAAAACTTCCACCAGAGAACTCCTAAACCTGTTAAACAATGTCAGTAAGGTGGTTGGATATAAAATCAACTCAAACAAATCAGTAGCCTTCCTATACTCAAAAGATAAACAGGCTGAGAAAGAAATTAGGGAAATGACACCCTTCACAATAGCTACAAAAATATAACATTTCTTGGAGTGAATCTAACCAAGCAAGTGAAAGATCTGTATGACAAGAACTTCAAGTCTCTGAAGAAACAAATAGAAGATATCAGAAGATGGAAAGATCTCCCATGCTCTTGGATTGGCAGAATTAATTTAGTAAAAATGGTCATCTTGCCAAAAGCAATCTATAGATTCAATGCAATCCCCATCAAAATTCCACATCAATTCTTCATAGAGATAGAAAGAGTAATTTGCAAATTTATTTGGAAGAACATAAAACCCAGGATAGCTAGAACTATTCTCAACAACAAAAGAACTTCTGGGGGAATCACAGCCCCTGACCTCAAACTATATACTACAGGGCAATAGTGATAAAAACTGCATGGTATTGGTACAGAGACAGGCAGGAAGATCAATGGAATAGAATTGAAGATGCAGAAATGAGCCCACATACCTATGGTCACTTGATCTTTGACAAAGGAGCTAAAACCATCCAGTAGAAAAAGAACAGCATTTTCAGAAAATGGTGCTGGTTCAACTGGAGGTCGATATGTAGAAGGATGCAAATCAATCCATTCATATCTCCTTGTATAAAGCTCAAATACAAGTGGATAAAAGAACTTCACTTAAAACCAGATACACTGAAACTAATATCAGAGAAAGTGGGAAAGACCCTCGAATACCTAGGCACAGGGGAAAAGTTCCTGAACAGAACACCAATGGCTTATGCTCTAAGATCAAAAATTGACAAATGGGACCTCATAAAATTGCAAAGCTTCTGTAAGGCAAAGGACATTGTCAATAAGACAAAATAGCAACCAACAGATTGGGAAAAGATCTTAACCAATCCTACATCTGATAGAGGGCTAATATCCAAGATATACAAAGAACTCAAGAAATTATACTCCAGACAACCAAAACCCTATTAAAAATGGGGTACAGAGCTAAACACAGAGTTCTCAACAGAGGAAACTCGAATGGCTGAGAAGCACCTTAAGAAATGCTCAACATCCTTAGTCATCAGGGAAATGCAAATTAAAATAACCCTGAGATACCACCTCACATCAATCAGAATGGCCAAGATCAAAACTTAGGTGATAGTAGATGCTGGTGAGGATGTGGAGAAAGAGGAACACTCCTCCATTGTTGGTGGGATTGCAAGCTGGTACAACCACTCTGGAAATCAGTCTGGTGGTTCCTCAGAAAACTAGACATAGCATTACCTGAGGATCCAGCTATACCACTCCTGGGCATATACCCAGAAGATGCTCCAACATATAACAAGGACATATGCTTTACTATGTTCATAGCAGCCTTATTTATAATATCCAGAAGCTGGAAAGAACCAAGATGTCCCTCAACAGAAGAATGGATACAAAAAATGTGGTACATCTACACAATGGCATATTACTCAGCTATTCAAAATAATGAATTCGAGAAATTTTTAGGTAAATGGATGGATCTAGAAATTATCATCCTGAGTGAGTTAACCCAATCACAAAAGAACACACATGGTATTTATTGACTGTTAAGTAGATGTTAGCCCAAAAGCTTGGAATAGCAAAGACTCAACCTGCAGACCACATGAAGCTCATGAAGAAGGAAGACCAAGTGGGAGTGGGGATTCCTCAGTTCTACTTAGAATGAGTAACAAAAATGCTCAAGGTAGCAAATACGGAAACAAAACATGGGACAGAAACTGAAAGAGGAGCCATCAGGAGACCATTCCACCTGAATGTTCATCTCATGTACAGTCACCTAAGCTAGACACTGTTGAGAACTCTGTGTATGGCTGGCAGTGCATGCTGTCAGGAACATGATATATCTGTCTCCTTAGAGGTCTGCCAAAGACTAACACATTCAGAGGATGATGCTCACAGTTAACCACTGATATGATCAGGGGTTTCCCAATGGAGAACTTAGAGAGAAGACTGAAGGAGCAGAAAAGTTTTGTGACCCCAGGAGGAAAGCAAAAATACCAAACAACCAGGGCCCTCCAGGGTCTAAACCACCAGCCTGGGAGCACATAGGGAGGGACCCATGACTCCAGACGTATATGTAGGGGAGGATGGCCTTGTGGGGCATAAGTGGGAGAGGAGTTTCTTGGTCCCATAAAAAACACAAAGTGTGGGGGGGTGAGGGTGGGGAGGGGGTAGGTGTGGGCACTGCCTCATAGAAGCATGAGGAGGGGGGATGGTATAGGAGGATTCTGGGTGGTGGGAGGAAGTGGGTAAGAGGATAAAATCTGAAAGGTAAATATAATACCCAATTTAAAAAAGAGAGATGAAAAAAAAGGAAAAAAAAAGGAGAAAAAAGAGAAAAATAAAGAAAAAAATAAAGAAAAAAATAGGAGACTTAATAACACAAAGGGAAGGATTTAGAAATTTAGGAGACAGTGCGTGTTAATGGAAACAGCATCATAGAAACTGAAAGATCACAATTGGAGCATAACTATACCAATTTGTATCAGTAAGGTACAAGATAGACCTGATACCCAGTCCATCCTTTTGTTGTTGACTAAACAGAACCTCTTTCATCTCTCCTAACTAAAACACTTAGTTCTGAACCTGGCTTTTTTCTTGGCTTTAGAATGAATGTCAGCTGAAAAACATCCTCTCAAATCTTTTCTCTCAAAGTAAATAGCAAGGATTGGCTATGAGACGATAAGTCTTCAATCCTGCCAGAAATCCAGAATGACTGAATTAACTGAAATTATGGGAAGCATAAAGCATAGCTTCTAAAACTTAGCCAATGTATCTAGACTGCTGAACACCTGGACAGTCCCTATACTACAAAACATTGAAACATCAGATCTTCAGCCTCTGGCCCAGGATCATCTGACAGACCTAGTAATGCAGAACTGTTAAGTGCTGATTACTGTGTCTTGGCAGATATAATCAGTTGACTATTCTGCAAGTCTATCCTTTTCTGGACAGTAATTTGTCTGTAGATGGAAAGAGGCAATTCTTGACTAGTGGCTGTCTCATCACAACTGGAGTAACTCCAAAGATGCTCAATTTCTTCTTAGAATTCAAAGACAGGGCAGCTGTCAGGAGCAGACAGTTCTGTAATCAAAATGAACATTAATACAGAAATGTTTGTAGTGTCAATTCTGTGCATTTCTGATGTTTTGAAAACCAACTATCCATGTAAGGCAATCTGGACTGTTGTCTGTTAACTCCCCTCAGCTATTTCTAAAATATAGAAAACACCCTAACAATAAACTCAGAGCCATGGATTTGCTATAGTCCCTTAACTCACAGGCTAACCATCTCAAATCAGTTAGAAAAGTTAAAGAAGGACTGGGTCTAAGCCTTGTATTCCTAAATGTGTTATCTAGGCACAATGCCTATGAGAATAACAATATTAATCTCACTTTTATATCAATAAGATACTTGTACCAATGAATACCTTAACTTTGAAACCAAAGTAAATTTTGTACCATTTAAGAAATTATAACTTCATCTTAATAACAATTATACAGATTTCTATCAATAGGTTACGGCTATGCAATGACTCCTAGCTATTCCTCCCTGTTCCAACAAAACCACTACTTTTCCCTAAAAAGACAGCCCAATATTAACCACCTCAGTCCCCAAACTCAGGGAATAGGTGTGCCAACTCTTCATTAACTTCTTCAAGCTGATTATTGGTGTTGAGATATTAGAAGAGGGGCAGAGGGAGAGTAAATTGATAAGCCTCTGATGTCTGTATCTTTCCTGCATCCAGCTGTAATTTCAGGACATGAGAGGTTTGAGCAGGTCTGCTCAGTTTGCTTGATGAGTTGATACACCAAGGCTGTGTATTCTGCAGTATACAATCCTCCAAACAAATTTTAGTATCAATATAATCTTTGGTTTGAATTCTGAAATCTTGTCTTCTGGCAGCCTGCCTCTGTCATGTCTAATTCATATAATTCTGGGACTTTCTAAGAGGGTGTACTCCCACCGTCCTCCCATTCCTGCCTCCCTGCTTTCAAATTCCCCAACACTAGGGAATCCAACTTTCAGGCACCAAGACCCTCCACTTCTACTGATGCGTTGCAAGGCCACCCTCAACTACCTATATGGGTGGAGCCATAAATCCCTTCCTTTGTGTTCTCGGGCTGGAGATTTTAGAATGGCTTCTCCAGCTTGTTTCATAGGACCATTTGCTTGAAAAATTGTTTTCCAGCCTTTTACTCTAAGTAGTGTCTGTCTTTGTCACTGAGGTTGGTTTTCTGTATGCAGCAAGATGCTGGGTCCTGTTTACATATCCAGTCTGTTAGCCTGTGTCTTTCTATTGGGGAATTGAGTCCATTGATGTTAAGAGATGTTAAGGAACAGTGATTGTTGCTTCCTGTCATTTTTGTTATTAGAGGTGGAATTATTTTTGTGTGGCTATCTTGTTTTGGATTTGTTTCAAGAGGATTACTTTCATGCTCTTTCTAGGGTATAATTTCCCTTCTTGTATTGGAGCTTTCCCTCTATTATCCTTTGTAATGCTGGGTTTGTGAAAAGATATTGTGTAAATTTGGTTTTGTCATGGAATATCTTGGTTTCTCCATCTATGGTAATTGAGAGTTTTCTTGGGTATAGTAGCCTGGGCTGGCATTTGTGTTCTCTTATGGTCTGTATGACATCTGTCCTGGATCTTCTTGCTTTTATAATATCTGGTGAGAAGTCTGGTATAATTCTGATAGGTCTGCCTTTATCTTTTACTTGGC
Source organism: Arvicanthis niloticus (assembly GCF_011762505.2). Classification (NCBI taxonomy): domain Eukaryota; kingdom Metazoa; phylum Chordata; class Mammalia; order Rodentia; family Muridae; genus Arvicanthis; species Arvicanthis niloticus. Next base: position 4,109,674 of record NC_047661.1, read on the forward strand.
CCTTTTCCCTTACTGCATTTAATATTCTTTGTTTTTTGCATTTGGTGTTTTGATTATTATGTGACAGGAGGTATTTCTTTTCTGATCTAGTCTATTTGGTGCTCTGTAGGCTTCTTGTATGTTTATAGACATCTCATTCTTTAGATTAAGGGAATTTTCTTCTATAATTTTGTTGAAGATATTTACTGGCCCTTTAATTTGGGAATCTTCACTCTCATCTATACCTATTATCCTTAGGTTTGGTCTTCTCATGTGTCCTGGATTTCCTGGATGTTTTGTATTAAAACCTTTTTGCATTTTGCAATATTTTCTATGTTATCTTCTGCACCTGAGATTCTCTCTTCTATCTCTTGTATTCTGTTGGTGTTGCTTGCATCTATGACTCCTGATTTTTTTTTCTAGGTTTTCTGTCTCCAGAGTAGTCTCCCTTTGTGATTTTATTTTTTCTACTTCCATTTTTATGTCCTGGATGGTTTTGTTCAATTCCTTCAGCTAATTGGTTGTGTTCTTTTGTAGTTCTTTAAGGGATTTTTGTGTTTCCTCTTTAAGGGCTTCTAGCTGTTTACCTGTGTTCTCCTCAAATTCTTTGAGAGTGTCATTTATGTTCTTCTTAAAGTCCACTATCATCATCATTAGAAGTGATTTTAAATCTGAATCTTGCTTTCCTGGAGATATGGGGACTTAAGGACTTTCTAGTGTGGGAGAACTAGATTCTAATGATGCCAAGTACCCTGGGTTGCTGATGCTTTTGTTCTGGTGCTTGCCTTTTGCCATCTGGATCTCCTTACTTCTACCTGTGTCCACTGTCTCTGAGTGGAGCCTGTCTTTCCTATTATCTTGGTTGTTTCAGAACTGTGTGTGGTGGGCGTTACTACTAGGGTTAGAGCTGGGGTCTAGGATCTGCTCAGTGCCCAGGCCCAGACCAAAGGGAACCAGTGCTCTGGACCATGAATTCTGGGTCCTAGTGGGTCCCAGTTACTCCCTGTTTGGGGCAGGTGTTGCTGACTCCTTACCTAAGGTACTGCCAGGGTTAGAGCTTCTGGGAGGCCTGCTTCCTCTGGGTTCTGTGAGATTGGGGGCAGAGCTGCCACTGGAATCTGCTCCATGTTTGGGCCCAGACTGGAAGGCCAAATCACAATTTAGACAGATATTTTGTACTTTTGTACTCTGTCATTCATCTTCCATTGTTTATAGTTTAAACACATCCTGAATATTTACACTCTCATTTCCCAACTATTATAGAATTATTTAAAATTTTAAGTATTTTATTGAATATATTATTAAGAACTTCTTAAAGATTTGCTCCTTGTTCATTCATTCATATATCCCCACTTCATCTAATTACTGTATACACTGAAAGAACTGGTCTCGAAGACATGGAAATGTGAATTAAATTGATATACCCATAAGGAAAAGGATATAAGGATATGAGGATATAAGGGTATAAGTTTAAATGTTTATGACACAATTAGAAATGATAGCAGCTTAGAGAAGTGGTTGTAAAAGGTCCTGTTGTAGCATCTGTTATCTGAGTAGACACAGATAGTGGATGAGGTGTATGGTACCAGGAATAAATTCTTTCCTACGCAGTAGCTTTATATCCCATTAGATGGCTTTTTACTCTCAATATCAGAACCAGTAATGTGTGTTTTAGCAGATCCTGCTATTCTGGTCATTGTTGAAGTTAGTAGATATTACAGCCGGTTATAACTATTGATTGCTTTTCTTTTTCGTTAGCTTAGATAGTTACTTCTGTTAGTATGAAATCTAGTTTTTAGGGAGTAGGCTTCTAGTTCTATTTTTCCAAGTCCTGTGTCAACAATAATATCTTGTCTTTAATTTCTCAGAAGAAACCTAGATGAATGACAGTAACTTGTATTGTTTAGAGGCACTTTCAAACTCCCTCTTCAAAATTCTGAAAGAATGATCCCCATACTTGGCACTGTGCTGTTGTCAGAAAATCTATAGCTTTTTCAGGGAGCATTATCAATATGAGTTGAATAAGTTCACTTCAACTACATGTATGTACATTTATACATTTATAAGAATACATTTATACTTATATACACAATTTTAAATACATACAAAATATAATTTTCTATGGGCTTTTCACTCTTCCTTAGGCTTATTTATTCTTACTTTCTCTTCTTGCTGTGCTGCTCTTCTTCCTGTTTCCTCAGCTGAATCTCTGTTCATCCATTTTTCCATTTCTCCTTTCATAGCTCCAGAGTCCTACCTTTTCTTTCCAGAGTTCATTCTTCCTCCTTCCCCATAGTTCCTGATTACTTTCTGGTATCTGGAATTGCTCCAGGTGGTATACTCAAATCTAAAGATTCAGAGCTGGGATCACAAATAAGAGAGTCCATACAGAGTTTGACTTCCTGGATCTGGGTTATCACATTTATTGTCTTTTGTAGTTTTATCTATTGACCTGTAAAATTCACTTTTATTCATATTGAATAATATCCGATTGTATATTTGAACTACATTTTTATCACTCATTCATCAGTTGAAAATATTAAAGTTTTTCTTTTCCTTGCTACTGTGAATAAATCGGTGATGAACATGGCCATGTAAATATCTGTGGGGTACAATGCCATGATGCCTTCTGTTCTTGCTTTTTTGAATACTGGTATACTTTCTAACTGCATTCTAAAAATGTATCCTTATACCATATATTAAGTGTAGCTTTTTCTGCTCATTAAAGTTTATTTTTGCAGCAGATGGAGAAAATTGTAGAAAGAAGCTAATGGTTAAAATATAAAGAATAATTGATGACACAGTGCCCAGCCCCAAGTGATATACCACAGCACACCCCCTGCATCTAAAGATCAGGAAACATTAAAGAAGTAGGTTGCATAAATTTTGTGAGAGCCAGAAGACTAAATGATGTGCTCTAAGATTTTTTATTTACAAAACAGGGTAGGGAAGCCACACCCATGAAATCACATCAATACAGTTCTCTAAACAAGATCAACACAGTGGTTTTGTCAATACTGATAGGGGAACTCCCACAAAGCCTCACACTTATATTAAGAGCTCTCTTGGCCACTGAGAGTCTGAGAGAGAGAGAGAGAGAGAGAGAGAGAGAGAGAGAGAGAGAGAGAGAGAGACACACACACAGAGAGACAGAGAGAGGGAGAGACACACACACAGAGAGACAGAGAGAAAGAGAGAGACAGAGAGTCCATATTCTCCAGAGATGAGTCCGAGTCTGCATGATGTGTTATCTAATCTCAAATAGTCAATTTAAAATACAGGTATGTACTATATAGCATTAAGTGGACTTGGTAGTCTATGTCATATATGGGTACTAAATATTTCCTACTAAGATTCCATTTTGTAAAGATCTCAGAAATGCTACCTTGCAGTATTGTTAAAGTTTCTCTCTCTCTCTCTCTCTCTCTCTCTCTCTCTCTCTCTCTCTCTCTCTCTCTCTCTCTGTGTGTGTGTGTGTGTGTGTGTGTGTGCATTTGAAGCCTAGATGTTAAACTCAGGTGTCTCCATAAAATATGCTTTAGCTTTTATTTAGAAGTAGAGTCTCTCACTGAACTTGGATCTCATTGATCATTGATTCAGCAAGACTAGCCAGCTGAGGGGAGCTGCAGAGATTCTTCCTTCTATGTCTACTTAGCTGCTCACAAGTTCTGTGGTCAAAAGATCCTACTACTATGCTTTGCTTTCCACCCAGGTGCTAGAAATAGATGTGCAGGTCCTAGCAGTAAGCACTTTACTCGTTGAGACATCCCTTCCATTTCCTCAAGTCTTGGTAATGTTTCAGGTAAAATGGCAGTTAACCATTCGTAATGAAAAAGAAAGAGGAAGTTGGGAAGGCCTAAAGAAATGCTCTGTGCCTTTTCCTTGGTCATATTAGTGTCTGTTTTGGAGAGTTCTAGAAACTATACACTGAAGAGTTTTTGTGCATGTGTGTGTGCGCGCGTGTGTACGTTTGGTTTCTGTATGTGTTATATTTCAATAAAATATAATAAAAGCATATTTCTTTGTACATTTTTACTCTCTCAACACAGTGCACTACCTTCCTTCTTAGTTTCACTACCAAATGTTTGCAAGAAATAATCTATGCCTATTTTTCCTTCCCACTCCTTCCCAGCCCATTACAATTTAGCTTTTGCCTTCCTGCTCTGGAATTGTTTTTTCAAAATAACAAGTGACCTCCTAATTGCTAATTGTGTGTCTCCAGGGCACATTGTACTTGACCTCTCCAAGGCATCTGACACTGCTGACCACCTCTTATTTGTAATCCACTCCTCCTCTGACCCATCCTCATTCTTTTCCTTTCTCTTAGCTCATTTCAACTAAGTCTTGCTTGACCTCCCCAAACACTGGTGTTTTTCAGTTCCTCTGGCTCTTCTGGCTGGCTATAAATTAGAACTAAAACCTTCCTGTCTAGAGATATGATTTTCATATTTCAAAGCAAGTTTTTAGTTTAGTTTAGTTTGGGTTTGGTTTTTAAACTACAAATTATTTTTCTACTGTATAAAATCAACAGATTTTACCCTCATATAAATCCATGTTTCTGGCATTGAAATGCTAGAAAAATTTGGTAATTTTTGAAGAAGTAACAATTTTCCAAAGTGAAATATTTGTACATTTTTAATAGAAAATAAGCCCCACTCAGGTACATTCACCAAACCCACTTTGAAGTTCTAAGGCACTTGAGTATCTTGCCAGAAGTACAGTTCTTTAGAGCTGAGCGGCCTAGCACTATAGAAAATCACCCAGGAAACTCATCTAAACTCTTCGTCCCCACATCAGGGAAAATAATACTACTGGAATTAGATAAGGCCAAAGAATGTGCAACCAAAATAGGCCATAGTCTATGTAAACACAAAAGAATCAAAGCCCAGTGTGGAGATGTTGGGTTGAAATACAACCCCATCCCTAGGAATCGGTGAATGAATGGTCATTTTTAGGTATGAGATAGAAAGACGGTTTTATTTGGCCCTATTCCAGGAGAAGATAAACATCTGAGAATATTTAGGCAGCACAAACTAATCGTAAAAATCTTTTGAAAAATGCAAAAGATGTTCTTATATACATTGTCTATGAGAGTGCTATTTGAGGGTCATTATCATCATCATTATTATTAATATTATCATTAATGTATGCTCTGTGTGTGTGTGTGTGTGTGTGTGTGTGTGTGTCTGTGTGTGTATACTTCTGTTTTCCATTTAGTTAAAGGTTGACATCAATGTGTATAATACTGGGTAGAGTCATGTCTACCTGTGACTATTAAACTGAACCATAGATACCAGTATTGTGCTACATGTGCAAGTTAGAATGAAAATAGAGCAAATGCTTGAAAAAAACTATAAATGGTTTCTGAAACAGAGCTTAGATTTATTGGCAGTAAACTCAGAATGAAAGCACCAGAGTCATGGTATTGAAAAAAAAGATTGTGAAGGAAAGGAAAAAAGAAGAAAGGAAATGATGACTGAGCAAGAGAAGGCATGCTATGCTAAAAGAGAGGGCTTTAGGGATTCATATATGATAACTCAATCCATTCAGATTTGAGTTTGTGACTGACTGTGTTACTGAAGCTTAGTAGAATTCAGAGTGCTTAGAGTTGAAAAGATAAACGACTACAAGCAAGTGGCACTATGTCTGAAGGCACCTTTTCAATACAAATATCAGAAACACGTTGTTTATTTTTCTTGTTTTTATACTACTTATCTCTGCTATTGATTAATTCATTTATACTTTTGGGGCGATAGTTGTTAAGAGTGCAATGAAAGTACTTGGCGCTTAGCACAGTGTAAACACTGGTTAAAAACAGCAACAAAATTCTTTTACTAAATCACATCTACTACAAAATAGTTCAGTGAGCAATGAATAGGTCAACAGTAGCAACATGTAGACGCTACTTTTACAATATGTTTTATACATGTATGACTTACCAGAACAGATTCTGAAGTAGAGTGGGCAGAAATTATCATTTTGTTGTAACATGCAAGACACAAGGTAAGACTAATTAATGTAAACTAACAATTAATGAAACAGGCATAGTTCATGAGACCCCATTACATTTTGTGTAATCTTTACCACAATCTCTAAACAGATAGTGAGACAGCAATAAATGCCCTTAATATTTTAACGTTTTGTTTGTTAATTGTGATTTGAACTTAGAATGCACTTTCTCCAATAATTTTCATTAGAAAATGGAGTATAGGGAATTCAATTAGTTTTTAGGTGAAAAAACAAACAAAAACAGACTTTATTTTTTAATGTTAAATGTCAATTATTTAAAGGATGTAGTTACTTACTGGCATTTTGGGTATCTTAATTCTTGCCTTTTCTTTAGACAGGCAGTTGCAACAAAATGAATATGTGAAGTGTGCATCTATGCATATGTATGTGTAACTCTTAGAGAGTTTGGAAGAAAGAAAGGGAGGAAGGAAATTATATAATAATATAAAAACCTTGAAAAATAAAATAAGTATCTAATAAAGAAGAACACAATTTCAATCAGAAAAACACATTAAAATAAAATAAAGTAAAATGTTTGTACATAAAAATACTGAAAGATGCTGTTAAATTTCTTTATTTGTGCACTTGGTGTTCAAGATTCAAATTTCCTTCTCCTACACTCAGTGCAGATATGGCTGCCATGTTACATGTGTGTCTGTAAGTGACAGAGAGCTATGTCTATGCTCAGTGTTGTGACCTATGAAAATCTGAATAATTAGTAGCCTGATGTTCTCTGAAAAAGAAAAAAAAAAAAAAAAGCCAACCTGAAATAATCACCAGTCTGGTGGCAAGCAAGCCCAGACTGGCTCCCAGGACAGGAAGAATGCTGGAGAATAAAAGAACCCCAAGTAGGTCCACAATCCCTGGGTGGGAGTGAACCTGAGACAGATGGCCACTTAGCCAAGCTGAGTGAGGAATGAACCCACAACAACCATAAGACTGGCACAATGGGGCCTGGATCCCTGTGCCTGAGAAGAAAGCCACTGTACAGGCCTGGGGTTTGGGGGATGCAAGTCATGCTCAAGAGGACCCCTACCTGTCATTATAGTGCATGAACAGAGCAAAGCACTCCTTACACCCCTCTTATCTTCACCTCCTTTTAGGATTCTATTAATGTTTATCCAGTCATAGTAGACAGTGACTTATTGACACCTTTGTTTCTTCATTATTTTTGTTGGAATTAGTTTCATTTTTCTACCTATTTATTGTTATTAGGATTGTGTAGATGATCTTAGCATACTGCACTCATTAGTTGTCTCATCTGAAAGAATGAGACATCTTAATTTCAGGAAGCCCAGTCCCTTTACAGGAACTTATGATAATATTTGAGGAATGCATCTCTGAAGACACTGCAACACTAAGCACAAAGTGACACATTCTTGAAAGAGAATAATCTGTGTTAATAAAATTCTAGTTCAGACTTTGGATGCCTAGAGAGTGATACTTCTATTGTAAAAATAATTTAGAAAATTCTCCTGAGTGTGAACAACTAGCCAGAGTTCTTATTTTTACACTGTGTTCAGGGATGGGAGGCTATATAGATGGGTGTTAAGGACCACTCTAGGTTTTCTTCTGGATAAATTTCATACTACTCACTGTTTCTCAGCATATAGATCTTTCCCCCAAAGGCATTTGCCAACTCTTAAGACTGAACTGAGTATCCTATCACTCCAATGAAACTCTGGAGAGATGAGCTTAGATTTTCTGAAACAGATGACTGACCTCTTCAAACTTAATCTGTTTGTAAACAGAAGCTATTGAGTAGATTGGTGAATTGAAGCCAAAAAAAAAAAAAAAAAAAATGCAGCAAAGACCACAACAGATCTCACGCAGCAGGCAACAGGATTATTTGGGGAAGGAGTTTACACACACACACACACACACACACACAGAGAGAGAGAGAGAGAGAGAGAGAGAGAGAGAGAGAGAGAGAGAGAGAGAGAGAGAGGAGAGAGAGATGGCCATGATGCATGATGTCTGGGACCTTTGAAGGAGCACATAGCACATGCACATAGAGAGAATTCACAATTTTTAGTGACTGAAAATGTGTTACTTTTGGAGGCTTGTAATGAGGCTAGTGGTGGCTGGTACTAGGTTACAATGGGCAGGCTGGCTGGTCCTTGTTTTACCAACAGAAGCTAATAGTGCAGCCTGCCCCACAGACATGTAGGGAGAATTAAAAGATAATAAACATAAAAGAAACATAGACACTGTCTCAAGACCAAGTCAGAGAAATGGAGATAGAAGTTCTCTTAATAACTTTACCTTTCCGTTTACTCCTCAGCCATCATTGGCCATGGGGAGTAGACTGTGAATACTAGGGGTTTCTATCTTATAACACTATGGCTAGTTCAGATGTTCAGATCTGTTATCCATGCAATGAAATTTTCTGAGTGCCAACCTCACTAATTGCACAAGAATGCAAGCCAGGTGCTCCTCCAAAGCAACATTTCTGAACGGAGAATCCCCATTTCTAAATTCAGATTGGCCATGATAGGGATGGTGTGACATGATTCCCTCTCTTAAAACAGACAACTTATATGTTGCCTTTGCAAGTGTCAGTTGTTACTGTGAGTGTAAGAATGTAAGGCGTGTGTGTGTGTGTGTGTGTGTGTGTGTGTGTGTGTTACTTCTTGTTCCTCCTTTGGGAAATATTTATTCTCCCTGACAAAGTTACCAAGGTTAATAACTCCATAATAATTAGAAACAGATCAGGAGTGAGGGTATGTCTATGTCTCAGCAAATTGGTAAATGCTAAGATCTTCAGGACAGCTGTTAAAGCTATTCAAAAGGACTCTGAAAACATGAGTTCAAAAATATATAACTTCTCAACTATTTAAAATATAAGGATGCAATATGAAATGTACAGAGCTTAACAGATCTAAAAGAACAGAGGCAGCTGCACTATAAGCCAGAAAGATACTAGGGAAGGGGATAAAGAGATTTAGGGAATGGTGATCACAGGACAAGATTCCACGCAGTTAAGGCTTTGTTTGTCCTTACAGTGGCAGGAAGATTCCTGGTCAGCCTGAGACAGAGGGAGTTCTGGTTCAGCCCCAGGCATGGTAGGAATGGTAATTTTAGGGCAGGGACTGGGTTCCAACCAGCTATCTTATTGTTTGTGCTTATCAAAGGCTGGCAAATCCTGAATATTTTTTCAATGTTGAAAAAATATGCTGCTGTCTCTAAGAATCAAGGGGCTAGGGTAGTGGGATGCTGATTCATGGGGATGCAGGACAATGACTGAATTGCTATTGTAATTAAAAGACTACTCTTTTGATCTGCAAGGAATGAGCTATCCAGAGAGCTTTTAGAATAGCAAATGAAACTGTCTTAAGCAGAACATACAGAGAATAATCTGGAAAGCTGTTGATCAGAACATAGGCTATCAGCTTGTAAACCAGGAGTTGACTTCATGGTATTTGTTTCACTTCTCCCAGACTCCCCCCTCTCAGGAATCTTAAGTTTAACAGTATGCTAAGTGAAGGGCTCTAACATACCTAAGCTTGGCAATTGGGGTACCAGCAGACCTTGCCCTCCCCTCTTTCCTCTCTCGTGTTAAATTATTAGATTCCCTTATTTAGCCATTTTCACATTCCTAAAGCTGGTCATTAAGAACTATTCTCTCATTTGGCCACTTCATAGTGCCTGACTCATTTAGAGCCTGAACCCTAAGTTTCATTCAGAACCTATCCTAGCTCTTCCTAACAGGGACTGAACCCCATCCTTTTTCTCTTTAAAAGTCACTTTTTAAATATATTTATTTATTTATTTTTATTAGATATTTTATTTATTTACATTTCAGATTTTATCCCCTTTTCTCATTCCCCCCACCTCTGAAATTCCCTATTCAATCCTTCCTCCTCCTGCTTCTATGAGGGTGTGCCCCTCCCACCCACCCACTCCCACCTCCCCACCCTCAAATTCCCCACACTGGGGCATCCAGCCTGCATGGGACCAAAGATGTTTCTGCCCAATTCAGATTCTGCCACCTTGCCTCTCTGTTTTGCTTAATAAAGAATCTTTTTGTGTTGGAAATTGGTGTTTGGGTGTGTTCTATGCCTAACCAGGTGATCTGGAAGGGACCACTTCACAGTGATTAGGTACCTTCACTTAGTTTAAAAAGGCATCATAACTCTGATAAATGTGAACTATTTCATCTATATGTGAAGATTAAAAAACAAAATGACAATTCTGATGTAGTCTCAGAAAGTTAAAAAAAAAACCTTCAGAAAGTTCAGAAAACAAAGATGATTTTGATTTGGATAATTTTTTTTGTCTCAAAAATATTTATTCAGAAAAAAAATAATCTCTTCCTGAAACTAGAAAAACATAAATATCTAATGTAACTTAGGTTTTGTCACCTACACTTTTGCTAGAGATTTACACTTTATTAATCAAAATTTAATTTTGTCAAATACTTCAGCTTTTTCCCTGTGAATTTCATATCTTATGACATGCATTTTAATTTCTTGAGTGTAAATTGAGTAAAATTTGGAATATTTTCATCTTTATACTCATTGTACTCTGGCTGAGTATTTTCTCTATAAATCTTTACTTAAACGTGGGGTTAACAGGACAGCTTCCTTCATGGAATTAATATCTATCAGTGTCATTTTGAAAGCAGAAGAGCTAATACTTAATTTTGATTTGGTGATTTTCTTCATACTTTAATGTGTTTCTTTCAAGATTCTGTAATCTGTCCTTTAAAGTGTTTAATTGTATCTTTCTTTCACTGATTACCATGCTTCAGAGGATTTTAAAAACACATTCACATTTATGTAATTTTGTAAAGCATGTTTTATACTTTTCTCCTTTTTTTATTATTGTGACATAGTCTCATTACTTTTCTGTTTGTTTCAAGTGTAGTAATTTTACTAGTTTTGTAAATAATTCTGGCTTTCGATATCCTAGAATTCAGTTTGAACTTTGGAGTTGTTTTGGAAGCAGCAGGTAGTCCATTTTCAAGTCTTTTGATGGCTTGATTGAAAAACAAACTAGCCAGAGTCTGAATTTTCTATGGGCAAATATATCCTTACATTTTATAACAGTAATTTTGTCTTTCATTTGTGATATTTTGTTTTTAGTGATGTGACTTGATATCTCTGCAATTCTATGTTGAGTTAAAGGCAAAATGGATAGTCTTTGCAACAGTTTCTCAAATGTGTTTCAAATCAGCTGGCAGCAGCACCTCTCCATTAAGCAGATCTTCCTAGTTTATAGTATTTATTCAAAAGCTCATTATTTTGCATTTACCTGTAGTGAACTATATTTGCCATGCATTAGTGTAGATACTTAGATATTCTCCATTCTGATGCACTCATTAGAATGTTGCTCTGTGCCTTGCTTTTCCTAGTCATTTAAAAATAAACAGCAAAAAGGCAGGTTAAAAGTAAACCATCTGACCTGGTTTATATTTTTATGACAGATAAGTTATGAGGAAAATAAACAGTAGAAAAAGAAATAATTGTGGAGTAAACTTGCTATCTTGCCCTTAACTTTCACATGAGTTCCATTCACTGTACATAACAATAATGGGAACTACCTAGAGGGTCTGAAAGGAGATAATAAAGCTTGCTCACACCTCCCACCCAATGTCTCACTGCCTCTGTGCTTCAGGTAAGACATATTGATGGGATTCAGGCAATGCTAACTGGAATAGTGTGAAGAGCAATGAAAATATAATTAATTGAATAAAGTACAATTCTTGCACATCATATAAATGAAAAGGCATTTATGAATTTTGAATTGATAATTTTTTTAATTTATTAAGATAAATTGGTAAATACAATAGTAGAAATCTGTACTGTAAGTACTACAATCATGGTGAATTTTTGTACTGTATTCTAATATAACCAAAAAGCTAGAATTCCCTTAATCTTCCATATCAATCATCCTTCCTGACCAAGATATTCTCTCAAGAAATAAGAGTAGATAGTTCAGGAAATTTTCTTGGTTTCATATATATCTAAAAAGCATTCCCTTTAAAATTGATTTGGAGACTATTTGTTAGGACTAATGATTTAAATATTAGGAATTAGAAGTAAAGGGAATGTCTTAGATTTGCATTCTGATTTTTGCAAACAATCCCTGGAAATTAACAACAAAAATGGGGACCAGAGAGATGGATCAGTGGCTGAAGTGCTTCCTACATAGATATGAGGGTCAGAGTTCAGACCCTCAGAACCTACACCAAAACACAACATGCAAGCAATATATGTCTCTATTCCAACTACTAGAGAGACAGTCAGAGGGGTTCCTGGCTAACCAGTTCGTCTTAGTAGATCAGTGAGCTCTAGGTGCAGTAAGGGACACCATCATAAAAAAAGTAAAGCCGAGAGTAGTTGAAGACAACACCCAGTGTCACCACTGGTGTGTGAGCACGTAACTTACACACACACACACAAACATGGGCACACACATGCACATATGCCTACATTTACACAGAGAGAGAAAGAGAGAGAGGGAGTGAAGGGGGAGGGGAAGGGGAAAGGTAGAGGGAGAGGGAAAAAGAGAGCTAGGATAAAAAAAAAAATGAGGTCCTTGGTCCCCTGAAGGCTGGATGCCTCAGTGAGAGGGAATTCTAGGATGGGGAGGTGGGAGTTGGTGGGTGGGAGGGGGTACATCCTCATAGAAGCAGGAGGAGGGAAGTGGGGTAGGGGGTTTCTGCATGGGAGGGAAATGGGAAAAGGGGATAACATCTGAAATGTAAATAAACTATCCAATAAAAAATTATTAAAGCAAAAAAAAAATAGCTTTGTGTTTGTGCCCATCATATAATAGAGTTTCCTGGACCAGTCTTAGATGGTGGGTTCTTCTTTTAGGCTATATAAACCACAGGTAAGTAGGAAAATGCTGATTTAAAAGAAAGATAAAGAAATACTTACCAATTATAGCTTTGTATATTGAAAGAGTTGTTATTCTCATATCTCTCAATAAAGTTTCATCTTCCTTTCAGAGTAGTGTGAGGCTGAACAGAAGATAAAGTTTCCTGTTTCATACTAGCTGGTGTTAGCATTTCCTGGATGACTGACACATAGACTCTGGAAATTTATACCAATTCTGAGATATAAAGACATTTAGAAAGAATGATAGCTGAGTTATACTAAAACCTTGGTGGGGACCTGTCAGATGTCATGAATGGGAAGGGATATTTAGAATAAAGGAACAGCTGTGAATTACTATAGTTTTATTTTTGTTGTTGTTTTCTACTGTGAAACTATTTGCGGTTTGATTTTACTAAATCACATAGTTGCACAGTTATGATTCAGGGGTTTGCAACCCATAGGAAGAACAGCAATATCAATTAAACAGAACCCCAGAGCTCCCAGGGACTAAACCTGGGACAGTTGTGTCAACTGTCTGTATATCAGCTTCTTCTTACTTTGACCATACCTGTCAGAATTAACTTGCGAAGAGACAATGCTTACTTTGACTCATGGATACAGAGAGGTGCAAGTTTATAATCAACTGATTCTGTTTCTTTAAGGTAACAGCATATTATAACAGAGGCATAAAGAGGAACAAAATACTTACAAGCAAAAACATAGGAGGGTCCCAGAGTTCACTTAAAGGAGCAGCCTTTTTTATTTTTTGTTACTGTTATTTAAATTTATTTTATTACTATTTATTAACTTCTTGTTTTAAAAGATTTTTAAATATTAGATATCTGCTTTATTTGCATTTCAAATGTTATCCACTTTCCAAGTTTCCCCTCTGGAAATCCTCTATCCCATCCTCCCTCTCCCTGCTTTTATGAGGGTGCTCTACCACCCACCCACTTACTTGTGCCTCTCCACCCTGGCATTCTCCTACACAGGACCAAGGGCTTCTCCTTCCACTAATGTTCAACAAGGCCACCCTCTGCTACATATGCCACTGGAGCCATGGGTTCCTCCATGTGCATTCTTTGGTTGGTGGTTTAGTCCCTGGGAACTCTGGGATTCTGGTTGGTTGATATTGCTCTTCTTCCTATAGGTTGCACACCCCTTCAGCTCCTTCAGTCCTTTCTCGAACTCTCATTGGGGACCCCGTGCTCAGTCCAATGGTTGGCTGTGAGTGTCTGCCTCTGTATTTGTCAGGCTCTGGCAGAGCATCTCAGAAGGCAGTTATATCTGGGACCTTTTCACTGGGCCCAAGCTGTAAAGGGTTTCAGCATCTCTCATTAATGCTAAAATGAAGGTCAAAACACATAGGCTTTGGAGTCAAAGTATAAATTCACAATTCTCTTATCAAGTTGTATTGAGTATCCTCCTCAAAGCTCCTTTTGTGAGGTGATTGTTTTTTAACTTGGATATGCTTTAGAAAACTTACTATAATTCTTTGCATCTAAACTTACAAATATATGAATGAGGTGAAAAAATTCAAATATTCTAAAGAGTTCATATATGAGGCCAGATGTATAAAATTTACCATATTCTGAAATAGTGAGTTCAAAAATCATTTACTCAACTAATAAGATATATGCCGCTAGACGGTTTCTACCTGCCAGCTTTTGTTGAGAACCAAATTAGCCCCACGTTCAGGTGCCAAAAAATGTTGAGGCCTAAGCTGGAGTCCCTGTTCAGGCGCCAAAAAATGTTGGGAACCGCACTAGTCCCATGTTCGGGCGGCCAAAAATGTCGCGGCCCGAGCAAAAAGTTGAGGCCCGGGCTGCCCCGAGTTTGGTGGCCACTGTATCCCAGTCCAAGCTGCCACTCTGGTCCGTGGGTCGGGGTTCAGCAAGAGAAAGAGAGTGAGGCCGGACTCGAAGAATGGAGACCAGACAGAATGTGTTTCAATCCCGTTTATTTTTCAGTCTCTCTTCCTCTCTCCAAGTCCCAAGTCCTAAGTTCCTAGTCCCTAGTTCCTAGTGCCTCCAAGTTCCAAGTTTCTTCTTCCAAGTGCCAAGTGCCTAATGTCTAATAACTACTCCAAGTTGTACTCCAAGTTGTACTCTCTGAAGTGTCTCCTAAAAGTGTCTGATTCTCTACCGTCTGCCTCTGCCTTTTATATGTCTCACTTCTAAGCCATGCCTTTTGGTCACACCTTTAATCATGCCCTTAGGTCTTGTCTCTAAATCTGATCTCTACACTTCTAAGTCACACTCTTAAGTTACACACCTTTAATCTCACACACCTTTAATCTCACACACCCAAGGTATCTAAACCAAGATTATCTGAATGTGCTCAGCTGTTGTAGGCTATTGTAATCCAAGTCTCATGTCAGCATATATGGCTCAAGATGGCTGCAAAGCTGATAGCCACTTTCTGCTAAAAGTCGGCCCCCAACAAGCTTTCAATAATGACACAGAGACTTATTATCTATTAATGATTAGGCCTTATAGCTTAGGTTCATTCCCAACTAGCTCATATAACTTAATTATCCCGTGTATTGTAATCTAAATTCTGCCTCATGGCCTGTTGCCTATCCTTCATTCCAGGTACCTGCTTTTTCCTCTGCTTCTGGTTGGTGAATCCCCTGCTTCTGATTCTTTCCCCAAGTTCTTATCTGCCTGGATATCTCACCGTTCTTCTCCTGCCCTGCTATAGGCCATCAGATCTTTATTAAACAAATCAGAAGGTGATGGAGAAAAAAATGTTTACAAACACTGAGACAGGTGATGCTTCATAGAAATTACAAACAATACCAAGTTCAGACAGTACTCAGCATTCTGTTGGTACAGAAACAAACATTTGCATTTGAATAATACAAAGACAATCTTTACAGTGTATGAAAATATTATTTTAACATCATATCTTATATTTTATACCATGTAACAAAGTCAAAATGAAACAACTCAAACACAATATTCAATGCACATATTTATGCAATTATTTTTTAGTTCTATTTAATCAAAGTCATTACTGTTAGAAGAAGCTTAAGACAGATGCCGAAACATGGTATATATGATCTAATTCTTCAATCACTTTTATTAGTAACTCAAAATCAGGCTGCTCCCAAGCAGTGAAAACCAATATGGCTGGCTCTAGAAACCTGCTATTATTTTTCTTTGTCAAGGAATCTTTATTGAATTATAGCCAGAATTAGACAGGGGGCACTCTTTTCTCAACAGAACCATCACTATAAACAAGTCTTTTAATGCTGAGAAGAATAACTTCAGATATCCTTAAGAATGATAATGTAAGTTTGGTGGATTGTAAAGGGAGTTTTCTTTTCTTTCTTTTTTTTTTTTGAAATTATTTTTTTATTGGATATTTTATTTACATTTCAGATGTTATCCCCTTTCACCATTCACCCCCTTCTAGAAACTCCCTATTCCATCCCCCCTCCTCCTGCTTCTTTGAGGATGCACCCTCACCTACCCACCCACTCCTACCTCCCTACCCTTGAATTCCCCCAAACTGAGGCATCCCATCTTCACAGGACCAATGACCTCCTCTCCCACCTATGCCCGACAAGGCCATCCTCCACTACATATACAGCTGGAGCCATGGGTCCCTCCCTATGTGTTCCCAGGCTGGTGGTTTAGACCCTGGGAGCTCTGGTTGTTTGGAATTGTTGCTCTCTTCATGGGGCCCGCAAAACCCTTCAGCTCCTTCACTGAGAAAACTCCCAGCGGAGTTTTCTCAACAATACAACAAGACATACTCTTGAAAAAAATTGAGTTGCTTTGGTATTTCAGATTAATGAGTGCTTAATTTTCTTCAAAATACAACAAGAGTTTTATATCAATTGTGTTAGTTTTAAAACCAAGACTATGAAATGACTAGATTTGTGTTAAATCATAAATAAAAATTCAAGTAAAAGTATCCTGAGTACATCAAAACAAATTTGTGAATGGAGTCTAAAGTATAGACAGATACATTAAAACACTGTGACCATGTCACCCTGGTACTAAATCACTGCCAGATGCTATTTTCATGCATCACTTAGAAGATACTTAATGCAGAATATGTTGAAAAGCTGTTATTGGGCTTTTTCAAAAGTACCCAAGAAATAGCCTTCTGTCCAATTGTGTTTTTTGTCAAGATAAAAATATTAGGCCTTTGAGATTTATAATGGTTTTCTTCTGAGTGAATATCAAGTATAGAAAAATTCTACTCATTTTTTGTAAATCAGTAAGTACTTGATGGCAAATATATGTAGAATAGATATCTACGAGTCAGGAGAAACAAGACATAGGGCAAGAAAGAAAATGCTTAGCTTTATGCCAAGGTTCTATTATAGAGGTTGTAAATATAAAGCATTGAAAGAAAATGATGTATTTTTACACATTCTGGCTTGAACATCACATACATTAAGGCCACCATGTGCACACTGGTGAATAAAGGCAAGGAACAGGTAATGGCCACAGACCTGTTACAAAGCAACTTGGTCAATCCCACATCCTCTGTCCACACAGAAATATCATCCCAATGTGCCCTGTCATGAGGGGTGGTGACTTGAGGTATCAAATGACAGAATTTAAAAAGAACATGTTGCATCCATTGTATAAATATTGTTTGTAGAGAAACTGTTTTTACATCACAGTGGGCAAGGGCTTGCTCATCTGTGAATCAATATGTATTTAATACTAGAGTCAGCTATACACCATAATGGAGGCCACATTTGGGATCGCCCTTAATTTATGGCCCAATAAGTGGATGTACTTTCTCAGCTGACCTAATTCCTGTTTTATTCCTTTAATGTTTTCAGACCTGAGAATTAAAGAGATAGTACAGCAAGATGTCAGTTTTTTTGAAATAGATAGAGTTAAACAAAGGACTGATAACCTGGCACACCCAGATGTCCTTGGGGGAAGATGTCAGGTCAAATCAGATTGAAAATGTAACCTAACAGGAATGGCAGAGAAAATATTATGTCAACCTCCTTCAAGCTCCATGAGCTTTTCCAGTTTTTAAGCAAGTGTAATGATATGTTTTCCACATTGCTGTGAATGTTGTTATGTAAATAAAAAAGTGAGTAGAGTTAGAGCTTCAAATACAACATATTGGAATATTACTTTATTATTTTGAGGAATAGTTTTAGTTCTGGTTGAATCATATTTCCAGAGTAATAAAAACGAAAGGAGGATAGAACATTTTTAAATAAATACTGTACATTTGAGTAGGGCAGACACACTAGTTCATGTATCATTTCTTCCATTTATTAGGTTATATCACGCTCTTATTATGGCATGAGATAATTACAACAATATTTTGTGTTTATGAATGGTGAATGTTATGCAAATGTCTTATGAGTATTCATAGCATGGTCTCTATCATTTACTTTGTAAACATTCATTTAGTGTCTATCATGTCCTAGGAGCATCATTATACAATAAGAAAAGGTATTTCAATACTTCAATCTGTAGCTTTGACACTTTGATATGCTCTACTACTTAGAAGGCATTACAATGTTAGTGTCAGGAGCCATAATAGGACAAGCTAATAACTATCAGATCATCATCCTGAAGAGGCCTGCTTTGGATTATTTTATAATCTGTGACAGGTGTATTCTTAATCAGCAAGGCTGTATGTGACTCATTTTTAGGAATGATTCCTGCTATTAATATGCTTTTCCTATTATTATTAAACAAATATAACAATCACTAAATAATAGCACACCCTTTGGAGCAGATCTCTGCAGATCCATTAAGATGTACTGTCTCATAGTGATGTTATATAGACAAACAGATGACTTCTTAAGTCTTAATGATGATCCTATAAGAATTCCTAAAATTATTTCAATAATTATTAAGCACTTTTATAGCGTGACTGCTTTTAGGTCATTTTCTGATAGTCAAAATTGTGATGAGAACTCTGCCAGTCTCCCAAGTGTCATCAGTTAATTGCTCTTAGATAGTAACCAGACTTTTTCCTACTCAGAGCACATTCCAAGAGGTTGTAAAACAATTAACCAAACGTCATTAAAAGGGAACTAACAATTTATTGTAGGTGCTGGGACAGAAGATAAAATATTGTCTGGGTTTACCTATACAAAACTTCACTAATAAATTAGTTACAGTTTTAAAGCTTCAGTGAACCTGTGGAACTAGACAGGTAATGGATGTTTAGCCAGATAATTATTCCTAATAGATATGCATGTAAATATTCTTTGTTGGAAATTTCTATTTCAATCTATGATTTGATTTTTGGTGTGAACTTGTGGTGAAATTTGTAACATGTGATCATATATTCTGAAAGATGTATAAGTACTGAGGATAAAGAAATGAGAGGCAGATAGAATAGAGAGAATTTTTCCCTTTTTCCCACATAGAGTAGAAATTTCCCCTTTCCCCACTTAGAATCTTTCCACTGTTCAAAGACAGAGAGTATATTTTTCAGGTGTTAGCTTCTCAAGGCTGCTGCTCCAAATGAGATCATTGTCCAGAGTAATGAGAGCAGTTGGGAATCTCTTCCCCTCTCTATTGCTTGAAGGTCAACAACCATCTGGTCAAACCATGCTGGTTTTCCAACTGAGAGTGAAAACAGATTTTTGAATCTACAACAAAGGGCATGGCTGAGTCATGGAAAATGTTGATGACACAGTTGCCTTCATCCCCTAAGAATGTGCATCTCAATTTTCTATAAATGGACTCTTCATCAAAGTGTCCTATAATGGAAATATTAAAATATATTGGTCATTATAAAAGGGGAAAAGATGAACAGTGAATGAGTTTTTGTTTGGAATGACAAGGAAATTACAAAAATGAGAAGGTTCTCCTTGAATAATAAATCCCAGTACTATCTTTTTTCATATTTTTTATTGGATATTATGTTTACATTTCAGATTTCATCCCTTCATCCCATCCCCCCCACCACCCAGGAACCCCCTATCCCATCCCCCACTCCTGCCTCCACAAGAGTGTGCCCCCACCAACCCCCCACTTCCCCCTCCCCACCCTCGAATTTCTCCCCTTCATGGGACCAAGGATCTTCTCTCTGACCCATGCCTGACAAGGCCATCTTTCCCTAAGTATACAGCTGAAGTCATGGGTGCCTCCCTTTGTGTTCCCAAGCTGGTGGTTTAGACCCTGGGGAGCTCTGGTTGGTGGGCACTGTTGCTGTCCTCTTGGGGCCACCAATGCTTTCAGCTCCTTCAGTCCTCTAACTTCTCCATTGGGAACTCTTGATCTAATCAACAGGTAGCTGCTAGCATCCACCTCTGGATATGTCAGACTCTGGCAGACCTCCTAGGAGACAGCTACATCAGGCTCCTGTCAGCATGCACTTCCTGACATCCATATCAGCGTCTATCTTAGGTGACTGCACATGGGATGGATACCAAGGTAGACTGGTCTCCAGACAGCCCCTCCTTAACTTTCTGTCCCACACTTTGTCACCATATTTGCTCCCTTGAGCATTCTGTCACTCCTTCCAAGTAGGACCGAGGCATCCACACTTGGTCTTTCTTCTTCAAGAGCTACATGTGGTCAGTTAGTTGAATCTTGGCTATTTCAAGCTATTGTCCTAATATCCGCATATCAGTGAGTAAATACCATGTGTGTTCTTTTGTGATTGGGTTAACTCACTCAGGATGATATTTTCTAGTTCCATCCATTTACCTAAGAATTTCTCGAATTCATTATTTTTAATAGCTGAGTAGTACTCCATTGTATAAATGTACCACATTTTTTTGTATCCATTTCTCTGTTGAAGGACATCTTGGTTCTTTCCAGCTTCTGGCTATTATAAATAAGGCTGCTATGAACATAGTGGAGCATATGTCCTTGTTATATGTTGGGGCATTTTCTGGATATATACCCAGGAGTGGTATACCTGGGTCCTCAGGTAGTGTTATGTCCAATTTTCTGAGGAACTGCCAGACTGATTTTCTTTTCTTTTCTTTTTTTTTCTTTTCTTTTTTTTTCTTGTTTTTTTCTAGACAGGGTTTCTCTGTAAAGCTCGGGCTGTCCTAGAACTCACTCTGTAGACCAGGCTGGCCTCAAACTCCCAAGTGCTGGGATTAAAGGCCTGTGCCACCACAGCCCAGCTCACCAGACTGATTTCCAGAGTGATTGTACCAGCTTGCAATCTCACCAACAATGGAGGAGTGTTCCTCTTTCTCCACATCCTCCCCAGCATCTACCATCACTTGAACTTTTTATCTTAGCCATTCTGACTGGTGTGAGGTGGTATCTCAGAGTTGTTTTGATTTGCATTTCCCTGATGACTAAGGATGTTGAGCATTTCTTAAGGCGCTTCTTGGTCATTCGAATTTCCTCAGTTGAGAATTCTTTGTTTAGCTCTGTACCCCATTTTAAAAATAGGGTTATTTGGTTGTCTGGAGTCTAATTTATTGAGTTCTTTGTATATATTGGATATTAGCTCTCTATCAGATCTAGGATTGGTAATGATCTTCTCCCAAATTGTTGGTTGCTGTTTTGTCTTATCAACAGTGTCTTTTGCCTTACAGAAGCTTTGCAATTATATGAGGTCCCATTTGTCAATTTTTGATCTTAGAGCATAAGCCATTGGTGTTCTGTTCAGGAACTTTCCCCTTATTCCTAAGTATTGAGGGTCTTCCCCACCTTCTCTTCTATTAGTTTCAGTGTATCTGAATTTATGTGAAGGTCCTTTACCTACTTGGACTTGAGCTTTGTACAAGGGGATAAGAATGGATTGATTTGCATTCTTCTACGTGCTGACCACCAGTTGATCCAGTAACATTTGTTGAAAATGGTGTCCTTTTTCTACTGGATGGTTTTAGCTCCTTTGTCAAAGATCAAGTGACCATAGGTGTGTGGGTTCATTTCTGGATCTTCAATTGTATTCCATTGATCTTTCTGCTTGTCTCTGTACCAATACCATGCAGTTTTTATCACTATTGCTCTGTAGTACAGTTTGAGGTCAGGGATGGTAATTCCCTCAGAAGTTCTTTTATTGTTGAGAATAGTTCTTGCTATCCTGGGTTTTTTGTTATTCCAAATGAATTTGCAAATTGCTCTTTCTATCTCTATGAAGAATTGATTTGGAATTTTGATGGGGATTGCATTGAGCTTGTAGATTGCTTTTAGCAAGATGGCCATTTTTGCTAAGTTAATCCTGCCAATCCATGAGCATGGGAGATCTTTTCATCTTCTGAGATCTCCTGAGATCTTCTTTGATTTCTTTCTTCAGAGACTTGAAGTTCTTGTCATACAGATCTTTCACTTGCTTGGCTAGATTCACTCCAAGATATTTTATATTATTTGTGACTATTGTGAAGGGTGTCATTTCCCTAATTTCTTTTTCAGCCTGTTTATCTTTTGAGTAGAGGAAGGCTACTGATTTGTTTGAGTTGATTTTATATCCAGCTACTTTGCAGAAGTTGTTTATCAGGTTTAGGAGTTCTTTGGCAGAAGTTTTAGGGTCACTTAAGTATACTATAATATCATTTACAAATAGTGAAATTTTGACTTCTTCTTTTCCTATTTGTATCCATTTGACTTCCTTTTTTGTCTAATTCCTTTGGCTAGGACTTCTAGTACTATATTGAATAGGTAGGGTGAGAGTGGGCAGCCTTGTCTAGTTCCTGATCTTAGTGGGATTGCTTCAAGTTTCTGTCTATTTCATTTGATGTTGGCTACTGGCTTGCTGTATATTGCTTATACTATGTTTAGGTATGTGCCTTGAATTCCTGATCTTTTCAAGACTTTTAACATGAAGAGATGTTGAATTTTGTCAAATGCTTTCTCAGATTTAGTGAGATGATCATGTGTTTTTTTTTTTCTTTGAGTTTATCTATGGAGTGGATTACATTGATGTATTTCTGAATATTGAACCATCCCTGCATTCCTGGGATAAAGCCTACTTGATCATGATGGATGATTGTTTTGATGTGTTCTTGGATTCGGTTTGCCAGAATTTTATTTAGTATTTTTTGCATCAATATTCATAAGTGAGATTGGTCTGTAGTTCTTTTTCTTTGTTGGGTCTTTGTGAGATTTAGGTATAAGCGTAATTATAGCTTCATAGGCCAAATTGGGTAGTGTTTCTTCTGTTTCTATTCTGTGGAATAGTTTGAAGAGTATTGGTATCAGGTCTTCCTTGAAGGTCTGATAGAATTCTGTACTAAAACCATCTGGTCCAGGACTTTTTTTATGGGGAGACTTTTAATGACTGCTTCTATTTCTTTCGGGGTTATGGGGCTGTTTAAATGGTTTATCTGCTCCTCATTTAACTTTGGTACCTGGTATCTGTCTAGAAAATTGTCCATTTCATCCAGATTTTCCATTTTTTTTGAGTATAGGCCTTTGTAGTAGGATCTGATGATTTTTTAAATTTTCTTAGTTTCTGTTGTTATGTCTCCCTTTTCAGTTCTAATTTTATTAATTTGGATACTCTCTCTCTGTGCCCTTTGATTTGTCTGGCTAAGGGTTTATCTATCTTGTTGATTTTCTCAAAGAACCAGCTCCTGGTTTTGTTAATATTTTGTATAGTTCTTTCTGTTTTTACTTGGGTGATTTCAACTCTAAGTTTGATTATTTCCTGCCATCTACTCTTCTTGGGCATATTTGTTTATTTTTGTTCTAAAGCTTTCAGGTGTACTATCAAGTTGTTAGCATATGCTCTCTCCAGATTTTTTTTTTGTAAGCACTTAGAGCTATGAGTTTTCCTCTTAGTACTGCTTTCATGGAGTCCCACAATTTTTGGTATGATGTGTCCTCCTTTTCATTAAATTCTAAGAAGTTTTTAATTTTGTTCTTTACTTCTTCCTTGACCAAGTCATCAATGAGTAGAGTGTTGTTCAGTTTTCACATGTATGTGGGCTTTTCATTGTTTTTGTCACTATTAAAGACCAGCCTTAGTCCATGGTGATCTGATAGGGTACAAGGGATTATTTCAATCTTTTTGTATCTGTTGAGGCCTGTTTTGTGACCAATTATATGTTCTATTTTGGAGAAGGTACCATGAGGTGCTGAGAAAATGTTATATTCTTTTGTTTTAGAATGAAATGTTCTATAGATATCAGTTAAATCCATTTGGTTCATAACATCTGTTAGTTTCATTGTGTCTCGGTTTAGTTTTTTTTTTTTCCATGATCTGTCAATTGTTGAGTGTGGGGTGTTGAAGTCCCCCATTATTATTGTGTGAGATGCAATGTATGCTTTGAGCTTCAGTAAAGTTTCTTTTATGTATGTGGGTGCCCTTGCATTTGGGGTATAGATGTTCAGAATTGAGAGTTCTTGTTGGTACGTGTTTTTTTTTTTTTTTTTTTTTTTTTTTTTTTTTTATGTGTATGTAATGTCCTTCCTTATCTTTTTTGATTACTTTTTGTTAAAAATCAATTTTATTTGATATTAGAAGTGCTACTCCAGCTTGTTTCTTGGGACCATTTGCTTGGAAGATTGTTTTCCATCCTTTTACTCTGAGGTAGTGTCTGTCTTTGTCACAGAGGTGCATTTCCTATATGCTGCAAAATTCTGGGTCATGTTTATGTATCCAGTCTGATAGTCTACATCTTTTTATTGGAGAATTGAGTCCATTGATATTAAGAGATATTAAGGAAAAAATGATTGTTGCTTCCTGTTATTTTTGTTATGAGAGGTGGAATTAGGTTTGTGTAACTATCTTCTTTTGGGGTTGTTGAAAGACTACTTTCTTGCTTTTTCTTGATTGTAGTTTCCCTCCTTGTGTTGGACTTTTCCATCCGTTATCCTTTGAAGTGCTGGATTTGTGGGAAGATATTGTGTAAATTTGGTTTTGTCATGGAATATCTTAGTTTCTCCATCAGTAGTGATTGAGAGTTTTGCTGGGTATAGTAGTCTGGGCTGGCATTTGTGATCTCTTAGGGTCTGTATAATATCAGTCCAGGATCTTCTGGCTTTTATAGTCTCTGGTGAGAAGTCTGGTGTAATTCTTATAGGTCTGCTTTTATATGTTACTTTGCCTTTTTCCCCTCACTGCTTTTAGTATCTTCTCTTTGTTTTGTATATTTGATGTTTTGATTATTATGTGATGGGAGGTATTTCTTTTTTGGTTTAGTCTATTTGGGGTTCTGCAGGTTTCTTGTATATATAAGGACATCTCTTTCTTTAGGTTAGGGAAGTTTTCCTCTAAAATTTTGTTGAAGATATTTCCTGTATTTACTGGCCGTTTAAGTTGGGATTCTTCACCCTCATCTATACCTATTATCCTTAGGTTTGGTCTTCTCATTGTGTCCTGGATTTCCTGGATGTTTTGTGTTAGGAGCTTTTTGCATTTCACATTTTCTTTGACTGTTGTGTCTATGTTTTCCATGGTATCTTCTGCACATGAGATTCTCTCTTCTATCTCTTGTATTCTGTTGGTGATGCTTGCTTCTATGACTCCTGATCTTTTCCCTAGGCTTTCTATCTCCAGGGTAGTCTCCCTTTGAGATTTCTTTATTGTTTCTTCTTCAATTTTTAGATCCTGGATGGTTTTGTGTGATTCCTTCACCTGTTTGGTTGTGTTTTCTTGCATTTCTTTATGGGCATCTACCTGTTTACCTATGTTCTCCTCAAATTCTTTGAGAATGTTGTTTATGTCCTTTTTAAAGTCCTTCATCATCATCATGAGAAGTGATTTTAATTCTGAGTCCTGCATTTCTGGTGTGATATGGTGTTCAGGACTTGCTATGGTGGGAGAACTGGGTTCTGGTGATGTCAAGTAACTTTGGTTTCTGTTGTTTACATTCTTATGCTTGCCTTTTGCCATTTGGTTAGCGCTAGTGCTACCTGTACTCACTGGTTCTGACTGGAGCCTGCCTTTCCAGTTATCTTGGTTCTGTCATAATTCCTCATGGTCTGAATGTCTCTGTGATCCTGAGCTCCAGTTGTTCTGGGTACAGTGGCTTCTCTAGGATATCTCAGGATATGGTCTCCATGGTAGTAGACCAGCTAGGTGTTTGCTGCTCTGAGTATAGTTGCTCCTCTAGGATGTCTCAGGATATGGTGTCTCCCCCTCTGAGTTCAGTGGCTCCTTTAGTTTGCCTTGGGATATGGTGTCTTCTGCTCTGCAGCTCTGAGGGCAGTGGCCTCTCTAGGATGTCTCCAGATGTGTTTTCCACAGGGGAACAGACCAGCTGGGTATCTGCTTCAGCCACCAGGATCTGGGCAAGGGGCAGAAGGGGAGTGGTATTCCACAAGGGTGGGGTTTGGGTGCTAGGTGTGCCTTGGGGGCTCCCTGCTGCCAGTTGTGCCTCTGGGGCATAGGGTGGTGGGTGAGTGCTCCTACCTGTAGCTCTGAGGGCAGTGGCTTCTCTAGGATGTCTCTGGATGTGGTTTCCACAGGGGAGCAGCCCAGCTGGGTGTGTGCTCCAGCCACTGGGATCCAGTCAAGGGCCTGGTACTATCTTTTAAATATAAAGGATAAATCCATTTCACAAGAATCTGTCAACTCAGAAAAATAATAAAACACAAGTTATATACTTTAGCATTATGCACTTTGAATGTTTTTTCTACATTTCTACTGAAATTATCTTGCATTATGAACAAGGTAGTGACCAACATATTAAAGTAAATAATGATGAGTGTTCCTTCAAATTTTTGACAAGCTACATGCTGACCTAGCAGCCATGTATTGTTTCTGGTTTCCAAGGCAATTAACAAATATTGCTTGATGATAAACTCTCCAGTTGTACTACAACAGATATTATAAATATTATAAAATAAACAGTTTTAATATAAAGTATAATGCTGAACGTAAGTAAGGTATCTCTACTACAATTTCAAACACAGTTTTCTGTACTTGGTGAAATATTTAAAATAAATTTTTAAGTACCAGATGCCTTTTTTTTCAACTTATTTGAAAAATATTAAATATTCTATAATTAATTATGTATAGTGTATTTAGACCTTCAATTTATAGGATCAAAACTACAGGGGTCTTCATAGCAGCCCTAAGTAATTCCATTTTGCAGAATAAAAACATTATTAATGTTCAAAAATTAGAAAATATACCCTCTTTGATCGTTCAGGAATAGATTTTTCTTCAAATAGTTGATTTCTCCTAGAAGAATATATGACTAAACAAACATGTTAGTTGTAATAAAATAAAAATAGAACTAGAAATTTACTTTCTGTTAACTGAATTCTAGAATTTATCATCTCAAATCTGTTTGCCCTGGGATTAAGAAATTAAAAGAAAAAGTTGCTGACCTGAGGACTGTACAGTCACATTAGTTATTTTGGTAATTCTAGCACTGAAATGGAGCATGAAACAGAGACCGTCACACATTTCAGAGTGAGAACTTTGTATATCTTATTTTAATTTATAGTTCAGCATATAGATTGGGCATCTGCATGGATGTTTAAAAAGTAAAAGGATTTACTGGATGCATGGAAGTTCTGTAACTGGTGATGCAGAAAGAAAAATGGTTTTCTCTCATATGTTTCTAAGAGTCTCTCATTTTTTTGAAATTATTCTTTGTGTGACTTCATTCATTTTGATGATATTTATTAGTAAAACACTGTTACCAAATGCATTTAGGTGCAACAGAATTTTGCTTATGTTTCCATTATTGTTTAGTGGAGACTATATTTAGATTACCAGTAAAAACTAGTCATTTGGAGCCTAAATAAGAAGTCTCAAATAATTTTTTTTTCTTTTTAAAATAAGCTTCTGCAGGTTTCTTAACATAGTAGTAAGTATACTTCTGAATAATTAAAATGATATCATCAGATGACTGAAGCAGTTTGTCTCTCAGACTATATGAAGTTTTGCTAGATGAGTGTACCAGCCTCTTTCTCTCATCAGCCTCGCTACTCATCAATAGTCTGTGTGGGGGCATTGTGGAAAGGCGTCCATGTGTATGTAAAGGGAGAGAAGTCATGGAAAATTGGACCTGCCAGCAACTCCATTTTGGACTCTGAGCAACCAGAACTGTTGAAAAATCATGTTTTGCTCAGATCATCCAGTCTGTGATAGTTGGCCACAGCAGCTCTAGCAAAGTGGAAGCAAAGAAACAGTGACTATGTCTTTGAAATCACTTATTGTTGTGGGTAAAATTTAAAATCATTGGCTCCCAATCTGGCTTGTTCTTAATCAGCAGCCATCTTCCCAACTAGCCTAGGCCTGAACCCACGAGCAGCTCAGGCATCTAGAGACACCAGCCATGCCACCCACGAAACACCAACTTGGGAGATGGTTTTGACAACCTTCCACACTGTCTCCACAAGGCTGGGCTGAGCCCAGACCATCCCAACATCTATGCGATATTCTGGTAGAAATGAGACGCTAATGCTTCAAGGTTAATCAAAGGCTTTATATGTTTGATAATGCTCAATTAACAAGATGCTCACATAATTAGAGGTGTGTCCCAATATCTGACCTTGATATAAGTTTTTACCCTGGACTGCTCTCAATAAAAGCCTGGCTATCCATGGCTCCTTCATCTCTCCCTTTTGCTCCTCCTCTTTCTTCTCCCCTATCTCTCCTTATTCCTCCTCTTCCTCTCCTTATTCCCACCACCATAGCTCCTCTCAACTTGCCAGAAAAATTTCCCACTATAACTTATGAACAATAAAATTGATTCACTCTTAGACTATAAATTCCAAAGTAAAAAACAAATGATCAAAACAGAGAAAAATAGAAAATCATTTCCTGTATGAAAAAGTTGGAAAATGGTTTAAAAAAAGTTAAGTCGACTTAGAGGATAAGTCAGGTTTTGCACTTCTCTTCCAGTAGGACAGTGGGAAAATCATCCTTAAGGTGCAAGAGGTTTAGCACTAGAGAAGATGTGGAAGCCAGTCACCAATAAAGAAGCAGAACATTTCAGAGAAGAACCATTCACAGGTTCTTAAATGGGGAAGAATTAGAGTTCTGAATACAGCGTGGCAAGCCAAGGCAGAACAGCTACCATCTTCTGGAAATCTCTGCAACCAAACCAACATCTCAGATGTTGGGAAGTTGCAATGTGCTTTTCCTGTCATGAATATTTCTTATTTTTTTATTTTTCAGTATCTGTGTGTCCTATGGATTTTTAGTATCTGAAAATCACCAAGTACTTATCTGCTCTGAGATCAATATGTTTGCTTTTTAATAGAGTAAACAAAAATCTTTGAATGACATTCCATGAACCACATAGATTCTACTCCCAATTCCATTCCCAATTTTGAAAGATTTTTATTAACACCATCATCTCTATCTTAGGTTGAGAAAATTAATGTATGTCTCCTTTTTAGATCTACACCCCATTTAGTGAGACAGAATAAAATAAAGATTATATTATAAAAAGAGACTATCTCTGATATTGTTTAGAAGAACACAAAATAAGACTATTGACAAATAGACTGCTAAGTTCCAAGGGGATCTGGCAGGTTGAAGGTGAACTATACTTCTTTTTATAGTAGAAATGAGGAACAGAATATCCTAGTTAAAAAAAAAAAGAACCTGTCTACAAATAGACAGACATAAAAGTTATAAAAATGTAGTTACACTCTACCTTTCAACTGTATATTAATGGACACTTTATTTCAATATAAGCATTCCAACAGTCTCGTATGTACATGTTATAAAATACAATTAGATTTTAATTATGAAAGATTAGACTCCTATGGCTTTGAATACTATAGTGGTTACTTTTCATGTTGCTGGAACCAAATGCCTGACATGAAGTAACTTATGGAGAAATGATTTATTTTGATTCATGAGGCAAGGTATAAAATTCATTATGTAGGGAAGCATAGAATGAAAAACAATGGGCTGATGGTTTTATGACATACACAGTCAGAAAGCAGATAAAGAAGAACGCTAGGACTCAGCTAAGTTCCTCCTCTTCCTCCTCGTTTTCACTCTGGTTCCCTAGCCAATTGCATGTTACTACCTATACATGAAGAGGTTTTCTCATTCAGTTCAATCTAACTGGAAATGCCCTTGCAGACATACTCTGAGGTTTTCCTCCTAGAAAAACTGAAATCAAGTTGCAATGGTAATTAAGATTAAGCCTAATTAGAGATATAAGAAATAGATATAAAAAGTGAAAAATTATTTAAATAAACTGATTCCTTTCACCTTAATACTTTATGGTTACTCTTACACTTTGGGTTAGATATTACTGCCTTCCCTTTCATTTTGCTGGAGAAGCACACATAAAACCAATTATTTATGTAAACTAACATATCTGCACTAATAAATCAAACAGAAAACAAAATACATAATGATAACCCAGTGAATTGTGTAACCATTTACATAGGATGGGCCCATAAAAGGTTACTGGAACTATAATTTCTTTTGTTTTTAGAATTGTTATCTAGTATATTTTACCATAAGACATTGTTGCAGTTCTTGTGATATAAAGATAAGCAAGCCTATTCTACTTCTATCACATAGGAGGGATTACATGTCATATGTGAACACATGCAATAATTGTCATCATAATAATATTTAAGTTGCTGTTTTCTATAGTCACTGCAATATACTTTTACTTTTAAATGGCATCCTACTTATAAAAACATATAGTATAAAACAATGGTTTTTAGTATTTATAGTATAGTTAATAGTTTTTATAGTATAAAAAAATATACCATGCCTAATCCTTTAGTAATTTTATATATTGTATTTATCACATTTTTTTTTATCACACTAACAGGCCACATGGCATCATTACTATATAGCAAGGGTCATGTAAGTTTATGTTTACACAATAAAATTGTCAAACTGAAAACTCCTTAAAATAGAGACACTTCACTATGAGACAGACTATACATTCACATATACATAACCAATGCCTATATACTTTCATATACACAATTTCCATGAGGGACTGTACAATTGTAAGCATTGCTGTTCAAATGCGGAGACCCTCTTCAAGTTGGACAATATCTTTTCCTTTTCTACTCTCACCTTAATATTGTTATTAGATAATGCAGAGGTGGACAGCAAAAAAGTACTTGAATTTTGAAGTCCTGCAGATCAGCTCTCAGAGCCCCCTACCCTAAACAATTTTGATGATATAGTAGTTCCATGTATAAAACCTGTATTCAGGCCTCATTGTCAAGGTCTGATTTGCCATGATTTTGGACAGTTTGCCATATCTATTTATGGGTTAATTTTCTCATGTCTAAAATATTGATCACAACAAGTGTTTGTTATATTTGATTGTCTAATGACCATAAATTCTACTGCCCTAATATGCTTACTTGTTCAAAGTGACTTTACTAATACTCTTGAAGAGAGGTATAATCCTTTGAATCTGATTGGACTTGTTTTTATAAATTCAATATATAATGTACAATTGTACAATGATATAATTTACTAACATAGGCTGTGTGAATAGTCTTGCAGTTTCTCCTTTTGCCTTAACAGGATCATGCTGTGAAGAAGTCCAGAAGTTCAGCAAGACAAGCCCAATGCCAGGCACTTTTGTAAGTTCAGGTAACCCTATCTGCAAATGAAAGTATATTAATAAACTTATGAAATATCCAGCAGAAACAACGAGAAAGGTTATAGCACAATAAATAATTCTTATGGCTATATATCTCTGGTGTCAGGTTTAATCAGATGATTATTATTTAACATTCTGAATAACTCAGGTTTTTTTTTTTTTTGTTTTTTGTTTTTTTTTTTTTTTTTTTTTTTTGTTTTTTAAGACAGAGTTTCTCTGTGTAGCCCTGGCTGTCCTGGAACTCACTCTGTAGACCAGGCTGGCCTCGAACTCAGAAATCCACCTGCCTCTGCCTCCCAAGTGCTGGGATTAAAGGCATGTGACACCACTGCCCGGCCATTAGTCAGTTGAAGTCTGATAATATGAGTTTAATGCCTGGAATTCAGATATTGGATGTAAAGAACTACAGTGGCATAATCTTTTAGGAGTAAACAACCACTCTATGCTTAGACATAAGACCTACCCCATGAGATAGAAATCATGTTTGACACTGCTTGGGGTAGGCAAGGACACAAGAATAGTTAAGCTAAACAGTTAGGAAAACAAAATAATACTGCTTTGCTAAAGAAATCTGGTAATGCAATTACTTCTAATGTCAATGTGCTACATTATATGTGTCAGGGCCTGTTGGATTGTTATTTACTACATATTCAATTAGAATGTATTGGTATATGTGTAAAAGTTTGCCATATATTTTAATCTTTTCTTGCTACACACACACACACACACACACACACACACACACATATATATATGTCAAGATTTTGATTTTAACTTCTGTGCATAACCATTCAAATATAGAATTTTGAGATTACTACTAATTATATTGTACCTTTTAGTTTATAAGATATGACTTTAAATGGTTTTTTGTTTTTGGTTTTTTTGTTTGTTTGTTTGTTTGTTTGTTTTTCAGAGACAGGGTTTCTCTGTGTATCCCTCGCTGTCTTGGAACTCACTCACTCTGTAGACCAGGCTGGCCTTGAACTCAGAAATCCACCTGCCTCTGCCTTTCAAGTGCTGGGATTAAAGCTGTGCACCACCACTGCCCAGCCTTTAAATTATTTTTATTCATTTTTTAAGTGTATATGTAAAGTACTCAAGAGTCTGAGTATTCACATTTGTAAGGCACTGGAGTTTGAATAGTAAAAATAGGATTCCTCTTTTAGATATATAGTCACTTATTAAAGCTGAATCCAATGACTATTTTGGGAACCCAAAATATGAAGTCCAAGATGATTCTGACTTCCATGGGAAACTGAATAAAGTGTCCTTTGTACAATTTCCTGATGCTTTTCAATGTGATTTTCCTGGAAACTGTTCTATCCTTGGCAGTTGTCTGTCACTGACAAAATTTGGCAACATCACATATCTTTTCTTTATCACTATCATATAAATTTTGAAATTTATGAAAATAGTTATATAATCTATACACTATTTCTACACCCCAACTACTTACAGTGTAAGAACCGTATTAGTAGGGTCCATTTTTTAAAATCTCTTTCATTTCTTTTACTCTTGTGCTGGCTTCCTTCATGGAATTGGACTTAGAAGCTGAATATAGACCTCAGAGAGTTATCTTCAATTAGCTATTGGATGATGTGTTTTTCTGAACATAGAGAGGAAAGCTTTCATAATATTTGTTTTTTGTGGAAGACTCCAACCCTATAATCCATACTGCTGCTGTGCATACAACTGTTGGGCCTAACACAAGGTCTAATCTCCATTCAACCTGTGCTCTTCAGTCAAGTACATAGGTGGAGGGTGCGATGAACAGGCCTCAGGCCCTAGAGAGATTTACATACTAATAAGGTACCTGAAGGCCAGAGGGTGGAGTCAATTAAGCATTCCTCCCCAGCCCCTCTCCCCTCTTCCCCTCCAGATTTAACTCAGGTCCGCCCTAGGTTTTGGAAGGCGTGCGTCCAGATCCATTCACCATCCGTCATGTCATGTCAATAAACTGGTTTGGAAACCCAAGAACTTTCTTGTGTGTTGGGGCCTCGAAGTGAGGAGCCGTGGAGAGGCCTTTAATGAGCAGCTGGGCCTAACTTCCAGCTGGAGGAACCCGGGGCGTTTCAAGCCAACTACACACAGCTTGGAGTGAGGAACCCTGGGTTCCCCAGCCATTTTTTTTTTTTTAACCTACATACAACCATCCTATTTCTTCTTGAATTTTGGGATTAGAGGCTACTGCCACTTACATAAATATTTATGAAGAATTAATAACTATATTTGTATCCATATTTTATCCCCAAGAACCAGTGTAATAGATGTCTATGCCAGGTTCTCAGTGGTTCTCAGTGTTTCATTGAAGCACAGTGGTTTTCAGTGTTGCTAATGCCACAACCTTTTAACGCTGTCCCTTATATGGTGGTATCCCCAACTTATTGAGGTTTGGTCTGTTGTTATGTATTGTAATGGTAAATACTGTCCCTGGTTACCTCACTGATGAGAAAAATCCTCATGTATACTAAATGATGCTATATAACCTTGCTCATAAATATAAAAACTATATTTGAATAATGATGCATACAGCCTATAATTGGAGAGAAGAGAGAGCTAGAAAGAGCTTTGGTTCTGGGGATTTGGAGTCTGAGCAGAGACCATGAAGAGAGAGGAAAGAGAGGAGAAGACACCATGGGGTAAGTGATCTTGAGAACTGGCCACAAGGGCTTCACAGATGTACTAAGAGAAGCCCAAATGAGCACGACAAGTTATATCTCAGGGTTATTGATAGGGAAATAGATAAAATAGCATAGAGGGTTAATATCTACCTAGCTACAGTGCAGTTAAAGCGTATTATAAGTATAAAAGTTTGTGTCTTTTATTCAGTTAATAAGCGATCATAAGTGTGGTAGAAACCCCTATTAAATATTTAACACTAAATATTTGCCACTTCATAACTATACTGTTGCCACTCTTAAGAATCGTAATGTAAATTTGTAATATGTCATATATCTGATATGTGACCTCTAAAACGGTCATGACCCACAGGTTGAGAATTACTAATATAGCCACAAATAACTACCTAAAATATCATGTGACAAACTAAAGAATTTTCTTCAAGATGGTATTTATACGAAAACTTAATCATCTATAGAAAGCTTCAATGAAACAGAGGAGACAGATGTGTCAATACAAGGAACATAGTTCTAGACTTGAAATAAGGATACACTCTGAATATAGAGCACTAAGTGCAGCCATGTGGCATAATACAGATCTGGAGACACTCTCTAGGCCTTTGGGAAGGATCATTAGATCTTTTCATTAGCTCTGTGGCTTTTGTTGTAGAGGGATGTTAAGTGTTTAGATTAGTAAGACCAAGAATTGGCTTTGACTTTTTTTTTCTACCTGCTTTTATCATAGCTTTGTTTCTTTAGCCCAGTAAACTCTACTGTCTCACTGGCAGAGTTTTTACTGAAAAGAAAAGAGGAAGACAGGCAACCTCATGTCTGAATAGTGCTATAAGAAGAGGTCTACAGAGAAATTTTAAACATACTGAAATTCAGCACACATATTTGACCACAGTCACTCATTTCTTTTGCAGTAAATAATCTTGTTTTATTTGTTTGTACCATGATAGGTCTTCAGGAATCATATTTTCTGGACTGACAAATAGAAAACAGTGCCGTATGCAAGATGGATACCATATTCCAGGTACAATTATTACCTACATAGTCAGGAGTCCAGTCAACTGGACTTTCATTAATTAGTACATTATGTTTTTATTTGGGCAACTGAAGATCAGCCTGCCAGCTTACACTAATCTTTTTCCTTTTCCTATTACTGATTTCTGACATCTTAGAAATTCATTCCACTCATGTGTACATTTCTAATACTGATCACTACAATTTCCATCATGTTTTCTTTCATAACCCCCCATTGTAGACTTTTCATATAATATTAAGCATCTACTCTTTTATTTGCCATTCGTGTTGAATTTTAAGAAAGCACAAAGTTAAAAGGTATGGACATCTATTATTCCTCAGTAAACTGTTCCTTGCCCTCCTTTGTAGGGCAGCCACTATCAGTTCAAAGGGAGTTATGCTCCACAAGGGATATTATAAGTCTATCCTACTGTGAATATGGTCAAACACATACAAACCTAAAAAAATCAAGAGCCTTCTGTGAAGACAGCTTGCCTGTATCTTTAGACAATTTCTATCTCAGGTCTCCACCCTAGGATCTGGTTATGCTCTGTGGGAAATTGAGATTAATGACAGGATACATATAAATAGAAATAAACAAAATAGAAAGAACAGAAATGGAGCCACAGAGCTGAGAAAATTAACTTAATCTTGGGCTGAACACATACACACTGTGAAATTTTTCCTATGGAATATTCTGCCCAGTAGTATTTCGATAAGAAATACAACATATTTCTATCAAGGTATTATTTTACTAGCAAATTGTTGAGCTGGGATGAGGAAATACTGGCCATTGCTATATTTGAAGTTAAGCAATTTCACTCTTCTTTGTAGGGCAAAAGAAGGCTACAGTTCCTTTCTCTTTAAAACCATAATGTATTTCTCCATAAAGAAATTCCAAATTTCTCAGTTCTGTAGAAATTCCGTAAAGTTTTATCTTTTTTCATTATGTTAGAAGTCGGGATTTTTTCCATATTGCTGCAATTTAAGCCTTCTGAACATTAGGCAGATATAAATTATCTACAAGCATAAAAAAAACTTTGATTAACAGGCCATGGAATTGCAGATATTAAGATTGCCCCCCAGAGGGAGCCCATATCGTTCCACAAATGCATTAGACATCTAGTTTGAATTACAAAGAAAATTAATTAAAAAGTATATGTTTATATGTAATGTGTATTCCCTGGAGTTAATTCTAAAACCCACATATATGCAGAATCTAATAAAAATGAAATTATGTTAGCTGCATATTTTACTTAAGCAATTTGAGGAAAAGGATAAAAGCAGGTGCTACTTAATGTTTCATTCAGGAAGCTTTCTTGGTGCCCGAACAGCTCAGAATGGATTACAGTGCTCTGTGCACACTGGAGAATTCTGCATAGCTGAAAAAAGACCATAACTAGGTTACAAAACAGTGATTTGGGGTTGCTATGAGCAGCTCTGCTTCTATTCTAGCTGCAGGTTTCTGCATTATTTTAGCCGTGTCCACAGAGATTCTGCAGAGCTGCTGGTGATAGGAAGATTCAGCATGTTCTTTTAACAAGGCATCATGGATGCTGAAAAATGCAGGCAGTCCTGAGGATTGTTTGCCATTTTATCAAGATACCTCCAGGAAGAGTATCTCTGCCATTCTTATCTATCAGATGACATAGCCCTCATATTCCTAGAGGAGTGGAGGTCTAGAAGTAAATGTATTCTGACATCCAACACTTTCTCATATTTTGTTTATTCTGCAGACATTTTATTTTGTTAGCTTTTTATGCTGTTTTTGTCCTTTCCTAGGCTTTTCCCCTTTTGGTTACCATGGAAACAATTTTTCTGGGAGGGGAGGAGCCTAATAGCATCCAGGAGTGTGAAGTAAAGTCAATTTATATCATGGCTTGTGAAATATTGAGAGTTTGTTATGGTTGTTATTACCACATATGGTAAATCAATCATTCTCAGGAGCAAATTTCTAAATATTGATATGTGTGCAGGAATTATAGAATTATAGAGAACCTTGCATTTCAGCAACTTGCAGGCAACCTTGAAGATCTCTGCTTTTCATTCTTGAATAGAAAATAGATTACCAGTAAGAAAAAAACATATTATACTTTAAATAATTTTTAATCTATTCCAAAGTATCAACTACTGTCTAAAAAATGTAAATGATTGTTATAATAACGTAATGTAAAATATCTTATTTTACCACTTTCAAAGCTTATGTAGATGTATTCATTCATAGTTCTTTACACATAGCTTATATGTAGCTCCTGCTCAGGTGCTATTCCAATCTTCACTCTCAGTCCCACCATTCCAACTTTAAATCAACAAGTAACTGTCCTAATCCAGAGCAGGCAGGCTTTAAACACTTGTTACAATGTGTGTGTGTGTGTGTGTGTGTGTGTGTGTGTGTGTGTGTCACACACATGATCAGGATTTTTGTTTCCAGGTTTTAAAATAGCCTGGTTTGTCCCTCCTCTAGAAACCCAAATTTGTTTATTTGGTTTCACTTGCAGTTCATTCTGTTGTCTGTTTTCTCTCCAAGAGTTGTGAATGAAGAGACGACAAAATATTGGGTTATTTGTGCTCTTGAAACAGATGCCACCTGAGCGGTGACAGGTATTTTTAAGTACAATCTTCTGCATTCACCTAACACTGCCATTTGAAATATTTCAAACCCTGGCCATATTCTTATTCATCTTTCACTGAAATGAGTCACTTGCATGTGGAAAGAACAGGTGTGGGGGGAGTGGGACAACAGAGGTAGAACTATTTGGATAGTCAGACTGATTCCACAGATGGAGCCCAAGGAAGAAGAGTGAATTTTCATGTTTGTCTCTGAAGGAGTACAGCCACCTTTTCCTTCTTCTTGTGTTTCATCAATTGATCCACAATGGCTTCTTACTCAAAAGGTGGTTTGGAAACACAATTGCTGCTACACTAGGGAATCTGACAACTCTGTAGACAGAGATGCTTGCTTATCACACTGTTTATTACCTCACTACCCTAGAGAAGGAAAATTCTTCCCAGAAAAGATCTGAAGACATTGCAGCACACGTCATTGCCACAATGAGGAAAGGGGCCTGCCTTGGTCTTCCAGATGGTTCTCATGCCACTAGAAGATAATTGATCCCGTTCTTCCTAAGAAACACAGGCTATATGTGATCTTCCCCAGTACAAATGGACATCCTGCCCTGACCTTCACACATTCTTCAATGTCTACCACAAAAACAAAGAAGCTACTTATTCCATTGACCTTCATTGTGTGTCCATTTCCCCTGTTGGTATTAATAAAATACATGCATACCATCCTTATTTTACTCTTCATGGTTGATAAGCCTGACATGGGCCTGGGTCTGGGATGGGCAACCATGTAATACTAGTATTCCAGTCTGGAAAAAAAGGCAAGAAATATGTAGTTGCCTTGGGCCTCTTCTCTGACAGAACATAGGCTATCAGGAATGTTCCAAGAAAACAAGGACAATTGTTCAGATATCTCCAGTAAGCCCAATGTTAATATCAGCTGAGATAAAAACAAAGGTATTATTGCCTTAGGAATCACTACTGCCTCAAATGAAGACTTCAAATTAGGACATGTACCTTGTCAGTATTGTAATAAACATTATACATATCATACAGCAGTTAAAGAAGTCAATTTAGAGATAATGGAAACTGAAAAGTTATTGAAAGAGTACAGAGAGTACAGGTAGGTGTCCCTTCTTTCCTTTCTTACTTTCTTATTTTCCTTCTTTAATCTTATTGGGATTTTTTTCTCACTTTTCAATTGACCAAGAATAATTGTAAAATATCTAATATTCTCTATGATGGCTTTGTTCTTATTGTTAATTGTTTGTGGGTTTTGGCTTTGTTTTTGAACAGAGAAAGGTAGAAATCATGTGAACAGAAAGAACTGTTCAGAAGCCTGAATGCAGTAAAGTCTGGTAGCTTTTTGAGGCTTTGAATAAAATTTATGTGGATGTACAAAGTATGCATGAGAAAGATACTTTACTTCTTAAATTTTTAGTTCTGGAATCCTTGTGACCTACATCTACTTCATGTTGGTGTGAGTCCTCTGCCTCAGGATATCCATCTGTACTGGTTAATTGAAACAGTGGAGATCTTACTTATTTTTCATAGAAAGAGGGACATAAACAACTTTGCTACTGCATGAGCAGGAACATTGTATTGTTTGGGAAAGTAGTAAACAGAAAAAAAATGTATAGGTAGATTTTGGTTGTTTGTATAGAGAAAGAAGTTTAGATTACAGTCTCTTTAAGATGAGTCTCTAAGACAAGTCTCTAAGACAAGAAGCAGGCACATCCATGCCTGTAGCACAATAGCATTTCAGTCAGTTGTGTGAAAGTTGTGCTGAAGCCTCACAAGTAACTCTACAGCTGCATTGCATGGGTGTCTGGCATGTGACTCAAGAGAGGACCATAAAAAAGCTGTCAAGCTGAGAGGGTCAGTCAGCACCTCAGTGCTCACAATGTGTTCTCATAATTGGATTAGGTTAGATTTTAATTATACATTTTAAATGTATGTAGTTATGAAATAATACTGGAAGAGTTCATGTATCTGTTCCCCTAATTTACTTATGATGAAATCTTGCAGCTTCTGAGGATGGGTGTGGGGGTTGGGGGGGAACCTCTAGAGTGCCAGGGACCTGGGATGTGAGAGGCTCCCAGGGCATAATGGGATTAACCTTAGCAGAAATGTCTAACAGTGGGGAGAGTGAAGCTGAAGAGACTACCTCCAGCAGTTAGACAGGGCAACCAGTGTAGGGATGGGGGTCACCAAAAAGCTTCAAAATTTCTGACCCAGAATTGTACCTGTATAAAATAAATACAGGGACAAAAATAAAGCTGAGACTAAAGAAAGGCTATCCAGTGACTGGCCCAACTTGGGATTCATTCCATGGGTGGAAACCAAGCCCTAACAATATTACTGATGCTATGTTGTGTGTAGACAGGAGCCTCTAGCATGGCAGTCCTCTGAAAGGGTCTACAAGCAGTTAACTGAGACAGATGCAGATACAGATAACCATTGAACTGAGGTTAAGAAGTCCTACGAAAGACTTAGGGGAAAGAATGAAAGAGCTGAAGGGGAGGGCAACCTTAAAGGAAGACAAACTAATCTGGACCATTGGAAGTTGCCAGAGATTAAGCCACCAACCAAAGAGCATACAGGGGCTGGTCTGAGGCCCCCAACATATATGTAGCAGAGGACTTCCTTGTCTGGCTTTAGTTGGAGATGCGCCTAATACTTTAGAAACTTTATGCCCCAGGGATGAGGGTTGTAGGGGTGGGGAGGGAAGGGCATCCTCTCTATGGCAGAGGGGAAGCAGAATAAGATGAAGAATTCTGGGAGGGGGGATCAGGAGGGAGCAACTTCTGGAATATAAATAAATAAAATAAGTAATAATGGAAATAATAAAGTGACACACAAAAAAAAACCCTATACAACAATATTCTAAACAAAACATCAGTATTGATAGGACCAACATATTGGAAACTTCTAGTACAAGGCATAGTTCAGATTGTCATTTTGTAGCCGTATTAATTTCTTCCCATCTCCATTTTTTCATACCTGCATAACCACAAATCTCTATCTTATTGCCATAATTTCAGTTCAGGAATGTTCCATAATAAAGTTATATATATTATGTATGAGTTAACTGTTGTCTTTTGTCTGTCAGCACTACAGTGGAGATACATCAGAATTGTTAGGTGCATTGGAAGCCATTCCCTATTAATTTTTGTACATATGCACAGCAGACTCATTCCTCATTTATTCATTTATTCATTCATTCATTCATACCTAATGGCATTTAGTCTGGTTTCTGTTTGGAACAATTATAAATTACAGGCAAAATAATTTACGTTATACAAATAAGCTTTTATTTACTTTATACATAGGAAAATTGCTATGTTGTATAATAGCTACATCTTGAGGTTATAAAGAAAGTGTTAGGCTATTTTTCAA
This sequence comes from Arvicanthis niloticus, assembly GCF_011762505.2. Taxonomy (NCBI): domain Eukaryota; kingdom Metazoa; phylum Chordata; class Mammalia; order Rodentia; family Muridae; genus Arvicanthis; species Arvicanthis niloticus. The sequence goes on from NC_047661.1 coordinate 4,150,521, forward strand.
GTGGCTGCACCATTTTCATTTGCAGTAATTATTTTAGAGTGAATCAGTTTGTCTACTATTTTATATTTTAGCAGATATTGGATGGTATTAATAAATGTGTGTTCATCCAAGATAACACGTTGATGGTAGAGCAAAGTAAAAATTCCATAAAAGTCCAATTTGATGAACCAGTTAATTTTTTGGACATCCTGCAAAGCATGTATGAGGGATTACTACCAAGAGGGAAAGTGTCTACAGAAGAGTCATCAGTTCACTTACCACTGTGTCCCACCCTACTGTGGATCAAGACTTCACCAAAGCACACCATGTAGTTCTACTTCCAGTTCTACTTCCTGCACATTATATCATCTCCAAGATCGTTTACAGCTAGGGGCAGGGGCAAGAATAAAAAATGGCCAGAATCCCAAATAAGGTACTATGATTCTCTTACCCTTTCCTATTAGGGAGAAATAGTAACTCCATTTCCATTACTACAGACCTACCTATCACTGTATTTCTCTTATTATGTTACCATGGCTACTGTCCAAGGTTATCTCTACTCCAAGATGGCAATAAACAATTATGCTGTGTACAGAAGGGGACAAAAACACACTATAATAGATATGTACTAATATGGCCTGGCTTTAATTTGTATTTATCCAATAGGTAATATGTTCATCATCTTTGCATGTGCTTATTTGAGTTAAATGTTTCTTCTTTAGTTCATCTTATAATTTAACAGTTTCTTTTTATTGATGGATTTTGAAAGTCACTTGTTTTGTTCTAAATACAAGTACATTATCACATGCATAACTTTCAGATATTTTTGCCACTTCATAATTTGCCTTTTTATTCACTTAACATCCACACATTTGCTGTTATTCTGTGTAAACACAGTTGGGTTTTTGTATTTTTATCACTTGTTATTTGAACATACAAAATTCATTACTTTATTTTAAAGTAATTTTTAAAAAAGTAATAAAAATAATGGGTTTTATTATTGAAGGCTTATATATATTTATCTCAATATGCCTTGCTCTCAATCATATGTTTTCTAATATCCTGATTATTTTGATTACTAATTCTAAAAAATCATGCTTATCTTAGCCTTGAAGATTTACATTATCTCTCATCCTAAAAATGCTTTACTATTTTATATATATATATCAACTTGGTCGAGAAGTATTTCTTCAGGGTTACTTTGTCCCCATGGGCATCTAATTGTTTCAGTATTGTGTTAAAGGGTTATCTTTTATCTAAAGAACAGCTTTTGCATCTTTGTCAATGCTGAAGTGCTTATTTGTGTGGGTGATGGGTCTCCAACCTGTTCTACCTATTTATCAATTTCTCCCACTTCCAACATCACATAGTTTTAATTATTGTAGCAATGGAAGTCTTGAAATTATAAAGACTGATATTCTCCTGTTTTACAAAGTTGTATTTCATATTCTAGGTTTTATACCTCTCATAGACATTTTATCAAGATTCTGGTTGAAGTTTTGCTAGCCTTTGATAAGAAGTGTGCTAAATCTGGATGTCAATCAGTGGAGTAGTGTCTTTACCCTACTGACTCTCTGTTAGAAACCACTGCATGTCTCTTAATAGATTTAAGTCTTTTAAAATTTGTTTTTTTTTAAATCACATTTTTAATTATAAAAGTGAAGTGGAAACTTTTAGTTTCTTAGGAAAGTTAGTTATGTCAAATGATGTTTGGCTGGGCCACACTACTAAAAGATGTTTTGCTAAAGCAGACACATGAAAGAATGATTTCTTGAAGTGGATACAGGGGAAAAAATGTTTTGCTATAGTGAACACAGAAAGAATGATATCCTGAAGCAGAGACAGGTGAAAAGGTGTTTTGCTATATCAAACACATGAAAGGCTGCATGATTTTCAGAAGGAATATAAATATGACCCCATTGACAATGGAAACTCAAGCATTGGTTTGCTTTGCTGTGCCTTGCTTTTCTTCACTAATGACACTCATGTATTGATTTGCATTACATTGCATTGCTAAGCTCTACTTGTGACACTATAGAGAGAAACTCAGCAAAGAACTTCTCCTGAGATTTCTAGGGCTTATTGGCACTTCCATGGCATCTGGCCAATTGGCGAACCTTGTGGTTTCTTATGGATTGAACTGTCTTGTTGGTTCATGAGTGATATCTTCTGAAAGGACTGGACTGAAGCTGCAGATTCATTTTTGGTGTTTCCTACTGAACTAAACTGCTGATATCCTGACAATGAAGGTTGGACTTGTCTCCGAAGAACTGTTTTTAAACAGGTCTACTTCCCCACCCTGTCCCATGTCCTGATAACTTTTCTCTTCCACTACCTCTGGGAGTGTTAAGAGTGTTGGGCTAGAGGAAAGGTTGAATGCTTATTAAAGTAGGTTAAGAAAAACCCATGCATACATGAAAGCCATAAAATATTTCCTACATTTATGCTTAAATATTTTAATTATTTTATAGTTTAAAAAGCTATCATATTTTTATTTTAATTTCTGTATTTCATAGCTATCATAATTTTTTATAATATATTATTTGAACATTCTAAATTTATTGCTAAATTTTATTTGTTTTAATATTCATTTTAACTTTCTTCATAAAAACTAGTATAAGCAAATAGTAACACATTTCATTACTTTCAATCAATTTCTTTTATTACTTTATGTGCTAGAATTGCCGATATTATCTTAAGAAATATTAGTGGTAAACTTAGTGGTCCTGACTTGAATTGGAAAGCAGTTAATGTCCAATCATAGCCATAAGCTTCTGATAGTTGCTAAAAATTATATTTTTCACACTGAAGATATTTACTTCTATTTTCCCTTCTGGAATTTTATTTCTACCAAGAGTTGCTATCACATTTTGTCAAATGCTTTTACTGTCTTAATTGATAGAATCACACCATTTTTGTGTTTTGGTCTGGTAATATGGTGAGTTACTTTGATTTATTTTCAACTATTAAAATTGCTTTGTATTTTGAATTTACCCCATTTGATCATAATTCTTTTGATGAATTTGTATTTTCTTAAATATCTTGGATATAATATAAACCCTTATGATTTGTACAGATTTATATTTTTTGTCTGTGTCTTACTCAATTTCTTTCTCCTTGTCTCTACTACATGTGCATGTTTTAGGCATCAGGGTAATACCGCAATAAATGAATAAAGTGTTAACTTTTATTTATTGGAGAATATTGTGAATTAACTGAGATAAATATTATTTTTTCTTTGGACATTTACAAGATTCTCATTTACTTATTATTTGTGAGAATTTTGAAATTAGGACTTCAGTTTCTTCCACAATTACATGGCTAAGCAAATTATTGTGGGGGTAGTGATTGACATTGTTTTGGCGACTCAGTATACTTCATCTAACTTGTCAAAATAATGCCTTTTTGGTGAATATAGAATTTTCTTCTTAGGTTTATGGCATGTAGGTCTGGGATGGTATTTTTATTTCATTTGTGTTATTGTTGGCTATATTTTCTCCTTTTGCCCCTTTTCTTTTTGTCTAATAAGAACATTGTTAATTTTCTAAATGTTCCAATGTAGTTAGTTTTTAAAAGAAAGCATCTTCAGTGTAGATGCTGAATATATCTATGTAGATATATCAATGTTTGTGTATGAGTTTCATCTATTTCTGCTTTTATATTCAATATTTGTTTTATGTTTCTTGATTTGGGTCCTGCTGATTCTTACATTATTGATTTAGACTCCTGATTACTGTTTTAAGAGTTTTTCCCCAGGCTGACATATGTCTCTCCCTAAGATACCTACTGGTAGGATGCAGATGTGGAAAGATTCACTTTTCTTTAAGGGTCTGTCCATGCTCTAATGACTGAATGGACAAAAAAAAATTGGATATTTATTTATTTATTTATTTATTTATTTATTTTTTGGGAAGAAGTCCACAAGGCAGAGAGGAAGGTATGGGAGGCCTGGGAAGCAAGGGTGACTAGGGTGCATTATATAAAATTCCAAAAAATTTAATAAAAAGTATGTTAATTTTTTGGTTTTTGTTCTTGTTTTAATGTACAAATTTAGTGCGTTTTATTTCTCTCTAGCTTTGCCTTAGTTAAATGCATTTTCTTTCATTTCTCATGAAACTACTTTTTATGGGGGTAGTGAATTTATAGCAATGCTGAATCCTAATTTGTTCTATGAAGCCACAGTTACATTGATGCCTTAAGCACACAAAGACCCAACAAAGAAAGAGAACTTCAGACTAATTTTTCTTATGAATATAGATACAAGAATATTCAATAAAATTCTCATGAACCGAATCCAAGGACACATCAAATAGATCATTTACTTTTATCAAGTAGGTTTCATCCCAGGAATGAAGGGATGATCCAATATATAGAAATCCATCAATGTAATCCACTATATAAAAAAAAAAAATCAAAGGAAAAAAATACATGATCATTTTATTAGAAAAAGCATTTGCCAAAATTCAATACCAATTCATGTTAAATTACTTGGAAAGATTAAGAATTCAAGGCCCATACCTAAACATAGTAAAAGTAATGCACAGCAAACCAATAGCCAATATCAAACTAAAGAGAGAATCTTCTTGATTTTCTATATAGTCATTTTATCAGTTGTTGGGAAAAGAATATTGAAATCTCCAATTGTGTCAGGAGATATGCTTTTCTCTTCTTTAGGCATAAAGAATAAAAATTCAGGTTTGCTCATGAGCCTTCATTAATATCAAAGAAGAGAGAGAATTTCTTTGTTGCTCCTGAGTAGAGGAAAAAGTTCTATTGCTCTCACTAGTCTCTACTAATATGATATTGCGTGTTGTTGCTGTCAATCTCCAACTCAAATATGACCAGTCAAAGAAAACACAACTCAATAATTACAAATATATGCTGCATGCCTAGCTTGGGCAGTTTCACCACTATACTACTCTATTCCCCATCTATGAGACCCTTATAACTTGTGGGTTTTCCAAGTCAGGCACCTGTCCTTTCACCTCCTGCTCCTCCTCTGTCTTCCTTCTCAGTCATCCTCCTCCTCCATTGTCTTCCTCTTCTAGCTTCCTCCATGGTATTCTCTCTTCCTGTTCTCTTCCCACCAAACTTTATTTCTCCACCTCCACTTCTTCTGCCCAATCACTGGCTCCAGCCTTTATTTTTCAAATTAAGGTGGGCAGAAGGTTCACTAGAATTCACCTGTGTACTGATTTACTCCTCCTCTGCAACCCTTCCTAGGAAAGGGGAATTAACATCAAAATATAAGGACGGACGGGTTTATCCACAATAGGGAGTGACCAGTGTGTGGTAGAATTTCAATATATTATGACTTCTTCAAGAGCTCTGTTTATAGTAAGAATGATTGGAGAAGTCTTTTCTTCTAGTTAGTGTGTGTGAATATTCCAATCCAGTGTTTTTATCTTCAACAGTTTCATGTTGGAGTACTTGATTTAAAGTTGAATTACAAAGATATGGTAATATAAACAACAATATATTTGTTTACAAAAAGGGACCCTGATCAATAGAATCGAATTGAAGACTCAGACAATGATCCACACATCTATGGACATCTAATATTTCATGAATAAACCAGAATCACAAGATAAATATTGGAAAATATAAAACATCTTCAACAAGCAGTGCTGGTCCAATTTGATAACTTTATGTAGAAGAACAAAAATAGAACTATCACCATGAACAAAACTCAACTCTATATGCATTAGAGTCTTCATCATAACAAATATCCAGAATCTAAATACTTTTGAACTTATTGGCTGAGGAAAAGATTATTTAAACAGAAAATAGATAACATAGAAACTAAAACAAACAATGAGACTTCACAAGTTAATGAGACTTCACAAAGGTGGTTGATAAATTCAAGAAAATGGTGTATTCCAGACACACTGTAAATGCAAATATGACCCCACAGAAAGTGTGGCCATATGCACAGTGCTTGTAGAAGTTCAAACCACGCAAAATTTTGTCACTTAGAAGAGGGAATGGACAAAAAGATATCCATGCTTAACCTAAAACCTATTCCTAATTGTTACATGTTGGAAAAGGGAAAAACTGTTTTTCTCCAAAGTCATATCATTCTAAGTCAGGTCAAGAGTTTGTAGCCAACTCAAAGCAGACTCTATGTTTTCTCTCTCTCTCTCTCTCTCTCTCTCTCTCTCTCTCTCTCTCTCTCTCTCTCTCTCTGTCTCTCTCTCTCTCTCTCTCTGTCTCTCTCTCTCTGTCTTTCTCTCTCTCTCTGTCTTTCTCTCTCTCTCTGTCTTTCTCTCTCTCTGTGTGTGTGTTTGTGTGTGCTTTCTGTTTTATGTCATTCTAAGTCATGTCTACAGCTAAGAGAATGTAGCCAACTCAGAGCAGACACTTATGTTCTATATGTGATTGTATGTCTGTGTATCTGTGTATGTAATTTCTGTTTTGTTATTGTTTTGTGTGTTCAGACCTTCATTTTTTTTGTTTTGTTTGTTTGGAGAGAGAGAGTAGAGAACATGCAGTTCAGTGGGAACTAGAAAAAGAATAAGATCAAAGATCAAAATGTATTACATGAAAATGAATTTATTAATTAATGCATTTATTTATATTACATCCCAATCACAGCTTCCCCTACCTCTTCTCTACTCAGTGCCCAAGTCTCACCTCACCACTGTCCCCCCAATCCTGCAGTCCTACTTTTTTTCTCATGGGGAGGCCACCCATGTATATTAACCTTCCATGGCTAATCATGTTGTAGCAAGACTAAGGACATGTTCTTCTATTGTAGCTAGACAGCCATCCCAGTTATGGGAAAGTAACCAATGGTAAGTAATGGAGACACCCCTTCTCCACCTGTTGGGAGTTCCACATGAAGACCACAATATGCAAATTTTACACATCTGCAGAGGGCCTAGTTCTGTCTCATACATGCTCTCTGATTGCTACTGTAGGAGCTCTGTGGGCCCCTTTCAATCTAGGATAATTGATTCTGTAGGTTTTCTTGTGATGTACTTCATGTCCCTGGCTCCTTCAATCCTTCCTCCCCCTCTTCCAGAATTTTCTAAGGTCTTCCTAATGTTTGGTTGTGGGTTTTTATGTTTCTATCAGATGCTAGGTGCAGCCTCTCAGAGAACAGTCATGTTAGCCAACTGTCCGCAAGTACAGCAAAATATCATTAATGAAATCAGGGGTGGGCTCTCTCTTCTGGCATGGGTCTTAAGCTGTGTCAGTCATTTATTAGCCTTTTCCTCAATTTCTGCTCCATCTTTAACCCTTCACCTCTTATAGTCAGGACAAATTGTGTATGTAAGGTTTTGTGTCTGGGTGAGTGTCCTCACCCCTCCTTCTGAAGTCTTTTCTGGTTCCTGTAGATGGCTGTTTCAGGTTCTAAATTTCCCATTGCTAGGAGTCTTAGAATCACCCTCATAGGTTCCTGGGAGTTTCCATTGTCCTTGGTTTCTAGCTTATCCCAAAAATGCCCATCCCCCACTTATTCCAGTTTTCTATCCCAATATTCTATGTCAGTCCACTTCCTCACTTGATTTCTACTGTTTCCCTCCGTCAGCCAGTCCTCCTTCCATCTGCCCTAGATGTCTGTTCTATTTTTCACTCTCTATGAGATTCAAGTGACCGTCTTTGGTTATCTTTGTTATTTAGCATTGTTGGGTTTCTGTTTTCTAGCATGAGTATCCTGTACTTTAAGGTTAAAATCACCTTATGACTACAGAACATATTTGTCTTTCTGGAACTTAGTTACCTTACTCAGGATGACCTTATCTAGTTCTATTCATTTGCCTGAAAATTTCATGATGTTTTTGTTTTTAATAGCTGAGTAATATTCCATTGTGTACATGTACCATATTTTCTTTATTCATTTTTGTTTGAGGGAGACCTAGGTTGTTTCTGGATTCTGGTTATTTTGCATAATGCTGTTATGAACATAGGTGAGAGAGTATCCTTGTGATACATTGGAACATCTTTTGGGTATATGTCCAGGAGTGGTATAGCTAGGTCTTAAGAAACCACCACTTTGATTTTCAAAGTAGTTGTACAAGTTTGAACTGCCACCATTAGTGGAGGAGTGTTTTCATTTATAATGATTTTGTGCACTGTGGAAAGTTTATTCTTGTGTTATTCAAATGCTGATCTCTCTGCCCTCGTATCTTGGTGTCTTGTTTTAATCTTGTTTTAATCACAGTTATGTTTATTCTTAGAAGTTCCTGTCTCAAGTTTGTATAAACATTGGTTCTCATTCATTTTCTGCCTTGACAATATAAACCAATGAGTCACTAAAGAATTTACAGAGCATAATTTGGGACTTCGATTCTAAGAGGGGTGGAGAACAAGATAGAAAAGGGAGGAGGAAGCCATAACTAGAGTTCAAGTTAAACATTCAGAGAAGAGAGCTGGAACAACAAAAGATGAACAGCTGCAAGTAATGTTGCATATTGTACGGAAGGAAGCCTGACTAGATTAAAATGAAGTTTAAAATAAAGTAATAATAGCTCAGTATTTGGTACAAGGCAATATTAATAAATCTTAGACTCTTTGTGAGTTTATTGGGGAACTAGCAAACATAATGAAATATAGCTGCTGTATTAACTTACAACCTACATTTATATTTAAAATAATTCATTTTATACCCCTTACTCCACATCCTCGTCAGCATGTGCTAGCCATTGAGGTTTTTTATCTTACCTATTCTGACAGGCATAACATGAAATCTCAGGGTTGTTTTGATTTGCAATGCCCTGATGACTAAGGAGGCTGAACATTTCTTTAAGTGCTTCTTGTTCATCACAGACTTTGTTGAGAATTCTGTTTAGACTTTTACCTTACTTTTTTTTACGTTAGGTTATTTGGTTTGTTGATTTCTAGTTTCTTGTGTTCTTTATATACTACAGGCATCAGTTCTCTGTCAGATGTAGAGATGGTAAAGACATTTTCCCATTCCGTAGATTGTCATTTTGACCTTTTGACATTCTTTGCCGTACAGAACATTTTCAGTTTCATGAGGTCCCATTTATTAATTGTTGATCTTAGTGTGAGTTGTCTCCTGTGCCAATGTGTTCAAGGATATTTTCTCTTCCATCAGATATAGTGTAGCTGATTTTATGTTGAGATCTTTGATCTAGTTAGACTTGAGTTTCATGTAGGGTACTTGATACAGATATATTTACATTCTACTTCATGAAAATATTGAGTTAGGTCAGCACCGATAGTTGAAGATGCTTTCTTTTTTTCCATTGTATAGTTTTGGCTGTTGTCAAAAATTCAGTGTTGTTTGGGACACAGGTTTACATATGGGTTTTTTATTCTATTCTATTGATCAGCCTGTCTGTTTTCATGCAGATACCATGTGGTTTGTATTACTATTTCTCTGTAGTACACCGTGAATCAGGGATGGGGATACCCTCAGAAGATCTTTTATTGTACAGGATTGTTGTAGCCATCCTGTGTTTTTTGTTTTTCCATATGAATTTGAGTATTGTTCTTCCTGGGTCTATAAAGAATTGTTTTGGAATATTGATCGGAATTGAATATGTAGATTATTTTTGGCAAGATGGCTATTTTTCCTATGTTAATATTACCTATCCATGAGCATGAGAGATCATTTCATCTTCTAATATCTTCTGAAATTTCTTTCTTCAGAGATTTGAAGTTGTCATATAGATCTGTCATTTACTTAGTTAGAGTTATACCAAGATGATTTAAATTATGTCTGGCTATTGTGAAGGATTTTCTTTCCTTAACTTTTTTGTCAGCTCTTTTATCATTTGCATAAAAAGTGCTAATAATTCTTTTGTTTGTTTTATGGTTAATTTTATATCTTATCACTCTGCTGAAGTAATATAGTATGAGATATGTAGAGTTCCATGAAAGAATTTTTGGCATCACTTATATAAAGTATCATCATTGATAACTAGTGATACTTTGATTTCTTCATTTCCAATGTATATTTCCTCTATCTACTTTACTTGTCTTCTTGCTCCAGTTAAAACTTCAAGTTCTATATTGAATAGGTATTTAGAGAGTAGACAGCCTAGTCTTTTTTCTGATGTTAATGGAATTGCTCTAAATTAAACTCTATTTAATTTAATGTTGCCTACCACCTTTTTGTATATACCCTTTATTGTGTTTAGGCGTGTGCCTTGTATTCCAGACTTCTCCAATATTTTTATCATAAAGGAGTATTGGACGTTTTCAAAGGAATTTTTGAGAATCGAATCAGATATTCATGTGTGTTTTTTTCAGTTTTGTTTACATCATAGATTTCTTTGATGAATTTTCCTATATTGAACCATCCTTGAAATTCTGGGATAAAGCCTATTTGATCAAGGCAGATGATATTTTTTATGTGTTTTTAGATTTTGTTTGCAAGTGTTTTATTGGCTAGTTTTGCACTAAAGTTCATTATGGAGATTTGTTTAAAATTTTCTTTCTTGGTTAAATCTTTGTGTAGTATAGGTGTAAGAGTGACTGTGGCTTTATATAATGAAATTGGAGGTGTTGCTTCTGTTTCTATTTTGTGGAAGATGGTGATCAGCATTCCTATCAGCTCATCTTTGAAAGTTTGGTAGAATTCTGAGCTAAAACCATTTTTTCCCTGGGCTTTTGTTTTATTCTGTTTTGTTTTGATTAGGTCTGGTTTGGGACTTTTAATGACTGCTTCTATTTACTTAGTGGTTACATATCTATTTAAATTATTTACTTTGTATTTACTTAACTTTGGTAAGTAGTATCTATCAAGAAAATCATTCATTTCATTTAGATTGGAATATTCCAATTATGTGGAGTGCAGGTTTTTGATAAAAAACCCAAGAATTTGTTGGATTTCCTAGGTGTCTGCTATTATGTCCTCCTTTTCCCTTCTGATTTTGTTAATTTAGATTTTTTCTGTTTGTCTTTAGTTAGCTTGGATAAGGGTTTGTCTATCTTATTAATTTTCTCAAAGAACCAACTCTTATTTTTTTTTTTGTATTATTCTCTTTGTTTTAAATTTCCTGATTTTAGCCCCGAGGTTGATTATTTTAAGCCATTTACTCCTCTTCTCTTTCCTTTTTCCTAGAGCTTTTAAGTGTGCTGTTCAGTTGTTAGTATGAGTTCTTGCCAATATTTTCATGAAAGCTCTTACTCTTACAAACTTTCCTCTTAGCAATGCTTTCATTGTGTCCTATAAGTTTGGATAGGTGAAAGTGCACACATTCATTTTCTTTTAATACTAGAAAATCTTTAATTTTTTTACTTTTTCCTTGACATGATGTTCATTGAGTAGGGAGTTATTGAGTTTCCATGAATATGTACGTTTTCTTCTGTTTCTGTTTTTGCTACAGTCCAGCTTTAATCCATGGTGATTTGATATGATATAGAGGGATTATTTTACATTTCTTATACCATTAAGACATGCTTTGTGACCAAGTATATGCTCAATTTTGGAGAAGAAGAAATCATTTGTGTTTGATTGAAATATTCTGTGTACATCTGTTTCTTCCATCTGACTTATATTTGCTTGTTTCACTGTTTCTTTACTTAGTTTCTGTCTGTATAACCTGTCTGCTGAGAGTAAGATGTCAAATCCCACTCTTAGTGTATGAGATTTTGATGTGTAATTTAATTAATGTGTGATTTAGTAATATTTCTTTTATGAATATTTTGGGGGCATAGACATTCAGAATTGATAAATCATCTTGATGGATTTTTCTTTTTGTTAGCATGAATTGTCTTTTTTCATCTCTTTTGATTAATTTAGGCTGAAAATCTATTTTATTACATGTTGGAATGGGTACTCCAGCTTGTTTCCTGGAAAATATTTTTCCAGCCTTTACTCTGAGGTACTATCTATTTTTGATGCTTAGGTGTATTTCTTGTATGCAGCAGAATCTTCCATCCTGTTTTGGATTCCACTCTGGTAGTGTAAATCTTTTTATTTGAGAATTGAATTCATTGATGTTGAGAGATATTAGTGACTGATGATTGTCCAGTTATTTTGATGTTGGTGTTATTAGTGTGTGTGTGTGTGTGTGTGTGTGTGTGTGTGTGTGTGTTTCCCTTCTCTTGGTTTTGCTAGTGTGCAGTTATTCATTTTCTGTATTTTCTTAGGTGTAAGTAACCTCCTTGTGTTGGAGTTTTTCTTCTAGTATCATCGGAAGGGCTGTATTATGGATTGACATTGTTTACATGTTATTTTCTCATGGAAAATCTTATTTTCTCCCTTTATGAATATTGAAAGTTTTGTTAGGTGTGGTAGTCTGAGCTGGCATCTCTTAGAGACTGCAAGATATCTGCCCAGGACCTTTGAATTTTAGAGTCTCTGTTGAGAGGTTTCGTGCAATACTGATAGGTCCACCTATATAAGTTACTTGTCCTTTTTCATTGTAGCTTTTACTATTCTTTGTGTTTTGATTTAGTGTTTTAATCATTATGTGGTAGAAATTTTTTTTCTAGTCCAATTTATTTGGTGTTCTCATGTTTATAGGCATCTCTTTTCTTATGTTAGAAAAATTTTCTTCTATTACTTTACTGACACTATATTCTGGACCTTGGAGCTGGAAATCTCCTCTTCTATTCCTATTATTTGTACATTTGGCCTTTTCATAGTGTCAGAGATTTACTGGATATTTTGTGTCAGGAACTTTTTAGATTTAACATTTTTTTTGACAAATGCAAATTTTTTTCCCTAATTTATCTTCTAGACCTGAGATTTTCTCGTTCTGATCTCTTTTATTCTGTTGGTAATGCTTGTATCTGTAGTTCCCAGTCTCTTCCTTAGCTTCTCCATCTTCAGGATTCTCTCAGTTTGTGGGGTTTTTTTAAAAGTTGCTTTCATTTCCCCTCTCAGGTCTTGAACAATTTTATTCATTTCCTTTACTTCTGTGATTGTATTTTCCTGTATCTCTTAAAGGTAATTATTTATTCCCTTTGTACAGGTCTCTATATTCTTCATAAGATTGGATTTAAGGTTATTTTCCCGTGCCTCAGCTGTGATAGGTTATCTGGGGCTTGCTGGAGTAGGACACCTGGGCTCTGATATTGCCACATTGTGCTGGGTGTTGGATTCTGTTTTTATACTGACTGTTAACCATCTGGGTTGTAAGTTTATTACAGGTTTAGATACTGACTACTGAGTTTATCTCTGTTGAGTGCATCTTTTTGGATGTTTATTCCCTTGGTTTCTGATTCTTCTCTGTCTTCTGGCCTGAGTGGCTTGGAGTTCTCATGACTCTTTAATTCCTTAAGTTTAGTAGTTCTTACCTGGTTATCCTTGGTGCTAGCAGACCTTTATGAAAGCAGAAAGAGTTGTGGTGCAGGAAATACAGTGCAGTGCAGGGGATGGGTTGCCGTTACTACTGTTGGATATGCTCTCTAGGGGAGTTGGCAAGCATAAATTTTGAGGAAGGGAGGGCATTACCTGGTATCCCTGTTGCCTGCAGGCTTTCAGTAAGCAGACAGAGTGCTAGTGTAAGAAATTCAGCTACAGGGTATGAGGAAGAGTTTATGTTGTTGGGTATCAAAAAAGAATTTAAAGAAAAAGAAAGGTTAAGAATAAAACATTGATGGCCTTCATCAAAGTCAAACACCTCCAATAGTTTAAAATTTAAGGTAGATACTAAGTATCGTTTTGTCACTATTGTTAAATCTGTGAGTTTGCCCGATTGTAATTAGTAACTGTAAGCTATTGTTGATATCATTGAAAATCATTAAAAGATAATCAAAAGCATAATATACATGTGCACAAGAATAGGCAGATTTGTTCATAGAGCCTGGCAAAAAGATAAAGAAGTACATCCTGGAAAATGGTGGGTATTGGAATATCCTACAACCTGGAATAACAGCACTGAATCAGTGGGAATTAACCCTAAATTACATTCTTGTGGAAAGAAAGAAACTGTCTACTTAACTTATTCATTACTTTCATTGACAATTTGGTATCAAGGTAGTTTTTCCGGAAGAACATTTTATATTCTAATTTTCTACAATCTATTTATGTCTTCCAGGATCATCTTGATTTTTTTGTACTGTGAGAAATAAGTACTAATTTAAAGAAAAGCTTACTAATGCATTAGTGTTCTATTGGTGGGCACAAAATTAAAAAATTCAACAATTAAATTACATTAAATTAAATTAACTTAATCAGCTGCAATTTTCCTTAAAAAGCATAGTAGCTTGTTGCAGATGAAAGAATGCCAAATGAAGTTCATTATTATTTCATATGCTTTTATTTATTTATTTGATTCACATAATAATTAGGTTTAGCACTCTAGTTCATGAAATGATCCCCTCCATATTTGTTTGTCTTCCTATCTCTGTAGTCTTTCATGTACTTCTTCAGAGATTTTAATTTGTTCTGAATCTAAACCTCATTAGGTTGACAAAATTAATCACCATTCTGGGTTTTTACCTAATAATTGCAAGCTTCAAAGCACTGAAGCAACAGAGACATAGATTACCCCAAACTCCAGCTGCATTTCCAGTGTTTTCAACTATAATTGAATCTACTGCCCACATATAAGATCTGGTTCAGAGACTTTTAACTTTATGTCTCTATAAAATGATGCAGTGCACAGGAACTCTAGATCTTTAAGGTTTTCTTTTAATTGACAATAAAATAATTCAGAAGTTCCCAAACAAATGTGTTGTGGATAGATGATGTTTGTAAATATTCCATGAGAACAAGAAACATGTTGTCCACAGATAACTATAAAAAGTTAGGCAATCTCTAGAATCTAGTGTATACTCCATAAATAATTTTTGAAGGAATAAAGTAATAGGTGGAAAGATGGATATACCAATGTTGTTTAAAAAAAACCTTGATATAAAAAGCTTGATTTTAGAGAATGAAAATAAAAATGAGCAACTAAGAGAACATGGTCCTCTTCCAGCAGTCTTAGCTTGGCTCCCAGCACCAATAAATATCAGGCTGCATGCTAGCGCCTGGACATCCAACTTTCCCCTTTCCTCCAAAGAAACCTGCACTTGACACATGTACATATTTAAAGGTAAATAAATATTTAATTTAAATTTTTTCTCCTTGTTAATGACATTCTGCTTTGTGCTTCTTGCTTTTGTCTACCTTCTCTGAAACTGTGTATGCTGATGGAAATATTTATTTATCCATGCCTGCGCTAGTCAAATGAAAAATGGCAGAAACAGAAGTTAAAATAGGTTTTCCAGTTGCAATTTCTTTGAACTTAGTTTCATTCATTACTGAGGTTTAGCACAGGAACACTTAGTTCTATGAGTGTATTGGAAAAGTCATGTGAGCACAGCACATTTAGATGGGTCATTTTATATTTCCTTCTATGAGAATGCGCACAGATGACTCCCAGATGAAATCGAAGTATCACTCTCCAGGCTGTTCTAAATATCATGGCATGCAACTGGAATTCTCAACTACTTTTTGATTTCTAATGTTGATCTGTAAACCTCATTCTGGCCTCCTTGCAGTCCTACATTAAACAGTATTTTTAAATAGCATATAGTGATATATTATACCATTTTAACTGTGACATACTCTTACATGTTTACATTGCTTTTGATAATTTTTATCTACAATTGCTATTTCCTTCTGCTCCTGCTGATACACTTCCTCTTCCCAAGTAGTCCCCCTTCCACTGTAGTGTGTGTTTGTGTGTGTGTGTGTTTGTATTTATGTGTGCGTCAATGAAAATTAGGAAACTAGAGCTACATAGAGGAGAAGTTATTTACAGGAGCATGGATTGGTGTGCTATTATAACCAATGAAGGAAATCTAGCAACCACTAAAGCAGTCCAGGTCAAACATTTTTATTTACAAGTTCAGGTAATTGTAATAGAAACATGTTCAATTGTATTTTCTAACAAATATTATTCTTTTTATTATTATTATTTATTATTTATACAAGTACACTGTAGCTGTCTTCAGACACACCAGAAGAGTGCATCAAATCCCATTATGGATGATTGTGAGCCATCATATGGTTGTTGGGAATTGAACTCAGGACCTCTGGAAGAACAGTCAGTGCTCTCTTAACAGCTGAGCCATCTCTTCAGCCCAAATAAATATTATTCTTATAAAAGCTTTATCAATGTTTTCACACATGATTTGAGGAACTATTGTCCTTTATACATTATTCATAAAATAAAAATTATCCATAAGTTCATATTGATACTTGTAAATACTTGAACTAATAAATAAAGGAGAAACAATAAAGGAGAAAATAAAGGAACTTGTTTTCTCTAATGGAAACTGAATTAACAAGTGTACCAAGGAAGTAATGTGAAAATTCACCAACAGTCAACTACTCCAGTAACAATTGCAGAGGATGTTTGAGGAGAAACATTTCTACAGTTTTGGTGTGCCTTCACTCAATTTGTAAATTGTGGAAAGAAAAAAAGATACTATAGAAAAAATTAGAAGATTTTACCAAATAAACAAAGTGAACTTGCCTACTTCATTTGACACATTGATAACTCCATTTCTACTGTATCATTACAATGTTTGATTTTTTTAGTTAATTATGTCATATAATAGGGGTATATTACACCTACCTTAGATGTCAGTCCAGAAAATATGTTACTTGTATTACTTAATGTGGTAAATCATGAAAAACAGTAAAAGACTGCCAGTCTGGATAAAGGGAGAAAAGAAATGTCATAGAAGATAAAAGAGCAAAGGAAGGGCTGGGATGTAACTCAGTAGAAGAGAGCTTTGCACATGGAAAACTCTGATTTCTATGTTTGAACTTAAAGCAAGACAAAGAAGAGCAAGAAGAAAGAGATACAACAATTCAGTGCAGAACAAAAGAAAATAAAATCAATAAAATTTGAAAATATCATAGATTATATTCCAGTCCATAAGTATTATTCCCATGTTGATTTCTGAGTACTGATAAGTACATTGTAATTAAGCAATGTATTAAAGGAAATTAAGTGCAAGGTGAAAAATCTGTATTATTTTAGATAAATCTATATTTATCACATACAAATTAATTTTGGCTAATGAAATGAAAATGGCTTAAGATGGAGTTCAACATAGTTTATGTTTAATAAAGTGTCCTCATCCTCAGACAATGTGATTGTACCTTTTATCTGCTCAGAATGCCTTGTAGTGCCACGTTTAGTACATATACTCCTGGGTCGAACAAACTTGTCCTTTGCCAAAAAGAGTTCTGTATAAACTTGACAAACCCTTTCTCAGCAGGTAGTTCTCCAACAACAAATAGAGAAATTGAACTGTAGTTTTATTGTCTTCAATCACAGCAAGTAATAAAACTGTCTCTGCCCAATATCTAGAGATAGAGAGATGGTTTGTTCTTCTCTGAATTTAGATATAGAATTCTAGCAAGATGGCTTAGAGATAGTTAAGACATAGCACATAGAAGTCCATATTTTCTAATCTTCTGCACCCCTTGTATAGCACTATTGCCTTGATCGATAAAAACATATTTTCAAAATGAGTGAAAAGTTTTGACATTTAAGATTGATATCTAAAGTAGACTCGGAATAAAAAGCAAAAATAGCATAGTGTCAGAAAACTAATTTAACAGCAGTCGACAAAAGGCAGCCATAGAGGGCAAGTTCAGCTTCAAGGGGGTTTAGTAGTAGCAAGCTTTCCAGAGCCCTGGCAGTAAGACCTATATATTTTAGGACATGAGCAGAGGAGCAAAGATCCTTGACTTTGCTGGTGATACTAAAACTGAAGTCAGGAAATAATAAAGTGTTATATTATCAGATTGAAAAGGATTGAATTGCAGATAATTAAGTCAGAAGATGCCAAACACAGTCTAGGCATAAAAATACAAACTAATAAGTATAGGATCAAGAAGCCAATTATGTAGAACATACACCTAGGAAAGGATTTGGAAGATATTGTAGAAAAATCTGCAAAACCAAAAGCACAGAGCAGAGAGCATTAGGAAAAGCAACCTGGATTTACTATGTTATCTCATCAATGGGGATGAAGAGAAGAGTGAATGTAATGCATTAACTTGATTTCTGTGTGAATATAGTGTTCAGTAGTAAACTGAACAAGAAAGGAAAACAAGTAGGCATGGGGACAGAGGATGCAGGAAAGGAAAACATTTAAATGGATGCAATTTCCATTTTAGTTTCACTGGGGAGTGGGGGTTAAGTACAAGAGATTTAGAAAATTAGATATTCTCAGGAGTATTTTGAAATACAGAAAATGAAGAATATATATATATATATATATATATATATATATATATATATATATATATATTCTGTTCTAGTGAGAGATCAAATATCCTTTAATGTTCCAAATATATATATCTTTTATTTTTCACTGCTATGTTGCTGTGTTTACAAAACTGCAAAATATAGCCCCAGGATTGAAAAATGAAACCAGAACTGAACCATTTAATGCAAGAAAATTCTCCAAGAAAAGCTGGTAATGTAAAAGTGCAAATGAATTGAAGAGACACTTAAACTTATTTTTTGGTGAAGGTGGTGATTAAATAGCATTACTAAAAAATAAAAATCACAGTGAATGGGAAGTGTGAATATATCTTAAATGGCCAGTTTTGACATGCAAATGTTTCCAAATTGCAATGTCTTCATGTATAAACTAGAATGTAGCTGTACAAATAAACCTTGAAAATTTCCATTTATTTATATTTGTGTGCCTTGCTGTTCTGATTCTGCCACAGGGAACATGGATCATTTTAATGAAAGTACAGTGGTTGCCATTTCCACATAGCTCAGTCTAGCATTATGCTCAACTTGGTTTACTCGAGCCACTTCATATGGAGTTCTGGCTGGCATAAAGAATAAAGTATGAGTACAGAAAATTTTCCCGGTGATTTAGGATTAAAGAATAATTTTCATTTGAAAAACACAAAGAAATAAAGCAAAGTATTGAACTTTCTTTTCTTTTGATACTTCTGAATGCTTATCTTACGTCTCTAATTTATTTTGCATGATAAAGTATCATGGACATTTCTCCATGGAAGGTACATTAAAAAATCATCTAGTAAAATCTTCTTATATTTCTGACAAAGAAAATGAAAAAAAAAAAAGAGATGTTAAGAAATGTACCCAAACCTTCAAAAAGTGCTTAAGGGAACACCTAGGATTAGATTTGATTTTTAATTCCTCATTTTAACATTCAGGGTTGTAGGATCCTAAATTGGTAAGAAAATCTTGTTGAGCTTCTACAATTATGTTTAATTTTCTCTTTTTTGTTCTTTTATTTTCAAATATATATTTCCAATTTTTAAAGTAATTAACATGGACAGATTTACAAAATGAGCTGGTTGGGGATAGCAAAGCACCCACAAAGAACAGAGAATATCTGGGACAACAAGTGTGGCTGTTGACTGCCAGCACCAGGCATTGAGAAGTTTAATTCCCCTCAGCATACCTATGGACATCAGGGACACATAGACATGCAGACCAACAATTTCCTGACTAGTTACATTACAACAATACAGTACCACTTTGCCCATTTCATTCTACAAAGTATTGCAGTGATATCACCTACCACCTGATGGCGAAGAGAATGTACATGACATTGGAATGTAGTAAAATTGATCATTAGGTGTTATTTAGCAAAGAATTTAATTAAAAAAAACAACAAGATATTTTATAATAAAGCCAGTCATTCCTTCTAATGTTTTAGGAGCTAGGAGGATGAAGAAGTTCTCTACTTGAAGACTGTGAGAAATGGGTAATGATTCATTAAAATATAATCATAACATGTAAAATTTCTCATGAGAATTCCATGAACTCAGATTCAAATGAATGAAAGACTCATGGTTTTTATAAAATATCCCATAGAGAGAAATCTAGAACTAGATGGATATAGTAGATAGAAATCTAGAACTAAATAACTCTAGTAGATAGAAATCAATGTTTCTTACAGAGAGTGAAATATACATAAAATTCTTCCTCACAAAAAATTTACTGTACATATCCTGCAGAGTTTGTTTCTTTGTCCTAATGAGTTAACTTTGAAGTTGTTTTTACCTCTGTCATTATCTCCTAATACATATTCTCTATTTTGCTGAAATTTCTAGATATAAATTGTTGCTATCAAAATGTGAATTCACATTATTATTCTTTATTGCATGATGTTTTCTGGAAAGACAATAGTAAATGTCTTCTTTCTACAGATACAGCATTTAGGACAACACAAGAAATTATCCTACCAAAATCTGGCATCACAAGTCAATGATTTTATTAGAAAATCCTTACAGGAGTACGAATGACTCAGGAAAACTACATTATAGAATATGCCCATCCCAGACTGGATGATGTATCATATACTCTGCAGCCCTGAAGTTACATGACCAACTCTACCACAGACAGCTTCCTTTCCCCTATCAATTGCTCCAAAAATAAATATATTTCAATATCATGAACTTGTTGAAATTTTATGACTCAAATAATACGTAACATTAGGTATTATGATCAAAGCAGGAAAATGAAGTAGAATTATGTAAATAAGGTTTAATTATTTAATTTTATAGCATGGAAGCCATAATCTAGGTCTGACCCTGAATTTCAACCTAAAATTAAGTAGGTTCAGTAAGTTCTCCTTAGAAGTTAAGCTTACTAAAACTTGCTGTATTCTAAGTGACATTTGAAAAATAAGCATATAGAACATATTGTTATAATACAAATAATGCATAGTTTGGACTATGTCTACCATTAAGTATATGAGAATAAGATCTGTAATTTATTTTACAATACTTTGAAAGTCTGTCAAAAGATTTGCATAAAATGTTTGGTTCTATACTCTTGCCAAATAATATGAAAAATTTAAATATATGCTATATGAGGGTCTGAAGCAAATACCTTTGTTCTCTTTTTTTTTTTTTTTTTTTTTTTTTTTGCTTCTATTTAAAGATTTTAGAAAGCAACAGTTGACAGATCCAGGTTCTATTATCCACACAGCTTCTTTCATTTTCTTGATAAATTTGTCTTCTACTTTGTTCATAGGCAACATTTTAGATTGCTTAAAAATATTGCCATTCATTTGCACACAGCTAAGTTTGGCTACAAAGCTTATGTTATACAATGATTTTGTGGGTTAAACTAAATATTATTTAATAAGAAGATCAGAAATTATTTTTGTAACTTTGTTGTTATAAAATTGTTTATATGCAATATTAACTATTTAGAATATTTTTTATATTAAAGGGGTAGGATAATTATGCCCTATGAAAACCATTTTTAAAGAGCTTAATCTGTAAATTTTTGTTTTAATTAAGAATAATGAATATATATAAAAGACATTTGAATAGCACTGCACAGAGCCTTAGTTTGTTATCAAGGTGATCACTAACGTGAAAGAATGAATTTGAAGAAATTGAAATTATGAGACATACCACCACATTTATACTTTAGCAAAGGTAAAAGATTTGGGATATTTATTTTGCTATTTGCTATATAAAAGATAATATTACACAGACACACACAGACACACTAACTTCTTCAGGATCACTAGTTGTTGGATTCCACTGAATCTCTGATTATTATAAGAGGGCTGAAAGTATCATATGGACTTTGAAAGATGACTTTAAATTAAACCTTATAGGTGTTTTAAAATATGCATAAGGCATACAATTACTTAATGATTCATAATATTTAAACTGATAAGCAAGAAAAGAAATAAGGAAACTTCCTGCTACAAACTTTTCCCTAATTTAGACGACTCGCCCTTTCATTTCATATTACTTATACTAGAAATGACCAAGCCAATTATTACCCACAATATAAGAGTTTTACTTCAATTGCTTTGTCTACTATGAAAAGGGGGGTGGATTGAATGATCTTACAGGCCTTTGCAATCTCTCAAATCTGTGAAAAATGGCAATTGTCAATGTTGAACAAAAACTGATGAAATACAACAATTTTTAAAAATGGGTGATATCTCATATGTCAAAAATTGGAAAGAACAGCCACATATCTGGCTGCAACTCAACTTAACAGCATTCCATCTTTTCTTTTTTTTTTTTTTAGTAATAAAATTACTAACATTAAAACTATGACATTATGGAAAAACCAGACATTTTCAAAACTTTTTTTTTTTTACCAGCTATTATATAAGCTAATAAGAAAAGGTGACTACTTAGTTTGTGTATTTTCTACTTTGTGTTTTACAGGCACTTGACCTTTTTATTGATTTATTTTGTTTCTAAGAGATAGAAACAAATCTATATGATCAAAATCTAATACATCTAATAAGTTTACAATTAGGACCTGCTATTACTTTAACTGTATTTACTTACAGATGTGTGAATTTTGCGATAACAAGGAGTAAAACAAAACCATATTCAAATTCTTTTGACAAATTAAGTAATTAAAAACTATCTACCTATGTTCTGATGCAGAATATGAATTATTCATTGTTAATAATTGATTTCCCCTTTATATGCTGCTGAATATGAAATGTGGATTTCATTCATGCCCAATAAGTGCTTGACAACTGTGTATCATCTCAGGTTCACCAGTTTAGTCCAAAAGGGTGAGTCTGGAGAATCAAAACAGAGAACATGCAATATTCCTTTGCCCACCTCTACTTTAGATGTTGAAACATTTTATGTTGGAAAAAAAAGACAGATCATGAAATCATATAATCATGCCAAACAAGGTTTTCCATAGTATTCTAATACCAAGTCTTCAGACCTCCCAGGAGATAGGATTCTGGACATCAGTCAAGGCTTAAGAAAATCAACACTGATACAGTGAAAGCATTGGGGAGGGGTCTATGAAGGTCCAATTACTTGATCATTACCTTCTCAATTAAGGTGATCAATAAATGTATCTTTGATTCTACTATGATTCATTATAATGTTTTTTTTTAACCAGGGGAAAGAATTTCAAGCATGTCAAAAGTCAAAGAGGGTAAAAAGCTGCTTAAAAACTCAACAGAAAGCCAGTTATAGTATGTTTGGAACAGTCTTAAAAACAAGAACAAAAACATATGCCATTACTGTGATCAAAACAATCATAGGACAGTACATTAAACTTGATAAATCAATCCAAAGAAATAAACAAACAGGAATTAAAGAACCATTAAATGTAATACAGGAAGTTAATTGTAGCAGATTTATTTGACCACAGACTGTGTGCAACAAAAAAATGAATGACTCTGTAAACATAATGATATACTAGGAAACACCCAAGTCAAACGTAAGGAGCAAAGTGTTGAAAAAATATAGTAAGACATACTAATAATGTGAAAAAAGACCTTAATGTATATAAACATGACATATCAAAAAGGTAGGGAAAAGAACACAATATTTTAAAATATAATTACAAAAATACTATTTACAAAATAAAACATATCAACTAAAATTCAAGAGTAAATAAGTACCTAAGCAGAATAAATATTAAAAAGTGCATGTAGATATTAAATCTTAAAAATAGTGAAAAATTATGAAATTGAACTAAGTTAAGAAGGATAAATTACCTCCAAGGAAGCAATAAATAGGAAATGCAATTTTTTTATATAACACAGTGAATATAAGTTTGCAATAGAACATAAAATTTTCAAGATCTGAAAAATAAATGATAGATATTGCACCAAGTGGGAACACTCTGCATTACTAGAAGGTATTGCACAGAATATTGTGCAAGAAGAAACCTTGCTATCTTTTTACTTTCAACAGCCTACAATAGTACCTTATATCACTATGAAAGGCAGTAAATTTGGAGCGTTTTCCAGTCAATTAAATCCTGATTTCTTTGGGTCCTGTAATGAGAGTGAGTAGTATTTTTAGCAATATTGTATTATCATTTGGTTATGATGATAACAAAGAGGAAAGGTAGCAGCTTGCATTGTTTTGGGTATTTCTGAGGTCTCTCTGATCAATAAACTCATAGGGAGAAAAACAGTTCCTAGAACTAAGATTTTTCTTTAAAAATTTGTGTTTTCAGAGCAATGTAGTTCACTAAAGGGTATTTTTTAAAATCATTTTTATAAACTTAACTTTTCTTTTATGTGTATGGATGTTTTGCTTCATTGTTTATCAGTGCACCACATTTCAAGTTATCATGGAGGTGGGAAAGGGCATTGAATCCCCTAGGACTGGGAGTTACAGAGAGTTGTGAACACCCAAGTAGGTGCTAGGAAGCTTTCAGAAGAACATTTGGTGCCTTTAGCTGATCTGCTGATTTGAATCTCCAGCCCCTTAAAATCATTAAAATATATATTTAAATTAGCTTACAAACTAGCGGGCTGCTTCATATACTTCATATAGTTTTGGTTAATCCTACCTACCTTTCCTTCTCCACCTCCTGTCTTCAACCTTATTTAAAATGTTAATTGTAAATATTTTCTTCATCTAACATATCTATCTATGCATCAATGTATCTATGTATCTATGCATATATCCATGTATCTATTATCTATGTATCAATATTTATGTATCATCTATCTCTATTCATCTATCTAGTCTATCTAATCTATCAATCATTTGATCTATCATCTATCTATCTATCTATCTATCTATCTATCTATCTATCTAACAATCTATCTATCTAAGTACCTACCTATCAACAATTTGGATTGCAAGATCATAGCTTTCATGTAGCTTTTTTATTCATACTTCATTTTGGTCAAGTCTTCCCCTGGCTACTCATTCCCTCACCCTCTTATTATACTACCCCCTTAAACCATTTTTCATCCAATATTCCATCTCTCTGCTTTCATTTCAATCACATTTACTTCCTAAAGGCATCCTCCTAAAATGGCCATTTTCTATTTTTCTGGCTTTCAAATATATTGTTTGCTAAATACACAAAATTTTAAAATGATAAACCCATTTAAGGGAGAGCTTGTGGCATCTGTCTTTTGGGGATTTGGTGACCTCTGTTAGTTCTATACTTTTTCCAGTCCAATCAATTTACTCATAAATTTTATGATTTTATGTTTCTTTACAGTTGAGTAATAATTAATTGTGAATGTTTCATGTTTTCATTATTCATTTTTTAAGTTGTTTAACATCTAAGTTGACTACATTTTCAGACTATTTTTAATAGATAAACAGTGAATATGGATTTTTCCAAGTGTGGTATCTGAAGAAAAAATATGTACTTTGGGTTTTGCAGAGGACTAACCAATTGCTCTTTGGGTGAGAGTCAATACTAGGAGTATAGGAAAGAATTCGTCTATGGTACCAAAGATGTAGCAAAAAACTTAAATAACCAACTTGTAAAGATTAGGAAATTAAGAGCAGTAACAGGCCAAAGTGTTGAAGAGGAATTTCCAGTGTGATAGAATATGAAAATTAAAATGGACATCCTGATATTTTCAACTATAGCTGGTAGCATTCAAAGGAAATTAATATTTGAAAAGTAGCAAGGTTGAACATTCCAACACCAGTACACTCAACAAGTTAGAAAAAGGTCATAACAAAAGCAAGGCATAAAGCCAGCACATACTTCAATAAAAATGCAGAAAAATTTAACTACAATAAAACATGATTATTTTTCCTTTTTCATTAATTTTATTTGTTTACATTCCAAATGTTGCCCCCCTCCTGGGAAATACATCCTCCAAGAGTTCTTCAGCAAATCTCCCTCCCCTTTGCCTCTGACAGGGTGCTTCCTTACCCACCTACCCCCTCACACCATTACTCCCCCGACTTTACCCATCCTCCCTCAGCATGCTCTTTCAATGGGGCATCAAGGAATAGGCCTATCCTCTCCCACTGAGGTCAAACAAGGCAGTCCTCTGCTACATAAGTGCAGGGTTGGGGCGGGGGCAAAGACCAGCCCAAGTATGCTTTGGTTGGTGGCTTAGATTTTGAGAGCATCCAAGGATCCAACTTAGTTGTTACTATTGTTCTTCCTATGGAGTTGCCATCCTTTTCAACTCCTTCAGTCTTTCTCATGACTCTTTCATAGGGGTCCCTGATCTCTATTCAATGGTTGGCTATAAGTATCTGCATCTCACTCAGTCAGCTGCTCGCAGAGCTTCTCAGAGAACAGCCATGCTAAGCTTCTCTCTACAAGTACAACATAACATCAGTAATAGTGTCAGGTTTGATGCCTGACTATGGGATGAATTCCAAGTTGGGCCAGGTCACTGGATGGTCTCACTTTTTGTCCCTGCATTTATTTTAGACAGAAATCATTCTGAGTCAAAAATTTTGAGTATAGGTTGGTGGGCTCATCCCTCCACTGGAGGTAGTCTCTTCAGGTTCCATTTTCTCACTATTGGATACTTTGGCTAAGGTCAACCTCATTGTGTCCTTGGAGTATCTCACATCCCAGGTCTCTGTGACTTTCTAGAGATTATTTTCCACCCCCATCACCACTGCCCTCAATTCCCCTGAAGCTGCATATTTCCATTTACTATCCTGGGTCTCTGGTCTTTTCTTCTGTCTTCCCTATATCTGACCATGCTCCTTTTCCACTTCCCCTCCATTTTCCCACCCAGATCCCTCTCTTTTTCTGCCTCCTGTCATTATTTTCTTCTCCCTTCTAAGTTGAATTAAAGAATCCTCTTTTAGGCCTTCCTTCTAGTTAAACTTTATATAGTCTGTGGGTTGTATAATGGGTGTTTTGTTCTTTTTGGTTAATATGCACTTATCAGTGAGTATATACCATGCATGTCCTTCTAGGTCTGAGTTGCCTCACTCAGGGTGATATTTTCTAGTACCATCTATTTGCCTGAAAAATGTAAAATGTCCTTGCTTTTAATAACTGAATAGTATTTGATTATTTAAATAAACTACATTTTCTGTCTTTAATCTTCAGTTGAGAGACATCTGCATTGTTTTCAGCTTCTGGAATGAATAGTAAAACTGAATGTGCAGAAGAAGGTTTATCAAGAAGAAAATAAAGTACAATACCTATCTCAGAACAACAACAACAAAAAACCCCAAAAATCAAAAACCAAAAAACATTCCAGCAAGTTTTTCAGATCACAGGACAATATAGGATAACTAATGCTAAAATATTTGGAGATTTAAATAAAAGACAAATATTCTTACAAAAGTAAAATTTACCCAAGTGAATACAAAAAAACAATAAAATTCAAAATCATTTTTAAAATTGAATCTCTAAATAAAAATTTTAACAGAAAGAAAATTCCAGGTTTAGAATATATCATTAGTCAATCGTTTCAGTAGTTAAGAGAGAAATGAAGCTCCTAACATTATCTTTTCCAGAGTTAAAGAGAAACTTTCCTAGATTTTATTGGGAGGTCAATGTAATCATAATGCTAACAGTGTGAAAGTTAATGAAGAAAATGAAAATCACATTCCTAATTTACAACTCAATGTGGACATAAAACTAAATATGAACCCAAAACATGTTGACTGAATAATGCATGATGTTCTAGTTAAACTGATTTCAGAGTCTACAATTGATTAGCAGTCAAAAATTGGGTGTTATAATATACCATGTTAATGAAACTACAGAAAAAATTTTCATTAAATATAACAGATGAGTTTATAAAATTCATTAATAACTAAATTTAAGAATACACTAGATACAATCTAACTGGATTTTTGATGTCTTCAAAAACAAGCAAAATCTTTTAGCATATATTACACATTTAAATACTCTATGGATTGCTTAATTTTCATTGTTTATTACCTTAAAGCTTGTAGGTTAAGTGCATTTGTACTATTTGGGAATGTGATGGCTATTCCTGGTTGTCAACTTGACACATCTTGGAAGAGGCAACCTCAACTGAGGAACTGTTTCAATCAACTGGTTCATGTACATGTTTGTAGAACATTTTCTTGCTTAATGATAATGATTGATGTGGGAACTCCAACTGTACTTCAAATATGGCTACATCTGAGCAGATGGTCCTGGGCTCTATTAAAAAAAAAAACAGGATGTGTGATTTTATATACAAATATATATATATATATGTATATATATATATATATATATATATATATATATATATATATGGTTGTGATTATATATATGTATATATACACTCATACACACATACACATGTGTGTGTGTGTGTGTATGTGTGTTTGTACAATCAATGACTCTCTAATTCGATTTAAGATGTGCTCGAAAAGGGGAAATCATGCCTGGTATTGTAAACCTAGAAAACTGCATAGGGCTAGTAAAGTCATGGATTATAGAGAAGCAACTATAAATCACCTCTTTATTAAATCAGCATAATCCTTTAGTGTCCTCTAGGCATTTGTCATTATACCAACAGATAAACCCGGCCGTCATCCCTCTTTGAATAAATTTCTTTTTACAAATTGAAAGCATTAAAGAAAATCACAATCATATCTATTTTCCATTTCACAACTGTTCTTTGGAGCAGATCCTATGATCCAGCCTCAACCTACCCTGCCTACACCCAGAGACATATTGACCAACAGAAAGTTCTTACACCAATAGGCTCTCAGGTGAGTGCCCCCTACACCACTATAAATTGTCTAACTTGGACACACACATACTTTCTTTCCTTAGAAGACACAGGAACCCACAAGACACACCTTACTTCTGGTACAAAATGGATCATGTGTTCCAGCAGTGTCAGCTTGACTCCTAGTTCTTCCATAGTCAGGCTTACAGATCAGGCACCATAGAACCCATCCTGTAGAAGTATACATCCTGACTCAAGGAAACCCAACATAACCAGGGTCACAAGAGAGACAGCTTCCAATCACAGACAGCAAGGCCAGAAAACACCAGAGATAACCAAATGGTGAGAGGTAAGCACAAGAACATAAGCAACAAAAACAATGACATTTGATAACATCAGAACCCATTTCTCTTACAACAGCAAGCCCTGGATGCTCTAATACAACTGAAAAGCAAGACTTTGATCTAAAATCTTATTTCATGAAGATGCTGAAGGACATTAAGAAAGTCATAAATGACTCCCTTAAAGAAATACGAGAGAACAGAAGTAAGCAAGTAGAAGCCCTTAAAGAGGAAATACAAAAATTCATTACAGAAAAAAAAGTCACAGACAAACAGATGAAGGAATTGAGCAAAACCATCTAGGATCTAAACATGTATATAAAAACAATAGAGAAATCAACAAGGATGATAACCCTGTAAATGGAAAACCTAGGAAAGACATAAGGAGTCACAGATGCAAGCATCACCTACAGAATACAAGAGATTAAATAGAGAATCTAAGGTGTAGAAGATACCATAGAAGACATTGACATGACAATCAAAGAAAATACAAAAGTGCAAAAAGCTTCTAACCCAAAACATCCAGGAAATGCAGGACATGATGAAAAGACCAAATCTAAGAATATCAAGTATAGCCTTCTATTGTGTGAAGATTCCCAATTCAAAGGGTCAGTAAACATCTGCACTAACATGGTAGAAGAAAACTCTCCTAACCTAAAGAAAAAAATGCCCATAAACATAAAATAGCCCACAAAACACTAAATAGATTGGACCAGAAAAAATTTTTCCTATCAAACAATAACCAAAACACCAAATGCACAGAACAAAGAATGAATATTAAAAGTGATAAAGAAAAAAGATCAAGTAACATACAAAGGCAGGCCTATCTGAATAACACCAGACTTCTCAACAGATACTCTAAAAGTCAGAAGATCTTGAGCAGATGTCATACAGACCCTAAGAGAGAAAATTGTCAACCCAGGCTACTAAACCCAGTAAAACTCCAAATATCACAGAGAAAGAAACTAAGATTTTCCATAACAAAATCAAATTTAACAACATCTTTCCACTAAATCAGCCCTACAGAGGATAAGGGTAGGAAAAATCCTACACAAAGAGAGAAACTATACCCAAGGGAAAAAAATTAATCATCTCACAAAGATTCTAAAAGGTTAGAACCACATAAACATAATTCCACCTCTAACAATAAAAATAATAGAAATCAACTATTGGTCTTTAATAACTCTCAACATCAATGAACTCAACTCCCCAATAAAAAAACATGGACTAACAGACTAGATACTTAAACAGGACCCAGCATTATTGTGTATACAGGAAATACACCTCAGTGACAAAGACAGACACCAACTCAGACAAACTCAACTCTATACTGAGAAAAAATTTCTAAATGGTCCCAAGAAACAAACTGGAGTAGCCATTCTAATATCCAATAAAATAGATATTCAACCAAAATTTATCAAAAATGATGGGGAAGACACCTCATACTCATTGAAGAAAAAAAATCACCAAGAAGAACACTTAATTCTGAACATCTATGCCCCAAATGCAAGGGACTCACATTTATAAAAGAAACGTTTAAAGTTTAAAGCACATGTTGAACCTCACACAATAATTGTGAAAGACTTCAACACTCAAGTCTCACCAATGGACAGATAATGTGAAAAGAAACTAAACAGACACAGAGTGAAACTAACAGAAGTTATGAACCAAGTAGATTTAACAGATATCTATAGAACATTTCACTCTAAAACAAAATAATCTTCTTCTCAGCACCTCATGGTACCTTATTGAGAACTGACCATATAATAAGACACAAAATAAGTCTCAACACATACAAGAGGATTGAATTAATCCCATGCATTCTATCAGATCACCATACACTGAGGCTGCTCTTTTAAAAGAGAGAGGGAGGGAGGGAGGGAGGGAAAGAGGGAGGGAGGGAGAGAGAGAGAGAGAGAGAGAGAGAGAGAGAGAGAGAGAGAGAGAGAACCCACATACAGCTGTAAGCTGAACAACTCAATGATAATTTGGTAATGAAAGAAAAAAAAAGACTTTTTATAATGTAATGAAAATAAAGGCACAGTATACCCAAACTTATGGGATACAATGAAAGCAGTACTAAGAGGAAAAGGCATAGCTCTGAGTGCCTTCATAAATAAATTGGGGAGATTCTACAGTAGCAGTTTTATAGAACTTCTGAAAGCCCTAGAACAAAAAGAAGCACATATGCCTAAGAGGATTAGATTGCAGGAAATAATCAAACTCAGGGTTGAAATCAACCAAGTAGAAACCAAGAGAGCTATACAAAGAACCAACACAACCAAGACCCAATTCTTTGAAAAAAAAAAATCAACAAGATAGATAAACCCTTAGCCATACTAACTAGAGGGCAAAGAGACGGTATCCAAATCAACTCAAAGTTGAAAAGGGAAACATAAAAAAAGAAACTGAGAAAATTAAAGAAAATCACCAGTTCCTACTACAAAAGCCTATCCTCAAAAAAACTGGAAATTTTAGATAAAATGGATGATTTTTTTTGGACATATACCAGGTACCAAAGTTAAATCAGGATCAAATAAACTATCTAAACAGTCTCATAACCCCTAAAGAAATAGAAACAGTCATTAAAAGTCTCCCAACCAAAAATCCCCAGGGCCACATGGTTCTACAACAGAGTTCTCTCAGACTTTCAAAGGAAACTTAGTAGCAAAACTTCTCAAACTATTTCACAAGATAGCAACAGAAGGAACTCTACTTAATTTGTTCTATGAAGCCACAGTTATGTTGATACCTAAAACAAAGACCCAACAAAGAAAGAGAATTTCAGACCAATTTCACTTATGAATATTGATGCAAAAATAGCAATTAAATTTTTGCAAATGAAATCCAAGAAAATATCAAAACAACCATTCAAGATGAACAAGTAGGCTTCATCCCAGGGATTTAGGGATGGTTTAATATATGAAAATATATTAATGTAATCCACTATATATACAAACTCAAATTAAAAAACCCACATGATCATTTCATTAGATGCTGAAAACGGCTTTGACAAAATATAACACCAATTTATATTAAAAGTCTTGGAAAGTCAGGAACTTAAAGCACATACCTAAACATAATAAAAGCAACATACAGCAAATTAGTAACCAACATCAAATAAAATCTAAAGTAACTTGAAGCAATCCTACTAAAATTATGGACAAGACAAAGCTGCCCACTTTTTCTCTGTTTATTTAGTATTGTACTGAAAGTTCTAGCCAGAACAATTAAACTACAAAAGAAGGTCAAATGGAAACAAATTGGAAAGAAAGAAGCCAAGATATCACTATTTGTGTATGCTATGATAGTACACATATGGAACCTCAAAAATTCTACCAGAGAACTACTACAGCTGTTAAGCAACTTCAGCAAAGTGGCTAGATATAAAATTCACTCAAACAGATCTCTCTACACAAAAGATAAACAGGCTGAGAAAGAAAAGGGAAAGAACACCCTTCACTTTGGTTAAAATAATATAAAGTATCTTGGTCTGACTCTAACAAACAAGTGAAAGATCTATATGACAAGAATTTCAAGTCTCATGAAAGAAATTAAAGAATACTTAAGAAGTTGGAAAGGTCTCCCATGCTCATGGCTTAGCAGGATTAACATACTAAAAATAGCCATTTTACCAAAAGCCATGTGCAAATTCAATGCAATCTCCATCAAAATTCCAACTTAATTCTCCACAGAGAAAGAAAAAGCAATTCTCAAAATTATCTGGAATAATGATAACAAAAAAAAAAATTCTCAACAACAACAACAAAAAAACTTCTGAGGGAATCACTATCCCTGAATTCAAACTGTATCACACAGCAAGAGTGATAAAAACACATTGTATTGGTATGGAGACAGACAGGTAGATGAATGGAATAAAACTGAAGACTGAGAAGTAAACTCACACACCTATACTCACTTGATCTTTGACCAAGAAGCCAAAACCATACATTGGAAATGTTGCTTCAACCAATGGTACTAGTTCAACTAGCAATAGGCATGGTGAAGAATGCAAATTGATCCATTTTTATCTGCTTGTACAAAACTCAAGTCCAAGTAGGTCACACATCTCCATATAGTAGCAAATATGCTGACTCTAATAGAGGAGAAAGGGAAAAGACCCTTGAACATAAAGGCACAGGGAAAAATTTTCTGAACACCAATACTTGAGGCTCTAAAATCAATACTTGACAAATGGGACCTCATGAAATCCAAAACCTTCTGTAAGGCAAAGAACACTGTCAATGGACAAAATGGCAACTTCCAGATTGGGGAAAGACCTTTACCAACCCCATATCAGATAGAAGTTTACCATCCAAAATATAAAAAGAACTCAAAAAGTTAGACTCCAGAGAACCAAATAACCTTATTTAAAAATAGGGTATAGAGCTAAACGAAGAATTTTCTTTTTTTAATTGGATATTTTATTTATTTATCATTTCAGATGTTATCCCTTTTCCACATTTTCAACCCCCTCTAGACACCCTATCCCATCTCCCTCCTCCTGCTTCAGTGATGATGTTCTCACACCCACCCACTTCCACCTCCCCACCCTCGAATCCCTGACACTGGGCGTCTAGCTTTCACGTGACCAAGGATCTCCTCTCCCACCTATGCCCAACATGGCCATCCTCCCTTACATATACAGCTGGAGCTATGGGTCTCTCCCTGTGTGCTTCAGGCTGGTGATTTAGACCCTGGGAGTTCTGGTTGGTTGGCATTATTGCTCTCCCCATGGGGCCCCAAACCCCTTCAGCTCCATCAGTCTTCTCTCTAACTCCTCCCTTGAGAACTCCTTGATCAGTTCAATGGTTCTCCCTCTACGAGCCTGTGTCAAGCTCTAGTAAAGCCTCTATAGAGACAGCTATATCAGGCTCCTGTCAGCACACACTTTCTACCATCCACAACAGTGTCTGTCTTTGATGACTGCGCATGGGATGGATACCCATGTGGGGCAGTCTCTGGAAGGCCCCTACTTCAGTTTCTGTTCCACACTTTGTGTCCATATTTGCTCCCGTGAGTATTTTGTTACTTCTTTTAAGAAGGACCAAAGCACAGAATTTTCAACTGAAAAATCTCGAATGGCCAAGAAGCAGCTAAACAAATGATCAAGATCCTTAGTCATTATGGAAATGCAAATTAAAAAGGACCCTGGGATTCCATTTCACGCCAATCAGAATGGCTAAGATCAAAAACTCTGGCAACAGCAGATATTAAAGAAGATGTGGAGAAAGAGGAACACTCACAATTGCTGTTGGTATTACAAGCTTTGGAAGATGTTCTGGGAGTTCCTTAGCAAACTGGAAATAGTTCTACCTGTAAACATAGACTTGGCATATACCCAAAAGATGCTCCAAAATATAACAAGGACACATGTCCAACTATGTTTACAGCAGCCTTATTTATAATATCCAGATGCTGGAAACAATCTAGATATCCCTCAATAGAAGAATGGATACAAGAAATGTGATACATTTACACAATAGAGTATTACTCAGCTATTACAAATGATGAATTCATGAAAATTGCAGGCAAATAGATGAAACTAGAAAACATCATTCTGAGTGATGTTACCCAGACACATGGTTAGCACTCACTGATAAGTGGATATTAGGCCCAAATATCAGAATAACCATGATTGAACTCACAGACTGTATGAAGATTAACAGGAAAGAAGACCATACATAGCGTGCATGCTTTAATTCTACTTAGAATGGGGAACAAAATAATCATATGAGGTAGAGTGAGTAAAGGACCTGAGCAGGAAACAGAAAGGCGAGGGAAAAGGGGGAGGGGAACTGGTATGAGGTGAGACAGGAGTGAAGTCCAAAGGGTCTGGAAAATAAATAGAAATTTGTAGCTGTGGGGAGTAGGGAACAGTGGGAACCACTAGAAATTCCCAGATTCAAGGGAAACAAGAGGTTCCCATGACCAATGGGAATGACGTTAGCTGAAATACCCAACAAAGGGGAGATAAAACCTGTAGAGACCACCTCCAGTAGCTAGGCATGGCCCTCAGTAGGGATGGGGCCACCCACTCATCTCAAATATTTTAACCCAGAAATGTTACTGTCTAAAGAAAATGCAGGAGGAAAAATGGAGCAGAGACTGAAGGAAAGGACATGCAGACCCCCCCCCCCCCATCTTGAGATCCATTCCATCTGCACACACTAACACTTTTGCTGATGCCAAGAAGTACTTACTGATAGGAGCCTGATATAGCTGTCCTTTGAGAGGCTCTACCAGCACCTGACTAATACATATTTATGTACTCACAGCCTACCATAGGACTGAACCTGGGGACCCCAATGGAAGATTTTGGGAAAGTACTGATGGAGCTGAAGTGGATTGCAACCCTACAGGAAGAACAACAATATCTACTAATGGGACCCTCACTCCAGATCTCCCAGAGGTTAAGCCACCAACCAACGAATATTCATGGCTCCATGAATATTCATGGCTCCATGGCTTCAGCTTCATATGTAGCAGAGAATTGTGCTATCTATTATGTTATGGGAGGGGAGGCCCTTGGTCCTGTGGAAACTTGATGCCCCAGAGTAGGGGATGCTAAAGAGATGAGGCAAGAGTGTGTGTGTAGGACCCTTGTTCTGGAGGGTGTCTCACGACGATCTCCTGGCTGGGGGCAGGGCGCAAGCAGGGAGGGGAGATTGCCTGCCCCTGCTGCTGCCTCTGGCGCCCTGTTGCTGACCGGCCTCTCCCAGGTGTTGCCCCTGTCTCTCCATGTTGAACCATTCCAGGCTCGGGCTAGGCCGATAAGGAGCCGACTAGCTGACAAGGAGGCAGCCCGGCATCCCAGGCAGGTTCTGGGAGAGCAGGCAGGTTCCGAAGGGTTACAGCTCTTTGCTAAGCCAGGAAGTGCTGGCCAGGTAGCAGGGAAAGGTGGTAGATCCCTTGCCCAGTGTTAACAGCTCTGGAGCCTGCAAGCTGTCGAAGAGGGGAGGGTTCACAACGGAAGTTCTCAGAAACAGGATGGTTCTTGTGTGCACTTTACTTCTCAATTAAGCTTAATATATACAGTTTGGGGTGGGGGAAGGTTTTAGCAGCAGGTAACCTCATTGGCTTAGTCTGAGATTTTTGGGGATGCCTCATATGCATGTGAGGAGAACCTGGGGCACCATTCCTATGTGACCCGATGGGATGGTCTGGTCGTAGACCTCCCAACCTCTCTGTGGGAGGGGCTGTGAAGGGCGGAAGCTGAGAGAGCCAGGGGGCCAGGAACAGAGCTGAACATCCTACCATCCCTAAAGTGTCTCCAGGGTTCAGAAGCTCATTCGACCAGACACCTGGTTGTCTCTCAGCTCAGTGCCCCACATGTGTGGGTTGGGGAGCACCCTTTTAGAGGCAAAGCGAAGAGGAAATGAGATGATGGAATGCTTAGGGGAGACCGGGAAGGGGGACCAACATTTGAAATGTAAATAAATAAAATAACCAATAAAAAAAAAGAGAGGAAAGAAAAATAGACAGGAAGAAAAGAAAAGAAAAATAATGAGAAGAAAAGAAAAGAAAATCACAATGAATCAAATT
Source organism: Arvicanthis niloticus (assembly GCF_011762505.2). Taxonomy (NCBI): domain Eukaryota; kingdom Metazoa; phylum Chordata; class Mammalia; order Rodentia; family Muridae; genus Arvicanthis; species Arvicanthis niloticus. The sequence goes on from NC_047661.1 coordinate 4,186,655, forward strand.
GCAGATCTGTAGAACCCAGTCCCAAAGGATGCATCTACAAAACAACTCCTATACCTAAGGCTCAGGAAACACTGTGTAAGAAGGCATAGAAAAATTGTAAGTGCCTGAGTTTGTTGTGAGATTATATCTACTAGTAGTACCAGAAGCTATTCCTATTAAAATCTCACCAACACGATTGCTTAAAGGTGAGCTGAATAAGGACATCAGCAGCAGACCTGTTAAAGAGGACAGGGAAAGAGCATGAAGGGGGAAACCTACACAAATAAATTTAGCCAACAAAGAAATATGGAGGGTGGGAAAAAAAATTCTTCCCTAGGGAAGAGGACAGCAATTGGTTAGCCAGTATATGTTTTAGTCCTGAAAACATATACATGCGAGTAAAGTCATATGTATCCAAGTAAAAATATACAGACTGTGCAGGTTATATATAAGAACATATGTGTGTTTATACATATGCATGTAATAATAATTCATGTAAAAAAGAGGCCATGAAATTCAAACAGGAAAAAGATCTATGTGGGAGTACTTGAGACAGGAAAATGAGGAAGTTAAGTATATTAAATTTTCAAAATTTTAAATAAATATTATAAACTCTTCACTAGTTTTAAGTTCACATTTATTCACAATAAAGCTAATTTTCCATTAATTTTTAAACATTTATTTTACTTTTTAGATTATTATACATATTCATAATTTCTTCCTCCTGGGTCCCCTTTTCAAGACCTCACAAGTTTTTATATCCACTTGATACTAGCTGGAGTCATTTTGAGAGAGGGAACCTCAATTTAGAACATGCTTTCACTGAACTGGCCTGTAGACAAAGTGAGAGTGCATTTTTTTTTTTAAATAGAAGACTGATAAGAAAGAGCTCAGCTCACTTTGGGTCATGCTGCATGGGGTGGCAGTCCTGGATGCCATGAGGTTACTCAGTGATTGAGTGCTACCTGGAAATGAAACAAACCCTTGCCTCCCCTTGTTTCTTTTGCTCACAGTGTTTAGCATAATAATAAATACCCTAAGATACAAGCTGACCAAGTCATGGGAAGCAAAGCTGTGCTGCCATCGGCTGCTTTAATTCTTGCCTCCAGGTTCCTACCTTGGTCTCCATGATTATGGTTTGTAACCTATGAGCCAAATAAATCTTTTTCTCTCTCAACATGCTTATGTTCATGGTGTTTATTACAGAAATAAAAAGAAATCTTGGACAGGGATGTTACTGGAGGAGTAGCAGTCCAGGACCTATTGCTGACAATATTTTCCGATGAAGAGCTCCACATGTTTCATGCTCATATTGTAGGAAGGACTTCTTTACATGAATTTTATCATTTTTGTACGGGGTATTTTAATAATTGAAATGATACAAGATAAAGAGATGCTATTGGCAAAGGCTGGAAAACAGCAAGTAAGACATGACAGACAGTTCAGGACAACCTGGTGGCAGATGAAGCTGAGGACTCAAGATAAGCTATTAAAATTAATTTGCAGATTTAGGAAAGCTGCTAGGCAGAAATTTAATATATAAAATAAAATGTGTTTTACATACTCGAAATAAGCAATAATAGATGTGAAATTTAAAATGATGCTTAGGAAAGATTAAGAAAAACATTATGTTGGCTGAAACTTATAAAATACCACTAAAAGAAGTAGGAAATTTAAAAACAATGAAAATTTCTATTGCTATGTAGTCAGATGTCTTAGATCACAGTGGCTCAAAGAAGATGGTGATTGCTTTTTTCTGAGGTGGACAGCTTTTATTCTTTTCTCAGCTTATGGAAAAAGAATGTACTGGAAGTTTAGAAAAAGTTGTTTTCTTCTAAACAAATGAAATTGATAAACTAGCATGCATCAAACTCCAGTTGCAGAGGCAGCCTGGAAAAATGTAGCCTTTACTCAAACTGCCATAAATGGGTTTTAACTCACTTGTGGTATATAAATAGAAGACGGGAAGAGCAGTTTTGGTAGATGAGTGGCAGATTGCCCCCATTTGTGCATAGTACAGTCAGTGGCTGTTTAGGCAACCACTTCAGATGGTACTGAAGATGGATGGAAGTCAGTTGTAGAGCTATTAGCCTTAGACCAAGCCGAGCATTAATGCAGTCTTATCATTCTTAATTCTCCAGCATTAAGTTGTAGTTTTCTCTTAGGTTTTATCCCAGGTTAACAATACATGTTCTAATAACAAAAAAACAGTCAAATTTCCTCAATAAAGTACTACAGTAATATTACGGATCTAGAATTTTCTTTAATGTGACTAACCACTCTAATATAGAAACCTCCAAATACCAAAATTCCTCTATTGGTTTTGCTTCAGTTAACACAGAATTTATTATTAAATAGCCATTAAATATTAACTATACCAGCCAATGAAGCCAGTGGGGTGCTTTTAATGAGTTCACACGCAGAGATAATAATTGAACAGAGATTATCAACTCAGTCTGCTTACTGGTTAAAGTTAGATTCTGCTGGTGATAACAGTAACCCAAAATAATTGCACCTTTAGTAATATGAAAACTTTGTTTACTCGTACACCTTCAAAATGTTTGCACCATATTTTGAGGGTATGCTTTCTGCTTACAATACCATGAGTCCACAGGAAAAGTGTTCAAACTCCAAATATCCTTAAATATATGTGGACAAAATGGAGCTTAGAAATGACTGAAGTATTCACATATCCAAAGTACCCTGGGACTCCTGTCAAAGTTTACTTGAGTTTCACACATATTATTCCAAAATACCCCCTGTGAGATAGTAGTACAATTAAGGTTCCTCTCACCTTCTCTTCACTTCTTCAAGAAGTAAATGAATAGAAAAAGCAAGTAGTAAAACCCAGGTTGTATTTTCACCCTTTTACTAAATCAGGTCATGAAACTTTCCCTTTAAGAACTGTTGCATCCTCCAGGTTCAGTGCTAGCTCAACACCCATGCTCACATGAACAAACCTGCTTTTGCCATGTTTTAGTTTATTTCATAAACCTAATTCATGAAGTTTAGTCTACAATCAAGAAAATATTAACTTATGAGTGATTTCTTAAGTGCATATAAAGAGTTCATAGATATGTATTTAATCCCATACTGGCATACTCCTTGTTACAGAATTGAAAACATGTCACCCAGTTTGGATTTAAATGCTTCAAGCTGGAAGGAACCCTCAGTTCTCTCCAGAAATCCTAATCTCTTTCTTGAGGTTGTCACTTTCCGGAGTGTCCTAGAAATAGTCTATGAAATTACAGGTAAATCTTGCCAAAGGATTAGCCCCATGGAAAGCTCTGTCTGCTGTGAGTGGATTCTGACCATTGTGCTCAGCTTTGATCTGTTAAAATCAGCCTTCCTTTCTGTGTAGGGTGTGAGGCTGACTGAGACATTTCCTTCCCTTTTCTTTTTCTTATACACTGTAGCCAGCTTGGACTCAGTTTTATAGTGTGGAATATGCCTTTTAAAACATTGGCTTAACAAAATCTATTTAATTGTAGCTGTCCCCCTCCCTTTGGAACATTCTTTATGACTTTCTCTTCCCATTAGCCAGTGCCTTAGGCAGTCACTAGAAAGAACTAAATTGAGTTGCTTTTGTTATTAGCTGTGGTTTGTGAGTTGGCTTAACTGCTTCTAAAACAATTACAGAAGGAAACTGTTATTTTAAATAGAAATTTAAGTATATTTAGAAGAAAATGAACCATGTGTTTTCTTCTAGCTGACCTTGCTTTCCCATTTCATTTTAAAGACTTGAAAAAGACTGCAAGAACCAGGTGATTGGTGGGAAAAGGAGACTGAGAGAAACTGAGAGCAAGTGGGAGATAAACACTGAGAGATGCTGAACAAAGACCTAAAAGGAGCCTGAAAACTCAGATACAAGGAGGTGAAACTTGAAATTGTATAGTCTATGCAGTTAAATTATTCTATTTTCTTGAGATTTCTCAAAATGATAGGATTTGTGCTGACACTATGTCAATCCACATTAGCCTAAGAGATCAGCTTTCAATGACTCTATCCTCAAGACATGATAGTGTTCAGTGACTATTCCTGGGAAGATGGTGTAAGATAATGAAATCATTGTTTGGGCCTGAGTGCTTGCCCCAGATATGTCACTGGGGGCTTTGATTCCCAGTTCTTTATAAATCAAATCCTAAGCTTCACCGAAACCATAAAACATGCAGTCTTTGACCTAGTTCATACTCAGCTAATAAAGCATTGATTCTCCACATATGATTCTAGTGTACCACTGCTGTAGATTATATCCCTTGAGTAATGAATAGCTTAGAAACTTCCTTTATAAGTAATGCCTATAACGAACACATGCTTTTTTGTTCAATTTTTAATATTTGTCTTTTTAGCTGGAAAACAATGTTTGTAAAAATTCTTGAGGAAAACTATGTATGTGGTTTTGATGACTCTATACCTCATACAAAAATGAAATCAAGGTAGTGAGCAAACATATTATCTCAAACATTTATCATTCTTTAGAAAAATAAGCATTCAAAATCTTCTCTATTCTTAGATGTATGACACAGTCACTGTAGTGTGTGACACATACCAGAACTCACTCTCATGTCATTGTAAGGTTGTGACTGCTGAGTAGCTTCCCAGACCGGACTTGTACCCCATTTTCCCCACCAGCTGAAAGTAAATGCTTTTCTCTCTGCTTTTATGAAGCAGGACTCTTGTTTGTTTTTAGTAAGATGTGTTCTGGTTAAAGCAACTTTGCATCCTTTTCAAAGTACATAGAATACTTCTGATTTCAGAAGATAAGAAGTCAAAAGTATCACTAGCAACATAGTTATAACACAATTTAAACCACTAGAGTGGCATCTCTACCCCATTTTAAGCCTAGTTCATTTCATAATTTTACAAGGTAAAAATCCAACCTAAAATAAGTAAAATCAAACCATCATTTTACAAACATGTTTCATGATATGTGTCAGAAATATGGAACACTTTTATGTCTTCCACAATGTCATAATTTATGGAATACAGTCAATTCAGAGGGTAGAAAAATTTCAAGGACAGTATTTAAGATAAAAATATTTTCTTTGATAGCTCAAGTTCTTTTATCACAATCTTAATTTTAATAATAATTCTCAAATCACATTTATAAATATACACATGTGTCTGTGTGTCTGTGTGTGTGTGTGTGTGTGTGTGCAAGTTATATAACATCTACAAAGGGCTAAAGGACTGACCATTTCAGAAACACAGAGAAAGAAGAAAGTTGATTCAAATTCAAATAGATTTGTATTAAAAACATCAAAGCAGGGCTGGAGAGATGGCTCAGCAGTTAAGAGCACTAACTGCTCTTCCAGAGGTCCTGAGTTCAATTCCCAGCAACCACATGGTGGCTCACAATCATCTGTAATGGCGATGTGATGCCCTCTTTTGGTGTGTCTGAAGACAGCAACAGTGTACTCATATACATAAAATAAATAAATAAATCTTTAAAAAAATCATAAAAAGAAAATACAGGTAAAAGTCTGGCCAAAGAAACTATAGTAACCGTTATGGAAACTGGATACAGAGTCAGAGATAAGCTTTAGAATTGTGTCCACCAAAGTAAAAGGGCAGGGCAAGATACAGATAAGCCAGTAGGTAGATAAATTAGTAGTAGTTCTAGATAGACCAACAGAGGACATGAAGAAATCAATTGGAGTAGGCAAAAAAAAAAAGAGAGGAAAGAAAAATAGACAGGAAGAAAAGAAAAGAAAAATAATGAGAAGAAAGAAAATCACAATGAATCAAATTGCAGATCTGTAGAACCCAGTCCCAAAGGATGCATCTACAAAACAACTCCTATACCTAAGGCTCAGGAAACACTGTGTAAGAAGGCATAGAAAAATTGTAAGTGCCTGAGTTTGTTGTGAGATTATATCTACTAGTAGTACCAGAAGCTATTCCTATTAAAATCTCACCAACACGATTGCTTAAAGGTGAGCTGAATAAGGACATCAGCAGCAGACCTGTTAAAAAGGACAGGGAAAGAGCATGAAGGGGGAAACCTACACAAATAAATTTAGCCAACAAAGAAATATGGAGGGTGGGAAAAAAATTCTTCCCTAGGGAAGAGGACAGCAATTGGTTAGCCAGTATATGTTTTAGTCCTGAAAACATATACATGCAAGTAAAATCATATGTATCCAAGTAAAAATATACAGACTGTGCAGGTTATATATAAGAACATATGTGTGTTTATACATATGCATGTAATAATAATTCATGTAAAAAAGAGGCCATGAAATTCAAACAGGTGAAGGAATTAAACAAAACCATCCAGGACCTAAAAATTGAAGTAGATACAATAAACAAATCTCAAAGGGAGACTACCCTGGAGATAGAAAACCTAAGAAAAAGATCAGGAGTCATAGACACAAACATCACCAACAGAATACAAGAGATAGAAGAGAGAATTTCATGTGCAGAAGATACCATGGAAAACATAGACACAATGGCCAAAGAAAATGTGAAATGCAAAAAGCTACTAACACGAAACATGGAGGAAATCCAGGACACAATGAGAAGACCAAACCTAAGGATTATAGGTATAGATGAAGGTGAAGACTCCCAACTTAAAGGGCCAGTAAATATCTTCAACAAAATTACAGACAAAAAACTTTCCTAACCTAAAGAAAGAGATGTCCTTAAATATACAAGAAGCCTACAGAACCCCAAATAGACTGGACCAAAAAAAAAAAAACCTCCTGTCACATAATAATCAAAACATCAAATATATAAAACAAAGAGAAGATACTAAAAGCAGTAAGGGAAAAAGGCAAAGTAACATATAAAAGCAGACCTATAAGAATTACACCAGCGTCGCGGCGGCGAGAGCCTGGAAGCGGACTGGGGCGGTGGCGGAGGCTCCTCCGGCCGGCCGGCCGGGGTTGCAGCTTCGTCCTCCCCACTCGCGGCTCCCCGCGGCCCGTGGCGTGGACAAAGACATGCAGTCCCCGCCCCCGGATCCGCTGGGCGACTGCCTGCGCAACTGGGAGGATTTGCAGCAGGACTTCCAAGGTACCCAGGAAACACATCGCCTGTACCGCCTCAAGCTAGAGGAGTTGACCAAACTCCAGGACAACTGCACAAACTCCATCACACGCCAGAAGAAGCGGCTTCAGGAGCTAGCTTTGGTGCTGAAAAAATGCAGATCCTCTCTCCCATCCGAGTCCATGGTGGCCGCACAGGAGCTGGAAAACCAGATGAAAGAGCGCCAAGGCCTCTTCTTCGACATGGAAGCCTATCTGCCGAAGAAGAACGGGTTGTACCTGAGTCTGGTTCTGGGGAATGTCAACGTGACACTTTTGAGCAAGCAGGCTAAGTTCGCTTACAAAGACGAGTATGAGAAATTCAAGCTCTACCTCACCATCATCCTCATCGTCATCTCCTTCACCTGCCGCTTCCTGCTCAACTCCAGGGTGACAGACGCCGCCTTCAACTTCCTGCTGGTTTGGTATTACTGCACGCTAACCATCCGGGAGAGCACCCTCATCAATAATGGTTCCAGGATCAAAGGCTGGTGGGTTTTCCATCATTATGTGTCTACATTTCTGTCAGGAGTCATGCTGACCTGGCCAGATGGACTCATGTACCAGAAGTTCCGGAACCAGTTCCTGTCTTTCTCCATGTACCAGAGCTTTGTGCAGTTTCTGCAGTATTATTATCAGAGCGGGTGCCTGTACCGCCTGCGAGCCCTGGGCGAGCGGCACACTATGGATCTCACTGTAGAGGGCTTTCAGTCTTGGATGTGGAGAGGCCTCACCTTCCTGCTTCCGTTTCTCTTCTTCGGACATTTCTGGCAGCTCTTTAATGCGCTGACATTGTTTAGCTTGGCCCGGGACCCTGAGTGCAAGGAGTGGCAGGTGCTCATGTGCGGCCTCCCCTTCCTCCTCCTCTTCCTTGGCAATTTCTTCACCACCCTCCGAGTGGTGCACCAGAAGTTCCACAGCCAGCAGCACGGGAGCAAGAAGGATTAAGTTAAACCTGATGCCAGCCCCAAAGGGGCTTCTGACCTGTGTGCCAGGTGGGGCAGCAGGTTGGGGCACCCCTCATGTGTAGGGGGTTCCCTTCTGTGTACCCTGGGCTTTGTGGGCTCTGTGGGCCCTGAGGAAGGCCTGGGCCTGGAGCCCAGCTTGCAGGATTTGGGTTCTAGGCCTCAATAAAGGAAGAGAGGCATGGAAAAAAAAAAAAAAAAAAAAGAATTACACCAGATTTCTCACCAGAGACTGTAAAAGCCAGAAGATCCTAGACTGATATCTTACATGCCCTAAGAGAACACAAATGCCAGCCCAGACTACTATACCCAGCAAAACTCTCAATCAATATTGATGGAGAAACCAAAATATTTTATGACAAATCCAAATTCACACAATATCTTGCAACAAATCCAGCACTTTAAAAGATAATTGGTGGAAAACCCCAACACAAGGAGGGAAACTACAACCTAGAAAAAGCAAGAAAGTAATCTTCCAACAACCCTAAAGGAAGGTAGCTATAGAAACATAACACCACTGCCAATAACAAAAATAACAGGAAACAACATTCATTTTTCCTTAATATCTCTTAATATCAATGGACTCAATTCTCCAATAAAAAGACATAGACTATAAGATTGTATACATAAACAGGACCCAACATTTTGCTGCATACAGGAAACGCACCTTTGTGACAAAGACAGACACTACCTCAGAGTAAAAGGTTGGAAAACAATCTTCCAAGCAAATGGCCCCAAGAAACAAGCTGGAGTAGTGATTCTAATATCAAATAAAATTGTTTTTCAATCAAAAGTAATAAAAAAGATAAAGAAGGATATTCATATTCATCAAAGGAAAAATGTAGCAAAAGGAACTTGCAATTCTGAACATCTATGCTCCAAATGCAAGGGCACCCACATACATAAAAGAAACTTTACTAAAGCTCAAAGCATACATTGCACCTCACACAATAATAGTGGGAGATTTCAACACCCCACTCTCAGCTATGGACAGATCATGGAAACAGAAACTAAACTGAGACAAAATGAAACTAACAGACATTATAAACCAATTGGACTTAACTGACATCTAGAGAACATTTCATCCTAAAACAAAAGAATATACCTTTTTCTCAGCACCTTATGGCACCTTCTCCAAAATAGAACATATAATTGGTCACAAAACAGGCCTCAACAGATACAAAAGATTGAAATAATCCCTTGTACCCTATCAGACCACCATGGACTAATACTCGTCTTTGGCATGAACAAAAACAATGGAAAGCCTACATACATGTGGAAACTGAACAATGCTCTACTCAATGATAACTTAGTCAAGGAAGAAATAAAGAAATTAAAGACTTTTTAGATTTAAATGAAAATGAGGACACATCATATCAAAATTTGTGGGACTCAATGAAAGCAGTACTAAGATGAAAAATCATAGCTCTAAGTGTCCACAAAAAGAAAATGGAAAGAGCATACATTAATAACTTGACAGCACACCTGAAAGCATTAGAACAAAAAGAAGCTAGTATACCCAAGAGGAGTAGATGGCAGGAAATAATCAAACTCAGGGATGAAATCAACCAAGTTGAAACAAAAAGAACTATACAAAATATCAACAAAACCAGGAGCTGGTTCTTTGAGAAAATCAACAAGATAGATAAACCCTTAGCCAGACTAACAAAAGGGCACACAGTCAGTATTCAAATTAATAAAATCAGAACTGAAAAGGGAGACATAACAACAGAAACAGAGGAAATTTAAGAAGTTGTCAGATCCTACTACAAAGGCCTATACACAAAAAAATTGGATAATATGGATGAAATGGACAATTTTCTAGATAGATACCAGGCACCAAAGTTAAAAGAGGAGCAGATAAGCCATCTAAACAGTTGCATAATCCCAAAAGAAATAGAAGCAGTCATTAAAAATCTACCCACCAAAAAAAGTCCGGGGCCAGATGGTTTTAGTGCAGAATTCTATCAGACCTTCCAGGAAGACCTAATACCAATTCTCTTCAAACTATTCCATAGAATAGAAACAGAAGGAACAATACCCAATTCGTTCTATGAAGCTACAATTACGCTTATACCTAATCCTCACAAAGACCCAACAAAGAAAGAGAACTACAGACCAATCTCTCTTATGAATATTGATGCAAAAATACTCAACAAAATTCTCCCAAACAGAATCCAAGAACACATCAAAGCAATCATCCATCATGATCAAGTAGGCTTTATCCCAGGAATGCAGGGATGGTTCAATATTCGGAAATCCATCAATGTAATCCACTACATAAATAAACTCAAAGAGAAAAACCACATGGTCATCTCACTAGAAGCTGAGAAAGCATTTGACAAAATTCAACATCCCTTTATGTTAAAAGTCTTGGAAAGATCAGGAATTCAAGGCCCATATCTAAACAAAATAAAAGCAATATACAGCAAGCCAGTAGCCAACATCAAACTAAATGGAGAGAAACTGGAAGCAATCCCACTAAGATCAGGGACTAGGCAAGGCTGCCCACTCTCACCTTACCTATTCAATATAGTACTGGAAGTCTTAGCTAGAGCAATTAGACAACAAAAGGAAGTCAAAGGGATACAAATAGGAAAGGAAGAAGTCAAAATTTCACTATTTGCAGATGATATGATAGTATACTTAAGTGACCCTAAAACTTCCACCAGAGAACTCCTAAATCTGATAAACAACTTTAGCAAAGTGGCTGGATATAAAATCAACTCAAACAAATCAGTAGCCTTCCTCTATTCAAAGGATAAACAGGCTGAGAAAGAAACTAGGGAAATGACACCCTTCACAATAGCCACAAATAAAATAAAATATCTTGGAGTGAATCTAACCAAGCAAGTGAAAGATCTGTATGACAAGAACTTCAAGTCTCTGAAGAAAGAAATCGAAGAAGATCTCAGAAGATGGAAAGATCTCCCATGTTCCTGGATTGGTAGGATTAATTTAGTAAAAATGGCCATCTTGCCAAAAGCAATCTACAAATTCAATGCAATATCCATCAAAATTTCAAATTCTTCATGAGATAGAAAGAGCAATTTGCAAATTTATTTGGAACAACAAAAAACCCAGGATTGTGAGAACTATTCTCAACAACAAAAGAACTTCTGGGGGAATCACCATCCCTGACCTCAAACTATATTACAGGGCAATAGTAATAAAAACTGCATGGTATTGGTACAGAGACAGGCAGAAAGATCGACGGAATAGAATTAAAGATGCAGAAATGAGCCCATATACCTATGGTCACTTGATCTTTGTCAAAGGAGCTAAAACCATCCAGTGGAAAAAGGACAGCATTTTCAGCAAATGGTGCTGGTTCAACTGGAGATCTGCATGTAGAAGGATGCAAATCAATCCATTCTTATCTCCTTGTACAAAGTTCAAATCCAAGTGGATAAAAGACCTTCACTTAAAACCAGATACACTGAAACTAATAGAAGAGAAGGTAGGGAAGACCCTCAAATACCTAGGCACAGGGGAAAACTTCCTGAACAGAACACTAATGGCTTATGCTCTAAGATCAAGAATTGACAAATGGGACCTCATAAAATTACAAAGCTTCTGTAAGGCAAAGGACATTGTCAATAAGATAAAACGGCAACCAACAGATTGGGAAAAGATCTTAACCAATCCTACATCCGATAGAGGGCTAATATCCAAGATATACAAAGAACTCAAGAAATTAGACTCCAGACAACCATATAACCCTATTGAAAAATGGGGTACAGAGCTAAACACAGAGTTCTCAACAGAGGAAACTATAATGGCTGAGAAACACCTTAATAAATGGTCAACATCTTTAGTCATCAGAGAAATGCAAATCAAAACAACCCTAAGATTCTACCTCACACCAGTCAGAATGGCTAAGATCAAAAACTCAGGTGATAGTAAATGCTGGCAAAGATGTGGAGAAAGAGAGACACTCCTCCATTGTTTGTGTGATTGCAAGCTGGTACAACCACTTTGAAAATCAGTCTGGCATTTCCTCAGAAAACTGGACATAGCATCACCTGAGGATCCAGCTATACCATTCCTGGGCATATACCCAGAAGATGCTCCAACATATAATAAGGACATATGCTCCATTATGTTCATAGCAGCCTTATTTATAATAGCCAGAAGCTGGAAAGAACCAAGATGTCCCTCAACAGGGGAATGGATACAAAAAAATGTGGTACATCTACACAATGGAGTATTTCTCATCTATTAAAAATAATGAATTCGAGAAATTTTTAGGTAAATGGATGGATCTAGAAATTATCATTCTGAGTGAGTTAACCCAATCACAAAAGAACACACATGGTATTTACTCACTGTTAAGCAGATGTTACCCCAAAAGCTTGGAATAGCAAAGACTCAACCTGCAGACCACATGAAGCTCATGAAGAAGGAAGACCAAGAGGGGATGCTTAAGTTCTACTTAGAATGAGTAACAAAAATACTCAAGGGAGCAAATATGGAAACAAAACATGGGACAGAAACTGAAGGAGGGGCCATCAGGAGACCATTCCACCTGGGTATTCATCCCATGTACAGTCACCTAAGCTAGACACTGATGTGGATGGCTGGAAGTGCATGCTGTAAAGAATATGATATAGCTATCTACTTAGAGGTCTGCCAAAGACTAACACATTCAGAGGACAATGCTCACAGCTAGCCACTGATATGATCAAGGGATTCCCAATGGAGAACTTAGAGAGAAGACTGAAAGAGCAGAAAGGGTTTGTGATCCCAAAAGGAAAGCAACAATACCAAACAACCAGAGCCCCCCAGGGTCTAAACCACCATCCTGGGAGCACATAGCAAGGGACCCATGACTCCAGCAGTATATGTAGGGTAGGATGGCCTTGTCTGGCATAGGTGGGAGAGGAGTTTCTTGGTCCCATAAAAAACGAATACAGAGTGGCAGGGGATGTGAGGATGGGGAGGGGATAGTGGTAGGGGTAGATGTGGGCACTGCCTCATAGTAGCATGAGGAGGGTGGATGGGATAGGAAGTTTCTGGGTGGTGGGAGGAAGTGGAGTAGGGATAAAATCTGAAAGGTAAATATAATACCCAATTTTTTTTAAAAAAAAAAAGAAAAAAAAAAGGGGAAAAAGGAGAAAAAAAGAGAAAAAGAAGAAAGAAAGAAAAAAGAAAAATAGGAGAGTTAATAACACAAAGGGAAGGATTGAGAAATTTAGGAGGCAATTTATGTTAATGGAAACAGCATCATAGAAACTGGAAAATCACACCCTCATAGAAGCACAAGGAGTGGGGATGGGATAAATGGTTCCTGGGTGGTGTGGGGAATGGGATAAGGGGATAAAATTTGAAATGTAAAAATTACAACCAATTTTAAAAAGGGAAAAAAAAAGAAAAGTTGTTAGAACCAACATCTCTAAAAAAATGTCAGCCCTCTAGGAAATAATTTTTTTTCTTGATACTAAAACTTGTTCTGAGAATTGTATATTGCAGAATACACAGCCTTGGTATATCTACTCATCAAGCATACTGAGCAGACCTGCCCAAACATCCGATGTCCTGGAATTCCATCTGTGTGCAGTGAAGACACAGCCTCAGAGGCTTATCAATTTACTCTTACCCCCACCCCTCTTCTAATATCTCAATGCCTATAATCAGCTTGAAGAAGTTAAAGAAGAGTCAGCACCCCTATTCCCTGGGCTAGGAGACTAAGGTGGTTAATATTGGTCTGTCTTTCTAGGGAAAAGTAGTGGTTTTGTTTGAACAGGGAGGATTAGCTAGGACTTATTGCATAGCCATAACCTATTGGTAGAAATCTGTATAATTAATATCAAGATAAAGTTTTAATTTCTTAAATGGTACAAAATTTACTTTGATCTTAAATTTAAGGTTTTCATTGGTATGAGCATCTTATTGATATAAAAGTGAGATGAATATTGATACTGTCAGGGCATTGTGCCTGTATAACACATTTAGGAATACAAGGCTTAGACCCAGTCCTTCTTTAACTTTTTTAACTGATTTGGGACGGTTAGCCTATGAGTTAAGGGACTATAGCAAATTCAGGGCTTTTAGTTTATTGTTAGGGTGTTTTCCATATTTTATTTAGAAATAGCTGAGAGGAGTTAACAGACAACAGTCCAGGTTACCTTACATGGATAGTTGGTTTCCAAAACGTCAGAAGTCCATAGAATTGACATTACAAATATTTATATATTAATGTTCATTTTGTTCAGAGACCTGTCTGCTCCTGTCAGTTTCCTGTCGTGGATTCTAAGAAGAAATTGAGCTTCTTTGGAGTTACTCCAGTTGTGTGGTGACAACCACTAGGCAAGAATTGCCTCTTTCCATCTACAGACAAATTACTGTCCAGAAAAGGACACACTTGCAGAATAGTTGACTGATTATATCTGCCTAGACAGGGTAATCAGCCCTTAATAATCCTGCATCACTAAGGTCTGTCAGATGACTCTCGGCCAGAAGGCTGAAGATTTGATGCTCCAACGTTCAGTAGTATAGGAGCTTTCCAGGTGTTCAGCGGTCTCTATAAATTGGCTAAGTTTTAGAAGCCATGCTTAGTGCTTCCCATAATTTCAGTTAACTCAGTCATTCTAGATTTCTGATGGGGTTGAAGACCTATAGTCTCATAGCCAATCCTGGCTATTTACTTTGAGAGAAAAGATCTGAGTGGATGGTTTTCAGCTGACATTCATTCTAAAGCCAAGAAAAAAAAAAGCCAGGTTCAGGAGAGATGAAAGAGGTTCTGGTTAGTCAACAAAATGATGGACTGGATATTAGGACTATCTTGTAACTCACTGGTACAATTAGGAATAATTATGCTCTAATATCATTTTGAGAGAAAAAAATTTATTTTAAAAGGAAGGGTGAAGCTTGTTGATGTGAGAGAAAGAGAGAGAAAGAGGGGCTGGGGTCATGGAGGCAGATGTTCACATGTCTCCACCAGTCAAAGATAATTTATATATCTAGGTTGGGTATTGGGTTATACTTCTGATTGAGCATTGCCAAACTTATAAAGCCTTTGATTAACATTTAAAAAATATATAAAAGGAAAAAGGAAAAGGGGGCATGGGATAGGGGTTTTCTAGGGAAATGGGGAAAGGGGATGGCATTTGAAATGTAAATAAAATATAAAAATAAATAAAAAAACCCAAAACTTCTAAAAGTCTCACTGTATATTCAAAGTGGATTAACTTAAGTAAATATAATATTTCTTTTAATTTATATAAATATATTCATCTAAGTCTAGAACCAAAATAACTTTTACTTATGAACAATTTTAATAGACATTGAAAATTCTAAACATTAACAATTATAAAATATAAAAAATATATTTTACACAAACACATATACTCACATATATATGTATTGAATTTTGTTTCTCAAAGCATGTCTTGTCTCATATTTTTGCATTTGTTACTTACTTTTTAGGTTATTCTAAACCTCTTCTATTGGTTTTATTTAGAGCTTTCCTAAAGGTTTTTGCAGTTTATAAAATCATGTCACCTATAACCTACAGCAGTGCCTATTGCAACATTTGATTTACTCATGTCCATCTCATTCTGCACAGGAGGTTCTGTATCCGGAAACCCATGTCTGGTTTCATTATCAGGTTTTCTTGTATGGTTATGGGATGAATTCACATGAACAAATATTTTAAATTACTTTTGTCACACATACATAATATAATTATTACTCTTAATATGTCAAGTAACAGAGCAAATATTATAAAGAAAGCATCAAAAATATTTGTTATAAAAACCTAAGCTTCAGTGCTGCTATTAACTCTCAGCTAAATATAGTATTTTCCCTACTTTCCAAGCACACAGTTCCATCTTCTCTCACAGCTGTTGACTTCTGCCAGAGTTGGACAGCAAAAAGCCAGTGGAAATGATGGATAACAAGTCCAGACCTGGATCATGGTTAGCAGCCTCATGCACACCCTTCTGACTGGTGGAATTGGGACAAAAACTAGGACAGTCCATGAAGACAAGTATGGAACAAAGCAGATATTGGGTTAGCAGTATTTTTTTTTTATGAGAAGATCAGAAGAGAAATGTCATATGGCAATATGTACTGACTCAGTTCCATGAAAGATGTGGCACATTTTTCATGCTTTTAAGTAATCTGCAGAATATCATCAGATAAACTGTCCAAATCCTAGCAGCCTTGAGTCTGAGGTCCTGTCCTCTCTTCTAGTTTATAACTATGTTAGGGACATTGTATCTTATATGTTGCAGTTTCTGAGTTTACATGCCATTTGGCCTCTGAATTTGTTTTTTAATTCAGAAAATATCTAATATTTCCATTTTTACATTCTATCTGTTTTAGAAAATAAAATGGAAATCACACCACATAGTTAAAGTTTTAAAAATGAGTGATAATAAAACTGATCAACATATTTTTGAGGGAAAATATTTAAATCTATTTAGTACCTTTCAAAAACATACTCTGGCTGGGCAGTGGTGGTGCACAACTTTAATCACAGCATTTGGGAGGCAGAGACAGGCGGATTTCTGAGTTCGAGGCCAGCCTGGTCTACAGAATGAGTTCCAGGACAGCCAGGGCTACACAGAGAAACCCTGTCTCGAAAAACAAAACAAAAAACCACCACCACCACCACCAACAACAACAAAAAACATACTCTGTATTACTCAACTGTTAAAAATATCCTAACCCCTACCATGGACATTAAGTATGCAGGATGGCAGATGACATCATTCTGCTAAGAATGCTATACTGGTTGAAAGTATGTGTGGTAAATGAAATTTTCCTATATGGAAAACTTTTTTTTTTTAATTTAGATGCCTTTTTTGTTTATCTTCATGGTAATTTTCTGTGCAAAGTGGAGACTTGAAAGATTAAGTGACTCTGAAATATTAGAATTTCCAGTATCTGGAAAGAATCATAAAACGGTAATGAACAAATACACCTCCAAATGTCATTGTCAGAACAGTTTTACTAGAAAGTCCTTGAAATGTTGATTCCTCATAGTTGCTTCATTCCTTAAAGTTTGAGGTAATAAAAGAAAGCTTTGGTAGCAATTAATCTTTAAGGAGGTAACTATACCTTCTTTGTGTGCAGAGATGGCATGTCCTCATTGACATTAGTTGCTTTTGATTGGAGGCCATACAGTAGCTGTTTTTTAAAGCATATCTAAGATTTATTCTCACTGCGGTCATCTGATTATATGCAACTCCTATAATTGTTCCTGTGTAAAGGAGCAATCTCCCATTCTGTAATGATACACAGCCATTGCCAAGAGTTGTCTTATGTGATGGAACTGCTCTCTTGCACAGCCCAAAAGTCATTGTGAGTTAATTGCTTTTTTGAGTAGAAAAACATGCTGACAGGTTTATCCATGACTGTTTCAGTCAGCATAAACACTTTCTTTTAAGCACCTTAAACATTTTTCAAACTTCAAAAACTAGACACTAAGAAGAAAACATAAAATGAGGAGTAACAAACTTATGTTGGTTGTTATATGTAGAAATAATTTCATCTTCATTTAAGGCAATGCACATTTAAAAATATTCCTTTTATTTTTGAGAATATAACTACCTTCACCTCTTTCTTTTTAAAATTATTTTATTCATTTACATTTCAAATGATCTCCTCCTTCCCAATTACCCTTCCATACAAACCTCAACCCATTCCTCCTTTCCCCCCCTCCCCTTTGCCTCTATGGGGGTGTAGCTCTATCCACTCACCTCCTCTTACCTCACTGTTCTAGAATCCCCCTATGCTGGGGCATAAAGCCTCCACAAGACCAAGAGCATCCTCTCTCACCGATGTCAGATAAGACTATCCTCTGCTATATGTGTATCTGGGGTCATGGCTCCCTCCATGTATACTCTTTGTTTGGTGGTTTAGTCTCTGGGAACTCTGGGTGGTTTGGTTAGTTGCTATATAGATGAAATGGATGATTTTCTAGAAAGATACAGGATACCAAAATTAAATCAGGATCAGATAAACCATCTAAACATTCCCATAACCCCTAAGGAAATAGTAACACTCATTAGAAGTTTCCCAACCAAAAAAAAAAAAATCTCAAAGCCAGATGCTTTTAGTGTAGAATTCTATCAAGTCTTCAAAGACCTAATACAAATACTTCTCAAACTATTCCACAAAATAGAAACAAAAGAAACACTTCGCAATTCTTTCTATGAGGACACACTTATGCTGACACCTAAACCACACAAAGACCCAACTAAGAAAGAGAACTTCAGACTACTTTATCTTATGATGCAAAAATACTCAGTAGAATTCTTGAAAACTTAATTCAAGCACATATCAAAATGATCACTCACTATGATCAAGTAGGCTTAAGTCCAGAGATGCAGAGATAGTTCAATACATGAAAATGCATCAACTTAATCCACTAAACAAATAAGCTAAATGAAAAAATTTACATGAACATCTCATTTCATGCTGAAAAAGCGTTTAATAAAATATAACAGTCCTTCATGCTAAAAGTCTTGGAGAGATCAGGAATTCAAGGCAAATACCTAAACATAATAAAAGCAATATAGAGCAAACCAATAACCAACATCAAACTAAATGGAGAGAAATTTAAAACTATCCCACTAAAATCTGGAACTAGATAAGGCAGCCTACTCTCTCTCCATCTATTCAGTACTATGCTTGAAGTTCTAGGTACAGCAATTAGACAACAACAGAAAACTAAGGGGATACAAATTGGAAAGGAGGAAGTCAAGATATCACTACTTATAAATGAAATGATTGTTTACATAAGCAACCCCCAAATTCTACCAGAAAACTTCTACAACTGATATACAAGTTCAGCAACTTGGATGGATATAAAATCAACTCAAACAAATCAGTAGCCTTCCTTTATTCAGATGATAAATGGGCTGAGAATGGCTCATGCTCTAAAATCAACAATCAACAAATGGAACCTTATAAAATTAAAAAGCATCTGCAAGGCAAAGGACACTGTTAATAGCACAAAATGTCAATCAACAGATTGGGGAAAAAAACTTTACTAACCCTACATCTGATAGAGAGTTAATATCCAAAATATACAAAGAATTCAATAAGTTAGAATTTGGAGAACCATATAACCCTATTAAAAATGGGGTACAGAGCTAAATAGAAAATTCTCAACTGAGGAATCTTGAATAGCTCAGAAGCACTTAAAGAAATGTTCAACTTCTTTAGTCATCAGGGAAACATAAATCAAAACGACCCTGAGATTCTACCTGTGAGCAATCAGAATGGCTAAGATCAAAAATGCAGGTGACAGCAGATACTAGTGAGGATGTGCAGAAAGAGGAACACTCCTCCATTGCTGGTAGGATTACAAGCTGGTAAAACCACTTGAGAAATCAATCTGATGATTCCTGAGAAAATTAAAAATAGTTCTACCTGAAGACTCAGCTATACCACTCCCGGGTATATACCCAAAAGGTACTCCATCATATAATAAGGACATATGCTCCCCTATGTTTATAGCAGCCTTATTTATAATAGCCAGAAGCTAGAAACAACCCATATATTCATCAACATAAGAATAGATACAGAAAATGTAGTATATTTACACAATGGAGTACTACTCAGCTATTAAAAATATTAACTTCATGAAATTTGCAGGCAAATGGATGGATCTAAAAAATATCATCCTGAGTGAGGTAACCCAGACAAAAGAACACATATGATATGGATTCACTGATAAGTGGATACAAGCCCACAAGCTCCAAATACCCACAGCACAACCAAGAAACCATATGGAACTTAAGAAAAAGAAAGACCAAAGTGTGGATGCTTCAATACTAGATAGAAACTGAAACAAAATAATCATAAGAAGTAAAAGGCAGGAGGAACCTGGGTGGGAGAGAGGAGGGGGAAAGAATAACAGAGGGCAGGATCAGTTTCTGGAAGGGACAGGAGAGAAGTACAGAGGGTCATGAAATTGAACAAAAATATGTAGGTTTGGGATGAGGAACTGGGGATAGCCATGGAAGGCAGTGGCTCCCAGGACCAAACAGGGATGACTTTGGCTGAAATATGCAACAAAAGAGAGAAAGAACCTGTAGAGACTACCTCCAGTAGATGGGCACAGCCCCCAGTTGAGGGATGGGGCCATCTACCCATCTCACTATATTTAACCCAGCAATGTTTCCGTCCAAAGGAAATACAGGCACAAAAATGGAACAGAGGCTGAAGAAAAGGCCATCCAGAGACCGCTGAATCTAGGGACCCATCCAATCTGCAGACACCAAACCTCCCACTATTGCTGATGTCAAGAAGTGTTTGCTGACAGGAGCCTGGTATGGCTGTTTCCTGAGAGTTTCTACCAGTACCTGACCAATAAAAATGCAGATGCTCACAGCCAACCTACCATTGGACTGAGCCTGGGGACCAGAGGGGAAGAACCTGGGGAAGGACTGAAGGAGCTGAAGGGGACTGCAACCTCATTGGATGAACAATGTCAACTAACCAGACCACTCAGTGCTCCTAGAGACTAAACCACCAACCAAAGAATATACATTGAGTGATCCATGGCTTCAGATACATATGTAGAAGAGGATGACCTTATCTGACGTCAATAGGAGGGGAGACCCTTGGTTCTGTGGAAGTTTGATGCCAGAGAGTAGGCAGATGCTGGAGTGATGAGCTGGAAGTTGGTGAGTGGGTGGAGGAGCATCGTCATAGAAGCAAAAAGGAGGGGAGAGGGAGGATGGGTTTGAGGGGTTGTGAAGGGGTAACCGGGAAGGGGGATATCATTTGAAATATAATCAAATAAAATGATTAATAAAATAATGATTATTAAATAGTTCAAAATTATTTATTTATATGAAGATATTCTTCCACAAATTATCTTATTATCTGCCTCTCATGGTCAGTTACATTTAAATATTATATGTTCAATTTAATTTTTGTAAATATTTGTCTTTTACATTGTTAACAATACATGAAACATGGCCCTTATACACTAGGAACAAATACAGTGTTACTTGCCTTCCAGAATCACTTGCCTTAAAATAACATATTAGAAAAATGACATATACAAGTATTAATTTGTCATTTTTGTATCTTTTTAACATGGTGTATTTTTAACCATTGGAATCTCAATGGGAGAATGGACTATCAAAAGGCCTTCTAAACTAGAAGTGATTCAAAAGGAGTTAGGTATATTTGCACATGGTACCTGGTCTCTCTTATTTGCTAAGTTTCAGTTTTCTTATCTTTAAAATGATACATAGTTTATAGAATTGCCTTCAGTATAAACCTAGAAAGCAGCAATATATAGTAACCCTTAAGAAATAACTTAGAAAATATTTATTTAATAAGGAAGTGATTTGGGAGCCTTGGAAGAGTAAGCATTTGACTTAGACCAGGCTAGAAATACTTCTGCCATCTCCTGTACACCTTCATCCACGTACCTGCTGAGTATCTCAAAAAAGTATAAACACAGATCAATATCCCTCTTATTGAATGAAAAGATAATATTCCATGTACTAGATAGTGTTTATGGCTGACTATGACTATAGAACTCAATAAGAGTATCAACATCAGACTTTAAGGTTGCAGCCAAACTAGTTAACATGTGCAATATTGGTGGTTGAAGATGCAGTTAGAAGTAATGTCTAACCACTTAGAAAGAATAAGGTGCTGAGATGGTGAGGTGGCCATGCATACACAATGACAAAGTTGTTGCTTCTGTCCAGTGATATGGATGACCAAAAGTCTTATAGGCCTAAGTAAGATTACAAATGAAGAAGCTTAAAGTAATGGTGCTTTGATTTCAATTTTTTATAAATAATTAGAATGAACTAGAATTAAAATATTTAAGTCAGTAGTTCACTTAATTTTACATGAGATGATGAAGAATATACTGCGTTTCTGAAATAAAAAATTGGTACAAAGTGGCAGGTTGCATATTCATACCAAAACCCTCAAATTCACTCAACTGAATCATTTTCTATCTTAATCATCAAACAAAATTCAAGAAAACAAACAAAATCTACAGCTCAACTTGGCTACTTTTTCAATCAGTCCTAGGTACCTTCTTGCTTTAAATTCTTAAAAACATTAACAACTCACTAAATAACTTTCAAAGCCATGACTCTTACAAATATCACAAAGCCGGGGGATATCCCCTAACACCAACACTCAATAATTTAAGATGCTAAGAAAGACGCGAGCATGTTCATCATGAAGTAATGATTTTTGTTGCTGCTGAGTCTCCATCAAAAAGTACATACCTTGTGGTTTTTGGAATGTACCACAAGACAGTGTGTAACTGAAAGTTCCATACACTGCACCATCCAAATCCAAGAACATTTCTCTAAGGAGGGTATACTTTAGACTTTGGGAATATTTTTAATTGCTTAGGTGACTCATTCAAACCTTTGCTCTTACAGTCTAGATAAACTGTCAATTTATAATTGTGGTCTAGCCACTGTTCCCTATGTCTGATACAGGTAGATTTAATGCCCTTCAAGGTAAAGATAATTGGCTATTTGCATGCTTCTAAATGTATCAGCTAAAAAGGTACTTCAAGAAATAAACTCAGTGAGACTTAGAGTGAATGCATTGTAGATGCATCATGTGGGCACACGTTAATGAAACCTGGAATGCCCTGACCTGTGATATGCACAATGAATATACTATTCCTGAGAAGATTCTGACTAACAACAGCCACAAAATTTAGATAGACCTAATTTGGCTATCAGTGTGCAAAGCTGAAAAAGAGGGAACAGTGAGTCTGACACCAACATGTCCTTCCACTGAAGAATGAGAACTTCAAATAAGCTCTGGGCAATGATTTAGAAGCGGGAAATGCAAATGCAAGAGGATTAAATTAGCTATCCCTACATATTGATTAACAGCTTTTCAGCCCATCAGTCATACTTTAATTTCTATGTGTGGTGTGTTTAACTTGAGCTCCCAATCCACCTGATTAGATTACCTCACCACCCATAAAAGAATCAGCAGCTAGGGCTTAAAACTGTAATTAGAATCAGGCAGTAATTTGTGCTGGGAGGGTTTTGGGCGGTTGTGGGGGCAAACCCTCTTGCCCCCTCTGTTTCAGTTTTTCTCTATAGATGATGAATAATAATTACACTGCAGTCAATTACCTCTGAGATAATAGGCAGTACATATGTGACAGGAAATCTGAGTTTTACATATTCCTCTTCCATAAAGGGGTCAGTAATATACAGAGATAAGCTCATTGTTCACACAGTTTCTAATTTCAATGGAACTAGTGACTGGTAAGAGATGAATCCTGTCTTAAATGCCCAAAATAATCTCATGCTGTTTTTCTTTTCTTGCTGATTTTTAGGGTTAAAATAATATACAACCATCTATATTATAAAATATAAGCACAATATGAAATATCTACCATTAAAATAAATTAGTTTAAGCTTAGGATTTACATATCTAAATTTATAAAATAAATTTACAACCTTTCCTTTCTCCTACTATTTCTGAATATGCTTTCCATGATATCTTCATAGGGATTGTGTTTTCTTTAGTCTTATTATAAAATTTAACCAAAAATCTCAGGTATGGATGTTCTAACTCTAATTAGACAGCAAGGTTTCCATGAGCAAGCACTAGAACTTCTTTTCTGTTGTATCATCTCTGAGCATACTTCTGAATGTGTTATCAATATTCAATAGATGTTCATTGATTAGTTTACAGTAACTACCCTGGGGAAGATTTTTTTTTTTTTATATCAGTGCTACCACCATTATTGCTAGTGTGGAAGTAGATAGAGGAAGCTTTTTTCCCCCCTTAATTAATCTATTAATTAATCTATTAATTTGAAATTAATAGATTAAAAACTGCAATTATTAAAGTGAGTAAACCTTGTATGTCACTTCATAATCATATGTATTGGCAATTTTTCATGACTTTAATAATTTGAAGCAGTAATGTAAAGAGCAATTGGAGAAAATAATCTGAGGGAATGAATATCTGGTGATTGTTTACATAACTTACCTTTTACTTGCAGGGGATGGATGAAACACTCCTGAACTTTGAGATCTAATAACCACTATGTGCTTTTACCAGGAGTGTCTACAAACTGTTTGCAACATTTCTGTATGTACAAAGGTTTTATATATATGTATATGTATATGTATATGTATATGTATATGTATAATGTATAGCAAATAACTGGGATCTATCTTTAACAATCAAAACCTTTTATTTACAGGGGTAATGTTTGATAAAATTGTCATCAATACTCTGAATTCTTTCTTTTAGCATATCTCAGTATGTTAGATATGAGCATGACTTAGAAGCTACCTTGAAAAGATTCCCTTTTCTCTCAATGATTAACAAACTTAAAACTTATTTCTAGTGGTAAGCATCATCTTTTATTATGTGTTCCTGGAGAACAATGACAACATGTTTATTTCTCTACTAATTCACGAAAGTTTCTAGTTGCTATGATGATGATCATGAAGCACAGGATGAAGAGAGGTCACAGAATAAACAGAAGAGTTAGCAAGGCATCACAGTCACATAATAGGCTGCAGCATATTGCTTACAAGCCTTGTAGGTGAAAGAAAATTTTGGTTTGCCATGACCCAAAAAGTGAACATGTTTCAACCTGTGGATCTGTGTGTTTTAAGGTGACAGAGGCTTATCTTATTTTATTTCACTCTTGTAATCATTCTTTCTCTGAACTTATGATTATGGAAAAACAAAATGAATTCATTGAGAAATTGAGCATTTTCCTATTTATTATTTTTCTTTATACTGGTGAATAGTATGAGTTATCTGAATGAAAGAAATTTTATATTAATTTTTATGACATGTGAAAAGTTATTAAATGTATATAAGCCAACAATGCCTCATAGGCCTTTTAAAAAATTAGTTGTTACCTAAAATAAACAAGCACTTAATTTATAAGAGGAGCAAGAGCAGAGAAGTCATGTGGACTGGATTGGATTCAGACTCTATGTGTCTGCCCTACTCACAGGTGTCTCTTTCTCATGCATGCAAACTAAGAACAGAAAGAATGTCATTCTTTACTCTGAGAGAATTGAAGTCATCACAGGAATGTGAAATACCATTATTGATAGAAGAAATCTTGGTGATCAGCCAGAGTGCAACTGTTTTATTACTAAGATAACTGAAGTCTTAAGGTTTAAGTAACAAACTGCTCTCTCCTCAATGCTGCATTTCATTTTTTCTCTTAGATGTTTTAAGTATACTCTTTGTCTTCCTGAATAGTCTATAGGATTCCAGAGTACAATTTAAGTTACTCTTAAATTGACCCTTTTCAAATACTTTTTAAATTAATTTTGGTTTGGAAGTCCTTCAAAATAATATTCACAGTTCTCATACTTTGATGTTTTATTATTATTATTTTACTATATTCTATACTTTCCACTCTACTGCAAACAATGAACAGGATTTAATCATACAAACATAGACACACATATATGTATGTAAATCTATGCTAATTTGTATTAATATAATTTCTGCATATTCATTTGTGGTTCTAGTATTCACATGTATATGTCTACTTTTCCAAAATAATTTGCTTAATGTCTTTTACCTCAATTTATGCTGTAATTTCCTCATCTATAAAATATGAATAATATCTATGTTATATAACTGCACATAGCATTTGATTCATTAACAGTCAACAAAATGTTGAAAATGAATTGAGTACATTTCATATTATTATTATTCAATTAATTTAAGGTTATGTAATTTTCACTGATGATAATGCCCAAGATTCGAATACCTATACACATAAAAAAATTAATTTTATGTCTAACAGATTGTAAAACTATTTCTGTATTCTCCCACAAGTGGGTTATCTAAAGTTTTTTTTTATGTCTTCATTTTAGGGCCATGGTTCTATTAATCCTCATGATACTATGGAAAAAACCATAAGACAACCAAAGCCAGTTGATGAGACGCTTAATTATATGTCTTTCTGCTATCTTTTTAAATGTTTTAGGATCAACAGATGGAGGACTCATGGGCCCCACTGCTGAACTATTGATTTTTGATAGGTTTGGAGAAATGAGGGGGGGGCAGATATTATTTTTAGTTGTTTTCTCACTGTCCAGTGAAGCCCCATTGGATAGCTTAAATTCATGGTTGAACAAATAGGTTCAATTAAACTTAGAGGGTAAGAAAACAAAACTCACAGGTATGAATCCGAGAATGAATTGTTGGAAAATGTAGGCAAAAATGGGAAAGGGTAGACATATTGATTTGCACCACTAAACCCAGTACTTGGAAGGCAAAGGCAGGCATATCACTGAGATTTCTAACCAACAAGGACTACACAGTGAGACCATGCAAACACAAACATACACAAACACTCACAACTAATGTAGAGATTTGGGAGGTGGTGGAGTGTAAGAGTGGTTAATATGCATTATGTACATGTACTATTAAAGACTAATTAACTTAATAAAAATTCCAAAAAATATGACAGATTGGGGTTGTATTGAATGGCTTTGAGTACATAAAACCTGAATGACTTACATCTTGCCAATTGTGCACTTTATATTTAGTTGTTGAGACATGTGTACACAATTTTAATAAAGGAGAGTATGTAATATGCTATAATATGATAGGAACCAGAGGGCCAAGGATCTCACAAGAAAGCCCAGAGAATCAACTAACAATTGCTTGCAGAAACTGAACAGACAACCAGGGAATCTGTGTTGGGAGCCGACTTTTAGCAGAAAGAGGCTATCAGCTTTGCAGCCATATTGAGCCATATACCCTGACATGAGACTTGGATTACAATAGCCTACAACAGCTGAGCACACTCTGATAACATCTTGCTTTAGATACCCAGGACTTTCCTTGGCTGTGTGAGATTAAAGGTGTGTGAGATTAAAGGTGTGTGAGATTAAAGGTGTGTGATTTAAGAGTGTGACTTAGAGATCAGATTTAGAGACATGACCTAAGGGCATGATTAAAGGTGTGACCAAAAGGCATGGCTTAGAAGTGAGACATATAAAAGGAGAGAATCAGACACTTTAGAAAATAAAACGGGCAGAACAATTTGGAGTAACAGAGATTCAGACACTAGGAGTAGGAGTAGACATTAGACACGATTGAGTACAACTAGGAACTAGGAGGAGTTGAAGTAGGAACTAGGGACTAGGAACTCAAGACTTGGGACTTGGACTAGGAAGAGAGACTGAAGAATAAATGGGATTGAATCACACTCTGTCTGGTCTCCATTCTTCGAGTCCGTACTCACTCTCTCTCTTGCTGAACCCTGACCCGCAGACCAGAGCAGCAGCTTGGGCCGGAAACAGTGGCCACCAAGCGTGGAGTGGAGAAGGCCACAACATTTCTTGCGCCCAAACGTGGGCTAGTGCGATTCTCAACAAATCTGTATGGAACTGACCTAGGCCCTCTCCATATATGCTATAGTTGTATAGTTGAGTCTTCTTGTAGGACTCCTAACAATGGAAACAGAATTGTCCCTGACTATTTTGTTGGCTTTTAAGATTTTTTCCCTCATAATGGATTGCTTCTTCTACCTTTAATATGAGGGAAGGTGTTTAGTTTAACTGTAATGTGATACAGCATGTTTGATGATAGATAGATAGATAGATAGATAGATAGATAGATAGATAGATAGATAGATAGAGATCCTGGGATCTCTTGACTAAAAGTAAAGTTTCTCAAAATAATTTAAAAGATATTCAAAAGATACATTTGCTGTCAATTATCTGAATTAAAGCAATCTAGAACTGAATCATTACCATAAAATAGACATCTCTGTGAGTACTGTCATCTAATTGTTAAAGGTTCTTTTTTATTTCTAAATACCATTTATTTAAGTGGGAATGATCTTGTAACATCCTCTTCTTCCCCTATGAAAATGTTACACAAAGCCAGAACTTGAGGCAGATTTGAAAGGAGCTTCTGTGTATACCTATTTGAATAACAATCACTATTGTTGGGTTGTTTGTTTATTTGTTTGTTTTGACTGTTTTGTTAACACATCTCTGTCTTCTGGGAGTTTAATTTGTAGTCCCCATGTACTAAACCAAACAGGAAAGAATAATAGTTTCTTATTTTTTATTTTGTTTTTGGTACAATGCTCATATTTCCTTGGAGCTTCATGCATGCTAGCTAGGCAAGGGCTCTTCTACTGCTTTATATCGCCTGCCCCTCAAAAGAGGTTTGGCCCCCACAGGAAGCAAAACTAATATAAATTTCAGATCAGGGAAAAGCTGTATGTGCCTGTGTTAACAAGCAACTGCTTCAAAATTTCTTCCCTTTATTTCAGTAGCTAATAGTTCAAGGTTCCCTTGCCTGATATCCAAAGACAATTCAACTAGCCTTCCATGTTTAAAGGTTCATGGCATGTCAGGGCAACTGCTCAGAATAGCAGTTTGTCTTTTGTCATTTACACTTTGACAACTGGAGTCAAGGACACCATTCTTTGAAATGGCCTCTTAGCTTTCAAGTCTTCACTCAAATTCATCATTCTCCTTTCTGTTAAACCTTTCAACTCTCAGGAATGTATTTTCTAGTTCCATGCATTTGCCTAAGAATTTCATGAATTTATTGTTTTTAATAGCAGAGTAAGACTGCATTGTGTATATGTACCACATTTTCTGTATCTATTTCTCTGTTGAAGAACATCTGGGTTCTTTCCAGCTTCTGGCTGTTATACATAAGGCTGCTATGAACATAGTGGAGCATGTGTCCTTGTGATATGTTAGAGGATCATTTGGGTATAAGCCCAGGAGTGGTATAGCTGGATCCACAGGAAATACTATGTCCAATTTTCTGAGGAACCACCAGGCTGATTTCTAGAGTGGTTGAACCAGCTTACAATCCCACCAACAATGGAGGAGTGTTCCTCTTTCTCCATATCCTTGCCAGTATCTGCTGTCATCTGAGTTTTTAATCTTAGCCATTCTGACTGGTGTGAGGTGGAATCTCAGGGTTGTTTTAATTTGCATTTTCCTGATGACAAAAAATGTTGAACATTTCTTTAGGTGCTTCATGGCCATTCCATATTTCTCAGTTGAAAATCCATTGTTTAGCTCTGTACCCCATTTTTAATAGGCTTATTTGGTTGTCTGGAATCTAAAAAGTTTTGTTCTTTGTATATATTGGATATGAGCCCTCTCTCAGATGTGGGATTGATAAAGATCTTTTCCCAATCTGTTGGTGGCCATTTTGTTCTATTGACAGTGTCCCTTGCCTTACAGAAGCTTTGCAATTTTATGAGGTCCCACTTGTCAATTCTTGATCTTAGAGCTTAAGTCATTGGTGTTCTGTTTAGGAACTTTTCCCCTGTGCCCATGTGTCCAAGGCACTTCTCCCCTTGCTCTTCTATTAGTTTCAGTGCAACCAATTTTATATAGAGGCTCTTGACCCACTTGTACTTGAGTTTTGTACTAGAAGATAAGAATGGATCAATTTGCATTTTTCTACATGCTGACCTCCAGTTCAACCAGCACTACCTGTTGAAAATGCTGTCTTTTTTCCAATTAATAGTTTAAGTTCCCTTGTCAAAGATCAAGTGACTATACCTATATGGGTTCATTTCTCGGTCTTCAATTTTCTTCCATTGATCTTCTTACCTATCTCTGTACCAATATGATGCAGTTTTTATCACTACTGCTCTGTAATACAGCTTGAGGTCAGGAATAGTGATTTCTACAGATGTTCTTTTATTATTGAGAATAGTTTTCGATATCCTGGGTTTTTTGTTATTCCAAATGAAATTGAGAATTGCTCTTTATATCTCTGTGAAGAGTCGAGTTGGAATTTTGATGGGAATTGCATTAAATATGTAGATTGCTCTTGTAAGTTGCTTTGATTTTACACCTTCTAATTGTGTTTGTGTTTTGAAATCCAACATGTCAGTTATGGAAATCTAACCAACAACTTTTGTTTTACTGTTCTGAGTGTCACAGAACCTTGGTATTCTAAAAATAGTTTGCAAGTACTGGAAAAATGAATCAGGCTTTAAGCAGAAGCAACAGGGTTGTGGACTTGATTATTGCTGGTATAGCAGCTTTAATTACATTAATTGATATCACCACTGCTTCTACAATTGCTGTGACACAAAAAGTTAAGAAAGCTACTTCTTTTAATCATTTAGAAAAAAAAAAAAAAAAAAAAAATGTTACTAATGTGTTAAATATACCAGAGGATTTTGATAGGGATTTGAAAGAACAGATCAATGCTCTTTAATACAATTCAAATTGTTGAAAGTAAGTTCAGAATTTAAGGGTAAGGAGCCATCTTGAGTGTCATGCCAAATACCATTGGATTCATGTTAGTTCTAAAATACACAGTGCTAGTCATTATAATTAGGAAGAAGTTTAAAGATATTTGCAGTGTATTTGGCATATACTCTCACACCTCTCTGGATGTTTTAATGATACATAGGGAGCTTATGAATTTCAAGAATGCTCCTCTGCTGAGCATTGATGCAGTAGATACTACAGATAAAATTTCCCATGTTGAGGTCAGTATTTCTATTTTGGTCAAGGTTCAAGAATAGCATATATAGCCCGTTTTGTCCTGGGAATACTTTTATTCCTGCCCATTGTGTTAAAGCTTTTCTTTAACAACTTCATCATGTTGGCAGCCAAAGTACATCACTTGAACCTGAAAATGGACTCCAGACAGAGCTATTAAATTAATAGGCTGGCAAGCCAAAAATGGGTAAGATTCTGCACAGAGTCTTACCAACCTAAGACAGAAATGCATTGCTTTTTATAATGAATATTCCATGATGGGTAAGGAAGGCATTCTTGTCAGAATGACCTAAGACAGGCTCAGTATTGCTAATGAAATAAAAATTGTGGGAGAGGCAGAGAACCTTTGTAGCTGCTTGGCAAGAATCTGACATGGGCCAAGGATAAGGAAATAGGCTGCTTGGCAGAATCATGACATTGTCCAAGAACAAGCAAGTAGGCTTCAGGCAGAAATTGGACATTAGGCTAGAACAAAAAAGTAATTTCAGGTATTAATCTAAATCTTAGGTTAGAACAAAGAAGTAATTTCAGACAGGATTCTAAATTTTAGGCTAGAACAAGGAAGTAGGCTTCAGATATGAAAATGACTTTGTGCTAGGACAGGGAATTAGGCTCAGATATTGTGGTCACCTTGATAAGCCCTTACAAACAATGATCATGTGAGTGTTCATGTAATTGGGTTTAATGCTTTGCTTTTTCTTTGACTATTTGTGTTTATTGTCTTGCTTGTTCCTTGACTATTTGCATCTATTTTATTGCTAGACCCTTAACCTACAACTGACCTTAATACATGCATGTAATTAAAATGGTATAAAAGCAAACATGAGGAGGGGAAATGAGATAGGGTGTTCTGGGGGGGGGGAATGGGGTAAAGGGATGACATCTGTATTGTAAATAAATAAAATATCCAAATAAAAACCCCTGAAACTCTCAAGGAAATTTAAAATAAGGAGTTGGTAAGTAAATAAAAAGATGTAATGCTTATTTTATTTTTTTAAAAGCATACCATTTTATATCATTTGAAAAAGACCTGGCAAATTACCATGTTATAGAACTTCTAAGGGCTTATGTCTCAAGTTCATGGATATAAGATACTTAAGGCAAACCTAAAAGAAGGGTCAGTGCAAAGTTATTTCACTGCTCTGTTGGTGGTCTCAGATTCAAGTAGTTTTCTCTTTCTTGAAAGACACTACATGCTATCTATGCTATTGAGAAAATAGTTATTTGGATTAGAGGTACATTTTGTCTATCTGCAGATAACGAACTAAAGTCTCCTCTCCAGACATGGGATAAAGGAGAACAAATACATGATTTCCCCTATGGATGAGGGGTACTTCTACAGAAAGGATTTTCCCTACACACTTGGCAGTTACTTAGGTATGCTTGGAAGCAGCAAGCCTTGTGAACCTTTCCCCTAGAATGGAATATTAGCAGGCCCAATCGTGTGCAGTGTTTTTCAGAATAATCACACCCAGTGAAATTTCATGATATTAAAAGCCTTGTCATACTAGAGGATAGCATTCCACAACTAGTCTATGCTGCTCTTTGATAATAAGGGACTAACCTATACACATATTTGGTGCACCAAGCACTTAATCCTCAATGTCTCTTTAAAAGCTGTTGAAACAGGCTGAAGAGATAGCTAAATGCTTATGACATCAAACTGCTCTTGCAGAAGATCAGAGTACAGTTCTAAGCATAAATGTGGGGTACCTCATAATTGCTTGTAATTCCAGTCTCAGGAAATTCCATTGTCTCTGGCCTTTAGGGGAACCTTCACTAATACACACACACACACACACACACACACACACACACACACACACACACACACACATATTTTAAAATAAAAATAAATCTTAAAATTAAATGCTGTTAACAAAAGCATACAGTAGAGCAGTTAAGATCCAAATTCTCAGGATGATTAATCAGCACTATAGTACTGTATTTCTTGTTGTTGTTGTTGTTTTGTATTTGTTTTTTTTTCCTCTAGGTTAAACATTTTTTGCCATTGGCGTGGGACAGTTTTGTATTCTTTCAATATACTTCTTACCTCTGATAATGGTAAATAACATTTTCACAAAAGGTGTTTTGCAGACAATGTACGTTTAGTTCTTGAAGTGTAATCATGGTAGTTTATGTGTGTGGTGTGAAAGATTATAAGTGGGAAGCTACTTCTGTGACAGAGAATAATACCATGAATGTTTGGAGGGAAAGAGACCATGGTACTTCAAGCCCCTGTTGCCTCATTTATGGCTTATATGAAACTGTGGAAAGTCACATTGATTAATGGCAAATATAGAATGGTTTGAGAAAATGAACACAGAAGATGCAGAAGATGAGTATAATGCAACACTGACTACTTAGTCTTTCCTACCTCTTATCTCTGGCATTCCATATCCATTAATATCAGTAGCTTGAGAATCAAATGACTACAATTATTGAGGCTGCAGGAATAAGAAGATACATGAACACTTTTTTCTTTGTGTATTACTGAGGTGATAATACTAGAGTATAATGAACACTAAGGGTTTGAAGACATACAAATTTTGTCCCCATTTATTTGTTCTCTAATTTCATGGTAATGGTCAAGGTTTAAAGTCAATGAGGTAACCTTGATTTTTTTACCCCCCTCTTCATCACTAAAACTGGCTATTTAAAAATTCAGAGTGCATCATAGGATATAACATCTGTCTCTGAACGCCACATGAATGTATTCTCAGTACCTTCTACTTTTACTCATAACATGTTATCAAAACCATGGAGAAAATATAACTTTTGTGATTTGATTTGAAGTGTATCTTTAAAGAAGCTTCTGAAGATGGTTCAGGGACTTTTTAATGATTCCTAGCTAATGCTCCTAAAGGGCAATGTGAGCTCACTGTGGTTGGGAAAAATCTGCTTAAAAGTATAGAAAAGAAAAATAAATATTGAATAGGATATTTAGAATGAAAAAGTGGACACAAACTGTGCTCTCCACTTTGAAATCATACAAAGCTCAGGCATGTGGTTGGCCCTGTATAGCAAAAAGCTGACTGCTATGCCTTTTCACTGAAGATAATGAAAACCCAACTGTGAGTGCTTGTCAGGACCGCTTTGAAAATTTCATTTCTTCTGCACATCCTCAAGCACACTTACATCTCCTGGCCTCATCTGCCACTGACCCAGTCTTATAGGAAATGCTGGAATTGTACTATTTTTATACAACATGGCCACCTATCCTCAGTACTAGTGTGCAGCTCAGCAAGACAGAGCTGTGACCTTTTTTCTTACTGTTGCTGTTGAAATTATAGAGGATTAGAGATTTCCCAGAATCTAATCTGGGTAATCTCTTCTATAGCATTAATCTCACTATTTGGCTTCCTGCTGTATATTTGTTTCTAAAAAGAAATAGCAGGTTTTAAATCCTTAGATATGAAAGTAACATTTGTTTACAGTGCAGATAACATCATTGATAACTTTAAATGCGTCTGTGTGTGTGAGCGGGGAACTTTAAATGTTCATAGTCTATTCCATGAGAAATCTCTAAATGAAAGTTTAAAATAACCTAATTTTTCACAAACTATAATTACTTTAATTAGAGAATAATTATATAAATAATACATTTGGATGTAGGTTTCAGTTTTTTGTTTTCTAAATATTATCATCTTTCAGTGTTTTCAAATGTGTAAACAGGAAACATTTGAGTTTAGATGAAGAGCAGGTGAACTGTCTGTGATATGAGGAGAGACAATCAAAGGATGATTAGGGTATTGAAAACTGCCTAACTAGGTGCTAATTTTTAAGTGAGCAGGTGTAGTCATTATAACTTTAAAATGAAAATATGTTGAATTAAGCCAACCCTTCAATATTAAAATAACATTAGAGGTCCAAATAATACTGATTATTCCCAGGGGGTAATTCAGACATGAAGTGCTTACCCCTTCAGTATGAGGAGAGAGCTGTAGGTTTGTAACTGAATGGTGAATTGGTTTTACATTTTATCAACTTTTAAAACATGTCTCAAGCATCATTAACATATCAAAATATTAATATTTTATTTATTGTTAAAGAATGATTAATTTTGCACAGAAATTGTACAAAACCCACAACGATCTTATAAGTACTTCAGGCAGCAGCCAATTAACATTTTCATTCTCAATTCAGTTGTTTTACTTATTGACACTGATGAGCATGGATCGATGCACAAAATCCTGTAATGGGGCACACAAACCTGACTCTGAGTTGAACAGGATGGTAAACTAAAGCAGATACATTGCATTTCAAGGTGACATAGCACATTTAATGCTCATTTATTTCACATATAGCTGCACATGAAACAGACAAAATTTCATTAAAAATGAATGCAACCAAAGAAAATAAACTAATATAGTATTTCATATGGGACTATTTTTGACCCATTAAACAGTGTGGAAGAATCTAAACACTTTCTAAGGATCCACGTGATGTTTAGAACATTTAGAAGTTTAATAAAGTTATCTTTAGTGCACAAAAAATATACTTCAGTATCTGGAAAGAGCTTAAGGCTCTTGAAAAGTCAAAATACACTACCACAAAATTCAAATGAATAATAAATGAATCTGAATGAACTTGTTTAAACTATTTAAGTAGGTGTCTTGTATGGTATGGTACCCTCAATTTCCAGCTAAGTTTAGTAAGCCTTCAAAAGTTCATGCAACCCTCCTCAATTCATCTATTCTCCATAACTCATTAGAGATTATACATTTATCACTTTGCTTTCACATTTAAACTATTTAGGCTTTTCTCTAACGGCAGTATATGAGCTAAGCATACTGTTTTGATAATTTCCACAATATGTAAATTAAAAATATTTTTGAAAAATTCTTGGATGTATACAATGTAACTTGATCATATTTACCACATTCTATCTTCCTCTACCCCTCCTTGTGATTCTATGTATATCTTTCATGAATTCATACCTTTATTATTTACTATTATTAAAACACCATGTTCAATAATTTGTGCTGATTCTTTGTGCATGAGTATGGGACTGTCCACTGGGACATGGGCAACCTACCAATAAACACATTACTAAAGAAAGTTGCTCTCCTTCCCTCAGCAACAATTTAATGTCAGTAATTTTTCTGTTATAGGTGGTGCTTCAGGAACCCATCTGCTATCCATGATAAACTTTGACTAGCTTGATTATTTATAGGTCTTGTGCAAGCAACTGCAGCTGCTGTGTATTGACACAATGTCATATCCAGAAGACAGCATCCCATAGCTCTTTGCTCTGCTCTCTGGCTCTTAAATTACTTTTGCGTCTTTTTCCATGATGTTCCTGACTTGTCATGGAATAGGTTTCTGTGGATGCCAATTACAGTTGCTCCACAGAAGGAACTCTATGTCTGATTTTGTAAAGCCAGTCAAACCCCAAACCCAGGGAGCCCATAAACCCTTGAGGAAACCCATTCTTGCTGTTTCTGTGAACAGTAATGTTGCCAAACTGACTTCTAAATACTTATGTTTATGTCTATAAATTTAGGCTTCTCGTATTTTTCAGTGGCTAATAGTTAATGCTATGAGTCTTCATAACAAATGAATATTTAAAGAACCTTTTGATGTCTGGCCCAATTATTACTAGTCTTTAGAGCATTAAATTTGATCCTGTCTTGGTTTTGTAGGTGCAATGCTTATGAGTAAAATAATTTATGAATGAGTGTTTCAAGTACATTTTTTGGTATTGTTTGTTTTTTGCTTTTGCTTTGCTTTGTGTATAATTGATAAAGATTTTTCTAGAAGAACACATGGTAATACTAAAACCTACCTTATATTAACCAAGACTGAAAATAATATGTCAGTAATGCACAAGTTTACATCAGGTTACAATTACTTGTCTTGGTCAAGATTGGTGCTTATGAATATATCAAATAAATCATAGAAGAGTTCTAATTTTCATGCTAAAAGTTCCCCTGTGATGTGCAAGAATGTAACCCCTTAATATTATTTAAGTGCAGCCACATGTATATGCTTAATACATATATAAGAAAACCTAAGATATTACAGTTTTCAAACTTAACCAAAATATGTTTCTTATACATCTGGATTGTATGTACATAAGACCAAAGAACTAAAAATAGATAACTGGGGATTAACTCAAATAAACCTTTCTGTAAAGGAATTTTATTTTTTCCCACTTCTACATTTGTCTTATTTCTTCTCTGATACTTTTCACTTCTAATATCTTAATGCATAGTTTGTTATTTTATTCCTGCTTCCTACACCTACCAAGATTAAAATTCAATGTAGAAATCATCATATATTAATCGATTAAATGAAATTTCCTGAGAATTACGTGAATTGGAAAATTAAGATATTTAAAAATTCTAACTTTAGTTATTTATGTGCTCAGAGACATTCTCTGGCATTTTCTTATTCCTCAAAAATTAAAGTGAATATTAAAGGAATCATTCTCTTTTCTTTCTCTCTTTCTTTGCTTCTTTCTTTGTTTGTTTGTTTTTTCTTTCTTTCTTAGTTTTTCCACATTTTTTTAAAAAATACTTCTTTTATTTTTTTACAGCTCAGGCATTGTTTTTTAATCTTTATTAAATTATTTAATTTAGTTACATTACCAATGTTGCCCCTTCACGATCCCTCCTCCCTGAATTCTTCACCCATTCTCTCCATTCTCTACCTTTGAGTGGGTGATTTCCAGCTTGCCCACCCATCCTTATATCACCGCCACTAGCACCCTTCTTCTCTGGGGCATCAATGGCAAGGTTGGGAAAAGCTCTTCACTTAACCCTACATCTGATAGAGAGCTAATATCCAAAATATACCAAGAACTCAAAAAGTTAGACTCCAAAACACCAAGTAACCCAATTAAAAATGGGGTACAGAGTTAAACAGAAAATTCTCAAAAGAGAAATCTCAAATGGCTACTAATCACATAAAGAGTTTGGGCATAGATTTTTTTTTCTCTTTTCACAGCATCTTCCTAGAGTCAAAAGCAAACTATAATTAATGCTCCAAGATATCTCTGTATAACCCCAACATGACTCATGTGTACCAAATTTGAAATTACTTAACTTCTGTTAGTTTCATTGGGTCTCTGTTTAGTTTCTGTTTCCATGATCTGTTCATTGTTGAGAGTGGGGTGTTGAAATCCACCACTATTACTGTGTGAGGTGCAATGTATGCTTTTCATCATAAAACAAAAGAATATACCTTTTTCTCAGCACCTCATGGTACCTTCTCCAAAATAGACCATATAATTGGTCACAAAACAGGCTCCAACAGATACCAAAAGATTGAAATAATCCCTCGCATCCTATCAGATCACAGACTAAGGTTGGCCCTCAATAATGAAAAAACAATGGAAAGCTCACATTCACGTGGCAACAGAACAACGCTCTACACATTGAAGACTTGGTCAAGGAAGAAATGAAGAAACAAATTTAAAAATTTTAGAATTTAATGAAAATGAGGACACATCATACCAAAACTTCTGGGACTCTATGAAAGCAGTGCTAAGAGGAAAACTCATAGCTCTACAAAAGTGCCTACAAAAGGAAACTGGAGAGAATATACACTAACAACTTGACAGCACACCTGAAAGCTTAGGAACAAATGAAGCAAATACACCCAAGAGTAATAGAAGTCAGGAAATAATCAAACTCAGGGCTGAAATCAACCAAATAGAAACAGAAAGAACTATACAAAATATCAACAAAATCAGGAGCTGGTTCTTTGAGAAAATAAACAAGATAGATAAACACTTAGCAAAACTAACCAAAGGGCACAGAGACAGTATCCAAATTAATAAAATCAGAACTGAAAAAGGAGACATAACAACAGTAACTGAAGAAATTAAAAAAAATACATCATCACATTCTACTACAAAAGCCTATGCTCAACAAAATTGGAAAATCTGAATGAAATGGACAATTTTCTAGATAGATACCAGGACCAAAATTAAATCAGGAGCAGAAAACCATCTAAACAGTCCCTTAACCCTTAAAGGAATAGAAGCGGTCATTAAAAGCATCCTTACCAAAGAAAGTCTGGGACCAGATGGTGTTAGTACAGAATTCTATCAGATGATCCAGGAAGACCTAATACCAATTCTCTTCAAACCATTCCACAGAATAGAAACAGAAGGAACACTACCTAATTCATTCTATGAAGCTACAATTATGCTCATAACTAAACCTCACAAAGACCCAACAAAGAGAAGTTCAGATCAATCTCCCTTATGAATGTTGATGCAAAAATATTCAATAAAATTCTCGCAAACCAAATCCAAGAACACATCAAAACAATCATTCTTCATGATCAAGTAGACTTTATCCCAGGAATGCAGGGATGGTTCAATATTCAGAAATCCATCAATGTAATCCACTACATAAACAAACTCAAAGAAAAAAAACCACATGATCATCTCACTAGATGCTGAGAAAGAATTTGACAAAATTCAATATCTCTTCATATTAAAAGTCTTGGAAAGATCAGGAATTCAATGCACATACCTAAACATAGTAAAAGCAATATACCGCAAGCCAGTAGCCAATATCAAACTTAATGGATAGAAACTTGAAGCAATCCCATTAAGATCAGGCACTAGACAAGGCTGTCCACTCTAACACTACCTATTCAATATAGTACTGGAAGTCCTAGCCAAAACAATTAGACAACAAAAGGAAGTCAAAGGGATATAAATAGGAAAGGAAGAAGCCAAAATTTCACTATTTTCAGATGATGTGATAGTATACTTAAGTGACACTAAAACTTCCACCAGAGAACTCCTAAACCTGATAACTTCAGTGGCTGGAGATAAAATCAACTCAAACAAATCAGTAGCCTTCCTCTACTCAAAAGACAAACAGGCTAAGAAATTAGGGAAATGACACACTTCATAATAGTCACAAATAATATAAAATATCTTGGTGTGAATCTAACCAAGCAAGTGAAAGATCTGTATGACAAGAATGTCAAATCTCTGAAGAAAGAAATCGAAGAAGATCTCAGAAGATGGAAAAATCTCCCATGCTCCTGGATTGGCGGGATTAATTTAGTAAAAATGGCCATCTTGCCAAAAGCAATCTATTGATTCAATGCAATCCTCATCAAAATTCCAAATCAGTTCTTCATAGAGATAGAAAGAGCAATTTGCAAGTTCATTTGGAATAACAAAAAACCCAAGATAGCGAGAACTATTTTCAACAATAAAAGAAATTCTGAGG
The DNA here is from genome assembly GCF_011762505.2 of Arvicanthis niloticus. Taxonomy (NCBI): domain Eukaryota; kingdom Metazoa; phylum Chordata; class Mammalia; order Rodentia; family Muridae; genus Arvicanthis; species Arvicanthis niloticus. The sequence goes on from NC_047661.1 coordinate 4,226,302, forward strand.
GAATCGCCATCCCTGACCTCAAGTTGTATTACAGAGCAATAGTGATAAAAAACAAAACAAAACAAAATAAAACAAAACAAAAGAAAACAAAACCCTGCATGGTATTGGTACAGAGACAGGCTGGAAGATCAATGGAATAGAATTGAAGATCTAGAAATGAACCCACACACCTATGGTCACTTGATCTTTGATAAAGGAGCTAAAACCATCCAGTGGAAGAAGGACAGCATTTTCTACAAATGGTGCTGGTCCAACTGGAAGTCAGCATGTAGAAAAATGCAAATCAATCCATTCTTATCCCCTTGAACAATGCTCAAGTCCAAGTGGATAAAGGACCTCCACGTAAAACCAGCTACACTGAAACTAATAAAAGAGAAGGTGGGGAAGACCCTCGAATCCCCTAGGCATAGGGGAAAAGTTCTTGAACAGAACACCAATGGCTTATGCTCTAAGATCAAAAATTGACAAATGGGGACCTCATATAATTGCAAAGCTTCTGTAAGGCAAAGGACCCTGTCAATAGGACAAAAGGGCAACCAACAGATTGGGAAAAGACCAATCTTACATCTGATAGAGGGCTCATCCAATATATATAAATATACAATATATTGGCTCTATCTAATATATACAAAGAAATCAAGAAATTAGACTCCAGACAACCAAATAACCGTATTAAAAATGGGGTACAGAGCTAAACAAAGAATTCTTAACTGTGGATACTCGAATGGCCGAGAAACACCTTAAGAAATGCTCAACATCCTTATTCATTAGGGAAATGCAAATCAAAACAACCCTGAGATTCCACCTCACACCAGTCAGAATGGGTAAGATCAAAAACTCAAGTGATAGTAGATGCTGGCGAGGATATGGATAAAGAGGAACACTCCTCCATTGTTGGTGGATTGCAAGCTGGTACAACCACTCTGAAAATCAGTCTGGCTTTTCCTCAGGAAATTGGACTTAGCATTACCTGAGGATGCAGCTATACCACTCCTGGGCATATACCAAGAAGATGCTCCAACATATAACAAGGACATATGCTCCACTCTGTTCATAGCAGCCTTATTTATAATAGCCAGAACCTGGAAAGAACCCAGATGTCCTTCAACAGAGGAATGGATACAAATAATGTAGTACATTTATACAATAGATTATAACTCAGCTATTAAAAATAATGAATTTGAGAAATTCTTAGGTAAATGGATGAAACTAGAAAATATCATCCTGAATGAGGTAACCCAATCACAAAAGAACACACATGGTATTTATTCAGTGATAAGTGGATATTAACCCAAAAGCTTGAAATAGCCAAGATTCAACTCACAGACTACATGAAGCTCATGAAGAATGAAGACCAAGTGTGGGTGCCTCGGTCCTACTTAGGAGTAACAAAATACTCAGGGAAGCAAATATGGAGACTAAGTGTGTGAGAGAAACTGAAGGAGGGGCCATCTGGAGACCATTCCACCTGGGCATTCATCTCATGTGCAGTCACCAAAGGTAGACACTGATCTGAATGTCATGAAGTATATGCTGACAGGAGCCTGATATAGCTGTCTCCTTAGAGGTCTGCCAGAGTCTGACATATTTAGAGGCAGATGCTCACAGCTAACTACTGATCTGATCTTCCCAATGGAGAAGTTAGAGAGAAGACTGAAGGAGCTGAAAGGCTTTGTGGCCCCATGAGGAGAGCAACAATACCAACCAACCAGAGCTCCCCAGCGTCTAAACCACCAGCCCGGGAACACATAGGGAGAGACCCATGACTCCAGCTATATTTGTATGAGAGGATGCCCTTGTTGAGCATATGTGGGAGAGGAGATCCTGGGTCCCATGAAGTCTGAACACCGAGTAGGGGTGAATTTGAGTGGGGAATTGGGGGGAGGTGGTATTGGGAGGTAAATGGGGACACATCCTCATCGAAGCAGGAGTAGGGGGGATGGGATAGGAGGTTCCTGGGTGGTGGGGGGATGGGGTAAGGGGATAAAATCTGAAATGTAAATGTAATATAATAATAAAAGAAATTACTTAAATATCATAAATATAAAAATAAAAGAGATCAATCTTGAACAGAGCTCCATGAGGTATGTATATGCATTTACTGACAAAACTTTTTTGGGGAGTGGTGGTAGCACCATACTGAAGAGAGCATTTCCTATCAAGCACTTTTGAGTGCTCAGAAAGGATCCATTTCTCCATAGCATTTTACTTAAACACTGTGTAGGTGACACTGCGATGAACCCATCAGTGTGATGTATAATATAGATGTTATTGCACATAATAGAAACCATCCATTGGGCATAATGGACTTTTGTTGCCTGCATGCTGGCACCAAGCTGATATAAATGTGCTTTTATGTATTTCCTCTTAAAGGGCCAATGTAGCTTCATGCTTTATTTTTTGTAGAAGATTTAGTGAGCATCTCTCTTTTAGTAGCTGCCTTCTATATGCACCCCAGGATCCCTGATAGCTCTAATTATATACTGCACTCTTTTCTCTTCCTTCCTTGCTGTTCTTGGCCATTGCTTTGCTTGTTGACATTTAAACAGTGGAAGCTGTTTATAGTTCATTAAACACTTTAAGTTGTTGTTCTAAAGTTGTATCCTTTACTCGTATTTCCATATCATTGCCTGCTGTTGTCACAGGAAGACATGCAACAAAATTGGAAAAGAGTAATCAGATATGCACACTATTGTGAATAAAACCAAGTTACTCACGTGAGTCACAGAGTCTGACTCTATACTATGTTTCATAGGGCATTTAGCATAATATGTTTAGACTTTTATGTTTTTGAAGAAGACATTTCATGTTTCTTTCTAAAGCAGCAATTTTCTTAGTTACAAATACTTCTTAAATATAAACACTAGCCAAAAGGAATATAAGCTCAGATGATGATATGATGCAGCATAGGAAATGTGACTGTTAGAAATCTATGCATTTTCATTTATTACCATAGTAGAAGATGTAACTTTTCCAACAAATAATCCATTAGAATGGTACAACTGTCTAATGAAAGAGTTATTGGTATTCAGACTACCAAGGAGAATGCAAGAGACAATAATGGGAATTGAAGAAAGGCATCCCTTTGGTTTTCGTTTTGTTTCTTTGTTTTTGTGGGATTTTTGTCTGTTTGTTTGTGTTTTGTTTTGTATTTGTTTACTTTTACTTTTTATTTTTGGACTAGGCACACTGGGACTGCTGTTTCTTGAAGTTCTGGAAAAGGCTTTGTGTCAGTCACTGCACTAAAAAACTACATAGACTAGAGTAAATTGCATTCACTTCTAAAAGCAGTATAATCATCTTATGAATATAGTTACAGGTTACAGGTTTATTGTTTTTATTTTTTTATATTTTAGTTGCTTCAACAATTGAAAAATATGCCTACAACATATTAGCTTATGAAGAAAGATTAATTTAAATTATCACATGGTCTGTGCATATATATATATATATATATATATATATATATATATATATATATATATATTCTTTATTTACATTTCAAAAGTTATCCCCTTTCCTGGTTTTCCCTCTGCAAAGCCCCTATACTATCTCTCCTCCCCCTGTTTTTATGAGAGTGCTCGCACACCCACCTAACTACTCCCACTTCAGTGCCCTGCCATTCTCCTACCCTGGGGTACCAAGCCTTCACAAGACTGATGGAAAGGCCATCCAGAGACTGTCCCACCTGTGGATCCATACCATATACAGACACCAAACCTAGACACTTTTATGAATGCCAAGAAGTACTTGCTGACAGATACTCTCCCCCCCCCCCCACACACACAGTGGACATCTTTATTGTTTACAGCTGGAGTTTCATCATATTTCCATGCTGAGTCATGAACAGTGAGTGACAAAGCTAACCAGAGGCTACATACATCAAAGAGAGCTAAACTTGTACAGCTCACTTCCTTTCACAGGCAGAATATAAATAGATGCCCTCTACAATGCACAATGGTTTTAGTCTCTAAGGAATTGAAATGGGATCTTGAAGAATGTAGACAAATTCCGATGCAGTAAAGACAAGCTGAGATGCTGTGCAACTGTTTAAGGGTTCCTGGTGCTGCATCTTGGTGAATCTTGCACTAACACCAAATGGAGATTCGGAAAGCACTAGGTTCACTTAGGGGCTGTGCACAGGAACCAAAGGCAGAACAATACTAAACATTGCTGAGAGCATCCACCCCAGGTAGGACTTTAACTTCCAGGAGCTCTATCTAGACTGGCACAGCCCCCAGTGCTCACATGGCTGACTTTATCCTCTGTGTTACATTTGACACATCAAGTAGCAGTGTCTCTACCAACCTAGATGCACCCTAGTGATGCAACTCCTAGAAGTGGCTTTCACCACCTCATCCATGAGTGACTTGGTTCCCCTGGCAAAGGATTCCCATTCAAATAGCCCAAGACGACCATTCCAAACAATCTGCTTAACTCGGGGCCACAGCCTCAGCATATTTCTTGCTGCTCTTCAGTACCACAGTCCAAGCCCAGCCAGCCAGCAGGTATACCGGAGGCCACAGTAGCTTGACCAGTCTTGGCATTCTCATTAAATTTGTCAGCAGTGACAAAGTCAACAGGCAAGGTAATCGTCACACCATTTTTCTCAGCTTTGGACATGAGATCTTTGACAATCTTGGCTCCTTCTTCATCATACAGAAATGTGCCAATGTCCATGTTGTTGAGCACCTTAAGGAAGGTAAAAGCCTTTTCACCACCAATGATCATCTCATTGACTTTGTCTAGCATATTATTGATCAGCTGGATCTTGTCTGCAACTTTAGCTCCTCTCAAGATAGCCAGGAAGGGTTGCTCTGGACTCTCCAAAGCCTTGGCAAAGTAGTTCAGCTCCTTCTTCATCAAAAATCCACCAGCCTTCTGTGTCAGCTTCACACCCACCATGGAGCTGTGGGCTTGGTGTGCATTCTCAAAAGCATCACTGACATCTCTAGACATCTCCTAGTTTGGACAGTGAGGCTCAGAAAGCATCAATTTTTAACCTTGTTCCTAGAAGCATCTTTTCCCTTCTCTTCTTCCTCTACATGGAAGTGGAGGTTCTCCAGCAGGATGACAGCCCAGCCGCTGGTTTGGCACAGGCATTTTCAACTTCTGGGCCCACACAATCCTTCAAGAACAGAACATCCTTGCCTAGCAGAGACTTGAGTTCTGAAGCAACTGGCTCTAAGGAGTACTTGTCAGGCATGGGAACACCATCAGGCTGACCCAGGTGGCTCAGAAGGACAACTGACTTGGCTCCATTGTCCAAGCAGAGTTTGATGCTTGGAACAGCAGCCTTGATCCTTTGGTTATTTGTTATCTGGTTGTTCTTCATAGGAACATTGAAGTCCACCGTCATCACGACCTGCTTCCCCTTCACGTCCAGCTTGTTCAAAGTCAGCTTGTTAGGAAGCAACATTTTGGCAATACCATGAGGTTGAGAGGCCCGGAGCTGAGAAAGAGGCCAGATACTCTTAATAACTATAAGTGGGAATTGTTCCATGCTTAGAACATGGCTCTTTATTAGAAATGAAAGCAAACTCCCAAGAAACCAAATTTAAAGCAGGAAGAACAACATAGGAAAAGGTGGTTTCTAATTTACACTGTCTTTCCTGATGTTTGCTCTAAGGGCATCCAGAAGAAGGAGATTCATGTCCAAGGGATATTAAAGTATTGCCATGACAAGACCTGCAGAGAGCAGGTATATCTCAGGATCTACTATTGTAATAGGCTAGAAAAGCACCAAAATTGTATCAGTTTCTGTCAAATTGCATCCATGGCTAAGGAAAGACACTAGCCATAACTGAAGTGTGTAGCTGCATTTAGACTCAGAAAAGTCCTATGAGTGAAGATTTAAAAGTGAATTCTGAATTTCCTTGGAGAGCTCCAAAACGTTGGAGATGCCAGAGATAAGAAGAGCTAACGGGGATGGGAAACCAGCCTTAGAGAGAGAAGTGTTTCAGTTGATGAAATTGAAAGGAGTTGAAAATCCGAAGAGTACTTTGACATCAGACATGGAAATGCAAAGCTTGGAGTTTGGTCAGCTGGTTTTTGGTCTTATTGTGGGCCAGTATTTACTCATTGTGCTCTTTTTTTCTCCTTTTTGGAATGGTAATGTATATCTTGTGTCATTATATATTGGAAGTATGTTGATGGTTGGCTCTAAAGTTTGAATTAATCTGGCCCTCAAAAATCAGGAATCTGCATTTTCAAAAGCTGAAGAGCTAGTCACAGCTTGTTTAAAATTAACGTCTCTCTCTCTCTCTCTCTCTCTCTCTCTCTCTCTCTCTCTCTCTCTCTCTCTCTCTCCTCTGTGAATGTATCTGTTGTGTGGTGTGTGCGCGCGCGCGCGTTTGTCTTTCATTCGGGAATACAGAGGGCTCTGACAGGTGGCTGGGACTGTTACGCGCGGGGAGCAGAAACGTGATCTGGTTTTTCATTTTGACTTTACAGAGGATGACAGTTAATAGATTGTGAATCTCATAAGAGACTTTGAACACTTTTAAATTTAAAAATTTTTAAACAGTGCTGATACTGTGATAGATTATGGAGATTTTTGAAGTTGGACTGTGATTTGGTTTTACGCCTATGGAAACCAGAGAGTGGAATGTCGTGCTATGAATAAAAATGGCTCCTAGAGGCTCTTATGCAGTGGAAGTATTAGAAGGTATGGACTTGTTGGAGTAGATGTGACCTTGTTGTAAGAAATATATCATTGGAGATGAGCTTTGAGTTTTCTGAAGTTAAAGCCAGGCCCAATGTTATTTTCTCCCCCTGCTACCAGCTAATACGTATGTAGAACTCTTGGCTTCTTCTCCAGTACCGTGTCTGCCTGCTTGCTGTCATGCAGCATAACTGTGGCTTCATAGAATGAACTGGGTAGCATTCCTTCTGTCTCTGTTTTGTGGAATACTTTTGAAGAGTATTGATACTAGGACTTGTTTGAAGATCTGATAGAGTTCTGCACTAAACCATCTGGTCCTGAGCTTTTATTGGTTGGGAGACTTTAAATGACTACTTCTATTCTTTAGGAGTTATGGTACTGTTTAGATGGTTTATCTGATCCTGATTTAACTTTGGTATTTGATATCTGTCTAGAAAATTGTCCATTTCTATCAGATTTTCTAATTTTGCTGAATATAGGCATTTGTAGTAGAATCTGATTTTTTTTAATTTTCTCAGTTTCTATTGCTTTATCTTCTGTTTCATTTCTAATTTTGTTAATTTCAATACTGTCTCTGTGCCCTCTGGTTACTATGGCTAAGAGTTTATTTATCTTGTTGAGTTTCTCAAAGAATCAGCTCCTGGTTTTGTTGATTCTTTCTATAGCTCTTTTTGTTTCTACTTGGTTGATTTTAGCCCTAAATTTGATTATTTCCTGCTGTCTACTCCTTTTGAGTGTTTTAGCTTCATTTTGATTTAAAGCTTTCAAGTAAGCTGATAAGCTGGTAGTGTATGCTCTTTCCAGTTTCTTTTTAGAGTCACTTAGAGCTATGAGTTTTCCTTTTAGCACTGCTTTCATTGTGTCCCATATGTTTGTGTATGTTGTGCATTCATTTTCATTAAATACTAGAAAATCTTTTTTTTCCTTCTTTATTTCGTCCTTGACCAAGTTATCATTGAGTTGGGCTTTGTTCAGCTTCCATGTACATGTGGGCTTTCTGTTGTTTATGTTGCTATTAAAGACCAGCCTTGATTTGTGGTGATCTGATAGGATACATGGGATTATTTCAATCATCTTGTATCTATTCAGGCCTGTTTTGTGACCAAATATATGGTAAATTTTGGAGAAGGTACCATGAGGTGCTAAGAAGAAGGTATATTCTTTTGTTTTAGGATAAAATGTTCTGTAGATGACTGTTAAATCCATTTAGTCCATAACTTCTGTTAGTTTCACTGTGTCTCTCTTTAGTTTGTGTTTTTATGATCTATTCATTGCTGAGAGTGGGGTGTTGAAGTCTCCCACTTTTATTGTGTAAGGTGCGATGTGTGCTTTGAAGTTTATAGTAAAGTTTCTTTTATGGATGTAGGTGCCCTTGAAGCATTGATCTTCAGAATTGAGAGTTCTTGGTAGATTTTTTTCAATGAGTATGAATTGTTCTTCCTTATCCCTTTTGATAACTTTTGGCTGAAAGTTGATTTTATTTAAAATTAGAATGGCTACTCTAGCTTGTTTCTTGGAACAATTTGCTTAGGAAATTGTTTTCCAGGCTTTTACTTTGAGGTAGTGTGTGTCTTTGACTTGAGATGTGTTTCCTGTATGCAACAAAATGCTGTGTCCTATTTACTTATCTACTCTGTTAGTCTATGTCTTTTTATTGGGAAATTGAGTTTATTGATATTAAGAGACACTGATTAAACTAATTGCTTAAAACATACTCTACTTTGCCAGACCAGTTTCTGCCATATAGCTTTATGTTGATTCCAAGGATCAAACTATGTCTCTAGTGCGCACCTAAAGTTTTAAGTTAAATAGTTTATGTAGCATTGTTTTTACATCCACATACACTTTAAGATAATAAAGATGTTCTAAGTGACCATTACCCACTGCCCACAATAACTTTTCAAAACTACGTATTCTCTGAATTTAACCATCTACTATAAGAAACTTTTGTGATGAAAGCTGAGAGATGAACTAATCTCTGAGTATAGCAATACATCATTAAGTATCAGTTTAATATTATACCCAATAAACATTCTAATAGTCGTAGGTTCTCCCCCAGTGTCTTTAGCCTATTTGTCTACAGTGTACTAGTTTTGGTAATGGTGTTTGGAATGGCTTCCATCTTGTAAAGTAGGCCTTATATCCACTAGGAAAATGTTTTGTTATTCCCAGGTTTGTGCTACTGACACCAGTTGGCATATCTTGCCTTGTTAACCATAGCCCACAGAATTCACAAGTGAATAAGACTGTGATTTTCTTTGCTGGCAGCATGCATAGTACCTTCCATTACTTAGAAAGCTTGTCAGTATGGATAAAACTCGCAGTTGAGTATGAGCTTGCTTTCAATGTGTTCTATCATTTGCATATGTTGTGTCTTCCACAAGTGGGGGTTTACATTAAGAGTAATGACAAACACCTGTAATAATTGGTGTCTATGGGCTCTCAATAACCAACCACACAAAAAGATATAACCTATTTCTACTAGTATGGGGCTTTTTATTTACTGTCTTGTAGTATTTAGCAGGGCATTTTGTAAGACCACAAAGGAATAATAGTTGATAACAAGAGCAATGGAAACCATAGAAAATATACAAAGTCGTGGAAGTTTAATAAAACATCAGTGGAAGAAAATTGTGTCAAACCTGAATTACAAAGGAGAAAATCAACTAGACACACACAGGTGTAGGTGTATGTGTGCAATTGTGGCATGCATACCTTGCAAGTAGCCAACAACTTTTTATTTTGACTTAAGACCCACACAACAAAAGGCTACAAGAAAACCTAGTTAGATACTCTATATTAGTAAAGTTATAGTTATTGGAGGAGAATTTAACCACTAATTTACTAAACCAGTATAATCCCTAACAACAATCTATAAATATTTATTTATATTTATACTCAGAGTTAAGTGTAGTCTTTTCTCCTTCTTAAAGAAATTTTCCTTTGCAATAGATGGAGTCCACTAAGAAAACCACAACCAAACTACAGAGTAGTAGAACCCAATCCAATGTATACATCAAGAAAATACTCTGGCACTCCATGTGTCAGGAGTGTAGGCCTAGACAGGCCATTGAAGATGGTATGAAGGTAAAGCCTAGATTCCTTGGAGAGCCCAAAATTTTAGAGATGCCAGATCCATGGGAAACCTGCCAAGGACAGCTTCTAACAGGCAGTGGAACAAGCATGAGAAACATGTGTGTTGCAGTCAGCAAACCAGAAGGGAGTTGGAGAGCTAAATACCATTTTGATATCAAATCTGGAGGTGCAGAGTTTGGGGTTTGCCCATTTAGTTTTGAGGTTTGTTTTTCTCACTATTTTTCACTATTGTTTCTTCTTTCCCTTTTAAACAGTAAAGTATATTCTATGGAATTGTATATTGGAAGTATGTGATCTGTATTTAAGATTTAAATGGAATTACAGTTAAGAGATTCCATGAATCTCAGAAAAGACTTAGAACTTTGGACTTTTAAACAGGGATGAGATCATTTTAGACTATAAAGATTTTTAAAATAGTACTGATTGCATTTCTGCATTATAATATATTTACAAGCCTGTTCATGCCAAAGATAAGAATATGGTGATTCGAGCGAAAATGGCCTCCATAGGCTCATAGGGAATGGCACTAATAGAAGATGTGGCATTGTTGGAGTAGGTGTAATCTTGGAGAAAATGTGTCACTGTTGATGGGATTGCAGGTTTCAGAATTCAAGCCAGGCAGCATTATTCTCTTTTTCTAATGCCTGCTGATCCAGATATAGTAAACTTGGTTTCTTCTCTAGCACTGTGTCTGGATGTATGGCACCGAGTGCTTTCTCACATAAAGACTAATTCTCTGAACTATTAGCCATCCCATATTAAATATGCTCCTTTTTTGTAGTGGTGTCTCTTTACAAACAATAGAAACAAACAGAAGAAAAATATGTGTTGCAGTCAAAGGACAAAGACATTGTCCTTTGTTACACAGAAGTTTTAAAGTTTCACGAGGTCTCCTTTATTTCTTGTTCTAGTGGCTGTGCTGACAGTATTCTGTTTGGAAAGTCTTTTTTTCTGTACCAATGAGTTCAAGATGATGTCTTATGTTCCCTCCGATAAAATTCAGTGTATTTGGTCTTATGTTGAGTCTAATCCATTTGGAGTTGAGCTTTGTTCATGGTAGTAATTATGGAACTATTTTGGTTCCCTGATATCTAGATGTCTAGTATTAGCTGTACCAGTTGTTGAATACATTGTCTTTTTAACAGTGTATTTTAGGCTTCTTAATAAATAAAAACCACACACACACACACACACACACACACACACACACACACACACACACAAATAGGTGTCCATAGGTGTGTGTCTTAATGTGGTCTTCAACTTGATTCCATTTGTCAAGAAGTATCTATTTTTATTTATTCACTTTACAACCTTCCTACTGGTCCCATCCACTGTCACACCCTTCAACAAACCTTTCTCCTACTCTTCACCTTGGAGAGGGTAGGAGCCCCTGTATCCCCTTATACTGGCACATCAAGTCTCTGCAGGGCTAGGTACATCCTCTCCCACTGAAACTATCTAGGCAGAGCAGCTAAAAGAATACTTCCCACAAACAGATAACAATTATTTTGAGATTGCCCCTATTCAGGACCCACATAAAGATCATGTGCTACCTATGTGCATGGAGGCCTAAGTCCAGTCCGTGTATGCTCTTAGTTTTGTGACTTAGTCTCTGAGAGACCCAAAGGTCAGGTTAGTTGAATCTGGAGGTTTTCCTGTGGAGTTCCTATCACCCACATTGCCTGCAATCCTTCCCCTTACTCTTCCATAAGAATCTACTAGCTCCATTCACTGTTTGTATGTGGGTTTCTGCATCCCTGTGAGTCAGCTGCTGTGTGGAGACTAAAGACACTCAAATGACAGCCATGCTTGACTCCTGTCTACAAGTATAACACAGTATAATTAATAGTGCCTTGACTGATGCTTGCCAATGGGATGGATCTCAAGTTCAGCCTGTTATTGCTTGGCTATTCCCTCAGTCTCAGCCCCAATTCCTGCTCTGCATTTCTTGTAGACAGGTAAGTTCTAGAAAGAAAGTTATGCTGGTGGGCTGCTTGGCAACTGAGGTGGCCTCTTCAGCTCTTGTATCCCCAATGGTATGATTCACAGATCTGGTCATCCCCTTTGATTCTTAGGCTCATCCCTTCCTTATCCTAGGTCTCTGTTGCATCTTGGAGATGCCTCCTACCTCCCCACATAGTTGCAGATTTACATTCATGGCTATCTGGCCATCTCTCCTGTCCCTCCCCACACCTGATCCTGAAACCCCCATTCGATCCTCTCTCCCACTCAGTTCCCTTCCTAGATCAACCTGTTATGATTATTTTATTTCCCCTTCTAAGAGAGATTCAAGCATACTTGAGTGGGGCTTTCTTGTTGTTTAGCTTCTTTGGGCCTTTGGAGTATAATATGTATATCCTGTATTTTATGGCTAATAAGCACTTATAAGTGAGTTCTTTAGGAACTGTGTTACCTCACTAGAGGATAGTATTCTCATGTTCCATCCATTTGCCTGCAAAATTCTTGATGTCTTTGTTTTTAATAACTGAACAGTATTCCATTGTGTAGATAAACCACAGGTTTTTTTTATCCATTCTTCAGTTGAGGGACATCTAGGTTGTTTACAATTTCTGGCTTCTACAAATAAAGCTACTATGAATAGTTAAGCAAGTATCTTTGTGGGATGGTGGAATGTCTTTGGGTATATGCTTAGAAATGGTATAGCTGGGTTTTAAGGTAGAACTATTACTAGTTTTCTGAAAAATGGCAAAATTGATTTCCAAAGTGTTTATACAAATTTATGTGGCCACCAGCAATGGAAGAACGTTCCCCTTGCTTCACATTCTCATGAGCATGTTCTATCTCTTGAGTTTTTGATCTTAGCCATTCTGAGTGCTCTAAGATGGATACTCAGTGTCATATTGATTTGCATTTCCCTGATGACTAAGGACTTTGAACATTTCTTTAAAAGCCTCTTGGCCATTCGAGATTCTTCTTTTGAGAATTCTCTATTTAACTCTGTTCCCCATTTTTTAATTGTGTTATTTGGGTATCTAACTTGTTAAATTATTTATAAATTTTAGATATTAGCCCATATCAGATGTAGGGTTGGTAAAGATCCTTTCCCAATATGTAGACTACCTTTTTGTACTCTTGACAGTGTCCTTAACCTTACAGAAACTTTTTCAGTTTCATGAATTCATATTTATCAGTTGTTGATCTTAGAATCTAAGGTACTGGTCTCTGCTCAATAAACTGTCTCCTGTGTCAATCCTTTATCTTCTATGACATTTAGTATACTCAGTTTCATGTTGATGTCCTTGATCCACTTGGATTTGAATTTTGTGAAGGATGAGAAATACTGTTTATTTGGACACTTCTAGAATCCAGCTAGAAAAGCACAATTTGGTGAAGATGTTTTTAGTTTTTCATTGTAATCGTTTTGGCTTCTTTATTACAAATCAAGAATTTAGAGGGGGTGTAGATTTATTTCTGGATGTTCAATTAAATTCCATTCCATTGGTATAATATCACTCAGATTTTATCACTATTTCTCCATAGGACAACTTGAGTTTAGGGATGGTGATTCCTTTCAAAGTTCTTTTATTGTTCAGGATTGTTTTGGCTATCCTAGGTTTTTTGTTTTGTCAAATGAAGTTGATAATTGTTTTTTACAAGGTCTGTAAAAATATGTATTGGAATTTTGATGGCAATTGCATTGAATCTATGGAATGTTTTTATTAAGTTGTCTACTTTCACAATGCTGATGTTACCTATGTGCATGGGAGATCTTTTCATCTACTGATATCTTCAATTTCTTTCATCAGAGACTTGAAGTTCTGGCAATATAGATAGTGAAAACTTTCTGGCTTAGAATTACAAAAAGATATTTCATAATATTCATGGCTATTATAAAGGATATTGTTTCCCCAATTCCTTTATCAGCCTTCTAACCATCTGGGTAAAAAGGGGCTACTAATTTCTTTGAGAAAATTTTGGATTCAGCCACTTTTCAGATGTGCTGATGTATTGGCAGAATTAATATAGTAAGAATGCAATCTACAGATTGAATGCAATTCCCACAAAACTCCAACTCAGTTCTTCAGAGTATGGCAAAAATATCCCTGCCCAATTTGTTTATAGTGGGAGGCCTATGATTGAATAGGGAAAAGTGAGGCAGAGCAAAGAGAGGCAGGGAGATGAAGTCAGAGAGATGCAGAGAGAAAGGAGAAAGGTGAAATGGCAGTGGATGTAGACCTGTGTTATTCTAGTAAATAGGAAGTTATGAAATATAAAGGTTAGAAATATTGGGATAACTTTTTTAAAAAAAATTTCCAATAGCTTATATACCATTTTAATTACGTGCAAGTATTAAGGTCAGTTCTAGGTTGAGCAATACAATGCAATCGGTGCCAATAGTCAAGGAACAAACAAGACAATAAACACAATTCTGTGTGAGCATTTTGTTATTTAAATATTTGCTGATAAATAAATCTGTATGTTTAATCTTAAGCTTTAGAGTTTAACTTTACTGGGTTACCGGGAGGTGGGTCTGAGGACAAAGGGATGTTATGGCTATGAAGGACTAGCAGCATCAGGGACAAGCAAACTAGAACTGTTTGAAACAGGGGCTAGCTAGAGAGAGTAGCTCAGAGGACACCCAGCTGAGACCAGGCAGCCCACCAGTATCCAGCATTAGTGTGAGAACATGGTGGCTAAGCAGGATCCAGCCAGATGCACTTCTTTTCTATTATTTCTTGCTACAAAAGAGTTGGAAAGGACAATTTGCAAATTCATTCGAAATAAGCAAAAGGAGAAAAAAAAACAGGATAGTGAAAACTATTCTCAGCAATAACAGAACTTCTGGGGGAATCACCATCCCTGACTTCAAGCTGTATGATAAAAATTGCATGGTACATGATATTAGTACAGAGACAGGCAGGCAAATCAATGAAATAGAATTGAAGATCCAGAAATGAACCTCATATCTATGGTCACTTGATCTTTGACAAAGGAGCAAAAACCAACCAGTGGAATAAAGACAGTGTTTTCAACAAAAGGTGCTGGTTTAACTGAAGGTAAGCATGGAGAAGAATGCAAATTGATTCTTTCTTATTTCCTTGTACCAAGCTAAAGTCCAAGTGGATCAAAGACCTTCACATAAAACCAGACACACTGAAACTAATAGAAGAAAAGTGGGGAAGAGCCTCGAACACATGAGCACAGGGGAAAATTTTCTCAACAGAACACCAAAGGCTTATACTCAGATCAAAAACAGACAAATGGGACCTCATAAAATTGCAAAGGCAAAGAACACTGTCAAGATAACAAAACAGCAACCCACAGATTAGCAAAATATTTTTATCAATCCTACATTCAATAGAGGGATGATATCCCATTATATACAATGAAACAAAAAAGTTAGACTCCAAAGAACCAAATAACCTTATTACAAAAATGGAATACAGAACTAAAGAAAGAATTCTTAACTAAGGAACACTGAATGTGTGGGCACCTAAAGAAATATTCAACGTTCTTAATTATTAGAGAAATATAAATCAAAACAACCCTGAGATTTCACCTCACACCAGTCAGAACTGCTAACATAAAAAATTTAAGTGATAGCAAATGCTGGTGAGGATATGGAGAAAGAGGAACACTCCTCCACTGTTGGTGGGATTGCAAGCTGGTGCAATCACTCTGGAAATCAGTCTGGCAGTTCTTCAGAAAATTGGACATAGTATTACCTGAGGACATAGCTATACCACTCCTGGACATATACCCAGAGATTCTCCAACATATAACAAGGACATATGCTCCAGTATGTTCACAGAAACATTATTTATAATATCCAGAAGCTGGAAATAACCCAAATGTTTCTCAACAGAGGAACAAATACAGAAAATGTGGTACATTTACACAATTGAAGACTACTCAGCTATTAAATCAATGAATTTATGAAATTCTGAGGCAAAGGGATGGAACTATAAAACATCTTGTCTATGTAACCCAGTTTCAAAAATAGCACAGATTGTATGTACTCAATAATAAGTAGATATCAACACAAAAGCTTTGAATATCCAAGATACAATTTTCAGACCACATGAAGCTCA
This sequence comes from Arvicanthis niloticus, assembly GCF_011762505.2. Classification (NCBI taxonomy): domain Eukaryota; kingdom Metazoa; phylum Chordata; class Mammalia; order Rodentia; family Muridae; genus Arvicanthis; species Arvicanthis niloticus. Next base: position 4,242,118 of record NC_047661.1, read on the forward strand.
AGAAGAAGGAAGACCAAAGTGTGGGTGCTTCAGTCCTTCATAGAAGGGGGAACAAAATACTCATGGAAGAAAATTCATGGACAAAGTGTGAAGCAGAGACTGAATGAAAGGCCCTTCATAGCCTATCCCACCTGGGGATCCATCACATACACAGACACCAAACCCAGGCATTCTTGCTGACAGCAAGAAGTGCTTGCTGGTAGGAGCCTAATATAGCTGTCTCCTGAGAGGCTCTGTCAGAGCCTGACAAACACAGAAGCAGATGCTCGCACCTAGCCATTGGACTGAGCACAGGGACCCCAATGGAGGAGTTAAAGAAAGGACTAAATGAGCTGAAGAGGTTTGTAATCCCATAGGAAGAACAGCAATATCAACCAATCAGACCCCCTAGAGCTCCCAGTGTCTAAACCACCAACTGAAAAGTACATGTGGAGGGACCTATGGCTCCAGCTGTATATGTAGCCAAGGATGGCCTTGTCAGACATCAGTGAGAAGAGAGGCCCTTGGGCCTGTGAAGGCTTGATGCCCTAGTGTAGGAGAATGCCAGGACTGGGAGGCTGGAGTTGGTGGGTGTGTAAGGGAGCACACTCATAGAGGCAGGGGGAGGGAGGATGGTTTAGGGGGTTTCCAGAAGAAAAACAGGGAAAGAGGATGACATTTGAAATGTAAATAAATAAAATAACCAATAAAAAAGAAAGAAAATTTGGGGGGTTGTTTATGTATGCAATCAAAGCATCCTCAAGTACTGACAATCGTACTTTTTTCTTTCCAATTTGTATCCTCTTGATCCTCTTTAATTGCTCTTGATCCTTTTTATTGCTCTGGATACAACTTCAAATATTGTATTGAATAGAGAGAGAGAGAGGTGGCAGACGGCTTGTCCCTGATACTAGTGGGAATGTTTTAAGTTCTGCTCCATTAAGTTTGATGCTGGTCATTCACTCCCTGTATGCTGCTATGATTATGTTTAGGTATGCCCATTTTATCTCTGATCTTTCTAATACTTTTAACACGAAGGAGTGTCAGATTTTTGAAAGGATTTTTCAGCATCTAATATGATGATCATGTGATTCTTTTCTTTCGGTTTGCTTTTATGGTGATTGTTGATAGAATTTCAAATATGAAATTATAAATGTATTTCGGCAATGAAACCTACTTAATCATGATGGCTATTTTTGATGTGTCCCTGGATTTGTTTTTCTGTATTTGGTTGAATATTTTTCAATTAATGGTCATAAGAGAAATTGGTCTTAAATTTTCTTTACTAGTTGAATCTTTGTGTGACTTAGGTATCAATCAGGGTTATTGTGGTGTCCTAGAATGAGTTTGGCAGTGTTCCGTCTTTTACTATTTTGTGTAATATTTTGAAGAGTAATGGTAATAGCTATTTCCAAGTATGATAGAATTCTGCACTAAAATTATCTGGCCTGTGCTTTTTCTTTTAAATAGGAAGACTTTTGATGACTGCTTCTATTTCTTTAGAAATATAAACAGGTTATAGCACTGCTAAATAGTTTATCTGGTCTTACTTTAACTTCGGTAAATAGTATCTATCCAGAAAATTGTCCATTTCCATAAGATTTTGCCAATTTTGTGGAAGGCAGGCTTTTGAAGTAAGACCTAATCATTCTTTGAGCCTCCTCTTTGTTGTTATATCTTCATTTTAATTTCTGATTTTGTTTATTTAGATATTGTCTTTTTTTTTTCTTTTGGTTATTTTGGCTAAGGGTTTGTCTATCCTGTTGATTTCCTCAAAGAACCATCTCTTGATTTCATTGATTCGTTGTACTGTTTTCCTTATTTTAAAATGATTGATTTCATCCCCGATTTTGATTATTTCCTGACTTCTACTACTCCTCTTTGGTGTCCTCATTTCTCTTTTTTAGAGCTATCAGGTATACTTTTGTATTGCTGGATGTGGACTTTATAATTTTTTATGGATTCACTTAATACTATGAACTTTCCCCTTAGCACTGATTTAATTGTGTCTCACATATTTGTGTATGTTGTGCCTTCTTTTTGCTGAATTCTTGAAAGTTCTTAATTTTTTTTTAAAATTTCATCTCTGACCAAGAGGTCACTGAGTAGAGAGTTGTTCAATATCCATGAGTGTGTGGGCTTTCTGGTGTTTCTGTTGTTGAAGTTCAGTTTTAATCCATGGTGGTTGATCAGATTCAAGGTGTTATTTTATTGTGTCCTTTGAGCCTTTGTTTGTGACTGACTGTCTATATGATCAGTTTTAGAAAATGATCCATGGGGTGCTTAGAAAAACATATGTTATTTTGTTTTTGAGTGGAATATTTTATAGATGTCTATTTGGTCCACTGGAGTGCCTTTTAGTGTTGTCATTTTTCTCTTTAGTTTTTGTCTGGATAACTTATCTATTGATGAGTATTAGGTATTGAAATATCCCATTATTAATGCATTGGGTTGGATGTCCACTTTAAACTTTAACAAAATTTCTTTTAAAAATGTGGAAATTACTTATTTCCTTTGTTTTCTTGGATGTACTTATTCTCTTGGGTTCAAGTCTTCCTTATAGCATCATCTGTAGGGCTGGATTTACGGATAGATACTGTTTGAATTTGGATTTGTTTTGAAATATCTTGTTTTCTCCATCAATAGTGGCTGAGAGTTTTGATGGATATAGTCACCTAGGTTAGCAAATGTGGCTTTTTAGAGGTTCCAAGATATCTTTCCAGGCCCTTCTAGATTTTAGAGAATCTAGAGAAGCTGGGTGTAATTCTGATAGGTCTGTCTTTGTATGTTTCCTGGCTTATTTCCCTTGCTGCTTTTAGTATTTTTTTCTTTGTTGCATAGATTTTATGGTTTGTTTCTTATGTGATGGGAGGTTTTTCTTTTCTTGTCCAGTCTTATTGGTATTCTATAAGCTTTCTGTATGTTTATAGGCATCTCTTTCTTTAGGTTGGGAAAGTTTTCTTTTGTGATTCTCTTGAAAGTATTTTCTGAGCCTTGGAGCTGGGCTCCTACCTTGTACTATCACTATTATTCCTAGTTTAGGTCTTCACATGCTATCCCAAATTTCCTGGATGTTTTGTGTCAGGGAGTTTTGGATTTAACATTTCTTGGACTGCTGTATGAATTTCTTGTATTATCTACTCTGGAAATTCTTTCTTCTCTCTCCTGTATTCTTTTTATAATACTTGCATCTGTTGTTCCTGTTGTCTTCCCTATGTTTTCCAACTCCCAGATGCCCTGAGATTGTGATTTCTTTATTACTTCTACTTCCACATTCAGATCTTGCACAGTTTCATTTCCCTTTTCACTTGTATTTTCTTGTATACATTTTTCTTTTTTATTGGAATTTTATTTACATTTTAGATGTGATCCCCTTTCCCCATTTCTCCCCCACCCAGAAACCCTTTATCTCATCCCCCCTCCTCCTGCTTCTATGAGGATGTACCCCCACTTAATCCCCCCACTCCTGCCACCCCACCCTCAAATTCCTTCACACTGGGGCATCCAGCATTCACTGGGCCCAGGACCTCCTCTCCCATTATGCCTTACAATGCCATCCTCCCTTACATATAGAGGTGGAGCCATGGGTCCCTTCCTATGTGTTCCCAAGATGGTGGTTTAGACCCTGGGAAGCTCTGATTGGTTGGTATTGTTGTTCTCCCCATGAGGCCTCAAACTCATTCACCTCCTTCAGTCTTTTCTCACATTCCTCCATTGGGAACTATAATGTTCAATGTTTAGCTGTGAGCATCCACCTCTGTATATTACAGGCTGTGGAAGACATTTAAGGAGACAGCTCTATCACGCTTCTGTCAGCATGCACTTCCTGGCACCCAGATCACCATCTACATTTGGTGACTGCACATGGAATGGATACCAGGGTGGAACAGTCACTAGACTTCAGTTTCTGTCCCACACTTTGTCTCTATATTTGCTCCCTTGAGTAGTTTTTTTACTCCTTCTTAGAAGGACCAAAGCACCCACACTTGGTCTTCCTTCTTCGTGAGCTTCATGTGGTCTGTGAGTTGTATCTTGATAATAGCGAGCTTTAAGGCTAATATCCAATTATCAGCGAGTGCATACCGTGTGTGTTCTTTTGTGATTGGGTTACCTCACTCAGGATAATATTTTCTAGTTCCAACCGTTTACCTAAGAATTTCTCAAATTCACTATTTTTAATAGCTGAGTAATATTCCATTGTGTAAATGTACCACATTTTTTGTATTCATTCTTCTGTTGAAGGATATCTGGTTTTTTTTTCCAGATTCTGGCTATTATAAATAAGGCTTCTATGAACATGGTAGAACATATGTCCCTGTTATATATTGAGGCATCTTCTGGGTATATGCACAGAATGATATGGCTGGGTCCTCAGGTAATGCCATGTTTAGTTTTCTGAGGAACTGTCAGACTGATTTCCAGAATGGTTGCACAAGCTTACAATCACATCAAAAATGGAGGAGTGTTCCTCTTTCTCTACATCCTTGACAGCATCTACTATCGCCTGAGTTTTTTATCTTAGTCGTTCTGACTAATGTGAGGTGGAATCTCAGGGTTGTTTTGATTTGCATTTCCCTGAGGACTAAAGATGTTGAACATTTGTATAGGTGCTTGCATAGGTGCTTCTCAGCCATTGAGTTACCTCAGTTGAGAATGCTTTGTTTAGATCTGTACCCCATTTTTAATAGTGTTATTTGATTGGCTGGAGTCTAATTTCTTGAGTTCTTTGTATATATTGGATATGAGCACTCTATCAGATGTAGGATTGGTAATGATCTTTTCCCAACCTGTTGGTTGCTGTTTTGTCCTATTGACAGTGTCCCTTGCCTTACAAAAGCTTTACAATTTTATGAGGTCTCATTTGTCAATTCTTGATCTTAGAGCATAAGCCATTGGTGTTCTGTTCAGGAACTTTTCCACTGTACCTATGTATTTGAGGGTCTTTTCCACCTTCTTTTCTATTAGTTTCAGTATATCTGGTTTTATGTGAGTACTTGGACTTGAGCTTTGTACAAGAAGATAAGAATAGATTGATTTGCAATCTTCTACATGCTGACCTCCAGTTGAAACACCACCATTTGTTGAAAATGTTGTCCTTTTTCCACAAGACAGTTTTAGCTCCTTTATCAAAGATCAAGTATCCATAGGTGTGTGGGTTCATTTCTGGATCATCAATTCTTTTTCATTGACCTTCCTGCCTGTCTTTGTACCAATACCATGCAATTTTTATCACTATTGCTCTGTAGTACAGCTTGAGGTCAGGGATGGTGATTCCCCAGAAGTTCTTTAATTGTTGTGAATTTTTATTGCTATCTTGGGTTTTTTGTTATTCCAAATGAATTTGAGAATTGCTCTTACTATCTCTATAAAGAATTGATTGGAATTTTGACGGGGATTTCATTGAATCTGTAGATTGCTTTTGGCAAGGTAGCCATTTTTACTAAATTAATCCTGCCAATCCAGGAGCATGGGAGATCTTTCCATCTTCTGAGATCTTCAATTTCTTTCTTCAGAGACTTGAAGTTCTTGTCATACAGATCCTTCATTTCCTTCATTAGATTCACACCAAGGTATTTTATATTATTTGTGACTATTATGAAGGGTGTCATTTCCTTCATTTCTTTCTCAGCCTGTTTATTCTTCAAGTAGAGGAAGGATACTGATTTGTTTGAGTTTATTTTATAACCAGCCACTTTCCTAAAGTTGTTTATCAGGTTTAGGAGTTCTCTGGTGAAAGTTTTAAGGCCACTTATGTTTACTATCATATAATCTGCAAATAGTGAAATTTTGACTTCTTCTTTTCCTATTTATACTCCTTTGACTTCCTTTAGTTGTCTAATTGCTCTGGCTAGGACTTCCAGTACTATATTGAATAGGTAGGGTGAGAGTGGGCAACCTTGTCTCGTCCCTGATTTTAGTGGAATTGCTTCAAGTTTCTATCCATTTAGTTTGATGTTGGCTACTGGTTTACTCTATATTGCTTTTAATATGTTTAGGAATTGGCCTTGAATTCCTAATCTTTCCAAGACTTTTAACATGAAGAGATGTTGAATTTTGTCAAATGCTTTCTCAGTATCTAGAGAGATAATCATGTGTTTTTTTCTTTTTTTTTTTTTTGAGTTTTTCAATGTTTTTTATTGGATATTTTATTTACATTTCAGATGCCATCCCCTTTCCCCATTTCCCCTCCCTAGCAAACCCCTATCCCATGTCCCCTTTTCCTTTTCACTTTTATACAATTTTTTAAAAATGTTAATCAAAGGCTTTATAAGTTTGGTATTGCTCAACAGAAGTGTAACCCAATACCCAACCTAGACATATCAACTGTCTTTGACTGGCAGAGACATGTGAACATCTGCCTCCATGCCCCCTCCTCTTTCTCTTTCTTTCTCTTTCTCATCACCTAGCTTCTCCTCTCCTTCTTCTCCACTCCTTACTCCTTTTCTTCCTCTTGGTACTCCTTGCCCCTTAGCTCATCCAACATATCACCCTTCCTGTTAAAATAAAACTTTTCTCTCTAAATACAATTAGAGCATAATTATGCCTATTCATATCAGTGAGGTACAAGATAGTCTTAATACACAATCCATCATTTTGTTGACTAACCAGAACCTCTGTCATCTCTCCTAACTAACATACTTAGTTCTGAACCTGCCTTTTTTCTTGGCTTTAGAATGAATGTCAGCTGAAAACCATCCACTCAGATCTTTTCTCTCAAAGTGAATAGCCATGATTGGCTATGAGACTATAGGTTTTCAACCCCGTCAGAAATTCAGAATGACTGAGTTAACTGAAAAGGGAGATGAATATAGATACTCTCATTGGCATTGTACCTGTATAACATTTATGAATGCAAGGCTTAGACACAGTCCTTCTTTAACTTTTTTAACTGATTTGAGATGGCTAGCCTGTAAGTTAAGGGACTACAGCAAATTCATGGCTTTGAGTTTATTGTTAGGGAGTTTTCTATATTTTATTTAGAAATAGCTGAGAGGAGTTAACAGACAACAGTCCAGATTACCTTACATGGATAGTTGGTTTTCAAAACCTCAGAAGTCCACAGAATTGACATTACAAACACTTCTACAACTATTTTGATTAGAGACCTATTTGCTCCTGACAGCTTTCTGTCTTGGATTCTATGAAGAAATTGAGCATCTTTGGAATTACTCCGGCTGTGGGGAGACAGTCACTAGGCAAGAATTGCCTCTTTCCGTCTATAGATAAATTACTGTCCAGAAAAGGACACACTTGCAGAATAGTCGACTGATTATATCTGCCAAGACAGAGTAATCAGCCCTTAATAATTCTGCATCACTAAGGTCTGTCAGATGAATCTGGGCCAGAAGGCTGAAGATTTGATGCTCCAACGTTCTGTAGTCGAGATGTTCAGTGGTCTCTATAAATTGGCTAAGTTTTAGAAGCTATGCTTTGTGCTTCCCCAAATTTCAGTTAACTCAGTCATGTGTTTTTTTTCTTTGAGTTTGTTTATATAGTGGATTACATTGATGGATTTCTGAATATTGGACCATCCTTACATTCCTGGGATAAAGCCTACTTGATCATGGTGGATGATTGTTTTGATGTGTTTTTGGATTCATTTTGTGAGAATTTTATTGAGTATTTTTGCACCAATATTCATAAGAGAGATTGGTCTTAAGTATTCTTTGTTTTGTCTTTGTGTGGTTTAGGTATGAGAGTAATTGTGGCTTCATAGAATGAATTGGGTAGTGTTTCTTCTATTTCTTCTTTGTAGAATAGGTTGAAGAGAATTGGTATTAGGTCATCCTTGAAGGTCTGATAAAATTCTACACTAAAACCATCTGGCCCCAGACATTTTTGGTCTGGGGGAAGTTAATAACCGCTGCTATTGCTTTAGGTGTTATAGGACTGTTTAGATAATTTATCTGCTCCTGATTTAACTTTGATATGTAGTATCTGTCTGGAAAATTGTCCATTTCATCCAGATTTTCTGGTTTTGTTGAGTATAGGCTTTTGTAGTAGAATCTGATGATGTTTTTAAAATTTTCTCAGTTTCTGTTGTGATGTCTCCCTTTGCAGTTCTGATTTTATTAATTTGGATACTGTCTCTTTGCCCTCTGGTTAGTCTGGCTAAGGGTTTATCTATCATGTTGATTTTCTCAAAGAACCAGCTTCTGATTTTGTTGATTCTTTGTATAGTTCTTTTTGTTACTACTTGGTTGAATTCAGCCATGGGTTTGATTATTTCCTGCCATATACTCCTCTTGAGTATATTTGCTTCTTTTGTTGTAGAGCTTTCAGGTATGCTGTCATGTTGTTAGTATATTCTCTCTTTAGTTTCTTTTTCTAGACACTTAGAGCTATTAGTTTTCCTCTTAACACTGCTTTCATGAAGTTCAACAAGTTTGGTATGTTGTGTCCTCATTTTCATTAAATTCTAAAAAGTCTTTAATTTCTTTCTTTACTTCTTCCTTGACCAATTCATCATTGAGTAGATCATTGTTCAATTTCCATGTGTATGTGGGCTTTCCATTGTTTTTGTCATTATTAAAGTCCAGCCTTAGTACATAGTGGTCTGATAGGATGCAAAGAATTATTTTAATCCTTTTGTATCTGTTGAGGCCTGTTGTGACCAATTATATATTCTATTTTGGAGAAGGTACCATGAGATGCTCAGAAAATGGTATATTGTTTTGTTTTTGGATGAAATGTTCTAAAGATATCTGTTAAATCCATTTGGTTCATAACTTCTGTTAATTTCACTGTATCTCTCTTAAGTTTCTGTTTCCATGATCTGTCCATTGCTGAGAGTGGGGTGTTGAAATCCCCCACTATTATTGTTTGAGGTGCAATTTGTGCTTTGAGCCTTAGTAAAGTTTCTTTTATAAATGTGGGTACCCTTGCATTTGAAGCATAGATGTTGAGAATTGAGAGTTCATCTTGGTAGATTTTTTTCTTTGATTAGTATGAAGTGTCCTTCCTTATCTTTTTTGATTACTTTTAATTGAAAATCAATTTTATTTCATAGTAGAATGGCTACTCCAGCTTGTTTCTTGGGACCATTTGCTTGGAAAATTGTTTTGCATCCTTTTACTCCTAGGTAATGTGTCTGTGTTTGTCACTGAGGTGTGTTACCTGTATGCAGCAAAATTCTGGGTCCTGTTTAGTTATCCAGTCTGTTAGTCTATGTCTTTTTATTGTGGAATTGTGTCCACTGATGTTAAGAGTTACTAAGAAAATATGATTGTTGCTTCCTGTTATTTTTGTTATTAGAGATGGAATTCTGTTTGTGTAGTTATCTTCTTTTGGGCTTGTTAGAAAATTACTTTCTTGCTTTTTCTAGGTGGTAGTTTCCCTCCTTGTATTAGAGTTTTCCATCTATTATACTTTGGCATGCTAAATTCATGGGAAGATATTGTGTAAATTTGTTTTTGTCATGTAATATCTTGTTTTGTCCATCTATATTATTGCAATTTATTTCTGGATATAGTAGTCTAGGCTGGCATTTGTGTTCTCTTAGGGTCTGTATGATATCAGTCCAGGATCTTCTGGTTTTTATAGTCTCTGGTGAGAATTCTGATGTAATTATTTTAGGTCTGCCTTTATATGTTACTTTACCTTTTTCCCTTACTGGTTTTAGTATTTTTTCTTTTATTGTGCATTTCATATTTTGATTACTATGTGACAGGAGGAATTTCTTTTCTGGTCTAATCTATTTGGAGTTCTGTAGGCTTCTTGTATGTTCATGGGCATCTCTTTAGGTAAGGAAAGTTTTCCTCTATAATTTTGTTAAAGATATCTACTGGCCATTTTAGTTGGAAAAGTTTACTTTCATCTACACTTATTATCCTTAGGCTTGGTTTTCTCATTGTGTCCTGGATTTCCTAGATGTTTTGGGTTAAAAACTTTTTGCATTTTGCATATTCTTTGACTGTTGTGTCAATGTTTTTCAATGTATCTTCTGCACATGAGATTCTCTCTTCTATCTCTTGTATTCTGTTGATATGCTTGCATCTATGACTCCTGATCTCTTTCCTAGGTTTTCTACCTCCAGGGTAGTCTATCTTAGAGATTTCTTTATTGTTTCTACTTTCATTTTTAGATCCTGGATTGTTTTTTTAAATTTCTTCATCTGTTTGCTTCTGTTTTCTTGCAATTGTTTAAGGGTTTTTTGTGTTTTATCTTTAAGGGTTTCTACATGTTTACCTGTGTTCTCCCAGTATTTTTTTAAGGGAGTTATTTATGTCCTTCTTAAAATCCTCTATCATCATGATGACAAGTGATTATAAATCTGAATCCGGCTTTTCTGGTGTGATGTGGTGTCCAGGGCTTGCTATGGTTGGAAAACTGGGTTCTGGCTATACCAGGTAATTTTGGTTTCTGTTTCTTCTGTTCTTTTGCTTGCCTTTTGCCATCTGGTTAACTTTAGTGCTACCTGCACAGTGTGGCTGACTGGAGCTTGTCTTTCCAGATATCTTGCTTGTGTTAGAACTCCTCAGAGTCTGGATGTCTCTGTGATCCTGTGATTCTGAGCTCCTGGGTGAAAGAGCTCCTGGGACTCTGGCTGCCTCTGGAGTCCTGAATTCCTGCTGCTCCTAGTGCAGTGGCTCCTCTAGGATGGCTTAGGATATGGAGTCTTTCAGGATCAGACCATGTAGGTGTCTGCCTCAGCCAAAAGTTCCTTTTTTAATATCTCTACCCATTTGATTGTATTTTCCTCTATTTTTAAATGGATTTATTCATTTCCTCTTTAAAGGCCTTATCATCCTTGTAAGATTGGATTTAATGTCATTTTTTTCTGGTTCTGTTGTGTTAGGATACCCATGATTTTCTTTGGTAGGGTAGCTGTGCTCTGAAAGTTTCATATTGTCTTGGCTTTTATTGACATTTGATGACTTTGGTCCCAAGATTCTCCTGTTGAAGCAGGTATTGGGTGGGGGTTAACCACAATGCTCATGGTGTTGGAGGTCTCTGTGGGTATACTTATGCTGTCTGTTTCTGGATCAGTGACTCTATATGGTTCAGATTCTGCAGATATAATTAAGGTGGACAGAGAGTTGGAGGCAAGAGTCAATACATCTTTTGATGCCTGTACTTCACTACTTCTATTCCTATAGCTTTGTACTACAATTTGAGTTCTAGACTCATGAAACCTTCAGCAGCATTTTTTTATAATTCATGATTTTTCAGCTACCCTGGATGTGTGTATGTGTGTATTTGTGTGTGTGTGTGTGTGTGTGTGTGTGTGTGTGTGTGTGTGTGCTTGTATTTCTAAATAGAGATGAAAATTTCCTTTCATTATCTGGACAATTGAAGGATGTTTCAATTTTCAATGCAATCTTATCTAAAGTGAAGGTGGAAATCTTATGGAATTTTTTTGAAACAACCCTAGAGATATCCTTCTTTTTCCTGACTTTTCAGAGGATCTCAATATAAATATAATGTATATGTATGTTTTGAAGTTAGATACTTTCAAGCAGAAAATGATTTCATTGTAACTAGCTCATTTTCTAGAGCTATTTTATTTTATTGGAACTAAGCAGTTCTGAAAGACAGCCTTGCCTTCTTACAGATAAGGCTTGGCTTTTCTTATATGGAGATATTTTTAACACTACATTTTTTCACCTAAAAAATAAGGCAGGTAGACTATCAAACTCATAAAGATTACTAAGGTTAGATATATTACATTTTAGTGCTTGTTATATATTATTTGCCAAATATATCAATGCTAATTATTGCTAATTATGATAATAATAATTGATTTCTTTTTGTAATCATATATGTATAACTCTCACACATTCACCTATTATATATATTATATCTATATCTCTATCTATATATATATATGTGTGTGTGTGTGTGTGTATAGAGAGAGAGAGAGAGAGTTTGTTTGTTTGTTTGGAAGACAGAAGTGAAGGCAGAACACAGAAGGGAATTATAGAAGTCTAACTTTGGAGTTATTGTACGCACTAGTGATAGGTTGTAATTTTGAGTACATTTGAAAGCATGATTTATTAGAAAGTAGAAAAGACCAAACACACAAAGTGATAATTTGAATATGAGTACAAATATTTGAAACAGAAAAATAAGCAGTTTTCATTATTTTAATTCATTGTGTTTGACATTAAGTAAGGTATGCCAAAAGCCAAAATAAAAGATTCAACTTTTGAAATTATTTTATTTCATTTACTTTTAATAAAATAAAATATGATAACACAAAACAAAAATCACCACTTTATTGTTAGACAAGGCAAGCCAAAAAAAAGAGAAAGAATACAACTAAAAATTTCAAGAATCATAGTCCCTCAGTTACACATTTGAGAGTCCCATAGAAATTTTAAAAAAGAAAGCTTAGAACCAGAAAGAGACTCATAACAGTATTTTGCTTGTTGTTCCAGCGTCTGTTTTTACCCCATTAGTTAGAAATTCTTGTTCTCCTGGTGTCTTCTATCTCTTCTGGTTCTTACACTTATACCTAATTATTTTCCTTTGGGTTCCCTGAGCTTTGAAGGGAGCAAATTGATGGAGATATCTTTTTAGGGCTGTGTGTTGCAATGCCTCTCTTTGTGTAATATCTGGTTGTTGATCACTGCACTAAGAAGACTCCTGATTATGACTGAATATAGTAATGGCATGTAAATATAGCAGAATATGTATAAGAATCATTTTATTGTTACTTTTTTATATATCATTAGTAATTGATTTTATATTAGATCTGTGTACTATCTAGTCACTGGTTCTTGGAGACCCAAGCAGTATAGTATATGAATTATATATACAGAGTAGGATTTAAATCAAATCAATTATTGGGTGTTTACCACCATAAGGCTTGTGCAATCATTGCCCTAGCATACACTGAAGTTAGGAAACATTTTCCTGTTCTAGACAAGACAGAACCTGGTAGAATGTACTTTTCTGTTTGGTTCATTGATGCTAAGAACTACTATGTGATTTTTTTCCTTTGATGAGTAGATAGTGTCTTTCTCTATCTCTTGATTAGTCTTAAACTGAAGTCTTTTTTATTAGCTATTAAACCAGCTTTCTTCTTAGGTCTGTTTGCTTGGTATACTTCTTTCTAGCAATTTACCCTGAGGTGATGTCTATTTTTTATGTTGAGATGCTTTTTTTGGAACAGAAGAAAGAAGAGTCCTGTTTTCATACCCATTCAGTTTAGTCATCATCTTATTATTAAGGGATTCAGACCAATGATATAAATAGGGTCTCAATAATCAAAAATTGTTGATTCCTCTTATTTTTTAAACATTTTTATTGGATAATTTATTTATTTACAGTACAGATGTCATCCCCTTTTCGCATTTCCCCTCCCTAGAATCCCCTATCCCAATCCCCCTCCTCCTTTATGCTTTTATACCATTTTGATTACATGCATGTTTTAAGGTCAGTTATAGGTTGAGAGTCTAGCAATACAATAGATGTAAATAGTCAAGGAACAAGGAAGACAATAAACACAAATAGTCAAAAAAAAAAAAACCAAGGCATTAAACCCAATTACATGAACACTCCCGTGATCCCTGTTTCTAAGAGCTTATCAGGATAACCAAATTATCTGAGCCTACTTCCCTGTCCTAGCCCAAGGTCATTTTTATGTTTGAATTCTACTTCCCTCTTTTAGCCTAAAATTTAGATTTCTGTCTGAAATTACTTCTTTGTTCTAGCCTAATATTTATATTCCTGACTAAGATTGCTTCTTTGTTCTAGCCTAAGATTTAGATTCTTATTTTTATTGTTGTCATTTTAAAGGTATATATATGTGTTTATGTGTATGTGCCTGTACGTGTGTATGTGTGTGTGACTATTTTTCCCTAGGATATTTTTATATCCATTGCTTATATTTAGGCTTTATCATATGTCCCATCCCTTCTGGTTTCTTTATTGAGAAGTAAATCTGCCTTGATATTTTACTTGGTATTTTCCCCTTGCAGTATTTAATATTATTTCTCTGCTCTCTATATTTAAAATTAGACTGATTATGTACTGAGGGGACTCACTTTTCTGGTCCAGTCTATTTTGTGTTCTATATGATTCTGTTTCCTTGATAGGCATACTCATTTTAAGTCAGAATTTTTTTCCTTATGATTTTGTTGAAAATATTTTCTTGGTGTTTGACTTGTATTTATTCTCATACTTCTATTCCTATTATTCTTAGGTTTGTTCTTTTTATCATGTCCCAGATTTCGTAGATAGTTTTTGCCTGGAAGTTCTTTGTTCATTCGTTTTTTGTTGTTTTGATATTTTTGTTTTGATTTTTTAAAGATTTTACAGTTTGAGTGGTGTATCAATTTTTTTCTAGTAGCTTTTTAATTTCTCTTCTATCTTTTGTATTCTGTTGGTGAAATTTGCCTCTGTAGTTCCTATTTGAGTTCCTAAATTTTTCATTTCAAGATTTTCCTCAGTTTGAATTTTGATTCTATTTATACTTTCAAGTCTTGAAAAGTTTTATTTATTTCCTTCAACTATTTGTATTTTTATAGATTTACTAAAGAATTTACTCATTTCTGCTATCACATTCATAAATGTTGTTTTAATGTCTTTCCTCTTTCTTTAGCTATATTGGAATACTCAGAGCTGCTGTGGTAAGATTTCTGGTTTCTAGTGAAGTTATATTATCATGGTTATTATTTTACTAATTGTGTTTTTGTCTAAGCATCTGGGATTGCAAAGATTATATTTCTAGTTTCCGATGTCTAGTCTTGCTTTTGTTGGTTGAGTGTTTTGTTTCTTGGTTCCTGTTTTCTCACATTTTCTTAAGAGATTTTGATGGCTACATGTGGCTTGGTAAGACATTCTTATGGGATTCTAGTAGGTATAGCCAACTAATCTGTGTTTCTGGGTACTTGGATCTGACACTTAGAGATGAACTGGTAGGGACTGAATGGGTCAACAGTGAGGAGGAAACTAAGATCCAAAGTCTCATTTTGATGCCAAAAGACCAAATTTTCATTGAAATTTATCTTTTATTTTAGATATAAGGAAACTCAAACTATGTGAACAATAGTTGATACCAAACATTGAAATGGTACATACAATAATGATGAGACAAAGATTTTAAAAGCAGCCACAGTGCAGAGAGGACTGTGCTGTTGCATGAGCATCTGTTTAGTTTCTTAGGAATGGATGCAAGATGTAAAGAGGTAAGAGAAGAAATTCTGCTTCAGAGCTGACTTGGAGAATCAGGGATTAGATCTGCAGGAACACAGGAAGAAGTGAAGATCTACAATCAGCCTACTTGCTTCCCTGACAGGAATGTCCTTTGATTTTACATGAGTGTGCTCTGGAGTTGAGGGTTAAGATAAAGCATTACATAAAAGGAAGGAAAGTTAGGAAGAGAATATTTATGTACTTCAAGGGGAGGTTTCAACAGGTGGTCTGCTACAGAGCACAAAAAAAAGTCTAGATTAGATTTGGAGAAGCTCTGAGAGGTGGTGAAGTTACCTAGCCAGCTAAGTCAGTCAGCAGGGTCTCAAACAAGGGAATTAGAATTGAAAAAGTAAAACAGTTAGACACAATTATAACATGACTTGTACTTGTACTGAGGCTTGTACTTGTACTGAGGCTGAGACAGGTTTATTTTTCTCGAGCCTGCTTTTATATATTCTAGGTACCTCTAAAACACATGGTCAAAGACAAAGTAATCAAGTAAAGTAGTAAGCAAAGAAATCACACAAAGTAATAAATTCAGCAAAGTAGTAAGCAAAGCTCCATGGTCACTGTGTCTAATATTTATATGTGAGCCTACTTCCTTGTCTGAGCCCAGTAACAAATGCCAAATTCCTAGAAGCAGCACCAAAAGCTCTCAATAGTAAAGCTCTTCAGTTAGTTTCTTTCTATGACTAGAATGCCCTATAAAATCAATCCCAAGGATTACCTGCTGGAGGTGGTAGCTATGATAAAGCAAGTAAGTGGTCCAGTCAGGAAGGAGCTTAGGAGGGAAAGAGCCATAAAATCCATTAAAGATTTGGGAGGGAAAACTATAGGTGATGGGCTGCATATCTTTCAATGAAGCTGGGGGGGCATTGGGCTTGAAGGAATGCATGGAGGGATGCAGTTAGCCTACCTGCTTCCCTGAGCAGAGTCATATTCAGGTTTTCTTTTTGAAACACTTCCACTATGGCTGCTTTTAAAATCTTTGCCTCATCATTATTTTGTTTACCATTTCAATATTTGGTATCAACTATTTTTCACATAGTTTGAAATTTTGTCTTCTTATCTTTAAAACACAAGTTACTTCTCAATGAAAATTTGGCATTTTGGCATCACAATGAGACTTCAGGTTTTACTCAAAGGTTCTGTTTTAGCTTGTCTATTATGACCCTTCTTTGGTACATAAGATGATATTACTTTAGTGATGTCAAGCAGCAACATTGGACTTCAGTGATAGGGAAAGACTACAGCTAGGTAAGGCTGGTATCCTGAAACCCCCACATTATTTCCATTGACACCAATGTAGAGTGGCCTTATTGATGTCTGCCGAGAATATTCTTTTTCCCACTTCATTTATAAGGAAATGGGATAGTCATTTCATAACATTGAATAATGTTAGAATCTTAGATTACCATGCTCAGTCTGTGTACTTGTGTATGATTGGGATTCACTAACAGAAAGATGAGAGTTCCACTTATGCATTTTTTATATCACCCTAGAAAATGGTTATGGTACCTTGTTGGGATCTCATGAGAACACAATTTTTTGCTTACCATTCAGACTTGATTGGGCTATTTTCTATGTATGTTGTTTTTTTTTATTGATCAGGTGACCAGAGAGAAGGCTTTGATTTTTGTTTGTTTGTTTTGTTTTTATTTATTTTGTCTATACCTGCAAATATTGTTGAGGTGTTAATAAATTTCAGCTCTAATTGTGAGTTTCAAGGCAAAAAGAAAATGTAGAGAACTTGGGCAATTCTATAGTCTCAAGATTATTAGTGAATATACTTATTTCTCTCATCTTTCCAAGTTCTTTTTGGTTTTATAGATATTTCCAAGGCATATTAGTTATACTTAATGAGGAAAATAGAGGAAATGGAGGAAATGGGAACACTTTGATATCCCCAGATGGAGACAGATAGATGATAGACAGATAGATAGATAGATAGATAGATAGATAGATAGATAGATAGATAGATGATAAATAGAGAGAATACACAAATATATGTAAAAGATCAGGTTCTTATTCTTAATTGCTTTAGTCTTGTTTTGTAAAAATTTTATTTATTTTAAGATTCATTTATTGACTTATTTACTTATTTATTTTATTCATGTGTACTTCTGTATATGCATTTTCATACAGGTACTATTAGAGGTCAGAAGAAGGCATCATGTTGTCTTGTGTTGGAGTTAATGGAAAATGTAAGCTGCCTAACATGAGTGCTGGGAAGCAAACACCTGTCCTCTCCAAAGAGCATCCAGTATTCTGAACTGCTAAGCCGTCTTGCCATATTCAAGCTACTTTCTCTGCCCTGAGTAATTTGGTTTGTTTGTTTGTTTGTTTTGAAACAGAGCCTCAAATCTGAATCTGTATTGTCCTGGTTATATATCTATCTCCTCAACACAGAATTAGGACTACTGTACTCACTTTTTATATGGTGTCTGGGGGTTTGAATTTATGTTCTCATTTTCCTGTACCACTGATTCATATCTCTCATCTCATTTACACTGTAATTTAAAAAAGTTTTCTTCTAATAGTGGTCTTCAAATTTCTTTTCATATAGTATCAAATGCAAGCATCAACCTTAGAATAAAGAAAACAAATTATTAAAATTTGAACATCACTTTTTGTACTTCATAATACTCATACAATGAAGCAAAAGTGACTTTAGCTATATTATGAACAATTTTCCAAATTTTGTATATGGTTGACACAAGGACAAAACCAAGTCTCTATTGAGATTTTTTCTTATGAAACAACAATATCACACTAGTCACCATTACTGATCTTCTTTTTTGTTAAACAGTTTCTTTTCCTTGCTGAGAAATGCAACATTTTCATGATTTACAAAAAGTAGCCTGTGCCTGGGAAAATATTCATTACAGATGTTTTCACTATATATCTGGGGTGTGTGTCTGTACCATTGGATGGTAAGCATGAGTGTTTATATAACATGTGAACACTAAATAAAAGATTCATGACAGTCTCCCCCTTACTTCACTCTACTTATGATCTATCTTGGGCAGTTCAGTGGCTTTTTCATGCCATTTCCCACTATAATGTTCCATTATTATGCAATGTAATATTCTGTTAACTTGCTTTTAAGACAGCACTTCTATAGTTCACAGTATACAGTTATTCTAGGAGTTCACAAATTCTCCAGTGAGCACATCCCATTCACTAAATGTGTACACACACACACATACACACACGCGCGCGCACACACACACACACACACATTTACAAGGTAAAATTAAAAGCATGGCGACGTACTGCAAGACTGTAATCCCAGCTCTCCTTTGTCAAAATTTAAAAGCCAGCCTGAGCTATTGAATGGGACCATGTTTTAAACAGAAAATCTGTATACAAATAGAAACTGCAAAACACTGAACTCAATGCAAGGCTGCTTCTCAGGACTGTAGTATTCTATTGTATTGCTGCCACGAAATTGGTCTGGGTGATAGAGGCACAATGGGGTCAGAGAATCTTTTTAGCTTCAAATTAACTGGCTAAAAATGAGAACTCTAGTCTTTTAAAATATATATTTCATGTGTTTTGTTAGAACTATTTTTTAACTAAATTGTCGTGTTGTTTTGACATTTGGAAACCATTAATGCTTTCAAGTGGCTTTCATAAGATAGGGCTGCTCACTTTCTGTACTTAATCATATCCTAGTATTACAGTAAATACATGTATTTTACTCTCATACATTTCTTACTGAGTCCATTATTATACTGTAATTAATCCTTCAAGGCAGAAACAGGGTTCCACAACTCAATAAGTAACTACTTTCCTTTATATAGAACAATGAACCTGTAGCATTAGACTGTCATCTATGAACTGGAAACTCCTCAAGTGGTTCACAGTAGTATCTGTATTCTCATTTTTTAATTTTTAGGAAAGTCTCTCCAACCTCACCACATGCTTTAGTTTAAGTTATTTTCATGAATCTTGGCTGATATAGTAACTCTGTCTTTAGAAATGGACAAATGGATTATATAATTGTATAATTGTATTGGCTAATTTTTTTTATTTTATGAAAAATATCTAATTTTATGTTTATGAGTAAAAAACTTAAAAATCTTAAGATAGATTTAACATTTGAAACTTGATCATGAAAGCTAAATTTTTAAAGTAGTACCATGAAAATATAGTCACTTTGACTGAACACTATACTCTGTATGTCAGATAACATTTGCAGCATACCCCATTGGATGCTTACATTTCAGCTTGCAGTGTTGAAAAGTGTTATTGTTTATATTTTACAGAAAATAAAAACTGAGGCACAGAAGAGTTAAATAATTTAAATAAGGAGGGTGCAGTTTGTTCAAAACACATTTCTTTTGTTGTTGTTGTTGGTGGTGTCTGTTTTGTTTTTGTATCTATTCTGCTACACAGAGGGAACCAAATACCTCTTATGTGAAAAAAGCTATTGTGGATTCTTCCGTTTTTTATTTTTTGCTTATTTGTTTATTTGCAATTTAAAACAGTTTTATTTTTCTAAGGTGGCAAAAAGTTATGCAAGTATAGGATTTCAATGTAGAAAATTCTTTTACTCAAATCCTCTAAAATTCAGCTTTATATTATGTAGCAGAGGACACTGATAAATTTCGAGTGAGACTTGATGATTTATGGCTTCAAAAAAATCTTTCTTTAAAAATGTTTGGCGCTTTCAGATTACAAACTTATCAGAACATTCATTGAGTACCATGAATCTTAAAGATGTGGCTCCAACTCTCTAAATTAGCTAAACTAAATTCAATGTTTTGATCCAGTTTCCCTGGCCTCATCAGTGCTAGGTCTAAAATACCAGATTGGTTCATGGCCATCAAGACTTTTATGTGGCCTTGAGGATGAAAGCCAACCAGCTAATTGATCATTTCAACACTGTTCTCTGGACTTTAGTATCACCCTCAGCAACACCATCAAACCAAGCCCCTCCAATGACATCAATTTCATATAAGAAAAGGAAGAGTGGTTGTTGTTGTTGTTGTCACTGACTTTGTTCTGGCCATTTAAAAAGCTCATGCACATTGAGCCCCCTCATGGGTGTATTTCTGTATGAGCTCAGATCCAATAACTCTAATGAAGAAAACATCAGTTTTATTAGCTACTCCACTGGTACAACATGTCTTGCCTCTCCTGGAAGGAACCAAACAGTAACACACCCTTCAGAGTCTCAATTCCAGAATTAAGAAATTTCTATAGGTATAGTAGTGGATGGAGTTTCATCTACTTCTCTCAATTTCTAAATCTGTTTCTTATGGCCACTGCATCACTGTATGTGACATCAGGTCTTTGCTCCACTTGCATCATGGTAACTGATGGGTCAGTTTTAGGAGGTAGCAAAATATGAATTTGTTATTTGTTTTTGTTCACTTCAACTCTTATCCCTCCTTCAAAAGTCAGTAGCTGTCCTCTGATCACCGAGATCTACCACAATCTTGGAGAATTGCACTGCTTCACACTTTTTGATCTTTTGAATTTGCATCAATTATCTTCATATAGTTTACAACCTATAAAGATTGTTCACTCTGAAGTGTTTGGTTATCTGTGGCTAAATTCTATAGAGAGGACTAGTGGTGTCAGGCCAGTGAGTTAAGCTGTTAAACATCATACACAACCTGTTTGATTTGCCTAGAGTTAAATACTCTGACATCTGTTTTCATTAGCCCATTCAACCACAGCTCAGATGGGCTTGTGATCCTTCTCATCTTCTCTGCTTTTTTGATGCTTAGCAGCTAGGCAATCTGACATTTTAGAAGCCACAAGTGTTTCAGTGTTTGCAAAGTACTATTTTTACTTCCAGTGTTCTCTTGTTTATTTTAATACTATTTTAAAGAAAGAAGATTTTCACAGATGTTCAGGTAATACAAGGCTCATTTTATTGTGTAATTGGATAATTTTGTGTATATATTTAACTATCAAATGATAAAGTACTTTCATATCATACATAAAATTAAAGAAATGTCTGAAAGATTAAATTCCAGTTGAAAGAGATAATCTATGTATTAGAAAGAATGACATTAGGCATTTGCTACAATGCTCTTCATATTCATTTATGAAGCCTCATTGCTGATGCACAAGAAGCATTGAATCTAAATAAATATATTCTTTGGCACAAACCTCAAAGTCAGTGTTCACCCAGGCTGCAGTGCATGCAGTTGTAAGATTTAAGTCACAAACTCGCCTTGATATGTTTATTGTATTGTTTTGTTTCATTGATTCTATGATTACTTCTACAAATTTCATACTATTTTTCTGAAATATTTCATCTTCTAGGCCTGAGGTTAATGTTCCCTAATTAATTAGAAAGAATTTGATTTTATTGGAAGTGTCTATATCTGGGCAATCAATAATAGTTCCTTGGGGTATTTTGTTGATTCAGAACTGTAAACAGGTGAGAAACAGCAAGTATAGGGAAGCTCTCTAACCTACTCTGTCCTATATAAAAACTGACATCAATCTCCCAGGAGAAAAGTTCTCTCTATACCAAAAAGAGAAAAATACCTTACTACCAAAGCTTGAAAATCAATTCAGAAATAAACCTGAAGAAACAGACTAACATGAATTCCTCTATTTTCCTCCCATAACACTCCTGGACAATATATATATATATATACTTTTGCATTGATTTTTTGAATTTCACATAGTGCAACCAATCACACTCATCTCCCTGTCCCAGCATATCTGCTCTCTATCCTTGTAATCCCTGCTGGAAAAAAAAAAATGAAAAACAAGCAAGAACACACACACACAAACACACACACAAGCAAAACCAAACCAAACCAAACAGCAAACCAAACAACAAAAACCATCTTATTGTGAAAGCTGTAGTGTGTCACATTGTATCCCATAATTTTTTTTTTTACTTTTTATTTCAAATTTTACCCCCTCTCAGTTTTCCCTCCACAAACCCTCCATCTCCTCTTCTGTCCCCCTGCTTCTGTGAGGGTGCGCCCACGTCCACCCACTGTCTCAGTGCCCTAGCAGTATTCACTTTTGTTTACACTTCTTTCCTAACAAATGTTCATTACAATGACTCATTGGTCTGACTGAAGGCTTCTAGTGTCTACTACATCATTGACACTAGACCTTTACCAGGACTCCTCTAGGCTATCATGTTCTTGCCCTGTTGTCATAGAAATACTACAGCCTTGATTCTGCAGGACTAGTGCCTTGATATAAACCTGCAGTTTATAGGTGGGGTAGAGGTTGGGGTGTATTAACTTTTGCCCTGGACCTGGGCCTGGGTTATAGCTAAGTTATTCAGTCTGCCAGGCAGGTCTCACATACACTCACGACCAGTGCAATCTCTTCAGTACTGCCCTTAGTAGCTCACACAATGCCACATCCCACAAGGGGCAGGGTTAGCTCTCTCATTCCTCACCTGTGCCCTCACCTTTCTTCAGTTGCACATGTTTTCATATATAAATACAGAAATCTTGCAAATCCTGCTGAAATGGATTCCACAGTTTCATACTCATTCCCCCAAGACTCACCTTACTCCATGACAGCTTATTTAGAAAACCTTCCTTGAATAAAATTCTCAGTTCCCACCTGCTCCTAGACAATTTTATACCTTTTTCTAATTAACTTCCTCAGGATCCTGTGTTTAGCCAAATTATGCCAAAGGATATATTTCCAGAATTATTTTTTTTAAATTTCTCTCCAAATAGATTATTAGCTCCTTTCGAAGTAGGAACTGTAGTTTCTAAAGCAGAGTGTCCAGCATTTAAAAGAGATGTTAAATATTTGATAGGCTTAAAAATAAGGATGAGGGCAGATCCTGGGAGGCAGCTGTGCCCTCAATCTTAAAGAACCCAGAGAAAGCTGGGCTCCCAGGTGCTCTAACCCAGGCAGTATCTTAGGTAAGCAGACAACCAAGCCCACCCCAAACAGGGAGTAACAGGGACCCACTAAGACCCAGGAAGTCACTCCTGGCCAGGAGCACTGGTTCTTTCCTGTCTGCACCTGAGCACAGAGCAGATTTTGGGCCCCATCACTTCCCCAGTAATAACACTCACCCCACACAGTTCTGATACAACCAAGATAATAGGAAAGACAGGCTCCAGTCAGAGATAGGGCAGGTAGCACTAAGGCAATCCAGATGGCAAAAGGCAAGCACAAGATCATAAGCATCAGCAACTCAGGGTACTTGGCATCATTAGAACCTAGTTTTCCCACACAAGAAAGTCCTGAATTCTCCATATTACAATGAAAGCAATATTCAGATTTAAAATCATGTTTAATGATGATAAGGACTTTAAGAAGGACATAAATAATACTCTCAAAGAATTTGAGGAGAACACATGTAACACAGGTAGAAGCCTTTAAAGAGGAAACACAAAAATCTCTTAAAGAGTTACAAGAGAACACAAATGAACAGTTGAAGAAACTGAACAAAACCATCCAGGACATAAACATGGAAGTAGAAACAATCAACAAATCACAAAGGGAGACTAGCCTGGAGATAGAAAACCTAGAAAAGAAATCAGGAGTCATAGACACAAGCATCACTAACAGAAAACAAGAGACAGAAGAGAGAATCTCAGGTGCAGAAGACACCATAGAAAATATTGACACAACTGTCAAAGAAAATGCAAAATGCAAAAAGTTCTTAACACAAAATATCCAGGAAATCCAGGACACAATGAGAAGACCAAACCTATGGATACTGGGTATAGATGAGAGTGAAGATTCCCAACTTAAAGGGCCAATAAATACCTTCAAAAATTATAGAAGAAAACTTTCCTAATCTAAAGAATGAGATGCCCATAAACATACTAGAAGCCTATAGAAAGCCAAATAGACTAGACAAGAAAAGAAATACCTCCTGTCACATAATAATCAAAACACCAAGTGCACAAAACAAAGAAAGAATATTAAATGCAGTAAGGGAAAAAAGCCAAGTAACATATGAAGGCAGACCTAGCAGAATTATACCAGACTTCTCACCAGATACTATAAAAGCTAGAAGATGCTGGACAGATGTCATACAGACCCTAAGAGAACACAAATGCCTGCCCAGGCTACTATACCCAGCAAAACTCTCAATTACCATAGATGGAGAAACCAAGATATCCCATGACAAAACCAAATTTACACAATATCTTTCCACAAACCCAGCATTACAAAGGATAATAGCAGGAAAGCTCCAATACAAGGAGGGAAATTATACTAGAATGAGCAAGAAAGTATTCCTCTTCCAACAAATCCAAAGAAGATAGCCGTGAAAAGACAATTTAAACTCTAATAACAAAAATAACAGGAAGCAACAATCACTGTTCCTTAATATCTCTTAACATCAATAGACTCAATTCCCCAATAGAAAGACACAGGCTACCAGACTGAATATGTAAACAGGACCCAGCATTTTGCTGCATACAGGAAACCCACCTCAGTGCAAAGACAGACTCTACCTTAGAGTCAAAGGCTGGAAAACAATTTTTCAAGCAAATGGTCCTAAGAAAGAAGCTGGAGTAGCCATTCTAAAACCTCCAGCCCAAGAAGACAAAGGGAGGGACTCATGGCTCCACCTGTATAGGTAGTTGAGGGTGGCCTTGCCAGACATCAGTGGAAGTGGACAGCCTTGGTACCTGAAAGTTTGGATTCCCTAGTGTTGAGGAATTGCAGGAGCACGGAGGTGGGAATGAGAGGATGTTGGGAGCACACCCTCATAGTAATTGGAGGAGGGGGAGTGGGGTAAGGGGTTAGGCATCAGTGGAAGTGGAGGGCCTTGGTGCCTGAAAGTTTGGATTCCCTAGTGTTGGGGAATTTGAGAGCAGGGAGGCAGGAATGGGAGGATGGTGGGAGCTCACCCTCATAGAAACTCCTAGAATTATATGGATTAGAAATGAAAAAGGTAGGCCACCAGAAGACTAGATTCCAGAATTCAAACAAAAAATTATCTTGATACTAAAATTTGTTTTGAGAATTGTATATTGCAAAATACACAGCCTTCCTGTATCTACTCATCAAGCAAGCTGAGCAGACTTGCTTGAACCTCTGATGTCCTGGAATTCCAGCTGGATGCAGTGAAGAAACAGTGTCAGAGACTTATCAATTTACTCTTCCCCTCCCCTCTTTAATATCTCAACACCCATAATCAGCTTGAAGAAGTTAATGAAGAGTTGTCACCCCTATTCCCTGGGCTTGGGGACTGAGGTGAGTAATATTAGGCTGTCTTTCTAGGGAAAAGTAGTGGTTTTGGTGGAACAGGGAGGATTAGCTAGGATTTATTGCATAGCCATAACCTATTGATAGAAATATGTATAATTGTTTTTAAGATGAAGTTATAATTTCTTAAATGGTACAAAATTTACTTTGATTTCAATTTTAAGGTTTTCATTGGTATGAGCTTCTTATTGATATAAACATGAGGTGAATATTGTTAGTCTCAGAGGCATTGTGCCTGCATAACCCATTTAGGAATTCAAGGCTTAGACCCAATCCTTCTTTAACTTTTTTAACTGATTTGAGATGGTTAGCCTGTGAGTTAAGGGCCTATAGAAAATTCATGGCTTTGAGTTTATTGTTAGGGAGTTTTCTATATTTTATTTAGAAATAGCTGAAAGGAGTTAACAGAAAACAGTCCAGATTACCTTACATGGATTGTTGGTTTTCAAATTATCAGAAATCCACAGAATTGATGGTACAAACATTTCTGTAGTAATGTTCATTTTGATTAGAGACCTGTCTGCTCCTGACAGCTTCCTGTCTTGGATTCTAAGAAGAAATTGAGCATTTTTGTAGTTACTCCAGTTGTGTGGTAACAGCCCCTAGGCAAGAATTGCCTCTTTCCATCTACAGACAAATTACTGTCCAGAAAAGGACACACTTGCAGAGTAGTAGACTGATTATATCTGCCAATACAGAGTAATCAGCACTTAATAGTTCTGCATCACTAGGTCTGTCAGTTGATCCTGGGCTATTATGCTGAAGATCAGATGCTCCAACATTTTGTAGCATAGGGACTGTCCAGGTGTTCAGTGGTCTCTATAAATTGGTTAAGTTTTAGAAGCTATGCTTCGTGTTTCCCATAATTTCAGTTAACTCAGTCATTCCGGTTTACTGACAGGGTTGAAAACTTAGTCTCATAGCCAATCCTGGCTATTTACTTTGAGAGAAAAGATTTGAGAGGATATTTTTCAGCTGACATTCATTCTAAAGCCAAGGTTCAAAACTAAGTCTTTTAGTTAGGAGAGATGACAGAGGTTCTGTTTAGTTTACAAAATGATGGACTGGATATTAGGTCTATCTTGCACCTTATTGACACAAATTGGTATAGTTATGCTCTAATTGTATTTTGAGAAAAGAATTTTATTTTAACAGGAAGGGTGATATGTAGGAGGAGCTAACGTGGGAGGAGTACAAAAAGGAAGAGGAGGAATAAGGAGAGAAGGAGAAGGAGAGGAGAAGCTAGGTAATGAGAGAAAGAAAGAGAGATTGAGGGTGGAGGTGGATGTTCAAATGTCCCCGCCAGTCAAAGATAGTTGATATATCTATGTTGGGTATTGGGTTACACTTCTGATTGATATTAAGCATTACCAAACTTATAAAGCATTTGATTAACCTTAATAATGTATAAAAGCAAAAAGAAGAAGGGGGCGGGCATGGGATATGGGTTTTCTAGGGAGGGGAAATGGGGAAAAGAGATGGCATCTGAAATGTAAATAGAATATCTAGTAAAAAAATAAGGATGAGAAAAGGCTGGGATCTTATATAACCCTTTGCCACATCTTTCTAAATGTTGTCATTTCTACTTCCTTATTCAGACATATATGCATATATATGTATACATATATGTATACATTTATGTATATATATGCATATATATACATCCGGAAGAAAAATAATGTTTTAATTTTTCTATATTTGAGTTGAATTTTTATAAAGTCTAAAACATATTGGTTGATAATTTTTTCTTTATTTACTTGTTTCTGGATTCTTATAGCCTTTCCATATGGTAATGTCTCAAAGTAATTTCATGTAAATATTATAAAGCACTTTGTGAAACATATACTTTATACAGTGGCAAGCCTTATAAAGAGGCTCATGTGTTAAAATAGGAAAGATTGTGTATCTCTGTCCCTTCTAATTTTCTTAGTTATTTGAGAGTTTCATATATGTTTTAATAAACACAATCACCCCTTCTAAATATTCATAAATTAATGTTATTTCCTTAACCACACATTTTCTCCACCAAAACCAATCTGAACTGCCAGGAATATGTACACACAATTTGCACAGATAGTCCAATGAGTAAATATTTTGTTGTTGCCATTTGTATTTTTAACTGATGAGTGTTATATCAACCTTTAAAATCACTATAGTGTACACTTAACAAAAATATCACAAGTATCAAATTTAGAATACTGTGAAGAATCCATAACACATAGTAGTTATCATAGATACTTTGAGTAGTTTTCTTCAATTGTATCAGAGCAGTATAAATCTTTGATTTACTTATTAAGTAAATCAGCTAATTACAACTCATTTGAATGCTTTGGAACATAGTAAACATTGCTTATGAAAACGTTTGTTTAGTTATTCTAATGTTGTTTTTAAATATAACTACCTTACCTGGGAGACCTATTCTAACTCAAGTAGCATTTGCAGATTGGAATATGATACACTATTTTTTGCGTTGTGTGTTTATGGCATATAGCACTTTAAATTTAATATATATATATATATATATATATATATATATATATATATATATATAATGATCTACTTATTTTCACATTCCTCTCTGACTGACAAGCTCATTTCACTTGTCTGTTTGTGTTGCTAATACCTGTAATTCAGTAGTCAAAGAAACTAGAAAGTTTTGTTCTTTTTTTGACAGAATATGTTTACTTCTACCTTTATTCTGCTTTAGGTTAAATGAGAAGACACTTTGTAGGTGGCTTATTTTCACAGTAAAAAATGAGTTTCAAAATTATATTTAAAAGAAGAATTTACCTGCTAATCATAGACACATAAGTCAACAGGTCATTTTGATATTTCTCTTGCTGACAGAAGTCTTTTCATAGCATTTAAGTGCAGGTCAATATTTTTCTTACATAACTTTTCTATTGAATTGAGAAGTATTTATATTTTATAAAGATGAGGAAATTTTTCAAAATTAAGATTGAATAGCAAATTTATAAGCAATTAAGTATTGCAATGTCATATTGGTGCCCATAGAGACAATCACTTTTCTTTGTATATCACAATCCAGTAGACATCCTGTGTCAAGGCAACTGCCTTGATCTGGAGCTTCCTTATACTGGGTATCCATTAGGAGCTCTTGACATGCCATATATTCATCTTTTGGTTAACAAATGTGTCCTCTGCTAACAGCTCCATATACTGTTCCTGGCTTCTTCTCTTTCTGGTTAGAAATAACTCTTATTTGACCAGCACCATTTATTGAAGATGCTTTCTTTTTTCAATATATATATAAGATGCTTTCTTTTTTCAATATATATATATATATATATCGATATATATATATATAGATATATATATATCGATATATATATATATATATATATATATATATATATATATATATATATATATATATTGTCAAAGTTTAACTGTCCATACGTGCATGGGTTTTCTTTTTTTCTGGGTCTTTAAATCTATTCCACTGATCAACTCATCTGTCTCTGTACCAATATCATGCAGTTTTTATCACTATTGCTCTGTAGTACAGCTTGAGGTCAGGAATGGTGATTCCCTAGAAATTCTTTTATTGTTATTGTTTTCACTCTTCTGATTTTTTTGACTTTTCAGATAAATTTGAGAAGTGTTCTTTCCATGTCTTTGAAGAATTGTGTTGGGATTTTTATGGGGATTGCTTTGAATCTTTAGATTGTTTTTGGTAGGATGATCATTTTTACTATATTCTGTCAATCTCTGAGCATGGGAGATCTCTCCATTTTCTTAATAAGGTATGAAACTAAATGAATATTTTAAAGCTTAGATTTCTCTCATAATTGTCATGATTCCTTCCTTCTTAGAGCCACAATGCTTTCCCACAGAACTGAGGAAGGAAAGCCATGCTGGTTTTCTATACTTGTAGGTCATAATAGAGGTTCTCAGAGTCAGAAGACTTACTAAGTTTAAAGAGTAGTTACTAATGATGGAAGCATAAATAAATCTTTTTACTGCCCTAAATTCTAAGTCATATATATAAACATTCTGCTTCATTTATTATATCTGCTACTGAATTTCAGACATCGTGTCAAAAATACTATTAGCTAGATACTCCAGACATACCTTTCTTGTCTTTGTCTGTGTACTCAGACACTTGTTGTTTTCTCTACCACAAAGATTAGCCAGCCTTCTTTCTAACTTTTCCCCACCCTCAGAAACGCAGTCATTCTCTGTTCCCATCAAATTCTGTGCATCTCAGCTTGAACCTGAACTGTCTGATTGCTCAGTACTTATGTGGCATGTATGGTACCTGCCTGGTTGCTTCCTTTCTAGTAATTCACATTATCTCCCTAAGCTACTACCCCACATTTTCTTCCTACATAAAACCATGGGTTACCTACTCCAATAAATGGGTTTAATTTTCTTTCTTGGGTTGATATTTATACATTGTTATTCTTGATATGATTTCAGTAAAAGTGTTTGTTTTCACCTTCTATATGACTTTCTGCATAAGTAGTATAATACAAAACTGAAGGATTAAGACATAGACTTTTATTTCCCTTTAAATCTTTAAGGCATTTGATAGTACAACAATTCTGCCTCTCTTCTCTTTTATTTCACTAAAGAAGAAGATGCAAATATTTTCCCTCTAGGAAAGTTGTGGAAAGCATTTATTTCAGTGGCTAATGATTTGTATTCTGGGCTTAATGGTGCATCTAAATCTAATGCAGTAAGAAAAGAGAACTTCATGGAAATCTGAAGGGAATAAAATAGAATAAGAAAAACATTCTTCTAGGAGACAAGTAAAAGCTAGAAAAGGGAACCAAAGAGTAGCAGGGTCTGTACTAGGTACATCAAGAAGAGGTAGGAGGCAGAATGTTTCACAAGGGAAAGCTCATGTATAGCTTTGAGGTTGACCTAACAAAAGACATCCACCAAAACTAGAGTCTTGGCCTCAGAAATCACACAATTTTACTTGGACTGACCTCCTTGCCTCAGCTGATAGAGAATATTAGACTCTGATACCAGTAGACACTCATGAGCTGTCATGACATTTCTGCTATCCTTTGGGCTACAGATATAATCCATGTGAATCATAGTTTTGTCATAAGGTACCTGTATATCATCTTTGAGGCTTTCATACAACCTAGATACTTCTACATATTTTAGATTATATCTGTATATATACTCAGGTGTTAGAGACATTTTGAAATTAGTACATCCCAAGCTAGCTTCTGCTCTTTGCCTACTTAAATGACATCAGTACACATATTTTAAGCCATCTACACAGAAGTCCTTCCAGACACACTTGTGTGACATAGCCAGAAAATTAACAGAGAATTATTTATAAAGCTGAAGGCATAGTTAAATAAACTATCGCTAACATTGTAGTATGTCCTAAATAATGACAGTATGAAACTAGAGTCTATTCCTGGGCCAGATAGTGATGGGAATACATGAAAAGAGTAGTAGGGAGGGCCATAGGGGACTGTGGGAATAAAACAATGCATGCAGATAATGGCAGGGGCCGTTACTCAGTACAGTGAGAAGATGTTCACAGAAAGAGTCTCCCATAGTTTCTTCACCTGAATCTGCAGACCCCCTGTAGTGTTCTTAAAACTATGAGGAAAAAATAATCGTGTTGATGTAACATTAGAAAGTGTCCTAGGACATAGAGGAATTTAGGAAAATGTAAATAACACTCCAAGCAGAAAAGAGAAGAAAGTGATTATAGTCATGTGTATTTCATACTCTAATCTCATGTTTCATGTCTATAGCTTCCATGTAATTCCCCAGCCAGTTCTTAAATGAAAATGATAGAAGTTTGCTAAGAATATGAAACATAAAAAGAAATTATTAGAAGGAACATTATCTAGAACCTTCCAAATTTGAATACTAGCTGATGACCCTACCTTTTTCTAGATGATGTAAACAGGGACACATTGAGAGTTATTGCCTTCATCTGTCCCACACTTAGAAGTCAACATTCTTTCTTGCTTATTCAGTTCTTTGAGATTATGAATTATTTCTTGAAAACCCATTCTGCAGTGCACACTCACTTATACTCTTGACACAAAATCAAGTATTTTACTTTGGTTCCATTATATTTTTATCAAAATGCTTTGAAGAAAAAAATGATTGACAGCATGAAGTTAATTCAGTTGAGGACAAACAATCTTCAAAGCACAGTTGCCTCTCCCTGAGCTGGCTCAACAGTTTGCAATATTGAATTCATAAATTGAGTTACTTCTGCTCTAACTGACTTTCCTTGGAAGTAGATATTATTCTCTTTCTTTTTACATAATCAATTATAGATTAAAGTAAGTAACATGGGTTGTTTGCTGCAGATCAATTTCTGTATAAAACTACAAACAGGGAGATCATAAAAACGAAAGTGAAATGTTTCTGCCAAATAAAGGTTCTTCTAAGCAAATCTAAAAATACTTCTTCCTTTGGCTTCTAGAAAACTACATTCTTCTCCATGTAAATGTGTGTGTTTGTGTGTGTACATATATGTGCTTGAGCAACATTCCATGGCATCTATTCAGAAAGAAGATGACTTTAGGAAGTTGTTTTTTAAAGGGAACTATGTATTTAACTTGGAGCATCATGATTATATAAGAATTACCTATATTCTTTGAGTCATCTCTGAGGAGCCAATCAGCTCCTTAATACTCTAACAATATATCTGGGTTAATCAACTTATAAGAGGAAAGATTTGTTTTGGTTCACACACATTTTCAGAGCTTTCAGTCCATAGGAATTTGGCCATACTGCTATGGAGACATGGCATAGAGATATATTGTAACATATCACTGCTTTCCCTTTCATGGAAATAGGTCACAGAGTGAACTTGCTTTTTATATAAAAATGTCCATCCTCTTAAATTCATTAAGCTTTCAATTTATAAATAGATTAATGCATACATAATGTTAGACTTCCAAAGATCTCATCTCTGAATACTGCTACATTTGGAGCTAAAGACTTTAAACATGTGAGTTTTGGGAAGCCATTTCCACTTTCAACTATGTCATTGACTACAAATTCTTTGTCCATACTTTTAGTTCAATACACAGAAAGTCTAAGTTACTCTCCTTTAAGTATGGACTAGGTTTTAGTTAGTTATGTCAACTAAGTAGAGTAGCAGTAAAAATGAAAATTGAGATCACCTCTGTCTTTCAAGTCTAAACACATAAGAAGCCTATACTGGAGACACAGCTGCAGGTATCCTGGGCTTCCATGTAAGAAGTTTGTTTCTGTCAATGTTGCTCTGCTTGTAAAATCACATCAAGACAGAGAAAGGAGTTAGGTGCCTGGCCAAGCCTGTTGATGCACATATGTAGGGAGTATTTTTGGTAAGATCAGTCTCATTACTGGTTAGCATCAATCATATGAATAACTCTAACTGAAATGTGGTCATGGTGTCAATTTGCGGAACTACAAGGCCTAATTGTTGAAAAAGATACTACCAAAATGATTTGTGCAGCAATAGCACCCAGGACGCTGTATCTTATATCTTTATACTCTAAACATTTTATGTCTTGTAATAATATTCTGGACTTACTCCACTCCTACTTTTGTATTCTTTACCTGAGTAACTTCATTGTCCTGTGACCTCCAATGAAACTTTTTATGATCTTCAATGTGGATTTCTTAGTAAACTGTAGTTCTTACTACCCATATTCCACACATTCAAATGTAACATATTAGAAAATCTTTGTTATTTATGTCCTGAAACTACTGCATTCTGAATTCCAGAAAGTCTAATTCCACAGTTATGAAGTACATAAATTACTTTGTTTCCACTACTACCACTCTGGTACAAGGTAGACTTATTTCTTACCTACTTACATTCAATTACTTTTTAGTACTTTTTCTATTGAAAATACTTTTATACCCACTGAGAGAACTCAAACATCTGATCTTTATAGAATAGCATATTTTTCAAAACATATACAGTACAATGATGCCAACGTTTTCTCTAAGAAAATTTAATAAGCATTGAGATTTCCTACACCTTAACATAGTTGCTTAAGACATTTGATCTTGTTTTGACATCTATCTTCCTTGTTCACCAGAACACCACAGCCTGACTTCCTATTAACTCCTCAAACCTTCCCAAGATTTTTCATACGCTTTCCTTATGTGGAGTGCCATTCACCCTCCTCAGCATCTTCTCTCATTTCTGAATACACCTTTCATCTTGGTGCACGTTCCACTTTTTGGATTAGTTTCAGTACTACATCTTCAAAAAGCAGCTGTGTCCAACTTAGATCTTTTGAAATCTTTTTACCTAAGTCCACACAAATATTCCTATTTTCATATACAGATACTCCTAAAATTAGAAATTATATATACAATTCTTATGTTCAACTGGCTCATATCTTATTAGCACCAGTCCTTTTAAGTATCATAAGATCCAAGATAAAGATTGATCTTTTTACTGAACAGCCAGTATTTAATATCTCCTATACCACTGTAGATGTTCATTGCATAGTTATTAAATGAAGATATCTCAGGAAGTGTTTTAGGGATTTATTGTTTTGAAGAGACACCAGGACCATATCAACTCTTTTTTTTTTTTTTCAGTTTGAATTGTTTTTTATTTAAATTTATTTTTATTAGATATTATATTTACATTTTAGATTTTATCCCCTTATCCCCATTCCCCCCACCACCCAGGAACCTCCTATCCTATCCCCCCTCTTCATTCTTCTATGAGGATGTGCCCCTACCTACCCCCCACTCCCACCTCCTTACCCTCGAATACCCCCCCCACTCAGTGTTCAGCCTTCATGGGACCAAGGATCTCCTGTCCTACCTATGCCCAACAAGGCCATCCTCCCCTACATGTACAGATGGAGTCATGGGTCCCTCCTTATGTGCTCCCAGGCTGGTGGTTTAGACCCTGGGGAGCTCTGGTTGGTTGGTATTATTGCTCTCATAAAGAAAAATATTTAACTGGGACAGATTTAAAGTTTAGAAGTCTAGTCTATTGTCATCATGGCAGGAAGCATGATAGCATGCTGGCAGACATAGTGCTGGAGAAGGAGCGGGGAGTTTTGCATTTAGATCCGCAGGCAGCAGGAAGATTCGCTGGTCCTGCCTTGAGATTCTGAAAGTTCAAAACTCCTCCCCAGTGACATACTTACTCTGACAAGGTCACACCTCCAATATTGCCACTCCCTATAACTCTATGAGGGCAATTTTCTTTCAAACCGCCATGGCACGTTTGGTTTTTAGAGAAAGACTTTTGAGATGCTTGTAATTTTAAAAAACAACTATTTAATTGTGAGTTTTCTGGTCACAAGATCTTGCTAATATTTAAATAGGAGAAAATCTCTCTGAAGAACAAAGGTTTTTTTTAGAGACAAGCTAAGGTTCATGACCAGTCTTCAGAAAAGTTGAAGGATTCTCTATTATCTCTACTTAAGATATATATAATGTTCCTACTTTTCTATAATTTTTATGCAAGCCTATGTTCCCCCTTGTACAGAGTCTTTTGATGCATATATGTCAGCCAGATGAAAGTATAACATTAATAATAATTGTTTTTGTAAATATTAGTATTATTTTTATGATTAGAAATTAAATCTTGTTTCTAGTATTGTGAATATATTTGACCTCTGGCTTTATAACCATCAATACCAACAAAGTAAATAAAAAACTCATTTAGACAGTACAATCTTACCTCTCTGGATATTGTGAGAATCAAATGAGCAATTAAAAATTTTAATTTTTTATACTATAATTTATCATTATGGGTAAACTGTACCATGTCTCTTGCACTCCATTTTCTGGCCTATAACTCTGCCTGCAGTACTCAAGACCTGCTGGCAACAGGGATAACCATGTAGGACCCTACCTCCACCCCAAGCCCTTGTCTACCAGTTTCCTATAAGCAGACCCAACAGTAGCAAACTACACCTTGCCCCCTGTACTCTACTTTCTGGCTCACATTTTGTCTACTTCCTGGAGACTGCACTGGCCCCAGGAACCTCAGGACACACTGGTACCTGGCACCCCAGAGGCAAGGTTAGCATCCAAAACACAGGCTACACAGGCCACAATACTCTAGGTGCAGCATCCTGCTGGACCTAAAGACTCTCTACTCACTAGAACTGCAGGACACTTAGACCTGAAGACAGAAAGGAAACAGAAACCAAGGGGGAAATCCAGCCAAACCTGTAAAGATAAAGTCAGAATCAGCATCTAAACTTATAAGAACTGCAAAGCCCAGGTGGTCAAAGGACACTGTAAAAACACAATCAATAAGATCCAGGGTAATATTGCACCACCAGAGCCCAGGTATCCTACTACAGGAAGCCGTGGATACCCTAACATAGCTGAAGCACACACACACACACATACACACACACACACACACACACACACACACACACACACACACACACACACACAAATAGCCTTAAATGCAATCTTATGAAGATGATAGGACCCTTTAAAGAGTAAATAATTTAATTCTCTTAAAGAAATACAGAAAAAATACAGTCAAACTGGTGAAAGAAATGAATAAAACGGTCTAAGACCTGAAAATGGTAATAGAAGCAATAAATAACACATAAACAAAGGGAAACCTGGAGGTAGAAATCCTAGGTAAGAAAACAAAAAGTATGGATGCAAACGTCACCAACAGAATAAACGAGATGAAAGAATCTCAGGAGTAAAAGATGCAATAAATAAATTGAAACAGTGGTCAAAGAAACTGAACCAGCCAGAACCCATGGACCTAGGCCCTCAGCGTTTATGTAACAGTTGTGCAGCAGGGTCTTCATTTGGGACCCCTAAAGCAGAAGCTGTGGCTGCCTCTGACTACATTGCCTATTGGTAAAGAATGAACTAAATAAAGTGCCTCAGCAGTAAAGTAGCAAACGAATGGGTCAGGCACTGCCCTCTTTCTTCATTCTGTTATTTTTAAATGGCAGATTAGATGCTCTTCTAAAATTGTTCAAGAAAGTGTTTGAAAGAAAAAGTAAAAGAATTGTAAGACAACCTTGCTTAATGAAAGTAGATGACCACATTAGGTCAGAACAAGGTATTTACTGGCATAAAATTAGAATGCTACAAAATTTTGCTTTTTGTCATGAATTGTATTCAAAATTACTACTTTAAAAATATTTGTTTTTTCATTTTAACATTATTTTAAATTCTTGCTTATTAGTTTTCTTTTTTTTCCTTCATTTCTAAAATTTTTAACTAAGACAATAATCCATGTAAAATAGTTCACATTTTCTCCTAGATGATATCCAGAAAGCCAATATAACTTAAATACTAAAGCAGAAGACTGTTACAGATTCAGAAGGTCCTCCCTTATATGTGAGGCATGAACAAGTGACTAAAAGTGAAAACTTCTTAGTGTGGCTTTCTGAGAGTTGTGACATCTCTATATTGCTCATGCCCTTATAGGTGACTAAATTCTAAAATTCATCATATGACACTTGAATGGCATGATTATTGGTCAGTTGATTCCCTTTCTGGATTGAAAAAATGTTTGTTTTTATGATATGTCAGTGTAGCTATGGAGAAAATATTCTAAGGAATGGGGAACTTTTAAAATATGGTCTTTAAAAACTGTTTTAAAATATGGAGCTGATGCATATAGGTTTCTTAGGAAATTAATAAATATTATTGGCGTTTTAATTTTTTGAGAGATTTACATTGTTGCAGTTATTGACATTTGTATGTGTATACATATTCAAACTCATTTGATCTCCAGACTCTTTTGTTTTTTTAATTTATTCATTAGTATGTGTGTATTCATGATAGTGCCACCATGAAATTATGAGAGACAGAGGCTAATTTTTGTGGAGCAAGTTTTGTCTTTCACTTTTATGTGTTTCAGTAATCAAACTCAGGTTATCATGTTTGTGTAGCTAGTATTTTAACACATTGAGCCAACTTGCCCACTGAGAAAGTACTTCTACAGTGTTTCTACTGGACAGATATAGTATCTCGTCATCACTTCCCATATAATATAGTACAGTAACTATTGCCACAGCATTCATATTGTAGTAGGACTCGTGAATAATGCAGAGATGGGTCAAAGTACAGGGAAGTTTGTATAAGGTTATATGCAAATACTAATTGATCTTATATATCATTGATCATTATTTAATCCTGGAAGGACAGAGGTAGGAATGAAAGACAGAATTCAGGTCCAGTATGTTAATGATATGTCACATTTTGATTGGTGAAGTAGACAGACAAAAAATATTCTTGAAACACTCAGGAGACATCTGAGCCAGAGAAAATATGAATTGGAGAGCTAGTAGGCAGTGTGAGTAAGTAGTTCACACCTCTCAAAAGTCTCTGAATCTTCTAAGCTTCAGTTTTTCCTTATGCAAAAGAAATTGGGTTTTCATTTCCTCTAAGCTCTTTAGCAATTCTCATGTTCAATCTATTTTTCTGTCTTTTACCTTGCAAAGGCTAGGTTTAAGAAAGTTAAAGAAATAATAATTTCTTAGGCAGCCAGCCAAAGAAATAACAGCTGATCTGCTTCTTAGATATTTGTTCATTTCTATTTATTTCATTATCAAATTTACATAAAAATTCGGTTATTGTTTGAAATAAAAGATCATTAAAAATAAAGCATCTCAATGGTGTTATGATTATCAGACTTTGAAGAGTTCAGGCATCAGATTTTCACCATATTATTTTCCTTCCTTTTTATAAAATGAAACCTCTTTGTACAGGTTCAAGTAAAACATTAGATACTAATTTGTTTCCTTGCATCATAGAGCGCTCTTTAACACAGTAGAGAGATATGGGCTTATCTGTTGGGACTGTGTTTGAAAAACATGCTGCTTTTCCAAGAGATAAGGGCAACTAGCTTTGTTTTCCTAAATTATTCAAAACAGAAATAACTGGCTGGTTTTCTGATATGCAGAGAAATATCAGGTATTACTTAAACACCAACAACGTGCTCAGTACCTAAATACCTCTCTTTCTTTCTGGGAATATTGAATCTCATAAATCAGAAGGAACTGTACTTTGAACAGATATTAGATAGTACCTCCAGGCAAAAAAAATATTAGATGAACTACATTGTTCTGTACAAGAAGAAACTTTAAATCTTTATTTACTTATTATAACTTACTGATCATGTTAAAAATAGTGTTTGATACGAAATCTCTGATCTCTAAAAATATATTTTCAACAATTACTATTTGCATAAATAATTAATTTAAATTATATTTAGAAAATAATTAGTTTAAAAAATAAATTATACTATAATACTGAGATTAAAAAATAGAGGACAAAATATTGAAGACTACTAAAATGAATGAAATCAATATTTATTTACCTAGTTATCCATTTACATCTCAGCTTTCTCATTCTGTTTTCTTCTCTTTTATACACAGATGCTTGATATTTAGCATTATAAAGCAACATTTCATTCTTAATTTTGAAAATAACAAACCAATAATCACAAATAATTTAATAACCTATTTCGTTAATACCCACGAATTTTAACAATCTATTTCTCTGTTCTGTAGATTTATACAAGAAGCAGAAATATTCTTAGGCAAAAAAAAATCCTAGTCATGTCTTTGTCATGTGGTTGTTTATGTAATTTGTGTATTCTATAGTACAGTTAGAAGACATGAGTTTTAATCTTTGAGTTAAATCCTTCCTTGGTTCTCAAGTGGATGAATTAAAAAACTGTATTTTTTTATTGCATTTATTTATTTGCTGTGTATCTTGTGGTATCATATCACCCGTGTGGATATCAGGATACACATTTTGGGAGTTAGTTCTGCCTTTCTACCATGTTAATCCCACAGATTTTACTCAGTTATACTGTAGCTTAAATCACTATTTCATTAGGGTTTTGTTTTGTTTTTGTATAGGTGCTAATCCACTCTATGGATATCATATTTTGTTCATCTGTTTCTCTGCTGAAGTATTTTTTATCCTTTTCACCTATTGGCTGCTGTGTATGTTTATACACTAGTATTTGGACAAAAATTTTAACCGTGAAACTGATTTTATTTTTCTTGGGGTTAAACATACATGTAGAATTATTGGGTAGTGTAATAATCCTTTTTAAATTATTTTATTTTACTTACTCACTTTACATTCCAATCACTGTGCTCCTCCCAGTCAGCCCCACCCACAATACTTTCTTTATTACCCCTCACTCTTTCCTCCAAGAGGGTGGGGAACTCTGGGTTTCCCCTGCCCCTGGAACTATAAGTCTCTGTGAGGCCAGGCACTTCCTTTCCCACTAAGACCAGAAAAGGTAGCCCAGCTAAAAGAACATGTCCCATGTACAGCCAACAGCTTTGTGTATAGCACCCATTCAGAATCCACATGAAGGTCAAGCTGCACATTTACTGCATATGTGCAGGGAGGCCGAGGTCCAGCCCATGTATGTTCTTTGGTTGGTGGTTCAGTCTCTGAGAGTCCCAAAGGTCCAAGTTAGTTGACTCTGTTAGTCTTCTTATGGAGTCCCTATCCCTTTGGTGTTGCAATTTTTACACCTATTAAAACATACGAGTCCCCAACCTCTATTCACTGTTTTGCTGTGGGTGTTAACTTTGTGAGAAACCATCAAACTTTTTCCACAATTCTGCCAGCACCATCTTTTTGCAATCCCATATACATGAGGATTTCCATTTCCTCAAACCCTCTTCATTACAGTTTTTGGTTGTTTGTCTTGTTTTTGTTCTGTTTTGTTTTGCTGCTGCTGCTCCTGATAATGATATAGATGATGATGAAGATGAAGATGATAGTGATGATGTTTATGAGTTTGCTAGATAGGCTGTCCTGTGGACATGTCTATGTGTTGATGTTAATATTTAATAAAAGGGGCTGCATTGGCTGAGCCCAGACCGTCCCGCAATCCACGCAGTACCTGGTAGGAATTAGACTCTAATGCTTAATGATTAACCAAAGGCTTTATTTGTTTGCTAATTCTCAATAAACAAGATGCTCACACACTTATACGTGTTTTCCAATTAACTAACCTAGATATAAGTTGTTGCCCAGGATTGCTCCCCATATAAGCGTGGTTCTCCATCCTCCTACATCTCTGCTCCTCCCCTTTCTCCTCCTCTTCCTCTTCTTACTCGTCCTTTTCCTCTCCTTACTCTGCTCACCTTAGCTCCTCCCAACTTGTGGGGAAAATTTCCCGTTATATCTATGTGGAATTATCTTAATTGTCATTTGGTATGGGAGGAGTAAACTCATGAAGGTTGGCCCTATTTTCTTGGTTGGAACCTGAGATGCAAAAAATGACAATATCAAACAAGCAGGCAGAATGAATGATTTAATTTCTCTGTCTTTGAGTGTGCAAGTTACTACATGCTTAAGCCCTTGGCTTTTGATGCTGCAGGTAACTTAAAGATATATGTAAGATACATACTAAGATTGTGTCCAGTCTTTACCCCACTATACTCATAGATTTAGAGTCTGCTCACATCATCCAGAACTTGTATACAGCTGAGGCTTGGACATGAGTTTTACAAGACTAAGATATAGGTTAGAAGTTTTTATATTCATTTTCCCTCAAGCTTCCTATTCTCTAGCCTTTATTCCAAGGCACTTAGCCCTTCTATTAACAGCTAACTACCATCCTTAAGCAGTAGAAACCGGTATGATGCTTTACACATTTCCAACAAGTACTATCTCAGTTATGGGAAGGTTAATGTGTTCATAGTTCCATTGTTCAGAAACTGACAAAATAGATTAAAAATCACCCAGCACAATGTTTTGGTCTGGCATCCATATTAGAGATGATATGTTGCCCAAGGCCATTACTTTGATACAGGGTGACAGGTTGCTATGTCTCTGTTTTTGTGTTTTTTGTTTTTTTCTGGATTGAACTGAACGTTCAGAGAGGGAGAGAGGAAAGCCTGCTGAAGACTTCTCAAAAAAAAAAAAAAACCTCACAAAATTTAACATGTCTACATTGTACATGCCAAAGTTTTGTGTCAGGAGTGATAATTGTGGCAACTAACTACCAGGAGAAAATAGACTATGGAGTAGTGTAGTAGCCTGCAAGTTGGGTGGAAAAGAGATTGAGCAGCACCCCGGGAATGCAGATTTGTGAATTGTCACCAATATGAAAACTAGATTTTTTTAATGATGGTGCTTTTAGAATTATCAATACTCCTTAGGTAACCCAGGTATGTAAAAATGAGCAAAATTCTTTCCTATGATACAGGTTTCCCTTTTCTTTCTTGGAATAGCCATTCTCGTTGATGCTATAAGATTATGGTTTATGTCCATGGTTCCAAAACAGATGTGACTGAGTTTGATAATTTGCTTCTGTGAGCCAGATGGCTTTTCCATTTTCCTGAGGTTTATCAGTTTGATGACTACAGCAAGTGTACACTTTTGTACCCACCCCTTAACAATGGCTCAGAACATTTATATCATTTACATCCCAAAGATCTCTAATGTTCATTCAGGTCATCTCTTTTGTCATGTATCTACCAACTCAGGGAGCTTTTATCAAGTTCTATTACCAAAGAACCACATAATTTATGCCACCTTGTTGACTCTTGTTCACTTTACACTTAAATTCCTGCATGCACCAAAAGCAAAAATTGACAGTGGTGTATTTAGATTTTAAGGAAAGAATAGTAGAAATTAATTGTGTAGTTTTACAACTTTTTTCTATTAAAATATTCAAAATTAAAAATTAACCTCTTCATTGCTATAACAAAATATTGAGTAAAGTGCTTAAGGGAAAAATATTCATTATGCTCATGGTTTTAGAAATAGAAAGTCACAGCTGCCAGAGGAATAAGGTAGGGTAGAGCATCTTATATCACATGGCAGTAATATCAAGGCACAGAACAAAATGCGACCACAGAATGGGGTCTACTTTAATCTCTATCTGTTTAATGGGGTCTACATAATCTCTATCTGTTTAAGTTTTCTGAACTTCCCAAATTTGTCAGACCACCTGGGAATCAAGCATGGAGCCTCGAGTCTCTTAAGGGTTCGGTGAATTTTCTCTGACTGAGTCCAGACCCTGAAGTTCTCTACTGTGTCAGGGGTTTCATATCAGCTAGTGTATGCTGCCTGGTTGGTGGCTCAGTGTCTGAGATATCTCAGGGGTCCAGGTTAGTTCGGACTGCTGGTATTCCTATAGGGTTGCCCTCCTCCTCAGCTTCTTCTAGCTTTCTCCTAAATCAACCCCAGAGCTTACCAGCTTCTGTCCTGTCCATTGGTTGGGTGTAAATATCTGCATCTGACTCTTTCAGCTTCTTGTTTGGTCTTTCAGAGGGCAGTCATGATAGGCCCCCTTTTTGTGAACACACCATAGCATCAGTAATTGTGTCAGGCCTTACGTCTTTCCCTTGAGCTTGATCCCAATTTAGGCCTGTAACAGGACAACCTTTTTATTTGGCTCTTCTTCATTTTTGTCCCTTCAGTCCTTTCAGACAAGGACAATTCTGGGTCTGTGTGGTGGCAACCCCATCCCTCACTTGATGCCCTGTCTTTCTACTGGGAGTGAGCTCTACAAATTCCCTATCCCCACTGTAGGACATTTCATCTAAGGTCCTTCCCTTTGAGTCCTGAGAGGTTTGCATCTCCCAGGTCTCTGGTACATTCTGGAGGGTCCCCTACCTTCTATTACTTGAGGTTGCCAGTTTCCATTCATTCTGCTGGCTCTCAGAGCTTCAGTCCTCTTACCCCCACCCAATAAATGATCATGTTCCC
This sequence comes from Arvicanthis niloticus, assembly GCF_011762505.2. Lineage (NCBI taxonomy): Eukaryota > Metazoa > Chordata > Mammalia > Rodentia > Muridae > Arvicanthis > Arvicanthis niloticus. The sequence goes on from NC_047661.1 coordinate 4,285,090, forward strand.
TTCTTCCCCTCCATATCCTCTTTCTCACCCAGGCCCCTTCCTCCCTGTACCCTTTCTCACCTGGGTCCCTTCTTCCCTCTGCCCGCTCCTGTGATTGCGTTCTATTCCCTCACAAGTGGGATTGAAGCATGCTCCTTGAGCCCTTTAGCTGGTTAGCCTTCTTGTGTTCCATAGATTGTATCCTGGGTATTCTGTTATTTTTTGGCTAATATACACTTATTAGTACATACCATGCATGTGCTTTTCGGTCTGAGTTACCTCACTCAGGATATTTTCTAGATCCATCCATTTACCTACAAACCTCATGGTGTCCTCATTCTTGAAAGCTGAGTAGTATTTCATTGGGTAAATGAACCACATTTTCTTCATCCATTCTTCTGTCATGGGGATATGTTGTTTTCAGCTTCTGGGTTTCACAAACAAGGCTGCTATGAACATAGGGGCACATTTGCCCCTGTAGCATGGTGGGAATTCTTTGAGTATATGCCCATGAGTATTATTAGCTACATCTTCAGGTTTTTTATAGATAAAATATAAGCATAAAATAAGGCACATGACTTATGAAGAAACAAAAATTTTGAAGCATACTAAGTCAAAAGTAAAAGAGAATTTATAAGTGTCTCATTTAACTATTCCCCATGATAATTAAGATACATAAAATTTAAACTTTTAAAGTATGCTGATACAAACTATTGTTTCATCAATAAGAATTGAATCAACAAATATTAAGAGCAGATGATGGCAGTAGCTTGGTAGTGACCTTTAAAAAGGCTGATTTCCTTTAACATTTTTCTGAATGTTAGGCTTGTGGTTGAAAGAAAACCTTGGTATCCTCATATCACCTCAAAATTTAAGCATACTTTCAGATGAATTGTGACTTCTCAGTAAATGCTTGCAAAAATTAGCTAAATTGAGATTCAAATCATATATCCTTCCTTAGCAGAGTTATTATCAACATTGTTTCTATTGTCTGTAAAAAAAGAAACCAGTTACCATGATAATAAGTCTTATTTCAAACAGAAGTGAGTAAGTTTCAGAGATGTTCTGGTAACCAATATGACTCAGATTATATGGCAAATATTAGGATATTCAAATGGAGGTAACCTTAAACGTGAAACTCTTCAAAGTATCTTTAGTTACTTAGTGAAGAAGTGAAGAAGTCTCACTTCTTTGTGGAGCTGAATTTTTTTGTTGTTGTTTCAAAACTCAGTTCCACATCTTCTGGGAAGAGCAAGCTAATTCTTCATGTCTGTTGAAGTGCCATGTTGTGTGACAAGACTTTTCCTGGGGAGACAAAACAAACATATGTCTAAAGTATGGATGTCATCCAAGTCCAACTTGCTGAACCAATGAGTTTTATGGGGTTACTTGGAGAAATATGTTTGAGGAGTTACCTACAGAAGCAGAAATGACTCAAAGACAGTTGCATAACCAAAGTCCACTGCATGTCTATGTACCAGAAGCTATCCACAGAGAGCTGCTGGAGTGTTCAACTGAAGGTGAAGGGTGTGAAAAGGGAGAGGAAAGTAAAACAACTGGCTACCTCTGTGATGCAGAATCATTGCATTATACAGAGCTAAGCCAGTAAAGAGGTTGGCTAGCAAGCAGAGGTTCAGGAGAGGTTCTAGCGGCTAAAGCTTCAGGAGAGTATTCTCTTCCTAGAAGAGGAAGTGTTACAGCTCTTATACAACAGATACTCTCAGGCAATGGAGTAATTTTCACACACATTTAATCCTTCTAGATAAAATCTTATATACAGTTTTGGAGTAGGTTGGGGTCTGAAAGCAAATGCTTCCTGTTGGCTTGACCTGAGATATTAGGGATGCCTCATCTGCATGTGGAAGCACCCCTACATAATTGATGGTCACAATTTTTTATGGGGGGCTGTGGCTACACAACAGGGGTCTGGTGTCAGGAACATGTTAAGCTCCTACTGTTGTTTTGAATCCTGGTCCTTCCAACCCAGCTCAATCTTACCAGGTTTGCTCTCACAGTACACTGCCTCTCAGTCCACCCCAGTGTTGGTTGACAGGTCAGCAGAGGTAGAGTATACTGAACAAGCTGGCATCAATTCAGTAGATGAAGATTGTCTTTCCAAAGCACTCACTGGGTCTATACCTCTTCCTCACAGCTAAGCTGGTCTCTGCTTCTTTGGGGCAGCTCAGCTGGTCTACTTTCTTTCTACATGGGCTCAGAGTCTTCATCACAGTGTGTCTTGTCTGTCAGTGACCTCTCGGCAGTCTTTGTTGTTTATTCTTGGGAGGAAAAGGAATTTTAAATCTGGTTAGTTTCAGAAACTTCTTGTTGCTATTTTTGTTGTTTTACCTTCTGTTTAAAGAGGCATCTCTGGAATATTTGAAACACAGAAAACACTGTTGTATAGTGAGTCAGTTTGTTTCCCAGTCTGTCTGTCCCCTGCACTCTTATATCATCTTCGATTTCCACAATAACACTTAGGTCATTAAAATAAAGAAATATTTATTAATAATTTGCTTTTGAGGTATCTCAGTGTTGGTCATTTAAAAAGTAGTCTGTTACTATTTGTTGAGTTAAACAAAAGGGCCTGGATATGTAGTATAGTTGGTGCTTGTCTTGCTTGCACAAGGCCCTGGACTCAATCTTTATTAGCACAACACCAAAACCAAAAATCAGGTTTAGTGTCACATGCCTATAATCTTGACATTCCTGAGACAGAGATAAAAGATTAGAAGGTGAAGATCATCCTTAGATTCATAAAAAATTTGAGGCAATCTTGGACTACATATGACCATTTCTAGAAAAAAAGGGGTACACTCTTATATTTTAATCTCTTAATGTATTAGTAATAAGAAAAACATGACTTCTATACATATATAGAAACAATGCATCATAAATCAGAAAAGCATAGAATTTTTGTGACTTCAAGCAAAATTCCCTAACACTTTGGTGCATAAGATGGTGAGTGGTGTGGAGTCCATTTGGTATTACACTCTGCTATTAGAACTGATAAAATTTTCTCTACTTCAGCAATGAAGACATAGAGCAAATTACACCAGATAATAGATAAAAGCAGGTTTATTAGTCAGTTTTTCTGGGAGGGTTAATCAGTTTCAAAGAAGGGGGATGAGGATGTCCTACAGCTGAGCTACAGCAAGTTTTATAGATTGGAGGTGAGTGGTGATGGCATGTGAGCCATAAGCTGGATTTGTGCCCACAAATGGTCAATAACTGAGCACTTGGGCAAGAATTTGTATAGTTGGCAACACCAGAAGAGAAGGTTGTGGCAGCTGCCAAGAATACAAAACCATTCTTTTGTTCTCTTAGACTCATTCCTTTGTTTTCAGTTCTGCCAGGGTTGGGAGAAGGAGTTTCCAGTTTGTGCAGGGACAGGAGTTCCAGCCTGACAAAAGCTATGAGGAAATAAAAAATAAAACAAAAGCTATAAATATGCTTTTGATCTTCAAAGAGATTAGAAGGTAAACAGACTTCTGAAATGTGGAATCAGAACAAAAGCTACAAATACCATGACAATTAAGTAACAGCTTAAGAACACATAGTAAGACAATGACCATGAAAGCAGACTTTAGAACAATTGATGCATTAAAGAAACTCAGTGATTACTAATCATAGATTCTATCATGACAAAAAAGTGCTTGTGTGAGAAATTTAAAATTCTGCAAATAAGATAAATCTGTAGGAAGATTTCTTTCAATTAGAAATGAGAAGAATAATCACTATTCTAAAAAAATCATACCAAATTTGGTTTTAAAAAAAAGGGTAAAAAGAAAATTGTATGCTAGACAGCAGTGGCACATACCTCAAATCTCAGCAACTGAGAGGCAGAGCAGGCAGATCTATGGATTTTACAGCAGGCTGATCTACAGAGTCAATTTCAGTACAGCCAGAGATATGCAGAAAACCCTGTTTCAAAAAATGAAAATAAACCAGCAAAAGAAGGAGTCTACCTTTCTCTTTATCGTGTTTGTGAGAAAACTAGTAAACTTAATCCCTCTTAAAGGCTTTCTAAATTCAAAGCAAGTACCTAGTGATCTCTGTCCAGCTTGATTAGAAGGAAATGCTTAAGTCAATAATTACTAATCTCATAGTCATACCAATACGTACCTCAGCCAGTGCTATTCTTACTCTTTCCATGTCAGGCCATTCTTTCAAGATTAAAGACAAAAATGAAACACCATGACCATTTTCCATTGAAAATCATGGAAATGATGGCCACTTTGACCAAGTCCAAAATTAGGACTAGCGGGACTTATGAGGGGCCAAAGTGTTATATTTAGAAATCAATTAATGGCCACACTTTTTGATACATAAAGACTCTTCTAGTTACCACCATCATGTAATTACCTTCCAGAAAAAGTACCTTGGGCACCACATGGTTGTGTTTGTACAATGTCTTTAAGAAGGAATTTTGAAGATTGTTTTTATTTTAAGAAAGTCACTATAATTTATTGTTGATAACACTTGAAGTAAATTGAACATAGTTTATGTCCCAGCATCATTTTTGATATTGCCATATTCAAACTAGCATAAAAGTCTATAAGTTCAAAAAAATAAAACAAAACATTATACTATAATTATCAGGTGTGTAACCTTGAACGTCTTTGACATAAGCAAGGAATGGCCAAGTGGAGGCTGGAAAGATTGTTCAGTAGTTAAAATACATTTTATGCAAGCATGAGGATCAGAGTTTGGGATCCTTAGAAACTACATAAATTCAGGCTGGCTATCTGTAATTCCAGCTTATTTAATTTATGTCACAGCATATTTTGATATTCTGATCCTGGAATAAAAGTCTACATGATCAAAGAAAGAAAGAAGCAAAGAAAGGAAGAAAGAAAAAAAGAAGTAAATAAAGAAAAAAAGAAAATAGTACAATGACATAAATACAGGGTGGACATGGTTGCTGTCTGAGAACAATGATCCCTAGAGCAAGCTGTATGACAATACATATCTTAGAGCATTGAATTTTATTGAGGGACTCTGAATAAATATATTTTAGAAAATAAGCACACACACAGTCACACACACACACATGCACACATACTATAAATGTAACTTTTATTTGCCTTATACAGTTGTCATCTCTGAGACTTATTGCCTCTGTTAGCTAACTTAGGACTAGTCCTGGAAACTTCAAATATATATCTGGAATGTTTTCAACCACTGAAACTTGCTGTTGAATAATCTCACTGTTACTTTGTCATTTGGAACTCTTGCTAGCTGGTTTAACTCAGCTACTTTATCTCAAAACTCCTCTTCACACTAGCTGATTCAATGTGGTTTTTCTCTCTTGGTCTCTCCTGGATTGCTATGGTTGGCCTCATTTTAACTTTGGCAATCTGTTTTAATCTTCTGGGTCCTTCTTATTCTCTGGCTGGTTCTATCTTTATCTGTGTCAAGCTTGTTGTCTTGCCAACCTCTTTCTGTGAAACTCCCTCTGTGAACTGCCTCCTCTCTCTCTCTCTCTCTCTCTCTCTCTCTCTCTCTCTCTCTCTCTCTCCCTCCCTCCCTCCCTCCCTCCCTCCCTCCCTCCCTCCCTCCCTCTCTCCTTTCTATTCTCATGAGGGGGTTGGGCATATTCTAGTCTATCAAATAATCAAATATTTCTCTGGTTTGTCACTTTGTTCTGCCACTCAATTAGACATTACTTTTAAACATGGTATTTTCTTCTACAAACTTTACCTTCATTGTTTGGGATTAAAGGTGTGTTCTGAGGGCCAGTTTGTATTCCAGCCAGAGGAATAAAAGGTGTGTGCTAAGTGTGAGACATACCACAACTAGAACCAAGTCTTTTTAGTAACACAATCTACTTTCACAGTATGATCAAATATCTTAAAATACACACACACACAAACACGTATTCTAAAGGCATATAAATGTAAAAAGAGAAAACAATACTGTATTTTTTAATATTTTGCTTTTTGAAAAAATAAGGTCTATAGAAAATTTATGAAAATACTGTATTCTTGAATATTTTGCTTTTTGACAAAATAAAGTATTTATAGAGAGAACACACATGTGTGAGTACAAACACAAGCCAGAGGCTATGAAAGAGCAAATGACAAATAACAAACATTTAAGAAGAAACATGTTTTTGCATTAAGACATTAAATCCCAATAAAATATATTATTGTAGTTTAAAATGCTAATACAGTGTGTATATTTATAACAGAAAATTAAATATATAAAATTTCATTCAAGAAGCTAAAATTAGAATATATGAATTATTCATTGATAGATACTAAGATATAAAATGAATATTATTGAAACAGAGAAAAGGAGCTGAAGGGGATGCAAACCCCACATGATAAACAACAGTATCAATTAAACCAGACCCGCTAGAGTTCCCAGAGACTAAGCCATCAACCAAAGAGCATTCATGGGCAGGCACATTCCCCCCTGCACATCTATAACTGAGGACTACCATGTCTGGTTTCAGTGGGAAAGGATGGGCCTAATCCTGTAGAGACTTGAGGACTCAGGAAAGTATGATGCTGGGGTGGGGGTGAGGTAGGTGTAGGTGGGTGGGGAAGAATAAATTTTCAGAGGCAAAGAGAAGGGGAGATGGGGTGAAGAACTCCGAGAGGGGGGATGGGAAAGAGGGCAGAATTTGGAATAAAAAATAAATAAAATAGTTTAATTAAAACATTGTCCACCTAAGATATAATAAAAGAAATGTTTTTATTTTGGGTACAATCAAGTTGTATAAAATAGATCAGCATATACAAAGAACTACTTAGGATTTACAAAAAATATTTGGAAACTATGAATATAGAACATTGAAGAGTTAAGTGGAAAGTCTCCCTTTGTCTCTCTCTCTCTCTCTCTCTCTCTCTCTCTCTCTCTCTCTCTTTCTCTCTCTCTCTCTGGAATATTTAACAACACACATGATATACATCTTGACATAAACATGCCAAACCTGTTAAAGTTAATTCATAAAATAACTCTGACCAACAATACTGAAATTTTTGTAATTAAATGTTTCAATTGAAATCAAATTACATCTGCTTCTCATTTTTCTTCTCCCTCCAGCCCTTCCAAGCTACCTGCCATCTAACCCTTCCCATGTTTCCCCACATCTCAAGTTGAGAGCTTCTTTATTTTTTATTATTTTTGTTATATTGCTAAGTCTGTTTTTGGTTTGGTTACTATGGTTCAGGATTGAAAACTCTTCATTTTGCAACCAGTGAGAAGGAACATCTCTGAGAGGAAATAATTCTTCTTTTTCCAGTGTTTATTACTTGCCTCCAGTTCTCTCTTTAGGGTTAAGACCCCAAGAAAAGTTTCATCTTTCATGTGGGACCGTGAAAGGATAGCTTGGTTTCTGGTGGAGCACTGACTAGAAATGGCTGGAGACCCTGCAACACTCGCCACACTCCCAGACTCTAGGCTCCTGAAATGTGGCCAAAGACCTTCATGCTCCTACAGCCCCTTCCTAAAGAGAGGTTTATGTCACCTAGCACAGGTAGAAGGTGTGACTACAGGCCTCAGGACCTAAAGAGATCTCCATATTAATGAGATACCTAAAGGCCAGAGGGCATAGCCAATTAAGCATTCCTTCCCAGACCCTCCTCCTTCCCTATTAAACTCAGGTCTGCCCTGCAAAATGGGAGGTACAACCACATCCACTTTCCACCATGACAATAAACCTTTGAAAACCATGGACTTCCTCATGTCTTTGGGGTCCCACCATAGGGAACCATGGAGAGGGCCTTTGACTATGGAGTCATCATCTAATCTTCTGTGGAGGACTTCTCAAACCAAGCAAGTGAGCCAACCAAGTCAAACGAGTGCTGAGTGCCATAACCAAGAGTCTCTACCCCGTGGGGCTCTGCTGGACCTTCTCCCTCTCGCATCTCTTGGCTGTGGGCCAGTCAAGCCTGTATGCCATCACATCTCGGTTCTTCCATGGCTCCCAGCAGCATATGGGACCCCAAAGACAGACACCACTTGTCTCCCGGTCAGTCTGGTGGCTTCACATAGGCCAGTGTCTGCCCGGTGCTTCCTGTGCTTTTGCCTCCCTGAGCCACGGCAGACATGCAGGAACCACAACTTAGCCCAACAGGACCCACGCCCACATGCGAGCTATAGCCCCTCATTTCATGTGAACATTCTCATTGATTTTGGCATTGTTCCAGTCTTGTTTACTGACATGACTTAAAATTAGTCATGTTAACTCTTAATTCATACAGAAAACTTGACTAGTAAAATTAATCAAAATAGAACTAAGCATGGTAGTGCACATCTTTAATTCTAGTTCCAGACCAGTCTCATCTACAAAGTGAATTATTGGATGTCCAATAATATATTATATATAGAGAGACTTTGTCTCAAAAACAAAAAATTAATACACCCAAAAGGTACAGGAGTAATGTGGTTTGTTCTAGAAATATAAAATTCTAATGGTTAAAATAGAACTGCACTACCACATAGCAAAACAAATCAGAAGAACAGAAAATCCAGCCTTGCACCTACAACAGAATAATTATGACTCAGTTAATGTTTTAAAATGGGACAACATTATTACTTTTAAAACATTAGGATAGCAATAGACAGGGTTGCAGTTTGTGTAAAGAAACAGAATGACAATTTTAAGTTGAATATTAACTTTTATATTCAGAAATGAATCCTAGAGAGATCAAGGATGTAAATATAAAATTAAAGTGCAGCCATTAATTGTTTGAAAAACATCAAATTTTTTGACTCTAAGAAATTCAGCAGTTTTACTTGTGGAATAAATCTCTGACGTTGCCTAAACAAATAATTTATTCAACCAAATACAAATAAATCCTTTATCACTCTAGATAAATTAAAATTTGAGAAAGAATACCTGCAATTTAGGATAAAATTTGAGAAATAATAACATTGAAAGAGTGCTACTTTCTCATGCAAACCTATCTACAAAGGTACACATAAGTCTCATAATATCAATCAAAAAGTACAAAACATGGAAACTCTTAAAAAAGAAAAAATAGCTTAACTAATTAAAATTACTGATTCAAACTGTTTTCAACAACTGAATTGGCAAAGACTCAATTGTGCAGAGGCAGTGCACGAAGATGCACTAAGCTGACAAGAGTGTGGGAGAAGGGCTGACTTCTGGAGTCTGTTAGCACAGACTACCACAGCTGACTGTAGGGATCAACTTGGCAGAAAAAACTACAAACAGAGCTATTTCATGTCTTGAAACTTCTCTCGCTGAAATATCCACAGATGTGTAAGCTGCATGTGTGACATCAGGACAGGCAAATCATTCGCAACAACTTCACTGTGTAATTTAATTAAAGATTTTCAAATAAAATTGTTACACTCATATCTGAGAAGAAATATTTAGCCAGCTTAAAAGAAAGCAGTGTTTTATAAACTGATGAGGGAAAAAAAGGAGCAAAGATGTCAAGAGAAATTAAAAAAAAAAAAAAAACCCTAAGAGACTAAACAATGTTGTTGCTAGCTAAAGTTTGTGTTCTGACAGGGAAAGCATACACACTGTGTTGGTTCACATAAAAATAATCCTGAAAATGTTCTCTGATACAAGCACAGTGACTAGAAAGAAACTGAAGGCAGAAAACATGAAAGTCCTTCTATTCACCAAATGTTCTTTATAATTGCAGTATTATATCCTAGAAGTGCTTTAACATGGGGGGGGGGGTGGTAATGCAGCACAGTGAGAGATGACAGAGGGGTCACTGCACAAAGTCCCAGGGCTCTGTTACTTACTGTCTTCCAAACTTGGAGCAAAGCACTGAGCTCTGTGGCTTCTTTTTCTTCATGCTTACAGTGGTAGTAATATTACTCCATCATGTTGTTATAAAGAAAAAGTAATTAATATGGTAGAGCAACTGGAACATGCCTAAAATAGAAAATAGCTTTATTAATTTTCATTAATTTTAAAAAAGCAAAAATAACTAAATTGATTGTCCTAGGTGCTGAAAAACAGACCCCAACTTATGTGCAACAAAGAGCAGAAGTAAGCAGTGAACATAGCAGCAATTGGCTTTGTAAAGGAGGCAAGTAAATTACCAGTTTTATGTTTTGCCAGTTTTAGGGATTGTGCTTATTCGTTCAAAGGTGGTTGAAACTACCACCACAAAGTATACCTGTATGTGTACTATAGAACACATATATGGGGAAATTTTTCCTAAAAAGCTGGTAGACATATGAGTGAGTCTATCTAGTGTAATGGAAACAGAGTATGAAGCCAGCAACAGGTGGAGAAGCTGTCTCACTAACAGAGGGTCAGCTGGCTTCCAGAAGTCATTCTACTCAGTTCAACACATCCCCTGAGGCATTTTCTGACTAAGCTACTAATAACGGAGTAAGTGAGCCTCTTGACCTTAAATATGTGTAGGCCTATTAGACTGTGTTGTTATTATATAGTCACTTTGCACCCCTTGACTGAAGGCGCTATAGTACCTGATGGGAGTGGGGGCAGAAAGTTCTCTCAGCAATGTCTGATGTTACTTATTACATTTCCCTATATGGTAAGGGAATATGGGAAATTATGCTGAAAAATTAGAGTTTATAGTATTTCTAGACACCTTCAGGAAAGGACACTGGCCTTGTAATGTTAAATCCAATAAAATTTATTCTTTTGTATAGTTACACTATTCACATAAGACGTAGGTTTTCATCCATAGGTAAGAATTTTGAAGACACAATTAACCCTTCTGAATGTCTCGTGCATATATAAATCCAAGCATGATACACTATGTAGCTACTATTGGCCAGCTATTCTACAAAGCATTTTCTCATCATAAATTTCAGAGAAGTGAATGCAAATGATAGAGCATAAATTCAGCTCCCATAAGCTTGCTTTGAGTTGTGACTTGGACTACCAACAGAATTATCCTAGTGGTTTTCCATGGTATTCATCAAAGGACAGGATCTCAACTCTTAGCACTTGTAATCCTTAGTACATTTTTAAACAAGGAAGTCTCTTCTTCATTCCTTTTGCTGTCTTCTGTCTATCTCTTAACCACCTCTTAGCAGTCATTCCTCTGTGCTTTTGGCTTTTGAAATAGAAAAAAAGAAATGTTTGTTTTTGTCTAGTTTGTATACAAACTAGCTTGTCTGGTTGCGTATCACACATTACCTCAAGGATTCTCTTTTGGAAAACATAGGCAGAGGGCCAACAGAAAACTGTGACCAAAAGGAAACAGAGTCTCTACACTAGTAAAAAAAAAATTACTCAGATGTACTTAGTTTAGAAGAATAAGAAAATAACATTCCATATTTTACCTTCTACCAATCTGTAGCCTTCAGTTCATTCACATTTTTTAATGCTATCTTGTTTATCTGCCCAGTAAACACCTGAGTCATTTAGTTATGATCCCAGGTTTATAACCAGTGTTAGGGATTTGCTGTGGTGATAGTGGCATGATTTTTGGGGGGTTGGAGGTGGGGGTGGGGAAGGTATTGCTGATTTTTGAGATCTGGAAATAGTTCTATAGCATTAGTAAAGAAATTGCTGCTTACAGTTGTGTAATTGGAAAAAGAAATATAACCATTATTACCAATTTTTTTTCTCAAGCTGGTCTATCCTGCTTACTCTTTTGGCATATGTGATGCAACATATTACAACCTATGTGAAAAAGCCCTAGCCATCAGAAGAATAAGCTTAATAAAGTATTTGCAGTCCATCTTCTCTGAAAAAGTGCATGTCATGCATTTATGTGAGGAACTGTGTGGCCAGCTCTTAGTACAGACACATGGATGGCTGCAAAGAGCTCCCCCTAACATTGTTCCATTTCTCCTGGTATGGATAGCCTCTGAATGCCTCTTCTGTCATTCTAAACCAAATCAGAAATGGAGAGCCAACTGTGTGTTAGAAAGAAATGCCATGACACAACCATAACTTTGCCCTGGGGAATTTGAGAAGAAATTCAAAACTAAATTTTGAGGAAATATTTCAGTTGTCCTATAAGCTAAACTTTGTTTTAATCTACTAGGAGCATACAGGATTCCTGATACTGGATGAATTGAAAAGGATATATTCATTGAGTAACCCAAATCAATCTTACACTAGGAAATAAGAAGTACTGGACTTCACAAAGCATTTTATGTTCTGGTTTTAGTTTTATTGACAGTTTCTACTTTATACATTTTTATATTCATCACTGTGATGCATACAAAATTTTTATTCCAGAGCATGATACAACATAAGTAGGTGTATACCTATCCACTCAATATAGAGATGGAAAAGGACCTACCACTACTGCTACTCTAAGGCCTTTTTACTTCCCTGCTCTCAAGTTAGAGACGCTCAGAGATTGCTGTTCCCTGTAATTATCTTTGTTTCCTATTTTTCTGTATTATAATATGTAAAGTAATAATAGTACACAATATTTGTCAGTAGACAGTATAGCATATTCACTGAAAGAGGCAGCCAGAAAAATATAGTCACCTAAGCATGTACCCCACAGAATGTCCTGATTAGTAGAAACTTGGCTTTACTCAGACTCATAGCTAGTGCTTATTTTCATGGCTCTGAAGAATTATGTGGCAGTCTAAAATACATTCATTATTCACATGTGTTTTCTGCAGAGATTTTACACATTGGCTCACACATTGGCTCAATTTAATATCATGCTCACCAAGAAACATGCTTGACACTCCTTTATGATGTCTTTACTAAGGTCTTAGATCCAAATGGAAAATGATTTTTAAGTGAGTGCTTTTTATACTTTTATTTTCAAACTTAAGATTTTATGTCAGATTTTCTAATTGAACTTGCTAGGGTAACATTATAAGATTCATGTTTTTTTTTTTTTTTAGAAAACAAACAACTCTTCAAGCAAGATTCAACATTTGGCTTCTCTAGTCAGATGCTGAATACATAGGAATTTTTCTACCAAAGGTACCGTTCCTTGTTCATATATGTGTTCATATGTAATCTACACATTTGGTTCTTCTTGATTATCATACCAAGAAAAAAATACCATAGGGAAGGAAAAGAGAAAAAGAAAAACACCACCAATATCTCTATGAAGCTGAAGGGTATTTGTCCCACCTTCCTTTGTTCAAGACCTATGTGAACAAAGGAAATACTGACTGTGAGTTCTCTTTATGTCTATCCCTTCTATGTCCTTGGTGAAAGCCCCTAGAGCATATCCAGAGTGCATAGAGCCATCCTATTTTTGTTAATGATGAGAAACAATTTTAACCTAACTGAGACCTTTATGATAGGTGTTGTGATGACACAAACTGAATACACATTGTAAGAACAGGTGTTAACAGAGTTCTCATGCGCTACATTTGTAGAATGCATGATGGGACAAAGTTATTGATATTTTAGTTAACACACTAAAATACCCTAAGAGAATCATTATATAGAAGCAGGAAAAAAAGGACTGGTGAGGTTTGGAATGTATTGTAATGCTAATACTAACCTACTCCCAAGATCTAATTGCCCCCAGTGATAAGAAAATCTTCAAGTACACCAAGTGATTCTATGTAACCTTGCTCCTTACTTTAAAACTATTGGTTCAATAAAAATACCTCCTATAGTTTATAGCTGGACAAAAGAGAGATGGGCAGAGATTTGGTTCACTGGCTTGGGCTTGAGGTCTGAGGCAGAGACAACGGGGAGGAAGAGAGAGAGAGAGAGAGAAGGCAAAGAGTGAGGAATATGCCATGGGGTAATAGATCATGCAAACTGGTCATGAGGGCTAGCAGTCAAAGTAAGAGCTGCCCAGTTGGAATATGACAAGCCATATCTTGGGGCTGTTGTCAGGGAAGTAGACATAAGTAGACATAGATTGTGGTAGGTATCTGCCCATCTCTAGTGGTGATTAAGCCTTATTATAAATATAAAGGGTTTTTTTTTAATCTTTTATCTGGAAACTGCAAGATCAATGCAAGATAGAAACTCCCCACATCATAATTAGATATTTGGTATAACAAAGGACAGATTAAAAGTGTCAAGAAACAAATAACTAAACCTGAGTTTAGAAAATGAAAAGAAAATACACTTATCTAGCTGTGTTCCCCAACCCCTGCCCACACATTCCAAGAGACCGTGACGTGTCTGAGATATATACTTTCTATGACTATAAACAAGATAACCTGCCACTTCATGAACCTGGATATAAGCTTCCTTCTGGGTTCTGCTGCCCATGTACTCTCTCTGGAAATTGGTCAGTTAGTGTAAGCACAGTCAGCCTACATCTCAGCTGAGTTACCCTGATTTGGACTGGCTAGCAATCCCAGATTTCTCACTAACCAGAGATCCCAAGCCTTTGCAGAGAGAAACATTTTTCTTATTATACTGAACAGTAAATAAGCCTGCACTGTACACCTGGGGTCCCGTGACCTCTATGAACACTGAGACAAGGAGAGGTCTATTGAAGAATAAGGGGCATCTTCCACTACCCTTTTCTCCTCATCTGCCTTAACAAGCAGCATGCAGGTCTTAACTGTCATTCCTGTGGGCAGATTTATAAGATACACGCATGAATCTTAGAAAACTGTTCATTCTTTTGGCTTCAATTGACATTTTACTGAAAAGCTGTCTTTTTGTAAACATATCATGTAACTTTTTTTTCTTGAACAACCTAGAAATACATAGTTCACCTCTACTTTAAGAAAATTTAAATCTTAAATGTATTATATCAGTATATTCACACATCACACTTACAATACATTTCTTTTGTATAATAGTAAGTCCATTATTGTGTCAGAAAAATGTGTACGTTTAAAGCACTTACTGATGTGGCTGTATTTGTTGCATAGGGAAAATGAGTGTCATTTTGTTTCTTGAATTGATCCTTTCAACAACAGCAGAACTAAATCAATTTTACCTTTAATGAAATTGAGTTATTGAACAGTGGTGACCAGCCCTAAGCAAAGGACATAATGAATCAACAAATCTCACATGTTATTTTGTAGTACATTCTGTTAAATTATAAGATGATTATAAACTGGTTTAACAATTAAGCCTAATATCAGCATCAACATAAAGTATTTACTTATGCTAGGAAGGCATGGCATGCCAGTGACAGCATATGTAAGAGAAGGGCAATTTTGTTCCAGACAAACAATAAGGAAGGGTGCTTGATATTCACAATGAGCAATATCCCATATATCTAAACTGATGGTTAGAGCCTAGCCATGTACTTCAGATAAGCAAATGTAAAACTGGGCATTATGGCCTCAGGCTTACAATTCCAGTATTTTTATATGCTAAAAAAAGAGCAATTCCAAAAGTTTGAGGCCATCATTGAATTATTAGTGAAAATTTCATCTCTAAAGACAAAACAAAACTATGATGCCAATTGCACAGAAAATATGTCACAAGAAAATTTTTTCCAGTACTATCAATATCACTGCTCATATAAAAATGACATAGAGTACTTTATTTTATTTTGTTTCTAATATTTTCTAACAAAGAAGAACTAAAACAACTTTATGCCTCCAGGCTTTAGAGGATTTTCTTTTCTTCACCATTAACACCAATTCATTTTGTTTTCACATCTAATGAGGGAAGATATTAGGGTGAATTATTAGATTATTCTTATTTACATCAAAGTTGTTACATTGCTCTTAGGGTTTTAGAATTTAAGAGATTCATTTGAAAGAAATAGGTAATAGGAATTCACATTAGCAAAATGTAATGCATTAATTTTTAAATGTCTTCTTGAGGATCCAATTGTATTAAAATAGAAAAGGAAAATAGGACTCCAAAACATGAATACTGCGTATTGTAAGAAATTTTAGAGGGCAAGGAGAGATTCTTTCTTCTAAAATTTCCTGGTACATTTAAATATATACATTTAAAAATACTACTGGAGGCATTGATGTATTTTGGGTATAGACTTCTTCGTATTGCTAACTTAACTTTATTTAGGCTCTACATTTCAGCACTCTCCCATTGTTACTCAGTCCAACAAGTGCTAGCTTGTATTCAAGGTTCAGAAAATGTACTTTTTAAATATAAAATGTAGTAGATTAGAATGTGAAAGGTAATAGTGTTTTGTAATTTTGATTTTAAAGCATTTTATTTCAAAACTCTCAAAAGGATGGAGATTAAAATTATTTTGTTCTCCTGAGTTTACTTAGTAGTTAGAATGTAGAAGAACCCATTTATTTTCTATCAACCTATGAAGTGATCATCTTTTGTCAAGCAAATTCTAAAAACTGGGAATATTTCTAAAGTATTTTTGAACTAATTTTTTCATCTGAAACTTTGAATTTACTCAATTAATTAGTTCAAATGATTCCATGTTTTCTTGTACTAATTGTTTTCTCTAGTAACAATGGCAATATAATTTGAATAACTTTTTTTTCTCGTGTAAGAGAAGCATGGTACATGGATTGATTATTTTATCCACTTGTTTCCTCTGGTAATTTTGGAGGATCATTTTAGCCTAGCTTATTTTAAAAAAATGTGTCACCAGTGTGTCACTGTGATTAATAACTGGATGCTAACTAAAGAAGTGTCTAACATACTATATTAAAATTAATTTGAAACAATAATTTAACAGATATGGATAATGAAAGTACCTTTCAGGTAACTTTGACAACATTTTATTGTAACTACAATAAAACTTGTTTGAGAACCAGATAAAATTAACCTGAAAAGTGAACATATAACATAGTTACAAATTATTGATTAGTTAGAGTTTGCATGTTTGAATCTCAGTTTCTGAGTTATGCTACAAGGCTAAGGATATCCCCACTATTAGAAAGAATAATGAACCAAGATTTTTAACTACTGTCAGGTATGTGTATTCTCATGTCTCTGTATCCAAAAAGGTACAGTTACATATTCTGTGCTAGCATGGCATTCTCTATTAAAGATGTCTTGAATCTAAGCATAAAACACTTATCTGGATGACTTTGAACAAAGGTTCCAACTTGCTTGCTTCTATGTTTTCCTTCAAATTTAAGGTTAGCAAGAAAGTAAATTTATTTTTTAAAATACTGAACAAAGCAGAACATGCTTATATTCAAAGTTCATAGTTTAGTCATCTACTTATTATTTTTCACAATAGTTCTTTCACTTAAATATCTCTTAGTTTTAAAAGTGAAGTTATATTTTCTGAGGTCAATAAAATCTTAAAATTCAATGTGCCAGTATTCTTTAAGTTTGAGAGTAATTAAAACATAATATTTGCTTTTAAAGAAAAGTCAAAATAAGATACTTTAAAATGACACCAAATTATTATTAAAGAAGATTGTTTACAAATAATGATACTACAGAATTATAAACATTCTAAAATTCAAGAATAAAAATTGGCTTGTATTATGATAATGGTATATAAAAGTAGCTGGAGAAAAATGACAAGAAGAAAGTACATTAAAATAGAAGCTATGGTTATTTACTGAGGTAGAAGCATTTTCTCTTTGTTGCAATGTTCTTTTACTTTTTCCTCAAAATTTTTATTGTTGTTAATTATTGATATATAAAAATATAATGTTAATTTTATTAAAACACTCTTATTTAATAGTTTTATTAATAGTTTATTATTATGAGACTTTCATATATGAGCATGGTATTTATATCACTTGGCATTCTTCTTTTCCTTCAACTACCCCCAAATTCATGTTCTCTTTTTTTAATTATTATTATTATATGTATATGTATATATATGATAACTGCTGAGTCTTTTAGGTGTGCTCATATGTGTATAAGTCCAGAAATGACCCCTGGAGAGGTATTTTATTCCTTCACATTCAATTAAATGTTATAAATGGTTTTCATTCTTAATTTTGGTGAGCTATTCCCTTTTATGCCATTTTCTTTGTCAAATGAACTTCAGAATCGTTTACGGTCCCCTGTAGTTACACTTTTGGCTTTCTTGCTGCCTTAGTAGTACGAGCTTTGGCCCTTCTCTTTGTGTTTATCAATGGTTCCACCAGTTGCACTCATAATCACCTTACTAGCTCCTGGACTTCAGCCTTCTCTATTGCTAAAGATGAAAAATTAAATTAGTGTCAAGCAAAGAGATCATGAGTTATTTCTTTTTAATTCCTTTACACCTGCTGTCACAAAAATCTTTTGCAACAATAAAAATTGTATTGGACCTTCAGCCCCCATTGAATTCCTACACATCTATATATGCAAAGGGCACAGCCAGTGTGTTCTTTCACCTGTACTGTGTTTGGAAATCTCGTAAATCGTTCTTTCTTTCCACCTGCATTCCATTTTACATAGTGTTTTTCTTCACTTGCACCTTCATTTTTTGTACCTTATCATTAGACTAAATATGTCATCTTTCTACTTTCCAAGACTATGAATGTCTTTTTAAAAAGCTAAAAAAAAAAGTACCGTGGGTAAGACAACTCTTATTCCAAGTCTTGTGATTTTGATATATTTCTAAGCCTCTCAGGTTTTATTTTTGCTCACTTTCAAATAGACCAATCCTGTTGCTACAGATGTTATATACTTCATGTTGAGGATACATATATTCAAGTTCTTTAGTTCTTCCAACTCTTACACCTTTTGCATTTGATTCATTTCCATGCCTTCATCTCCCAACATTTTTGTACTCATGAATGTCAACTCCTGTGTTCCAGATGCAGTGAAGACTTTGTGATTGCCTGAAAATAGTATAAACCTGACATTCAGAGTTCCTGGAATATTATCAATCCTTTCTCACACTTCCAAGGTTTTCTTTATCTTTAAATCTCAATGGCAATATCAGCAACATGCTTGCCCAACAGTCCTACTAATTGTACTTTATTGATAGCTGGATTAAGGGTTTCTTGTATTCTGGGTTCTAATCTGTGCATTGTCTCTTTAATTCTTCACTTGATTCCCTATACTTCTCTCTAGTCCAGGCTATTAATTCCATTTTGTTGACATATTCATATTCCAGGGTCTTATCAAGTATCTGAGAGGCTGTAGGCAATCTGCTCACAATTGAATTAATGGATTGAAAAACAAGTTTTAAAGCAGCAGATTATTTAATATTAATTTGAAATAAAAACATTAAAATTAAATATAAGCAATGATTAATTTATCTTCCCTTTTATGGCTATGACATATTTGAAACCAGGCTAACCCTACAGTCAATACCATGCCCATCACACAGTACATGTAGAGCCTTATCTTTGAATGACATCCCTTTATCAACCCAGAAGAAAAGACTGGATATCATGGTCAAGTGATAAAAGAGGAGAAGAAATCACAGTTAAAAAATTAAAAATTAATATAAAATATATTTAATTTAAAAAAGAGTTATTTGACCAGAAAACAATAAACCCACATAAAGGAAACCTAAGTAATTTCTGTTAACTTACAGACTGCTCCTCAAATAAGACTCCCATCCAGCTAGACCTACCTGAATTAGAGACAGCTGTTCAATCCAAACATTGTGCAGCATACAGAATCAGATTGAGTGCTTGAGTGTCTGCACCCCAGGAAATTGATTTGACGACTATGTCAATTACTTCTGGCACCAAGCATTCTGCGGTTGCATTACAACTGCTCTTTTGGTCAGCTGTGACTGTTTCCCCATCCATGCCTATTGTTTGAGATTTATTTACTGCATGAGCACTCATAAATTATAGACTTTTCCTATACCATCTGGAAACTCTGGTGTCATGATTTAGGTCAAGTTTGATTACATGCTTTTATTCTCAGCTACTGCCAAGGATGTTGTATCTTGAATTATGAAAAACTTTTTTCAAAAGCTGACTTATTTGTGAACAACCATGTCACATCGCATATTTTTATTTCATTCAACACATAGTTAAATAAAATTTGGGAGGTGAAATTATTCTTATTTCTGTGAAAGTTTTTGTGCTTCACAATTCATTTTCAATTTTTCTTGTTAGCCTATTGCATATTCTCATTATTGTCAGAAAGCAAGATTTCACAGAGTGAATATCTTCTTGTACCTGGTATTGGAATTGAAATTTTCCAACATTATCATCTAGTGTTCATTACAACCTAGAATCTTCTAGTTTGCATTATGAACTTAAAATTGAAATTCCTCTCTTAAAGCAGTCATAAAACAAGACTGAGACCTTTTAGCCTTTCTTTATTCTAGTGTTCAGTGCTCTAACACCTAGAGTTAATTATTGTAATACTTTCTGTTATACTGGCTACAATTGACTCAGCACTGTTTGTTCTCTAGTCCAAGAAGGCAGATGTCTACCGGAATGGAAAATATCAGCAAACTGTTCTCATTTTGTGCAGATGCTTCAAACATGAAACTGCCACCACACAGTACAATTCAGAGAAACAATTTGAATTTTAGAATTTTCTTCAATTTCCTAGCTACAGCCGCTTGCATCTGACAATTTCTTCAGCATTTGAAATTGACCAATAACTTTCTTTTCCCCTAACAACCTCAAGGTTGAGTTGTATGGGGCTTTGAACATAACTATTGAGTTGTCCAAAGTTTCTTTCTCTATCTAGATAGGCCAATGATCCAAATAAGAGTATGTATTGTTGAAATCTGCCTACATTCTTTTAAAACATTCATGATAATTACATGAATTCATGATAATTACAATGATAATAGTCTCATTTTCTTTCCAACATTTTCTTATAGAAAAAATTTTCATTATCATTAGTGGGTATCTCCATGATTTGAAAGAAAATTTTCTTAAAAAGCAAAATACTAACTCTTCAGTCTAGGTCTTCAGTAGATAAAGGAATATGATATATGATTGTTTCACTACTCAAATGTCCTGTTAGGAAGACTTTGTCCATGGCAAAGATGTAATGCTTTGATCTTACTAGCTCTGAATTTTGTGAGAGCCAATTTCATATTTTGTCCACAAAACAGAGCTGCTTACTGTGACTTCAAGTCTCATCCTACCACAATCCATTATGTCAAATACACAATGCCCCAATAAAAACCTGAACAAAATGCAATGGGAGATATATGACAATGGGACAGAGTGTGTGTCCCCTCACCCTTGCCTTTCCACAATGCAGAGGGATACAAACTCCACTTTGCAGAACCATGTAGCTCAAATTTTGGTGGTTGGACATTTGAGTCACTGCTTATTTTTAAATGATTTTAAAACTATATATTAGATTCATTGCTGTAGTGTCATTTGTTAACATATTGTCAAGTTTCTAGATCATCCAGCTGACAGATCTTGCAAGGAAGCAAAGAATAATACTACAAAAGCACAATGATTTGCACCCTAAAATATCATGAAAAGCACACCACTTTTACTTTGTATTAAAGGGCTGAATATCATTCCAGTTGTACTTCTGCTTTTAAAGAAAAAGATCCTAAAGGATTCTGTTGGCAAGGTGTGATATTACTTTCAATGTGTTCCTATGTTCCTATCTATTCTTCTCCTCACCTCTTTCAGAAATTGTTTACACAGAAGACAGATGAAAACATAAACTGATGGGTGTTGCTTTGGTCAGAAATAGAAGCTTCCTTGGCTGTTTCCTAGATGCATGTGCAGTTCATTTCATTGGGCTGTGTTGAGAAAAGTAATCAGAGTATCTACATCTAACAGTCTCATACTTATCAGGTCCTTATGATTTGCTGAGATAAAAAAGGAGAAAATACACTGTGGTGCTGGTATTGAGGAACTCTCAATAATAAAGTGTTGTTTTCTATTTTCACTACTAGAGCCAATATGGGAAAGCCAAGAAAATAATCTGGCCAGAGTGTAATCTGAATATAAACGTAGTGTTTCTACCAGAGGACATGCAGCACTATCTAATTTATGAACAATGATGATATCTGTCAAAGAGAAACCAATACCCAGTGCAAGATAATTAGTTTTCTCATATGAAAAATACTGAAAGCATAACTTCTTTTAGTTTGTCCTTTTTCATTTTGTGTTGTTTTATGGTTAACCAAATGGAGGACTGAAAAATGGAGGGTTAAAAATAAAACAAAACAAAAAAAAGCATTGGTGGCTAGTAAACATCAAAAGTTCAACAGATCAAAATAGTCAGTGAGTCAGATGTACATCAAGGAAACTAACATTCTAATTCTGCCCAACCTTTTATTAAGATTACTATTGTATAGCAACACATAAAAGAGTGGTTGTTGTGCTCACTGCATCAGGGTGATCTTGGTACCTTCAGAGGTCATACCAGTCATCTTTTATTCATGTTGTCATTGGTAATGAAAGTTATGTTAATAGATCTGTGTCAGGCACACAGAGACATAAAGAGAGGTGGGACATAAATCCCAGATCACAAGCCCATCTACAATCCCAACTGGCAAGATGAAGCTGCACCAAACAAGGGCAGACAGCTACTTCTAAAGCTTTGTCTTGTCTTCTGTCCCTCAGATGGCCAAATGGCAGTCAAATCTCAAAGGACCTATTTATTCACCTTCCCATTCATTCATTCACTCACTCATTCATGTTCATTAACAAAACACAAATGCTAAAGACGAGTTCCCATACCAACTTCTTTCATCCTAAGACATTTACACAATTACAGAGCTTTATGAACCATATTTTTGGCAGACTTGTTTTTACAAAAGTGTGGAAAAATATAAAGCATTCTATATAGTTTTTTAGAATATTTAAAAATTGACTCACCATAAACTTAACATTATTCTTTTTCTCACTTCAACACTTTAGCAATTTCTACCATCTCATCCAAATAAAGCCTGAATTATTCTGTCTCTGGTTCTTTCTTCATCATATTATGTTGTGAGATATTATTCACAATGAGACATTTCAATGCATCTCATAACAATATTCTTATTTTCTTTTAGAGTGTTAAATGTACTTGAAAGAACAAAATTTTATGATAAATAATTTTAAAGTATTTATTTTTAATAAATTGTGTAGAAATCTTTAAATAATTTACAGAGTGAAAAACTTACCCTTCAAAATAGAATGCATGATTGATTAATATTTCACAGATATAGAAATCATAATTTTATATCCCACTAAGCACAAACAGTATTATGTTGCTGTATCTGTTTATAAAATCTTACTGTTTTAATTTATAAAGTAAAACACAGATTTTTCAATTGAAACATTATCATGCATCTACTTTCAGACAAGCCTATTTTGTATTTTCAACCCAAAGAATTAAAACTCTATCTTAAAAGATAGTTTACACAGAATTCTTAAACCTTTAAAAGTTTCCATAGGCCACTGTGTATGGATACTATGACATTTGAGCTCATGTCAGTTGATAAAACTCTGTATCTATATTCTTACCATTTACAATGAATCTAAATAAAAGTCAGTAGGTATAGAAAGCACATGGAAGCAGACACTGAGAAGGACAGAACCACGCTTGTCAACAACAGTTTTAAAAGTAATGTGCTTAATTTAAAAAGTGAAGTCAATTAAAATCAAAATAACAGTGCAGTAAGTACAAGTGGCGGAATAATCATTAGGCCTTGCTGAATAATGGAAGAGTATAGAATATTTTTAATGGAACAGCAGGGGTGATACATTACGCAAAGCAACAATTTACAACAATATGACAATTGAATTACTTCAACCCCATTAGGCAGGTGCAGAGAAATAATTAACAAGAATTTTTCCAATGAAAAGAGAAAAATACAACTTTTTCCTCCTTTTTTTAAATAACATTGATGTTTATACCCTTAGCTAACTTTGCATCAAACAAGCCTATGATAGACAAACCTAAGATTTTTTTTAAAAAGTGTTTACTAAACAATGATGACTTCTGTTCATTACCTAAGTAAACTGAATGATATAGGGTACTGGATGATAGAATGCTAACTTCTTATATGTCCTTACTATGTCTATGCATGTGGCTTTTGATCTTTACAGCTTACCAAACAAAATAACAAAGATTAGCTATTATCTGACTATCTCATCTAATTCAGGTATAAAAGGCATCCCACAAATATCGTCCTGTATTAAAATAGATAAGAAGGATATCCTGCGATGTTTTCCTCCCTATGATGTCTAATTTATACTGAGACAAATGATTATGGACATAAAAACTAAACTCATTAATTTCATTACCATCAAGGAATTAAACAGAATGACTTTCATTCTTACTGGACCATTCCAGTTAGATAAATCTAAATCACTGATTTTTCACAGACATTCCTAAGATAGGGGCTTGATTTTGAGAAGGATAACTCCTTGCTCTTATCTTTTATCTTTAGCCTCAACAAATTTTACCATTGTGGTATCTTTCATTTCTCTGCAGTTTCTAACAAAAGACCTATCTCCTGATTTTAAAAACAAAAGAGAGTTACAATTTGATGCTACAGTGTATAGAAAATTTCTTCTGGAAGTTATCTGTAGAAAAAGACAATATACTCACAAATAAATCAACAAACAAACAATGCCACTTAATCAGGACATGTAATAAATATTTGAAAATATACATATATGCATATTAATGTCTGGAAAAATGATTATGTTGTGCCAAGGAACTAATGGCAAAGGATCACGGAAAAAATAGTCATAATTAAACTTTATGGAAAGCATATAGTTGTTAATAAAGGTGAGAATGCCCTTTGTCAGGGCAGACCTTCTCCTTATTATTCAGATTTATATGTAGATTGTAGTTTAAATTTTGTTCCAAAATTTTAGCAAAACAAACTCCTTATCTAATTGAAATCATTGAAAAATTCTCTCTCGTGTTTAAAATCCTTCTTGGCACCTATATTTTAGGGTGTAAAACGAGGCTAGAAAATGGTACCTTTTCCCTTCTGAAAGGGAAAGCATGAAGTACTTTAGAATCTGTTGTATATCTGGGACTCAGTGGGCACAGCAGGGGCTGTCGGCTGAGGCCCTGTGCCCTCTGTGTACTCCAGAACCACAGTAGCTTTCAACCTTTAGTGCTCTCCCAGGAATTCCCAGCTATGAGAAATGGTTCATTTGGACTTTGACAATAGAGGAACTCTCTGTTTCCCAGAGATTTTCTAGGACATTTGCTTCACTTGGGTCTATTTTAAAGAGCTGGTTGATGAAAACAGAAATCACACATCTAATGTTCGGCTGTCGGCTTCTGCATCTGTTTCCATTGGATGTTTGGGGGAGCCATTCAGAAAACAGTTATGCTAGGATCTCATCTGTAAACATAACAGTGTATTGTTAGTAATGTCAGGGATTGTTTCTTTCCCATTGGATGGGGCTCAGTTTGGCCCATTCTGCTCCATATTTGTCCCTGAACATCTAGTAGGTAGGATACATTTTGGGTTGAAGGTTTTGCAGTGGGTTGCAGTCCTTATCCCAAACGGAGAGTCCTGCCAGGCTACAAACAGTGGACACTTCGGGCTCCATATCCCCTACTGCTTAGATTCTCAGGTAGATTTACCTCCATAGATACCCTCTGAACACCCCTCCCTATCTGAGGTGTCTTACATATCCTAGAGACACCACATCCATGCCCCCTGTTGATTCCAGTTCTCTTTGCTTTCCCTAAACCTTTTCCCCTCTGCCCCGTTCCCCTCACCGTCCCCTCTTCCACCCAGTTACCCACCTCATACACCTATAATATTTATTTTATTTTGCCTTCTGAGAAAGATTCAAGCATTTTTTATTGGGCTCTGATATTTGGCTTCTTTGGGTCTGTGATTTGAAGTGCAGTTATCTTGTATCTTATGCATAAATAACCATTTATAACTGAGTACATACCATGTATGTCTTTTAGGGTCTGGGTTACCTCACTCAGGATGATATTTTCTAGTTCCATCCATTTGCCTGAAAATTTCATAATATTCCTGTTTATAATAACTGACTAGTATTTCATCTCTTTATCCATTCTTTAGTTGAAGGACATCTGGGTTGTTTCCAGTTTCTGGCTATTACAAGTAAAGTTGCTATGTGCAGGTGTCTTTGCAGAATGTTGGAACATATTCCCAAGGCTGGGATAGCTGGGTCTTGAGAGAAGTTTTCCCCTTGATCCACCTCCTCACCGGCATGAGATGTTCCTCGAGTTTGTTCTCTTAGCCATTCTGATGGTTGTGAGGTGGAATCTCAGAGTCATTTTGATATGCACTTTCCCGATGACTAAGGATGTTGAACATTTCTTCGTTTCTTGGCAACAGGAAATTCCTCTGTTGAGAAGTCTCTGTTTAAGCTCTATATCCCAATTCTAAGTTGGGTTATTTTTGTGTATAATTTCTTAAGTTCTTTATATATTGTGGGTATATTCTGTCAGTCATAGGGTTGAGAAAGATCATTTTCCAATCTGTAGGTACATTTTAAATATCTTTTATTGGGAAAAATTTTAAATCTTAAATATTATATTCTGGAATTTTTAAAGTATAGAAGTATAATTTTATATTTTGATAAATAATTCAATTATTTCAATTGTTAAAGAAAAACAAAATTTTAATAAATAGATGGCATTTGTTTTAATAATATTGAATTATTATATTACATTTTATATATTTTTCACACATATATTTGATTGATTACTTTCTAAGATTCATTTGAATTCAATAAAAATTTTTATGATACTTTAACATGTAGTACTCTTTCTTGTATTATATTTAATATATTAAATGTGTTATTTAATATATTTAACATATTTAATATATTATTAAAATATATTTGATAATTATTTTTTAGAGTACAAGCACAAATATTTGTCATATTTACATACATAAAAACTGTATAGCAATGAAGTCTTCTCTTATGAAAACATTATATATTTTATTAGTATATATTTTTTCATGGAAAAATTCAAAATGCAATCACAAGAAATATAAATATATTGTTCTTATATTATTTTTTCAAATGTAGACTAATTTTTATCTTCAGAGAAAACATTTCTAAGTATTGAGCTAAAATATTGTGGTGCATCAGTTTACTCTTTTTTGTATATGAAAGACATGTGCTCTAACACAGAACCTTTAGAAATGCATGAAATTGCACAATTAATTTATCTCTCATTTATAAATCATCAGAACCTAGTTATATTTTGTATTAACATTTTAAAATGTTCTATTTTAGATTGCATAGAGTGTTTCATTCATGTTACTACAAAATTGAGAAAAGAAAACTATATTTAAATGATGAATACAAATTTTGAAAAGTGTATGATAATACAAGTAGATAAAAA
The DNA here is from genome assembly GCF_011762505.2 of Arvicanthis niloticus. Taxonomy (NCBI): domain Eukaryota; kingdom Metazoa; phylum Chordata; class Mammalia; order Rodentia; family Muridae; genus Arvicanthis; species Arvicanthis niloticus. The sequence goes on from NC_047661.1 coordinate 4,312,037, forward strand.
CAAGCTTGATAACTGCAATATCTCACACACTTACCAATTGTCTGTTTAATTGAAACTCTTAAAATCAATCTATCTAGCAGTTTTCAGATACAGGATATGCTGGTACAAACTTCAGTTACAGTGATTTACAATTGTTCCTTTAAGTTTACACCTATTCTCTAACTTGGATGTAATAGACTTTGACATATATCCCCAACCTCTACTTAAATTTTCAGTATACACCTTTCAATTTTTTCTTCTATTATTCTCCAAGTTAGATTATATAATGTCTAACTTTGACCTTTCTGGTATTGTATTTTAAGATTCTTTGTTTACTGAATTCTCTCTCTCTCTCTCTCTCTCTCTCTCTCTCTCTCTCTCTCTCTCTCTCTTTCTCTTTCTCTCTCATATACACACACATACTTCATAAATTATTTTTCTCTTCATTTTTTATATTACTGGAAATTAAGCATGTCTATTATTTTTCCATTGCTCACCACAATCACAGAGAATTATATACATTGGAAACAAGAGAGCATTATGGTCCATCAGTTATGGCTTTTTAAATATTCTCTATTTCAAACAAGACTTTTCTCTTTAGCTGTATTCAAGTTATAATGAAAATAATTCATACGATGATAAGAAAAACATAGACCATAGATGTAAATTATCATTTCTAATATTCTATTTTCATTTTCCCTTCCATTCTTTTAGGGTTTAGAAAGAAAGGCATTCTTTGTAGTGACAAGCTGACCAATGCATCCTCAGGGAAAAGACATTTTCTTCAAGACTGAAAAAGGCACATTTTGACACTTTAACTATAGGTGTAAAATTTATAATTAACCTCTAGAAATGAGCTTAAATCTCTGATCAGTGATAGTGAAATATATCACACAACACTGACTATGGCATAGCTGTATATAGCAACACATTCATCCCCTTTTTAATTTGATATTTAAATCAAAGGGGATTTCAGCACTATGCAAGGGCTAATTACTTGGGGCTGAAAAACTGTAAGAGTCAATAATGACAGTGAATATCTTTTACTTTCAGCTAACATCTGCAAAAAAATTCTTTTACTAAACTAGGCATGAAGATTCCTTTGTGTTAAATCCAAATATGTGTTTTGAAATTATAAGGTTTAGAAGCAAAAATATCACAAATGAACAAAATATTATAGAATAGTATGAAAAGATTGTTTTCATCATATTATATTTATTTATTCTTAGTTTGATATTTGTAATTGTTATCTGAAGATAATCCAGTGAATAATTGCGTTCCATACTTGATAAGAATCATCTTGACCAGCACTTGGGAGGCAGAGGCAGGTGGATTTATTAGTTCAAGGCCAGCCTGGTCTATAGAGTGAGTTCTTGGACAGCCAGGGCTACACAGAGAAACTCTGTCTCAAAAAACCAAAAAAAAAAAAAAAAAAAAAAGGAATCATCTTGAAATAATAACATTGAACCACTAGATTAAGTGGATTTCATTTGAAAATTCATTATTGTAAACATTGTTAGGTAGGTATATTTGTTAACTATCTGTCTGTCTGTCTATATACTTCTATTCAGCTTCTGTATTTAAAAAAAAAAAAAACAAATTTGGTGACATGCCCCAAAATTAATGTGTTAATGTGTCCCATTTTCTGTATTTGTATCTAGATAATTTGTCTTTCCACTAATTTTACAACACTGCTTCCATTTACATAACTTAGCTTATATTGTTTGAGTATTATTTTTCAGATAATTGGCTCTTATATATGAAGGAACTGTAACATAAGTACAAAACATTAAACTATCAACCCTTAGTTGCAATGAAAATACGAAAATAGCAAAAACCATGTCAAATCACTGCTTAATAACTAGCTTAAAAATAGACTAGAAGACTGTACCAATTGTTTGCATTGATGTGAGGATGCAACTCCACCATGCTTCAATAATGGGAATGAAAATCTTCATATTTTCAAAAATCAGATTATGTATATTAAAATTTGAAATACACATTAAAGCATAATAAAAATATTTAAAATAGTTTTAAACTATACTTCACAAATAAACCTGAATTTCAAGTAAACTTGAAAGAAATTATGAAGAATCAAATTTGTATCAGCTTAGAAGGAAACTTGGATCATTTTAATAATTCTATGAAGGCATATAGGTATACACTAATTAATAAGGTATATACTAAAAAAAATAAACTCATAGACTCCTATAATTTTTTACTGCAGTATTATTCATAATAACAAAAGCTTAGAGACATGATAACTGCCCTCTATAAGAAAATGGATAAACCGAAATAACAGCTCCAAAAGGAATATTCATCTTTAGGATGAATTAAAGATCATGCATTGATCGTTAAACAAAACGCTGAGTTGTAGAAACTGAAAACATTTGCCATTCCTATAATTTCTGAATGAATTTTAAAAATATGTATTATATAAGCATGTTACAAAGGAGAACCTTAAATAGTACAAATGTTGGAAACCGCATGGAAATTAAAAATTTATGTATTCAAAATAGCAATCATTTCTGTGAAAGATGTTATGATATGGTATTTTTTGTATTTCACTCTGTTGTTAACTAAGCTTAAGTGGAATGTCCATGGATTTCATTGTTGAATTATTCCATGGGTTTTTTTGTTGTTGTTGTTTTTTTTTTTTTTTTTTTGGCTGAAGGACATTTTAACAAAGCTATTGAGATTTATATATCTGGCAACATGACAAATTAAATATTTAGAGTATTTATATTTAAATTTAATAAATATTTAGAGTATTAAGTATTTAGAATACTTAGATGTAGCATCATAAAATTACAAAAAGTAAAACTGAGTATTAAAAATTAAATTTGTAGCTGAGATGGTGTAAAACACATATCCTTGGAGGTCAGGAATAGAGTAAAAGCACAATCTGTGTATCAAGCATGGAGTATGAGATTCAGTGTTTGCTCAGGTTGAATATGTGGATCTCATAGCTGATCCAGAGCCTATATTTAAGAACTCACCAACAGGAGGTAGGACACAGGCCCTGGTCCTGAGGGAGGTGAGGATGCAGTGGTCGTCACACTCGAATATTAAATTTTCTCAGAAACTCAGTACTGAAGACAAAATAGTGAGAGCTTCTCATCAGAATATCAGTGTGTCTTTTAGGCCTGGTTAAGGAGAACAGAAAATGGCGAAACACATTCTTGTGGAGGTTTCTAGTAGGAAAAATAACTGTGTCCTAATAACTGTGTGTGTTGCGCTGCTGCAATCAAATAATTGGTAGTTGCACACAGTTTCTTTTCAGATGAATACATTTTAAATAATGACCTACAAAATCCTGCAAGGAAAATAGCAACCAACATTAATTCTTAATTTAAACAAAAATTATTAATCAGATGAGTAAATCAAAATCTTAATGAACAATGTCAACTTTCTCTTCATTGACAGATTCATGTGAGCCTGCCTCTGAACTTCCAACAACTATCTAGTGGGGTGAAGATTACCTTCTCCACTCACTCTCAAGAATATCATTTCAGTTTTCTTTAGGGGTTATCAACAGAAATGAAAACATGAAACCCTTTAGTTGCATTTCGGTCGTTACCACTGGGACCTTAACAAGATAGAGCCACGCTGCTTCCAGTGTCTTGCTCACGTCATTCTCAGGTGACCGAGTTTTTATGCTTCATGCTTCATATTGTCATTGCCACAGGATTTTTGTGCAGCTAAGCACGGCCTACATCCCATCCTGCTTCAATTCTGTGTCTTTTTTTTAATGCAAGAGCCATCATTAGTACATTTTGCTCTGTTAGACTTTTTTCTCAACCTTTTCTCCAACAAAGTATTGCTCCAGTATCAAAAGTGAGAATATTTCTTGCCCATGGCAATCCTATGTAGAGCATTACTAACATTTTCAGATTTTAATTTAAATTTTAATTCTTGAGAAAGTTTATATATGTATACTATGTATAAATAATTTTATCCCATTTCTCTACTCCCTGTGGCCCTCTCACTTCCCAAATTCATAACCCCTTCTTTAATTATTAGTTATGTAAGTAAAAACATGCATATGTTTATATACATATGTACATGTTTATGTCTATTTTTATGCTGCTAATTTCATTTATATTTGCTCATATGTACACTTCTTTAGGAATGACCATTCAGTATTAATGACCTGTCAAAAGGATCTTTCCTGAAGAAGTCTGCATCTCCATATTTCAGCAGCCATTCATTTCAAACAGTCCTTTATGTAGGAGTAAAGATCAATGAAGTCTTTACTACCTTTATTTTTATGTCAGCTGCTGATGTCATTGTGAAGGTCTTGTTTAGGTGGCCAGATTGTTGATATTTTATGGATGGAGCTTCCTCACAATATGTAGAAAATACTCTCTTGATAAAGATCTTCTGGTTTCCTATTACAATATCTCTACCTGCTATTCCGTGATGTTCCCTGAGCCTAACACATAGGGATTGTGTTACAGATCTGCCAATTTGTGTTGGGCATGCCATTGTTAGTTCTTCTCTGTATTTTGATGAGATATGGAGTCATGTAATAGTTTCTATCTTCTGTAAAAAGAAATGTTTTGGATGAACAGTAAGGTTAATAATTATATGTAAGAATAAATATTTAGAATGCAACTTGAAAGTATACTGGTTTAAGAAAATGGTAGTAGTTAAGTTCTCCTCTGTGTTCATATCTCATGAACTATGACCAATTGGCTAGGTTTTCAATACCAGGCATGAATTATCTTCTATTAAGTGTGTGTTAACTTCAATTAGATAATTAGTTGTTGGTTATAGCCAAGATATGAGTGCCACTTACTATACCCTTGAGGATCTCTTGTCATGCAGGTCACTTTTGTGATTAACAAGCTTTATATTTGGGTAGGAGTATTGACTGCTTTTCTTCTTTCACTGCTTGCAAAGAATTTTCAGATAATGAAAAAGCTAATCCTAAGAGAAGAGTTCTAGGGAAGTGCCAGATCCATTTCTCTGAATTCCATTTCTAAAATGTGTGATGTCCTTAGTAATGGGATTTTTTTTTCTTCAAGTGCTCCATGGTGACTAAGGGCAATAATAGCCCACATTTCTTTTGGACTCTCTTGAACAACTCAAAAGGATTTTTCCATTGCCAGGCACTGGGATTCTTGTTGGTCTATAGTTCTTGGAAGAAGTACTACCACCCCATGTGGCATAACTACATTTAAACTACACACACACACACACACACACACACACACACACACACACACTTTAAATATATGTGTATGACAAAGGTTTTAAATAATATGTTTCTCCTATTGGCTATTACATCTTTCTTATTGCTATTTCTTTTATACCTCTGTCTCTCTCTCCTGTTCCCAACTAATGTCCCCTATGTTTTCCCATTTTGTAGCACATATATCCTACTATCCTTGTGTCTAGAGTTCCTTCTCTCTCCTCCCTTTCCCATCCTCCATGAATCTATTTTATTTTTTCTGATTTCAGCAATTACTCCAGGTTATACACACACATCTAAAGACTCTGAACTATAACATACAAATAAGAGAAATCATATAACATTTGCCATGAGAAGTCTGATTTACCTCACTCACAATAATATACACAAATAGAATTCTATCCAGCCTTAAAGAAAATTAAAGAAAACACAAATCATAAACTTTACAAGTTGATTAGTAAAGAATTTCTTTCTCCTTTTCTTTCTGATACCTTTCCTGTCTTACAGATGAGGACATTTGCTCCTCAGTGCTTGTTCTCAGTCATTCTTCCCTATAATCTTGAGTTCTACTGATTTTGAATTCACTGTCTTTATATCGTATATGTTTCTAAACAACAACACAATCAGAATGAGTATCCTAAGGCCCACAATTGTATGCTTCTATACAGTTTCACCCATCGCAAACATTCCTTTTGCCTTGGGTGAACCCTTCCTGCCAATTTGAAGGAAAAGATAGCTTGCTTTTCTTTCTGATCCACTCAAGGTGAACCAGCAATTTTTAATCTTTTTGTTTGTTTGTTTGTTTGTTTGTTTTGGTTTGGTTTGGGTTTTTTGTTGTTGTTGTTGTTGTTGTTGTTTTTTCCGAGACAGGGTTTCTCTGTATAGCCCTTGCTGTCCTGGAACTCTCTCTGTAGACCAGGCTGGCCTCGAACTCAGAAATCCGCCTGCCTCTGCCTCCCAAGTGCTGGGATTAAAGGCATGCGCCACCACCGCCCGGCAATTTTTTATCTTTTGTCTTCTATTTTTATATTTCCTTGTCATTTTCCATTACTTATCACCACAAAAACATAGCACAACTTCTGACTGCACACTATTTTTAGTCCCGCAATAACTGTAGCTCCCAGTACACAATAAGGAAACTTGTCTTTGCAACCAACATTCAGAGGTTATTACAAAAAATAATAACTGAGGAAACTAGAGATAACAAGTGTTGTACAGTGCTCAGCTCTAGCTGATACATGTATAATACAACTCCTGCATTTATGGTTTAAGGAACATCATGGAAGAAGAGGCAAAAATATTTTAAGAGCCAGAGGACCAGAAAGTCGTCTTTGAGATTGCATCACCTCAAAATTTCACGGATGCATCAGTTATGATACCTCAATAATATGACTATGGAAACAAGACTTGAGGAAATAGATCATCAAAACATATAAAAACATGTAAGGGAGAGTTTCATCCATAGCCAAAGAGCTACAGATAATTAATGTATGCAGAGAATGGGAGAATGAGTCCTCCTTTGGAAAGAAACCTTCAATTAATTATCTAATACTAGTGGTTAATCTTGAGATTAAATAATACAAATTATATTACTACAATTTTAAAAATTACTTACATATTCAATTTTAAAAATAAAACAAATCTAATCTTTATAACATTTTTTTAGATATTGAATATTTTTGAGTAAAAATGTCTAAGGATTCTAAGAATGTTTAACAATCCACTCTCTTTCCTTATCTATTGTTGCTTACTGTGCTTCTTCTGTTACAGTCAATTTGTTCTCTCAGCTACTCCATGCCAGGTGCCTGTGTCAAGATCTCTTCTGTTTCTAGTTTTCTTCCTACGTCTTTTCTATTTGTGGATCATATTGGGGCCCTTTCCTGAAATGTTTAACAGTACCCTTTACTGACTATTGCTTTCATCCTGATCTCCTTTATCTCATATTACTAGTTAAACCCCGATTTCCTTCCCTAGATATGTCTCACAAAATTCTCTAAAGTTACAACACTACTCAAAACCATAACTTTAGATCATTTCTCTTTCCTCACTTTCTTTCTTGACATTAATTTCATAAAGATAGAGAATTATATATTTATTTTCTTTGTTTTTTTTTTTTTTGCTTTTAGTTTTGAAGTTATTATGCAAGGATCTGGTGTAAAATAAGCATTCAATGTATGGTAATCATTGAATAAATGACAATTATTTTGAAACTGATATATAACACATTAGAAAAAGTGTCAATATATAACAGTAAATGAATTATTTCAAAATAGCTATGGAACAATAAATTAATAAAACAGATTTGAAAGTAAAATTTACATGATATATAAAACAAAGTAGAATAACTAAAATAAAAAAGAACTAGATATATTAACAAAAACCCTAGACAGAGGCAAAGGAGAAAATTTTATCCTAGAAAAAAATATAAAAATCATTTCAGAAGTGACCAAGAAATAAGAACTATATTAATAATTGTGGAAGCTGAAGAATGTCTGAAATAAATTTAATTGAAAATTTGAAATATGCTACATAGGACACTAGTGGACATACTTGATACAGCTTTCTCAGAATTAATGTAAATATGAATTCTAATTTTTAATGGCTAATAGAATTTTTAAAAAAGGTTCAAATGTTGTCAAATTCGATTCATATTGAAGAATATAACAAAGCCTGTGGGTTTTTGCCTGTCCAAATCAACATGTCTATTTTTTTTCTCCACTCATGTTTAGCCAATCATGTTGATGAGACATTATGAATACAGGTTCTGACATTACAAGAATACACAGTCTCACAGCAAACTTCCTGATCATAAAGATTGCAATTGTAAAGATGAAAACCATGAACCACTTTGATGTACAGATAAGGAGACCAAAAGACTTTAACACAGGAAGTCAGAAGACAGGATGATAATTTTATTAGCATTAAGTGAATAGGATTATATAGTTGATAAACCTATAATTTTAGAATAAATGAGGCTGGGATAGTATCAGATACCTTTATTCCCAGCATTTTAGAGGCAGAGAAAGTTAGATGTCTGAGGTTTTAGGCCATCCTGGTCTATAAAGGTGGGTTCCAGGACAGAGAGGAGTGTTACACAAAGAAAACGTGTCTCGAAAACAACAACAATACAGGGATAAATACAGGGTTCATCACCTAAAGGCTAGGCTCATAACACCAACAACAAAAAGTAAAGGTACAATAAAATAGCTTTCAATCCTATATAACTAAAACAACTTGCATTGTGTTACTATTCTTGAGCTTTTAGAATGAAGAATATCCTGCATGGTTTAAAACAACGCAATATGTTTTTTTTATGGATTTAGAAAACCAAAGTTCAAAATCAGTGCAGTAAGAAGATATTTTCCCTTTTTTTCTGTAGAGTGTAATCATTCTTTTTTACATTCTAGGCATCAGGGCTTGCTCCAGCAGTCTGTATTCCAAGGCTTGTGATGTGCTATTCCCATCACAAGCTGCATGTTCACACATTTTTTTTCTTTTGTAATTCTGAGTCCTGGGAGGTCACCTTTAAAGATATCTATCATATTGCACTACAGGTTTATTCAATCACATAATTGGCTTACCAAAATTAATTAACCCAATGATTATTTATTCAAATAACAGCAAGTTCTGAAGTGTCACTGATTTTCAACATATATTGATGTCTTAGGACTTCATTGGTAGGAAGCGACACCATGACCAGGGCAACTCCTATGGAAGACAACATTTAATCGGGGCTTGCTTAGTTTCAGTTTCAGTCCATTATCATCATGGTGGGAAGCATGGCAGCATCCAGGCAGACATGGTGCACTAGAAGTAGCTGAGAGTTCTACATCTTGATCTGAAGGCAGCCAGAAGGAGACTGTTTTCTGCACATTGGGCAGAGCCTGAGCAACCACACATCTTGTGAATCCAAATTTTTGAAGACGGCGTCATATAATATAAAATACAGTTTCTATATTATTTGATACAAAGAAATAAAATAGAGAAGACATATGAACAAATTTAATCTAAAAAGATAAGAATTAAAAAAAATTGTAAAGATATATTGAAGGAAATAATAAAATACCAGTTAGAAGATAAAAATTGCAAATATTTGTGAATAGTTGCTACTTTATATAAGCAGGCTGAATGTTCTACCTGAGACACAGATCAGTAAAAACAACGAAAAGAAAAATGCAAGCTTTTTCAGTACAAAAGAAACTTAGCCCCATTAAAATATTAAAAGTAAAATAATTCGAAAATATATATTGAATAACACTATATAAAATAAATATATAAGACAATGATGTACTGAAAAGGTTGCTGTCACAGGTTTATATCAATTCTGAATTTGTTAATCCAAGTGTACCTAAATGGTATTGTTATAAAACTACATAAAAAGATAAATGGAGACATAATTGCAGGTGATATTGACTTGGATTGATGGAGGATTTTTATCATCTCTCTCTCAGAAATTAAGTAATAAAGAAAATAAGTCTACTGAGTATCACAAATGGCAAGTTCTATCTATAGAGCAGGTATAGAAATCTAACAAGTATATATATTTATAGTAATTAATTGATCTAATGTATATTCAATATGACCACATATACGTACATTTCAAACAAACCTGACATTTATAAAATTATTAGGACAAAATGAAGTAGCAGTATTTCAATGACTCAACATTAAATATATATGTCGTGAATGAATTAAGGTAGATCTGACCTAAAAGCCTCTTTTCTGAGTACTAACTTTCAAAGTTGTATAAGGTGCTATGCATGTCTCCAAAGAAGGGAAGCTACTAAAGCCCCTACCTAACTGCAATGCCTGTAAACCACAACAATACAAAGCATGGCTTGATACCCCTAAAGGTACAGTAGTGGCACTCAAATAACGATTGTCATCAGCAGCTGTCTAGTTGAACTGCATATCCATGTAATAGAAGAAAAATCATGTCTTAGATCAGAAGCCTAGCCAACAGCTTGGTGCTGAGACCGTGGATCTTAGAGAAAAACTTACTACTGCCACTTTGTGAAACTAGCACAATTTTTAACTGTTAGGTGCCTATACTTATAGCCACAGATAAATATATCATTTATTCCTCACCAAAAACATCTTTTCTTTAAAGCAGACAAGCGAGCCAAATATAGATAAAAACTGATTGTGTGGGATCCAGCCACACCTGATACATCTACAACACATCTCCTGCATCTTCTCAGGAAACACGGAGGAAGAAAAGACAAAAAGATGGTTTAGAGACATAAGATCAGATCTGAGTCCCATACTTTATCAAAGACCTGCAGGAAACTAAGGAATTCAAAGAGCAGAAGAAATTGTTCAAGTTGCCAGGCAATGGTGGCGCACGCCTTTAATCCCAGCACTTGGGAGGCTGAGGCAGGCGGATTTCTGAGTTTGAGGGCAGCCTGGTCTACAGAGTGAGTTTCAGGACAGCCAGGGCTACACAGAGAAACCCTGTCTCAAAAAAATTGTTCAGGTTGATAAAATTAATACTAAATATACTGTTCAGGTTATAATTTTATATTTGTGAACTTGTGTGTGGGTATATAAGTGAGTGGTAATAACAATGAAAGAAAAGGAGGCCATAATTTAGAAAGTAGCAAGAAAGACATGTAAGGGGTGGGTTGGAGGAAAGTAGACAGGAGAAATGATAAAATTATATTGTAATTTAAAATATATAAAAATAAAAGTAATGGATTCATGTATATCTTATATATAATATAAATTATATACAATATGTAATATACAAAAATATATAAATATAACATATATTATACATAAACTGTTTATATATACACATATACATATATATACATATATACACATATACATATATACATATATATGTATATACATATACATATATATGTATATATACATATTTATACATATATATATACATACTCATATACATATATATACATATATATATATGTATATATATGTATATATATGTGTATGAGTATATATATAAACACACACGTTTTAAACTGGGTAACAAAGAAAAATATCAACATAGAAACACTAAATTATAAATAAACTATTACACCTTGACCTAAAATCAAGCATGATTTAGAGGGAAAGTTTCAGGTACAAGTGTTAATCTTAGAAATGAAGTAAACCCATCTGGTCCTGGCCTTTTTTTGGTTGGGAGACTACTAATGACTGCTTCTATTTTTTTAGGGGATATGGGAGAGTTTAAATGGTTTATCTGATCTTAATTTAACTTTGGTACCTGGAATCTGTCTAGAAAATTGTCCACTTCATCCAGATTTTTCAGTTTTGCTAAGTATAGGCTTTTGTAGTAGGATCTGATGATTTTTTTTTAATTTCCTCAAATTCTGTTGTTATGTCTTTCTTTTCAGTTCTGATATTGTTAATTTGGATACTGTCTTTGTGCCCTCTGGTTAATCTGGCTAAGAGTTTATCTATCTTGTTGACTTACTCAAAGAACTAGCTCCGGGTTTTGTTGATTCTTTGTATAGTTGTTACCTAGGGTTTTTGCTTGTTTATTTGTTTCTACTTGGTTGATTTCAGCCCTGAGTTTTATTATTTCCTGCCATCTACTATTCTTGGCTGTATTTGCTGTCTTTTGTTCTGGAGATGTAAGATGTGCTGTCAAGCGGCTAGTGTATGCTCTCTCCAGTTTCTTTTTCGAGGCATTCAGAGCTATGAGTTTTCCTCTTAGCACTGCTTTCATTGTGTGCCATAGTTTTGATATGATGTGCTTTCATTTTCATTGAATTCTAAAAAGTCTTTAATTTTTCTTTATTTCTTCCTTGACCAAGTCATCATTGAGTAGAGAGTTGTTCAGTTTCCACCTTTATGTGGGCCTTCCATTTTTGTTGTTGTTGTTGTTATTGAAGACCAACCTTAGTCCATGGTGATCTGATAGGATGCATGAGATTATTTCAATCTTCTTGTATCTATTCAGGCCTGTTTTGTGACTGATTATACGGTCAATTTTGGAGCAGGTACCATGAGGTCCTTTTGTTTTAAGATGAAATGTTTTGTAGATATCTGTTAAATTCATTTGGTTCTGTTAGTTTCACTGTGCCTCTATTTAGTTTCTGTTTCCATGATCTGTCCATTGCTGAGAGTGGTGTTTTGAAGTCTCCTACTATTGTTGTGTGAGGTTCAATGTATGCTTTGAGCTTCAGTGATGTTTCATTTACAAATGTGGGTGCCCTTTCATTTGGGGCATAGATGTTCAGAATTGAGAGTATATCTTGTTAGATTTTTCCTTTGATAATAAAGGAGTATTCTTGACCATCTTTTTAGATAATTTTTGGTTAAAAGTCTATATTATTAAATACTAGAATTTCTAATTCAGCTTGTTTCTTGGGACTATTTGCTTGGAATTTTTTTCCAGCCTTTAACTTTGAGGTAGTGTCTGTCTTTGTCACTAAGGTGTGCTTCTTGTTATTTTTGTTGTTAGAGGTGGTATTATATTTGTGTGATTCTCTTATTTTGTTTTTTTTTTTGTGAGAAAACTAATTTCTTGCTTTTTCTTGGGTATAGTTTCTGGGAAGAGGGATAACATTTGAAATGTAAATAAATAAAATAACCAATAAAAAAGTAATAAAATAGTTTCACAAAATAGTGTCAGTTTCTGATATGTTTATTTATTACAAATGTTTAATAATAGATGAACAGTTAAAGTTATAAAATGCTTTCATAGAGAAAGAAACAAAAATTTAATTGGCCCGTTTAATTGTTCAACTGAATACAATCTCTTCCTGGAAGTCCATAACACAACAATAAACATAGAAAACAATACCATCAGTAGTATGAAAACTCAGTCTGGTTTCATATTATAATAAAACACCATCAATAAATGAAGAGTGTTGTATGCCATGCTAAGATAGATTTAATCAGAAAATAGATGATTAGAAAATCAGAATATTTCAGTAATCGATTATTTATTTTTTAAACTTTTTACTGATTTTTTGTGAGTTTCACATCATGCACTCTAGTCCTGCTCATCTCCCCATTCCCTCATATTCTCCCTTTGCCTTTGCAACCTCCCTCAGAAATAAAACACACAAAACAACAACAAACAAAGAAAATCCTCAAACACAGAAAATATCTCATCATGGAAGCTGTAGTAAGTCACATTGTGTCCCACAAAATATCCCTCTGTCCAAACAATTTCAAGCACAAATGTTCATTGCATTGATTCCTTGGTCTGTTTCAAAATTTCTAGCTTCCGTGACACTACCAATATTGGATCTTCATAGAGACTCCTGTTATCCTGTAATTGCCTTGTGTCATGGAGATCCTGAAGCTTTGGAACAGCAGGACTGGCCCTTTTACATGTCCCAATTATTCACAAATGTTATAGATTTCCACGTCGGCCAAAACAGAGTCCTTGATCTGGGACTTAATGATAACTGAGCTGGTCAGTTCTTTGGGTCTCTCTTATCCTCACTAACATGGCAAGCTATCCAGCAGTGCTCCTGCTAGGCCACCCAATTCTGCCATCAGAAAAAGGTAGAGCTAGCTTTCCTGTTCTCTTGCCCTTGGGGTTGGTTTGTTTGCAACCCCATCTCCACAACCAGCTCCACTGTGCTGTCCAGTCAAGGCCCACTCTCCCAAGAACTGCAGCCTGTGAGCGGCTGAGACAGCTCTCCCACTCAAAAACTCTGGGCTGGCTCACCTGTGTCCTTGCCATTAGGACCAATTCCATTGTGTTGTCCAGGTGAGGAGCAGTACCCACTCTCCATAATGTGTCAGCAAGAGAGTGGGTAGGACTAGCTCTGCTGTTCTCATGACTCTAGGGCCAGCTCTCCTGACTACTTCAAGTAGCAAAGGGGACGGGGAAAACATCACTCTCACACCCACTCTTACAATAGTTGAGTGTCAAGCCAGCTCTCCTGTGCTCTCACCCTGGGATAGTTCATCCAAGCCGCCATTACAATGACTAGTCCTACCGGGCTGCCTGGTCAAGGTACAGGCATGCTCTCACAAGTGTCGCCAGTGCTTCAGACTTCCAGAGGCAGGACCAGCTCCCCTACTTTCATGACACTGGGGTAAGCTCTCTGGACTGCTGTAGGAAGTGAGGGACAATGATGAGGAGGCATCACAACCACACCCACACCCACCCCACTTCAAGGCAGACAAGTAGAGGGGCCATGTCACCCAAGCTCTTACCCTCAGGGCTGGCTCACTTAAGCACTCACCACCAGAGACAGCTCTTCTTCTGTGTTGTCCAGGGGAGGTACAGGGCTGGCTCTCTAGAGTTCTGCAGCTGGTTAGGGGAAGGGTTAGCTCTTTCAGGCCCATAATACTGTGAAACTCAGACATGACCCTCAGTTGGCAGCTCGGGCTAATACTTCACCATGTCTCTAGATGGTGTAGCTGAAAACTCATAACAGGCTACTCCTCTCTACCCTCAAGTCTCCTGTTCTATCTGACCACTACATACTTGTGGTGAATTCCACTGGAGGCTGGCAATGAAACTTACATATTCCATTTTTGCTGCATCGCATGACAGCAATCAAGTGTCTGTGGCTTGCTTGTTTCATGCACTGGAGGGCAAGTCTGAGGATGGCATGGCAAAACACCAGTCTCTATCTGTCTTCTTCCTCCCATACTGTAATGCCTAGATTTGATTTAATTTGATTTGATTATTATGAGTCCTAGGCAAAGACAGGGTTGGCCCTCAAGCCACATATCAAGCTAGGATGAACAAAGGACTGCCATCTGCTCTGCCTGTGGCTGATATAAGAACAACACCACCAACAAGGTGTCTCTTTCCCCATTGCCAGTGAATAGATTTATTAGTGAAATTAATTCTTATAGCTTTAAGATGAAAAACTGTATGAACCATTGAAAAGAATATTCAGGAATGTTCTTTTTGAAAAATTTTTACATAGTTCATTGAACAAAAGAGGCAACTTCGTTTAATGGAAGGCATATGTTCCAAAGAAGTAACTAAGAAAAATGAATGACCAAAATAAGAACCAGATATTCTGCACCAGACAATTGTTGATAGTACCAAAATTCATCTGAAAGAGGCTAAGGAGTAAGATTTCCTCTGCCACTGGAATTCTACAATGTTCCTACTGGGTTTATTTCTTTCTTTGCTTGTTTAATATGTATATATGCATGCATGTTCTATATGCGTGCGTGTGTGTGTGTGTGTGTGTGTGTGTGTGCGTGCGTGTGCGTGTGCCTGTGCATGTGCATGTGTATACCACATTCTGCCAGTGGAGGCCTGAAGAGGGTATCAAATTAAACTCCTGGAACTAGTGTTTTAAATGATTATGAGATACCAGGTTAGTGGAAGGAACCAAATTGAGGTCCTCTGCATGAACATCAAGTGTGCCTAATCACCAAGCCATCTCTCCAGCCTCTGTAGTTTTAATAACAATAAATCAAAACAAATATAGATACAAGATTGAATTTTTGGAAAGTTTTAAGAAATCCATAGAATTTATCCATAATCTAGATGTAAGGTCAATGATATCTAAATTTGTATAAATCAACAACAAATGTTAAAATGAGTTTTATAAGTAAATTCAATAGACTAAGTGTATGTATTTTCATTCAGGTGTGATTAGTTCAGTTTCTTTGAGTTTTTAAGGTTCCTGTTCTTTCTGTTCTTGCTTCAATACATAAAAGATATTAAAAGGAAAGACATGATTATTCCCAGGTATGGAATTTAATTTATTAAATTAAATTTATTAAATTAAATTAGGAAGAAAATTTATTGTAGAAATGTAGGAGAGTATATCGAGAATCAGAGACATCTGGACAAGTACAGAGTGGATATGACCCTGAGCCATGTGAGAAGGTAGAAGAGAAATGCAGAGGAGACAGGGGAACCCAGATGCAGCAGCCAGGATGACCAAAGGTACAAAAGGACAGAGTAACTAAATGACAGGATTATATAGAGAAGAACAGCCCTCTACCAAGCAAACGAGAGCCATCAATTCTCCTAAAATGCAGGGAGGGCAGCAAATCCAAGAACTGGAAAACTCACCCAGTGAAGACAAGACAAGATATCAATACCTAGAATTACAATAACCTCAACAACAAATGCCTAAATGCCTGCAGAAATACACAACGAATAATGTCAAGAACCATATGTCTCCATTACAGCTTAGCAACTCTACTGCAGTAGGCCATGAAAAATATAAGACAGCTAAATTACAAAACAAAGACTTCAAAATACATAATATGAACATGCTCAAAACCTCAAAGAGGATAAATCCATTAATGAAATCTATAAGAACAATGAAGTGAAATGAAAAATCTATCAAGACATGGAAGTGGAAATAGAATAATTAAACATAATCTAAAGAAACACTGGAAGGGAAAATTTTAGGAACTTGAAAAGAAACCTCAGAGGCAAGTCTCATGAATTGAATATAAGAAATGAATGACAGACACTTAGACATTGAAGATAAAAGAAAAAAATGGATAATCTGCCAAAGAAAAGGTTAAATCTTTACAAATACAGCCATACAACATTCAGGAATTCTGGGACACTATGAAAAGATCTAATCTAAAACTAATACAAAAGGAGGAAGAAGAGGAAGCCCAGGTCAATGACACAAAAATATTTTTAATATTGACATAGAAGAAAAAGTTTTAAACCCAAAGAAAGAGGGGCCTATTAAGATGCAAGAAGCATACAAAACTAATAAATAGACTGGATCAAAAAAAGAAATTTCCCATAACACATAATAATCATACAGAACAAAGACATAAAGATACTAAGCAAGAATAAATATTAAGAGCTGCAGGAAGAAAAGGTCAAGAACATATAAAGGCAGATATAAAAGAATAATATATGTGAGATTTCAATCTAGACTTCAAAAGTCCTAATGAGCTGGACATATTTTTTAACTCTAAGTGATTATTGGTGTCATAAGAGACTAATGGCCGGGCAGTGGTGGCGCACGCCTTTGATCCCAGCACTTGGGAGGCAGAGGTAGGCAGATTTCTGAGTTTGAGGCCAGCCTGGTCTACAGAGTGAGTTCCAGTACAGCCAGGGCTACACAGATAAACTGGCAGCCATGGGCTTTTGTATAGGATTACCATACCAGAAATAATATTTCCTCTTATAAAACCTGCTTGAAATTTAATCAGAAAATGTTTTGTTACTACATAATAATCATGCTCCTATTGCAATAGTGGGAATATCTTGCCTAACAGATTAATATTTTAGTGTGTACAGTCCTAATTGAGACAATTAATGCCCACTCTCTCCTTGCATCCTGCTTAGCAACTTTGAGAATGGTGGAAGCAACTTGGGAATGGTGGAAGCTAGGCAAATGGAAGAAGTTTCCTGGTCAACTTCCATACCATGGTGATGTCTTCACAACTAGGCTCTTACCATGCAATTATGGTGGGTAACCATGGGCAATAAAATGTGTTACTTTAGCACCTCTAGGGCTCCCAAACCAGTAAATTATAGGTGACTATCCCATGACTGAAATAAAAATTTCATTTACTAACTTATGTGTTCTGGGAGCAACACTGTCTACTTCTTCACCACATTGTTTTGTTCCATTGCTGTTATTTGTATGGTCTGGAACAATAAAAAATTAATATAAGATAATTTTTTTAAAGTTAGATTAAAATTGAAAAAAATCGGCCAAGCAAATTAATAGTTCCCATGCTTATCCATTCATAATGGTTACCCATTCACCTGCCATTACTGTGGCAATTGGTAACATTTTCAGTTCTCTAGAAGGCGCTCTTTGTAATTCCTAAAAGTACTTGGTATATTAGCATCATCTGTCTTATAAGCATTATCAACCCAGAGGAATTGTAAAGTCACTCTTTCAAAACGGGCATCTTACTATGGTGGAAAAACTGAAAGCAGAGGAAGAAAAAAAGAAGGAGCTGTCTCATCCATCAGCCTATGCTGCCTGACAGCCGATTGTGTGTAACTGTTAACTAGGTTTGACTTGGTTTTGTTCTCATAGATCTTCAGGTCTTAGAAGGAAGTGCCTAGGTTTGGCTCTGGTGGTGAGAGTACCTTTACTTTGAAAATACCTTTCTCTAAAAATTTTAAATACTTCTTCAGTGTTAAGAATAAATTTTCCAGCATTGTTTGGGCAGTGCTAAGATATGGTCCTCTATGAATTATAGTCTTTAGAAGTAGCTAACATATGATTTTCAAGGCTGGTTTTCTTCAAAGCTAGCAGTAGTTTGTCTACTTTTCAAAGTCTCATCTGGCTTACAAATCACTGCGCTCTCTGACCTCTGCTATCGCTTATGTGTTATCATTGTTATCATTGCCCCAGAATGCACATAAAGGTCCATGCTATCACTTAGGACTATGCTGGTCTCCAGAAATTTACTGATGGTAATCAACTATAATAAACTTGACATACTTATAGGGGGTAACATGTGCTAACAAAGAATATAGGTCAAGATTTTTCTATAGATTCTTCTGCTCCATAGCCACTCCTTGGGTTGTGTCATGCTGTGTTCTAGTATTAACTCCTGAAGTGAAAAACACAGAAAATCACTAGAATAACCCTGTCCACACATGTAGTGCTGTTTTCCTGTAGTATAGAAATCCAAAACTGTAGGCTATGTACTACATAATCAACAGCCATGGTATCTTTCTATAGCCATGTCCATGGTGACATTAGAGAAAGAACCATGTACTATCATCTCTAGCATGACCTTGACTATTATAAGAAAAGATTTTCCTTTCAAAGTCTTCATAAGGATGACAACCTAGACTTATATTCTATCACCATCAAGATAACCTAGATCACTTCTGTCAAATTTCTATTGTTTTCAGAGTGTTTTGAAATATTTTTGACTCAGTCCTTTAATAATTCATGTGAAATAGAATTACTTTGTTCATATACAAAACATAGGAGTAGGTACGCAATGGCTAACAGCTTATCTAAAGTTGTATTAGCCTCACTGACAATTAAACAAACAATGCCAATACACTGCTTCTTCTTGTAGGCCTTTATATCTTGAACAAATAACTTTTTCTGAACTATGTGTAAGCATCACTACCTGCAAATTGAATCTTTAAAGGAGAACACACAGTCCTGAGTATAAGAGTGTCTATGATGCAGAGGCTAGGGGTGTGGGAAGAGCTGGGGAAGTGTCTGCAACAAGTGTAAACCTCTTTCTGTCTTCATTTATTATAT